>NC_135547.1:47547111-48210236 GCF_045843805.1 Urocitellus parryii | reverse complement strand
CCCCCCCCACGCCCAGACATACCAACATGAGTGCAATTGGTCCAACAAATCCATTGTCCTGGGTGACCCTTACATATATATCCTGGATTATTTTCTTTTTTTCTGAGCTATCCAGTATTGCTTATTCTTATGGGAACAGAGAGTGGGGTTGTATGTACCTACATAATGTTTTTTTTTTGTTGTTGTTGTTTTTTGTCTGGAAATACAATGGATTCAAGGTGGATCCCCTGGTAGGATGAAGGGGAAATTGAGTAGGAACCCTAGCAGGAGGAGCTAGATTTTAGCCATTATATTTTGGCATGTAGATTTTGTTGACATCCAGTGTAGCTGTTGGAGGTGTCAAAGATAGTACATATGAGACACATGCTCAATGAAAGTTCCTTGGAGTCAGAGCTCGCATATAAATTCTAATATTTTGGAAGAGAAAAAAACCTAAGAGGTAAAAAATATGATATATGTAGTTTGTCCCTCAGTGTTTCAAAGAAGTTCTGAAAAGGAGCATGGAAAAGTGAGATTGGGAGAGCTAGGTGTAAGAGTCAGGTTTTTCTTCAGGAATTGCCAGAGGGAAGGTGACCAGTAATAAGGTGAGACCTGTGGGAACAGACTGATGAGTTTTAAATTGCTTAGGGGAACCCAAGAGGGGTGATCTTCCAGTTTGGCAGCAGAAGGAGTGTTCAAATGACCTTAAAAGGACATTTCCTTTTTTTTTTTTTTTTTTGTAGAGGAACAGAAGGAAAAGTGGGGGAATTATATACTAAGGTCATTGTGGTGATGAGGCTAAGGTATTTTTGAAGTTGGATTTGGGAAAGGGTAGAGTGAGCATATTTCCATCATAGGGTGGCCCTTAGATGGTCAAGAAAACATGTGAGTAGGGAGAGGGGAATAACTAGAGGTGCTCGATGGACAGTGGGAGGAAGCAAAGGTCCTCCATAAAGTGCTCAAAGGGGCTGATTACAAGGAGTTTTGCATGGAGAGCATGGATTCAGAGGAAAGCTAGAGGGAGTAATCAAAAAAATTTGATCCAGTCTAAATGAGTTTCTATGGATAAGTTGGCTAGGGTTGCTTTTAAGTTCTTATTAGTTATTCCTACCTTTCCTGAGGATTGGGGATCATAAAGGATGTGAAAGTTCAATTTAATTGTAAATATTTTGCCAATTCCTGGATTATGAAAGAAGTGAATTCAGGTCCATTGTCTGACTAGAAGGAAGAGGTTAAGTCAAAATGTTGAACGATTTTCTGGAAGATGAGTTTGGTGAAGTTGGAGGCTCTTTTAATACTTGTTGGGAAAGCCTCCACCCAACAAGTGAAGATGTCTACTTAGACAAAGAGGTATTTGATTTTTCTTATATGAAGGATTTGAGTAAAATCAGTCTGCCAATCTATGGCCAGGAGGGCCCTATTAGCCTGATAGGAAAAGGGGGTGTCAAAGATTAGAATTGTGATTAACTGTGAGGCAAGTAGAATATGACTGGGAGATGTTTGGAGGAATTGAAGGTCAGATGAAGATAATTATAGGGGGGTCTTTATAAATGCTTGGAGTGTTCTGAGATCAGGGTGGAAAAGATTATGTAACTAGGACAGGAGGGATTGGATTTCCTTGGGGGAGACTTGGAGCTGAATTGGGGTAGGAAAAGGTATAGGTGTAAGATATGGAAAATGAAAAAGCCCCAAATAGTGTGACCTAGGGAGAAGAAGTGAGGAAGAAGAACACATTGATAACATTGATCCTTTCCCAATACATCCTTTTCCAGTGACAGGATAATCCTTGAGTGGGGGAGAAATTAAAAAAAAAAAAAAAAACATCACCCAATGACAAGACAATCCCTGGAAGGAGATATCCATCAGTTCTAAAATGGCAGTCTCTGGGAAGAAGCCAAACATATCCTTTCCCAGTGATAGTACAATGGGACCCTGAAGTGAATGAGATAATCAAGGATTCCTGACACTAGACTTTCCATTCTTCCGCAAGTAAAAATATTGCCCAGTAAAATCAAATTTCAAATGCTTACAAACCTCTTTCCTGAGTACCCAAACTGATATGCCCTGCCAATAATTAAGTTACCTCTCAGTGTAACATATATAATCATGGATTCCCCCTTTGGCCATTGGCTCATTTTCCACTAGGAAAGTGGGTTCATCAGAGGCATTACTCCACAACAGAATAAAGGATCTGCTCATCTGTGAAGTTTGTACCCAGCTTGATCATATCATGCTAACAATAGGATCAGCAGATTTTATAGGGGATGTCTCCTTGTACAGTGAGAATGGCTTGCTTTGCAATTTGGTTGGGCTAATTATTATCTAAGAAGAGGTATAGTTTGTTCATTTGGTGTCCTTTGCAATGTATAATGACTGCCCTGGAAGGTAAAAGGGTCACTTATATCAGGTGTTTTATAAATTCATCATTAAGAACTGGGATCTCTCTTTTGGTGAGGAAACCTCATCCCCTCCATATCAGGATGTTAGAACATATGATGTTATAAACATATTTAGAATCAGTGAATATGTTTACTGATTTGTTCTTGACCAGCAGGACAGCTAAGGTGAGGGCTATGGGTTCAGATTACTGGGAGGTGGTATAAGATAGCAAAGAGGAGGTCTCAATAATTTTGTTGAAATGAAAAGAAAATTTTCTACTAGTGTGCCTTGAACTATGGCATATCCTACTAGGTAGGGAGGTTGTTTTTGAAAACTTCTATGAACAAATCTGGAGTGTTGGGAAGAGCTTGGTCAGTGATGTGCAGAAAAGGACTACTAAGGAGGTCCAGGATCTCAGAATAGGAGTGGAAGATACAAGTACAAGTTGATAAGGAATTTGACCTGGGGAGGAGGCTGGCTGAGTTAACTGAAAAGACCTGACAGAGGGTCATGAGGGGATCTAGAAGGTGTGCCTATAAGAGTTGAATTCTCTCTGGGGAAAGGGGGAGGAATGAGCAATGACTAAGGAGGTCAGAGAGGGAGGGAGTGGTTAAAACAGTTAGGGGTTGGTAAAGGGCAAATTTTTGGGTTTCCAGAATTAGAAGGGCTTCAGTGGCCAGAATCTTCAAGCAATGGGGCCAGCCCTGATACACAGGATCTTACTGTTTGTATAGAAAGGCAGAGGGCTGGGGAGTATCTCTGGTTTTTTGATAGAGAACTCCCTAAATCTTGCCTGTGTTCTGAGTTGTAGAGAGAGAATAAAAGGTATTGAGTGATTGGGTAAATGGAGAACAGAGGTGTTAAGGAGTGATTTTTGAAGAGTTCATATGGTGGAAGAGTGGGAGATGGGTGAGCATAGGGGCTCAATCAGGATCCCTTTAGAAGCTTCATATAGGGGATTTGCTATAAGAGAAAATTTAGGGTTCCAAGTATGAATATCCCCAAATTAGGGATCCAAATATGAATCTATTTTAAAAGGCCTAGAAGGGAAACCAGGTCTCTCTTAGAGGATGGAAATTGAATATTCTTCAATGCATGAAGTCTCTCTGGAGGTATTGTATGGATTGTGGAGTTAGAAGGAAACCCAGGTATTGCACCTGGGGGGAGCAAAGTCAGGCTTCAGACTGAGAAACCCAGTATACCAAGGAGACTAAGGAATTGAGAAGAATTGTAGTATGATATGTGAAAGCTCTGGTGAGGGGCTAGAGAGCAGGAGATCATCTGCATATTGCATGGTGTGACTCAGGGACAAATCTAGGGTGGCCAGATCCTGTTGAAGAGCTTGGCCAAAGTAATGGTGGTTATTTTGGAAGCCTTGTGGGAGGATAGTCCAGGTGAATTACTGAGAGAAATTGGTGTCAGGGTCAGTTCAGGTAAAGGCAAAAAGAGAATATGAGGTGGGATGGAGAGGAATGGTAAATAAAGCATCCTTTAGGTACAATACTGAAAAAATGGCTAGTAGATGAGATTATATGGGAAAGAAGAGTGTAGGGTAAGTTGGGATAATTTTTTCATTGATTTTTCAGATCAGTGTACTAGGTGAAATTTACTATTAGATTTCTTGATGCTGAGAATGGGTGAATTGTGGAGGAAGTTTGTGGTTTGTTGTGAGGAAATGGTCCTGTAATAAATGAGAAATAATGGGCCATAGACACTTGAGAGTAAAGGAAGATAAAAGGTACTGAGAAAGGGTAAATCAATGAGTGGAATTTTTCAACTGGATTTGGATAGGGGAGTGGTGTTTAGTGATTTGAGGTTAAGAGGTATTCCAAATTTTAGGGTTGACCCCAGCTACTAAGGTATGATCAGAAGGATTAGAGTATGTGGGGACTAGGTCAGGACTGGAATGCACTAAAAATATGGTAGTAGATTGTAAAGTGGGAATGATTATGGAGACTGTTAATTTGTGTAGGAAATAATGGCTCAATAGGGGGATGGGGCAATTTGACATGATAATAAAAGAGTGAGGTAATGAGAGGTGTCCAAATGTACAAAGGATGAAATTTGTCCTTATGGGATATACAAGGGTGCCAGAGACTACCATAATAGGAGTACTTGTTTTAAAATAGGTCCATTCCATACATTTAGAGAGGAAAGGGTTGCTCTAGTGTCTAACACAAAAGCAATATGATGGCCTTTAACCATCCCATTAACACTGGGATCCTCAGATATATCATTTGAAATGATAGGAGCAAGGGATTTTGGGCCCCCTCATTCTAGAAGTTGAGTGAAGTGGGTTTGAGTGCTGTCGTTCTGGTCACTGATGTGGTCAATTAGTCACTGGGCTATCTCAGTCGTGGGAGGTAGAGACCCAGAGTCAACACACAGACACAGGGAGCTTGTGAGAAAACTGGCTGGTGACACACCTCAGTCAACATCCAGTAGCTCAGTTTATTTTTGGAATGCCTACAATTATCATAGTGTTCCCGTGGGGGGGGGTGTCCGTCAATCATACATAAGCAAGATAATACCATAAGCCAATCATTTTATGCCTAATGTAACCGCACTATGAGGATGCTCTAAATATTGCTATTATCAGGAAGGGTCTTTGTCCTTAGGGGAGGGGGTTTTCTAAGTTAGGGTTTTCATGCCCTGAAGCTCCTGGCTATCGGTTTCCTGGCCTTCCAGCTTGGCAATGCTAAGCACAAGTGCTAAGGATGTGGTTTCACTAACAGCTCACTAGAGCAGAGCATCCCATCTTACAGGCATTCCTGTCAGGCCTGAACGAGTGTAGATTCTTCAATCACTCCAAACTGCTCATAGCTGCTAGCTGAAACTGAAAGTTATTCCAACATTTGAGGAGAATTGGGCTGGAAAGAGGGAAGGTGTGATCTCCCCTGGGGACAGTCCATCTTCCAGTTCCCCATTGTATAGGGGTTAAGACAAGGCTTGGAGGGGGTCTTAGTTTTGGGCAAACTTTTGCCCAATGGCCATTCTGGCCATACCAAAAGCAAACTCCAGGAAGGGCATTTTTATGCACAGTTCTGTTATTTAGGTGAGCCCAGGAAGATTGAGGATGTTTGGGCTGATGAAGGGCTGAAGCTAATATTTTACTTTGAGGTGTCTTTTTTTTCCTTTTTGGCTTCATCCTCCCAGTTATTAAAAACATTGAATGCAGCATCCAGAAGTTGCTACTGAGGGGTTTCAGGACCTTTCTCTAGCTACCTAAGTTTTTTACAGATATTGGTAGAAGAACCACTAATAAACTGAACATGGAGGAAGAGACTACTGGTGGGAGTATTGGAATCCACAGTAGTATATTTGGTGATGGCCTCAGTAAGTTGAGCAAAAAACAGGATGGGATTTTCATCAGGGCCTTGAGTGATTTTCTTGATTTTGTCATAATTAACTTGAGTATGATAACTTTTTGTCATGCCTTCAAGGAGGCATGTTTTGGAGTTGAGTAATTCATGAGTCTTGGGCCTGGTATGTCCAATTGGGTTCAGCTGTGGGGAGAGCAGTAGATGCCATGGGATTGGTATGAGGGTTTTATGTATGGAGAAGGTAGGCATATTCCATTGCTACTTGCCAAATGCAGGCACAATCATCAGGGGTTAGGGTGGAAGTGAGGATATAGTAAATGCCCACCCAGGTGAGATGGTAGCCCTGAGTTAGACATAAGAATTCCTTTTCAAATTTAGTGGGGTTCCCAGAGAATGAACTCAATCTGTCCTCAATTTGGGACATATCTGCAATAGAAAAACAAACATGGACTCAAACTATTTCTTCAGGCCCTGCCACCTCCTGAGGGGGAAACATGTTTCAGAGGAAGAGTTTTAGATTGTATGGCAGAAGTTAAAAATATGGAAGATGAGTAGCAGGGATTTGGGGGTTGGGGAAGAGGCTGAGATGAGGGGCAGAAGTCCTCCAGGACTTGTAGTAGGGGGTCATCTGCTATTTGGAGGGCAGTAAATGAAGAACAGGAATGGGAATCAGAACTAGATTTTTAAAATTTATTTCACTCACACTCTTGGTGGCTGGAAGTCCAAGATCAAAAAGCCTTATCAGTTTGGCTTCTAGTGAGGGCCTCTCTTGGCTATGTCACATTATAATGAATGGCATTATGATGAAAGTGCAGAGAGAGATAAAAGAGATACAAATACAGAGAAATCATAGGACAAGATAGAAAGCTTAAGACAGAATATGGACTAGTCTTACTGTTTTGTAAAACCCACTTTGGTTGGAATTACCTGAAGTCTCAGGAAGACTACTTTATCCTTCATGAGAGCACTGATGACAATAACCCAGTCACTTCCTTTCTTTTAAAGATTATATCACCTAATACCACCACATTGGGGACCACTCTTCCAAAACACAAACCATTGGGGGAAAAACACTTCCAAACTGTAGCATTACCTAAACAGATATCTAAACATGTCATGATATTATGAATACATGAATACCTTCTGAAAATATATATTTGTAAAAAAATGACTGAAAATTCTCTTGCTATCTTTATTTTAATACAATACATTTTGAAATTTTGTCAGTCCCTTTTATTCATAAGCAATCAATTGAAATGTGTTGAATATTAATTTATAAAAGTTTAAAATTGGGAGATAACATTTAAATTATATTTAAGTCAATTCTATAGTCTTATATTTTTCAAGTAGCTGGTTAGTAAAATTTGTTCCTTTCATAAACAAGCAAACTGCAGTTAATTCTTAGCATATTATCCAAAATTTATAAGGTAACACTATCCTGTGAAAATACATTTGATTTTCAGTGGGAAACCTAGTCTCATTAAAGGGAAAACAAAATGGATTTATATCATTCTTTTCAGACCAAGCTCATATCTTGGAGGTAGGAAATATAGGAATAAGTGTTTTGTCAATTTTTCCCCTTTAAACATGAAGCAAACCACTGGATTAATATATATTAATATATTTTAGTAATGATTGTTAATTTGTTTTTCTTACTAAATATTGGATTATTTTCTTTGGCTATTAAAAAATCTTTATACAGAATATCTCAAGAAACATTCTGAAAAGACATTTTCCATTTAATATGATATTTTCTCCAGGAATATTAATACAAGTAATAACTACTATCTTTATGTTAGACTAATGCTCCAGAGTCCAGTGCTTCCAAAGAAACAACTGTTTTTGTTTTATGTATTTATTTTATTTTAAGGGTAGCTTCATGAAGTCTATTTCCAAAGATTGTTTAGGTAGATTAGAGTTTAAGGAAACCCATAGAGTACAGAGTAATACTTACAGGAAATCAATAGCAGGAAGCAATTATTATCATTAGACCTCATGGTGGATGTATAGGAGTTAAGAATTACTAATAGATACTTTGGACACCTGTGTGCAGGGATATTTTGTCAAACTGTAAACTTTGGTACAAGAATTAGTTCAAAGAACAATAGTAACCTAATAATTAATAAACTTGGAAGATTTATTTCAATTTTATCTTCTTTCAATTCCCTGTTTTTAATTTCAGTAGCTGAACACATAGTAAAGCCAAAAAGCAAGGAATCACTTTAATGTTGTATATACTGTCACTCTGTCAGAGTATAAAATAGAATGGAAAAAAAGAGGGGATTGCATCTAAAGGGAACAATTGAGGATTTCTTACACAGCATGTCTAACTTTATGCATGACATGATACAAGAGCTCAAAGGTTGTCAGCAATATAAACCTTTCAATCTTTTGGTTTTTTTCTCTGTGTTAGCATCATCTTTAAAAATATCCCCCCACATAGTGTCAAAGAATTTTATTCAATTATAATTTACCAATCACAAGATCCAGAGTGCTTTTTTCAAGGGGCTACAAAAACATCTGACAGAGGACTTTGACTATGCTGAGTTCTAAGGTACAGTCTGATTCTGAATGAATCACTATGCCTACCACAAATGCAGCTGTTAGATCATGCTTAGGATGCATATAAATCAGGAGGAAGTCAGGAATAACTAAATGCATTGACTTAGAATGGAAGATCCTGAAAATAAAATGCAGGTGCAATTACCAAGTGAAGGAAATAAATGTTGGATAGGCCAAAAACAATGCTCATTAACTACATCTTCTATATCTACCTATCAACTTTTGATCCCTGTGCCTCAAATAAATGACCTGAAAATGTTAATATAGATTCATATTTTCAATGGATATTAGATAGCCCATTTTAAAATAAAAATTTCCCTTGACTACTCTAATTTAAGGTAAACATTGGAAACCAGTAATATAGTTATTCACCCATAAAATTTTCAAAAATAAATAAATTAGTAAAAGCCATGTTTTTCTCAGTAAATTAATTAGTTGCAATGCAAAAACTATCTTTGATGAAGAAGTTACCACTTCAACAAATAAGGAACTGTGTTTATATCCTGAGGTTAAAGATTAACTCTTTATCGGGTGACAGAAGGGCCTGAAGTATGCAGTTGACAAATGTATTTTGATGAATTCAGACTTTTACAGAAAGGTAGTCTCCAATATGATACATAAAATACCATTAGCTTTACTGTAATTCTAATAATGTTTTTAAGTCTTTATTTTTTAAATGTTTTTATTTGTTTGGTACACATAGCAGTGAGGTTCATTTTGATATGTTCCTAAATGCCTCTAACCTAATTTTCACCCTTTAAATTACCAGTACATGAATCTTCAATTAAGGATTACAGACAGTTACAGAGTTGTAAGCTCAAACATGACACACATGATATACCCAGATGTATCTGATATTTTTGAGTCTTCAATTCTATTTAAGATGTATATCTTTTAAGTACCTATTAGAACAAATATCTTTAATATATACTACAGGATAAATGATGAAACAGGTGCAATTTGACCTTCCCATAGGCTTCATAGAGATTAATATGAACAAGGAAATGTGATATCAATTATTAGTTTTTTCAATGTGTTAGAAGTTCCTTAATTTGAGTTGATTTTATGAAAGGGGAGGGATTTTCAAAAAGTTGGTATATTCTATAACTACAGAATTTTATTCCAGCCTATAATACAAAAAATTATTGTGTGCAAAATTAGCATATTTATATATAAATGACTGAATGAATGCACAATGATGTTGAAAAATATTTAATATATGATAAAAAGATAGCACAAAGATCTGGAGATATGAAACAAGAGAATATGTTTAGAGAAGGGTGTAGTACCAGACAACTAGAATACACTTTTCTTCTTACCTCAGATATGAAGCATTAAAAGTATACTGAGTTTGTCCTTTACTTTTTATTTCCTCATCAAGTTAATAATATCAACATGGAACATTTCTTCTCTCACTAAATGTATTTTCATGAATGCATTTATTCTTAGGCTTTTCTCAAGAAAGCATGTGAACTCTTTTCATTTTACTCTCAAAAGAATGAGAAACATTTATCCTTTAAATACTCTCTTAGTTTACTAATAATGGGGAGACGATGTAATTGTGCCTACACTGAGAATATCACTAGCTAAAATTCCGTTTTGTAAAAGTAGGCCAATCAAAGACTTTATCCAATTTTTTTTCCTCAGTGTAAAGAGAAGCACCACCAAACATTTGATTGCCTCCCTATAACTTAAGACATATACTTCCATTTTTTTTAAGCACACTGCAAACTATTTACTCTTGTGTTTTTGATCTATGCAACCCCTATTATGGAAGGAAAATCAGAGTTTGACATTGTGTACATTGTATTAGTGAGATACTTATTTCCCAAGAGTGGTTCTGGTGATTTAAAACTAAACATTAATAAACCGTTAACTAAAAATAAATTTTTATCTTATCCTTTTAAGAGTATCTGTGCTTGGATCCTTCATTTCCTTGGAAAATTTGTCCTTCCCTCTTCCCTCCAATTCTCAAATCTAAGTACTTATTCATGTATAAATCACCAAACTAATTTAATGATCTGCTTCTGACTTTAGAAATCCCTGTTAATTGTATGCACCAGTAAGTCAAGGCAGATATAGGACAAAATATCATGTTTATTTTACAGTAAAAAGTGAGGGAAAGATTAAATAATAATAATCAGGAGTAATCAGGAGTAAGGCAAAAACATCAATTGCCTTGGCAATTTATTCCTCAGTTCCTCTAAAACAAATAATTCAAAATAGTCATAATTAGTAATCTGTTTTAGACAACTATAGCTGTTTATATAACAATATATATTTCAATTTTAATATTAATATCTGCAGATTCAGATTCACTGAAAATATACAAAACATTCTTTCCCCAGAAGTTTTAAACAGTTTATTTTATTTCTTTGATGAGCCTTCTGTGTGACACAGATTTTCACTTGTTTGCATATCCATTTGTCTGAACATTCCTTTTATCTTTCCCAGAGCACCAAAAGGTAAGGATAACCATGGTAACAATATTGTAATGATGAATCACTGATTTTATAAAAGGTTTCTTTTGGGAAGCACTGAATTTTAATAAGAAATAAATAAAAAGAAAAGATCCATCTTTAAATTGATAGCATAAAAGTTTGCATATTTCATTGTTTTCTGACATATACCTCACTTCCTGGAAAGTAGAAATTTTATATACAACTTATTATATTGTATTATACTAGGAGGAGCAACATTTTTTAAAAGTTGGCAAGAATCCAATACAGTAAATGCTCTCCCCTTATGATGGCCTTAAAATTTCCAATTTTAAAATTAAGAGTATTTTATATTAGACATGTTTAATCACTATTTAGAATGGAGTAAGTCTTAGTTATATACAAATAAAGGTGAGTAGATTGGATGGAGAATCTAGTATGGGAAAGGCAATTTCTATTATCCAGTTCTGGCAAAAAAGCTCAAAATGAAACCCAAATTTTTAAAATACAGCATTTTTTTGAGAAATTCAATATAAGAAAATTATGTTTATTACTATGATTCATATACATTGGACTATTTAAAATTTACCCCATTTGGTGACTTTTGAAGTTTAAAATTCTCTTGTAAATACCTTTTGAAGAATTATCATATGAAAATCCTGTATTAACCAAGTAGGTATCTCTGAAAACACTACTAATACAAACAACAACAAAGCACCAAATATTATTCTAAATTTTTAAAAATTATCTGAAAATTTTTATAAATGTATAGAACAAACAGAGAAATATTAATTCAAGAAACATAAATATCCATCAGAGCAAATGAGTTGGTGGCAGTGGAGCCATGGACCTTTCTATTACCTGTCTCCCAATTTGGTGTTAGGAAGCTCTGCAAATAGGGTGTGCATTTAAGAAGACAGGGGTTCCTTCTTAACTAAGTTCCCATTCTGGGACTATAGTTTTATTCTAGGAAGAAAGAATTGTTGGCCTTTTCAATGTTTTTTAATGTTTTGTTATAGAAATTCTGTTCTGGAAGATCAGGTCAAAGAACAGTGGTATCCTTTATATACCCAGTCCAAAATAATAGGATAAAAATTTCATGCATCAAAGAAAAATAAATATAAAACAAGTGACAGTGTAATGCTGTTCACATAGAATTTGTTAAGGAAGAATCCCCTGTTCTAATTCTTAGTAATTTAGGGAGAATTGGTGATAGTTATCATTTAAAAGTTTGATACAACTCATTAGCAAACCTATAGATCTTGGGCTTTTCTTTGATGGGAAACATTCTAAATCTGCCCTTGTTATTCTTTTTGTTACATATGTAGGTTTTCTGTTTCTTCAGGATTCAGTCTTGGTAAGGTGAATATGTTTAGAAATATGTCTATATTTTCTAGGTTATCGAATTTGTTGGCATATGGTTACTCATAATAATTTCTAATGATTTTTTTGTATTTCTGTGGTGTTGTAACATGGAGCATGAATGTCAGTTTGTTTTTTGTTTCACCAATTTGAAGAATGAAATCCACAAACACAAGGGTGAAAGACAACTAACAGGATTTATTACAGCAATGTAAAGAAAGCAGAGCCCCCAAAGAGGAAGGGATTCCAAGAGAGATGACAACTGATTTGTTTTCTAGGGATTTTTAAAGGTGTATCTGATGGCCCAGACAAGTTACTGGTGGGATAAGAAATGTTATCATGGACCTACCAAGCTCTTTAAGCTCTGATATTAATAAATCAATCAGAAGTACATAAATTTAATTCTTTAGTTACAAAATTTAGAGGACAGAACAACCTGTGTTTTGTCATGTCTGTTGGGGAGAGGAAGAACTTCAGATTAGATTTGGTGGTCAGTCATTGCTAGGGGTAGGGATAGGAGTAACTAAGAAAGAGCCATTTTCGTTGAAGCTGCCGGCAGCAGTGACAGACTGTTATAATTAGGGAGGAGACATTATAGTTGAAGATGCCAGAGACAATGAAAAGATGTTACCCAGGCATAATGTCTCCTTCTCTAGGATTACATGGTCCTATTGCTTCTTTTCTTTCTCCAAGGTTCTTATCCTATCTGACTATGGGAGTTCTGCCATCCTGTCTGTGTCTTTTATAGTATCTCACTTTTATTTCTGATTATATTTGAGTCTTACTTCTCCTTACATAGTTAGTATAGCTAATGTTTAATCTAATTTGTTCATCTTTTTAAAAAAACAGCTCTTTTTGTACATTAATTTTTGCATTTTTAATTGGGTTGTAAGAGTCTTAAACCAATCAGTTATTTAACCTTCTGGTATGGATTAACTGAGTGGTAACTGAAGTGATAGGGTGTGTCTGGAGGAGGTGGGATTAGGGGGTCGCTTTGGTGTATATATTTGTACTGAAGAGTGGAGTGACTGTGCTTTCTGATCATGTATGATGCAAGCTGCTTCCCTCAGGCTCACTGTTCCTCCATGTCCTGCCTCACTTTGAACCCTTACTCTGGAGCCTGTTGTATGTGCACTAAGACCTCTGAAATTATGAGTTCTAAAATAAACTCTTCCTCTTCAAGAAAACATTTTTTTTTATTTTTAGTGTCCATTTATTTCTGTTCTGTCACTTATTTCTTTCCTTCTTAAAATTTTGTGTTTTGTTTTTTAGTCTTGGTTTCTAGTTCCTTTAGAATTGGTGAAAAGCTGTTCTTGATTTTTATTTCTAGATTTATTGCTAATAGTCTCCTTTCTACGCACAGAAAACAAATGACCAAAAAAATAATAAGCAAAATAGCAGTACAGGATGTATCACAGTACCCAATTTTAGATTATACTACATAGCCATAGTAACAAAACAACATGGTACTGGCATTAAAAACAGATAAGTAGACCAATGGAATAGAGAGCAGAGAAATAAAACCACACATCTATAGTCATCATGTTTTCTCTTGTATGTGGAGTGTAGAAAAGATATTTTCTGAATCTTACTTATCTCACTTAGTATGATTATGTATGTATAGTTCAATTTGTTTTCCTACAAATGACATGATTTCATTCTACTTCATTGTTTAATAATACTTCACTGTGTATACATGTTGAATTTTATTTATCTGTTTAATTGTTGACAGGCACCAATAATGATTCTGAATTTATTTTCTTCAGATAAATATTTAGAAATGGTGTAGCTAGATGATATTATGAGTCTCCATCTGATTTCCATATTTACTATACTAATGGTCATTCTTCCCCACATTCTCACCAGCAGCTACAAGATTTAATATTTGCCATTCTGGGTTTTGGTCTTTCTTTATTTCAAACCCTTCTTTCCATTTCCCTCTTTCTCCCCTTTGGAATAGGAACACTTTCCTTGTGCTTGTTCTACCATTATATCTTTTACTTTAGATTTTTACAAGCACACACCACTGACTTTTGCTTAACTGTCATTTATATTCTTGATTATGTCCATTCTGTCTGGATTGAGATGAAATCTAAATGTATTTTTGATTTGCAGTTCCCTGATGGCCAAAGTTGTTGGAGTTTTTTGATATAATTATTTCCTATGTGCTCTTTCTTTTTATTTTTCTGTTTTTGAAATAGTTCTTAAATTCATTTGTTATATATTCACTGGGTTTTTGTGATGCTTTTTGGCATCTTTTTTAGTTTTTGTATATTCTGGATATTAATTCTCTCTCAGAGGGGTAGCTGGCAAACACTTTCTCCTATTCTATATGCTACTCTTCATTCTGTTAATTATTTTCTTTACTGTACAGAACATTTGTGATTTGATGTCATCCCATTTGTCAATTCTTACTATAATTTTTGATCTATGGGAGTCCTATTGAGGAAGCCATTTTCTATGCCTATATCTTGATCCATTTTTAATTCACTTTTGTACAGGGTGAAAGATATGGAATTGAGATTCAGTTTTTTACATATGAATATCCAGTTTCCCCAGAACCATTTGATAAAGAGGCTATACAACATAGGTTTTTGAAATCTAAATCAAAAATCAGATGCCTTACCCTATCTAAATAAAATATAAAATAGGGCTTTGTATGTGGCTCAGTGGTTGAGTGCCCCTGAGTTCAATCCCCAGTACTAAAACAAAGACTAAACCCTCCCCCCCAAAAAAGAGAAAAACCAGAGAAAAGTATCAGGTGCCTTTAGGTACATGGCTTTATTACTGTGTTCTCTATTTAATTACACTGGTCTGTTCATCTATTTTTATACCAGTAGTGTGCTGATTTTGTTACTATAGCTTGTATTTTGAAATTCTGTATTGTGATACATCCTACATTGCTATTTTTGCTCATGACTGTTCTCAGCCTTTTGGGTTTCTTGTTTTTCTATCTGAATTTTAGAATTTTTCTTTCTAGTTCTGTGAAAATGTCATTGTTATTTTAAAGGAGATTGCATTGAATATATTGAATATATAGATGATATTTGGTAATATGGCCATTTTAATGATATTAATTCTTCTGATTCATGAGAATAGAAAGTCTTTTACTCTTCATGTGTATTCTTAAATTTCTTCAGTGTTCTATGCTTTCTACTCTTTTACTTCCTTGGTTGCACTTATTATTATTATTATTATTATTATTATTTTAATTTTGAAAGTATGTGAATGTAATCATTTTCCAGATTCCTTTCTAAGGGTGATTATTACTGGTGTATAGAAAAACTATTGATTTTTTTTTTGTGTGTATTAACTTTGTATTCTGCTTATTATGGATTGGTTATTAGTTGTTCCCCAACAGCTCCTGTCTTAATGCAGGAATGTTCATAGGTAATATAATTAGATTATGAGAGTTATATACTAATTAGTGGATTATTACATTTGATGGGTTAATAATTTAAATGCGCAAACTGGGTGATAAATATAGGCAGCTAGAATGTGACTAGAGAAAATAAGTAACTGGAGGCACCCCTTAGGGTTTGTGTTTTATCTCTGGCTCTTCACTCTTTCCCCACTTCCTGGCTATCATGAGCTAAGCTGTTTTCCTCTGCCACACTCTTCTGCTAGGGTATTCTGCCTCACCTGAGACCTGGAACACTGTATAGTTGGCTAATCATGGGTTAAGACCACTGAAAGCATGATTGAAGATAAATTTTTTCTCCTTTAAGATACTGTCTGATACTTTGGTCACAGTAATGAAAAGCTGAATAACAATGTTAATTTCCTGAATTTATCACATGCAAAAGAATTCTGGTGGGGGCTGTTGTTGTGACTCAGTGGCAGAGTGCTTGCCTAGCATATGTGAGGCACTGAGTTCAAGTCTCAGTACCACATGTAAATAAATAAAACAAAGGTCTATCAACAACTAAAAAATTTTTTAAAAATAAAAAATTTAATAAATGACTTCTGGTGGAGATTTTTGGTTTTGTTTTGTTCTTTTTTTTTTTTTTTGGTATGTGTGCATCTTTCTGTCTTCTAAGTATAGGATCATATTATTTTCCAATATTGATAATTTGACTTTTTTCTTTCATATAATTTCCCCTTTCTCAATTCTTTCTCAATTATTTCCCCTTTCTAGAAACAATTTATTTTCTAATTTTTGTGTCCAAAATTTCAAGTACTGTACTTAATAAGAGTACTTGAAATCTTCCTGGTTTTAGAAAAAAAATGGTTTATCATTTTCTCTATTCACTATGACATTTGGTCTCCGTATATCATATACAGACATTTTTATGTTGAGGCAAGATCCACCTATGTAAAGAAACACCTGTGCAGGGAGACTTGTGGAGGAGGCACACAAAGGACAGACACAGACACACAGGGAACATGTAGACAGACAGAAGGATGGCAGACAAAAAGAGGTCTCTCTATCCCTCTCTGCCATCATCTTTAATAATCCCAAAAGTTACATATTACCCACCACCAATGACTACACTTTTGCCAGTATTCCTTTTAATCCTGAGTGCTACCTAACTGACATATGGTCCAGGTTAATGAAAACACAGAGCCTCTTTCCTTCAAAGGATATCACTATGTAAACCATATTTATCTTAATAGCCTCAGCGGGGAACTGCTGGACATTCCAATTATGGGAATCAGGGCACCAGTTAACCCCTGAAGTTTGTTTACTGGGGAATGCTTCCCTATTTTCATGGTCAGAAAACCTACACACCTATACCAAGTTACTTACT
Organism: Urocitellus parryii; assembly: GCF_045843805.1. Classification (NCBI taxonomy): domain Eukaryota; kingdom Metazoa; phylum Chordata; class Mammalia; order Rodentia; family Sciuridae; genus Urocitellus; species Urocitellus parryii. The sequence goes on along the minus strand of NC_135547.1, from coordinate 48,193,442 downwards.
TCAGGGTTTTTATAATGAAGGGGTTTTGGGGGGGAGGATCAAATACTTTTGAACTTCTTTTGAGATGATCATGTAATTTTTATCTTTAATTCTATTTATATGCTGTATATTGATTTTGAAAATTGAACCATCCTTGATTTCCTGAAATGAAGCAAGCTTGGTCATGGTGTGTGATCTATTTAATGGATTGATAATTTAGTTAGCAAATATTTTCTTGGAAATTTCTATATCTATGTTGATCAAGAATATTGGTCTGTGTATTCCTTGTTCTCTTTTCTGATTTTGTTATCAGTGTGATACAGGCTTTGTAGAATTAGTTTGGATTCACTCTTTTCTTTTATATTTCATGGAATACTTTGAGGAGCATTTACGGTAATTTTTCCTTAAATTTCTGGAAAAAAAATCAGTCATTGTTGTTTTATTGGACACTTTTCAATAATTTTATATTAATGTTTCAATCTCATTGCTGTTTATTGGACATTTTATGTATGTTATATCTTCTTGGTTCAAAATTTTAGGTGCCTAGAAATGTATCCATTTCTTTTAAGTTTTAAAAGTTATTCAAATTTAAAAATTGCAAAGTAGTCATTAGCAATTTTCTAATTCATTCATATATGTTGTAGTATTCATTTTTTCTAGTTTTAGTAACTGAGATTTATTCTGTTTTTTTTTGTTAGTTTAATTAAAAGATTATCAAACTTGTTTATCTTTTCAAATAAGAAACTTCTTGATTCTTTGATCCTTTGTACATTTTAGCCTCTTTTTATTAATGTTGCATCTGATTTTTATTGTTTCTTCTGCTCTATGGATTTTAAGCATGGTTGGCTCGTATTCTAAGACCTAAAAATTTATCATTAAGTTATTTATTTGAGACCCAATTTTTTAATGTTGACACTCATAGCTATAAGTTGTCCATTTAGACCTATCTGGTCACATCCCACAGATTCTAGTCAGATGTGTTTCATTTGTAATTTGATTTTAGAAATTTTTAAATTAACCTCCAAATTTCTTTAAAAATCCACTGAACATTCAAAAGTGACTTGTTCAGTCTCCATGTATATGTATATATTCTGTAGATTCTCTTGCTATTGATTCAATATTTTATCTCATTTTGTTCTAATAGGATTAAAAGAAACATTTCAACTTATTTTTGTACTTGCTAAGACATGCTTTATGGCCTCGATTATACTCTATTTTGGAGAAAGTGCTATCAGTTGCTAAAAACAGTATTCTACTGCTCATGGGTAGAAGATACAGTAGGGGTTTGCATCTAAAGTGTAATTTCATTCTGTTGCTTTTTAAATGATTTTTCAATCTGTATGGCCTGTAAATGAGATATGAAATTCACTCACTATTATTGTATTGGTGCCTATATATCTTTTTATGTTATGTAGTGTTTCATTTTTTAATGAAATTCAGTGAACCAGCACCTGTGGAATATATATTACAATATATTTATTTGTAATATATTTTATATCCATTTAAATATAATCTTAGTAGACTGCACCAATATGCAGGGGTTTTCTTTTTCTCTTCAGCCTAATTTTGGTTTAAAATATTTTGTGTGTGTGTGTTTGTGTGTGTGTGTGTGTGTGTGTGTGTGTTAGTTTAGGTACTCCTACTAGCTTTTATGCTCTATTTGCAAGGACTAGTTATCATTTTCCATTATTTCACTTTCAGACTATGTGTGTCTTTGCTTATGAGTTTTGTTTCTTGTAGGCAACAGCAGTATGTCATTTTTTAAATCTGATACACTTGTGCTTGCGTATTTTGACTGACTGGTCAATTAATGCTATTTCATTCAGGATTGTTGTGAAAAGGCATTTACTAATTCCTTTCATTTTCTTCTTCATCAAATGATTGATAGTTCTTATTTGGTTAATTCCTCCTCCAATAAGATTGATTCTTTCCCATGCTTACTCCTTTTAATAAAAACTTATTATAAATGATGTCTCCAACTTTACTAATTCAAGAGAAGTAAGAGTAAAAACAGAAAAGGCCGAACTAATAGGCATTAATCATTAAAAAATATGCTAAAATAGAGAAAATTTAAAAGAACGTACTGAAAAGAAAAAAATTATGAGGAGACAGGAAAAAAGTGAATGGAAGGGAATAAAAATATGCAAGAGGAAAAAAAGATCAAGAAAAATCAAATTAAATACTTTAAGAATACTTTAAGAATTAAGTATATACAAATATAAAAATAAGAAAAAACAAAACAAAGCAATTTATAACAAATGTGAAAGGAAACAACAATAACAAAAGAGCTATAAGATTTCTCCTTTCTGGGGTCATTAAAATTAAGTCACTTCTTTCCAGGACGTAAAATTTTAGAATCTCTCAATTAAGTGGGAATTTGTGGGACACAAATACAGTTCAATTGTTTCTCCTCAGATTCAGCCCAAAGAAATCAAACCTGTTAAGGGAGTCTTTACTCTTGTGTTCTTTGCCTCTTTCCTGACAATGAGTGTTGAGGGACAATTGTGTAAAAAAGAACTCAATTCTCCATCAATAATTGTGTTTTGTACCTGGAGGGTGTGGCTATTGTAGAACCAGCTTTCCAACTCTCAATATCAGACTGTGGACTGATCTAGACTCTGCTGCACCCTGTGTCCTAAGGGCCTGAGTCCTTGTGCTTGGAGGCATGGTATGTGTACAAATCATGGCAGTGAATCCTCCTAATGCAAATGAGCATGGAAGAGGTGGCCTGGCCAGTGTATCCGTAGTAAGGTGAGAAGATATATGTATAAAGTTTTCCATCAGTTCCATGTGTTGCAATCCTGGATCCAACTCCCACCTGATTCTATACAACCAGTATTGTTTCCTGTCAAAAAACTCAAACCACAGATTTCAAGTTGGAGCATGACTTGCCTCCCTGCACAAGGCATAATGGAGTACCATTAGACCACTTCTCTTATAGCCTTGAACTCCCAGTATTTGCATATTCTTGTCACTGTCATTCTTCTGGGAACAGTTTTATTCTCAAAATTGGTGACTGGTGTTCCAGTGAAGAATACTGGACATTGGGTCTTAGACATATAAAAATGCAAGGATTTTTTTAATCACCCTTACAGAAATCCTAGACAGTGGATCCTCATTTATGATTGTTTTTTTTTTTTTTCACATCACCTTCTGAATCTGCAAGGAAGTACAGAACAACCCTAATCCTGTGTTGGTCTGCTATGTAGATTCCAAGTTTCCTATCTGATCAGACTGCATATTTGCCTGATAGCAGACCTTGCATTTCTTGAGATCATAAAGAATCTTTTAACCAACTGGAAGAGAGTATTCCCTCTCTTACCAAACCACTACCTATATGACATTAGTGCATCTAATTATTTTATTAATTTTCTTAGTATTTCAAAAACCAGTATTTCTAGGTTTCATCTGATCCCTGATTCCATCAAAGCTGCACTCCAATGCCTTCCTATGCATCCCCCTCCCCCCCCAAAAAATGTGGTCATATCAATGTTGATTTGACTTGGTTTTGGAGAGCAGCCATTACAATACTGAAAGCCTCTTGTTTGTATTCCTGTTTATCTTTTTAAATTTTTTTAAATTTTTTTGAATCAGCAGTTATCTTATTTACTGTTTTAGCAATGGGATATTGTAATCCAGCTGCTAGTTGGAAACCTAAACTTCAGAGATACATATCTGTATTTAAAATTTCTATGTGTAATCAGAAAAATAATGAACATCGCTTCAATTTCTACAATTCAAAATTTTTCTTTTGTGCATTAAGATTCTCACTACCACATGCTACTGGAGTGCTAATGGAAGAAAATTAAAAATAAGTCTATAATCTGAAAAATTTAATATGTCAATAGGCACAAACTAGAGAAAATGCAATCCTACATCATGAATTGATTGAAGATTCTTTTTGGCTTACATGATTGACTTGAGGTAAATCAGCCTTAGGTGAACCTTAGACCACTAGACATATCTGTGCAGGTATTATCTGAAGTAGTGTCAGAGAGGCAATATGACTAATTTAGTATTGTTTCTACCTGATCATCAGTAATATTTGTTGTGGGTCACAGTCACACACTCAGTAATAATTGTGGTGGTTGCTGATCTGAGAAATGATGATATTCACAATCATTTCAATAAGAAAATTCTCCTTTTTAATTTATTAATCATTTCTAATCAACCTTTAGCCGAAGTACCTTATTTAAAATAAAATGGATATACCATATAAAGATAGTGGCTCAAACAATAAAAAGTTCACTTCATTTCAATTTTACTATTAAATTACTTTGGAAATGAAAATTTAACTACAGATATACCTGTTATAAATTCCATATCCAGAGCTTTTAACTCAGTGAGACAGAATATCAATTATATTACTGAGAATAAAACAGAATTACCATCAATCTACATGTCTTTTGGTTCATGCGACTGAATATTTCCTCTATTAAGTAATACATATGAAATGGTTAAGTACTCATTATAAATTACCTCTCCTAAGGAATATAAATCCTATAAGTAGGCATTTATAATCATGCATGTTGTATTTTAGATCTTAAGAAAAGAAAAACTGTACTTCAGTGTCCTAGAAAATGGAGTGTATCATGATTAAATCAGCAGACACTTCACACTGAAGTTTTTATCAAAACTTCATTTAGTGTAAGCATAAGAACATAGAATAAAATTTGATAATATAGGATAAATGTAAACTGTTTTACAATAGTTTACGTCAAAATCTGACTTGCTAAGCAAATATTGAAACTATTAGAAATATTCAAATAATTCAGCTAGAGCAATCCAATTTTTCTTCATGAAATAATTTTAGTTTAAAGATGATAACAGTTGACATTAAAGTAGACTAAGTTGTAAAGTCTAAAGAAATGTAAAAGGCTGCATGTTTTCCCTTTAGAACACAGATGAAACTAACCTGAGATTTTGACTCATGGTCTAAAATCTAAGTCATGCAAAAACTTTTGGAAAATACCTTTATCTCTCAATAGTATGAATAATTTTACCAAAAGATCTATCTTCTGTTAGTATAATACATTGTATTGATTTCCTGATAGTTTGTAGCAATAGTCACATCCTTTTTTAAGTGAAAATATATTAAATATTTGGAGAACAAGAAATAACTATGGAGCATGTATTAACCTAAGATTTTGATATCAGAAATACAAAATTATCACAACATGAGTCAAGATCTTAAGATTTTTTTAATGTATTTATTTATTTATGTTTAAATATTTATTTTGTCTTTGTAGTTGGACATAAAGATATTGTACCTTTATTTTTTAATTTATTTTAATGTGGTGCTGGGATCGAACCCAGTGCTTCACCACATGCTATGGAGCACTCTATCGCTGAGCCACAACCCAGCCCCAATATTGTATTATTTATCATCCTGCAAACTAAATTTTTAAAAATTGACTGTCACAAAAGAAATCTTCACATTTTGTTTATTTGTTTTGTTTTGTTTTTTGATGTGAAACTGGTGCTTAACTCAGGATGTTGAACCACTAAGTTACATCTCCATCTTTTTCCGTTTTTGTGTGAATTTAGAGACAGGGTCTTGCTCAGTTGCCTAAGCTGGCACTGAACTGGACATCCTTCCACCACAGCCTCCTAAGAATTGGAGATTACAGGAATGTGCCGTGGTGCCTGGCATAAAAATATCTTAATGTATTCAATCTTATTATATATTATTTTATGTAAATAAAAAACACATTGTACTTGGCACTGTAATTGATGAAATTATAAATGAACACCTTAGTAAAATTGTAAGTGAGAGATCCTATAAACACAGAATGAGGGAATTTTTACTTATAATACTAATTCTTCAAAGGAAATTCAGTGAAAATTTCTTTATGAAGATTCACATTGTAGATACTTAAATTCTTATGCTAGAATTATATGAGACTACCAACTCAAAGTTGACAACTGGAGAATTTAGGGTCAAAATAAATCAAATTAAATTTTGATTTTCTTTTGTACAGCATATAAGGATTTTAGAAATCATTGCTTCATCATAATAAGTAAAAAGTTCAATAAAATCAAACTCTACTACTGTGTCAGATCCATCACAAAAAGGAGGTCACAGAGCAAATCAATGTTCTTAAAGTTAGACAGAAAGAATCACAATACACACACACACACACACACACACACACACACACACACGAATCCCTATGACTAAAACTCAACATAAAAACAACAACAAGGTAGAAAACTTTAAACTATAAAAAATACTGAATTCAAAAAAAAAATACTGAAGGTTCAGTTTGGACAAAAATGAGAGTTAATTTTTTAAAACTAAGAAGAAAGTGACAATTATAAAGAAGGGCTCATGTTTTTTTTTCTTTTTTTGAGTTTTCCCTCCAATAAAGGTTCTCATCACAAAGAGAAAAGCTTTTAGTGTTCCCAGCAGGGGCAAGAAAAAGGAAGCATTTTAAAACATGCCAGATAATGTTTCTCTTTTTACCAAGGCCTTACTCAAAGGGGGAAAAATGTGTTCTAACCTATTGGAGCTTCATCAAAGCCTAACTGATCTGGGGATGGAAGACATCCAATGTAATCCTCCACAGATTTTCATGAGGAGAAAGGAAACATGGCACAGTGTAGCCATCTTGAACCACATAAATAAGGGTAACAGGAACCGAGAAACAATATTGAAATTCCCAGTCCAAGAACAATGTGATAGTCTATTTTTTATTTATAAAAAATACCTGAGGTAAGTAACTTATAAAAGGTTTAGTTTCCTGCATGGTTTTAGATGTTCTCATTCATGTTCAGGTGGACCCATGCACTTTAGGGCTCTGGTGAAGGTGTTTGGTGTCTACAGTTGGGACCATGTGTCAAAGTAAAACTCCTTATGTAAGGCCAGAATACAAAAGAAAGAGAGCCAGAGAAAAGACCTAAAATCCCCATTGGAGCATGTTCTCAGGGTTTTAAGTGCTTCTCACTAGGCCCCACCACTCCAAGGTTTCACCACGTCCCAATAGTTCAAACCTGGGGATTAATCCGTTAACAAAATGTCCTTTTGTGGGACATTTAAAATACAAACTACAGTTTCTGCCCTTGTCAATCAAAGGTTCATGTCCATCTCTGAATGAAAAATGCATTAATTCAATTCCCAGAGTCCCAAAGTCTTAATTGGTCCAGTATTGCTCAAAAGTACAACTCAAAAGTTTCCTCAAATAGGTAAACCAAATTCATCTGTGTGTGCTTGTAAAAATATAAAGTACTTAAAAGATATAATGGTAGAACAAGCACAGGGAAAGTTTTCCTATTCTAAAGGGGAGAGACAGGGAAATAGAAGGGCTTGGAACAAATAAACATCAAAACCCAGAAGGGCAAATATTACATCTTATAGCTGCTTTTCAGTATTCTGGGTACAATGTTGTTGAATATGGGCTACCAAGTGCTTGTGTACTCTTGCCATGTGGCCTTGCTGGTTACAACCCACATATATTACAGGAGGTTGCATTGTGTTCTTGGCTCTTATGCTCTTGCATGAGAAAATTTCAGCAAAGCCAAGAGAATTAATAAAAGGATATTGGACTGGGATTGTGGCTCAGCAATAGAGCACTTGCCTAGCATGGGCAGGACCGAGGTTCGATTCTCAGCACCACATAAAAATAAAGGCATTGTGTTTTGTCTATCTACAAAAAAATTCATATTCTCTCTCTCTCTCTCTCTCTCTCTCTCTCTCTCTCTCTCAAAGGATATCAAAGTTTATAAGAAGGGAAAGGAGAGGAGAAGAGGGGGGAAAAAGACACTATCAAGAAAGAGAGGTCATCCCAGAGAGTGACAATATGGCCCCTTGGTTTCCCAGTTTTATTAAGTGTTTTAGGAAAGTTTCTAGAGAGAGAATTCTGTCCAGGTACATCATCTCAACTTTTGTTTTTTCATACTTATTTTTTGGTTGTAGTTGGACACAAAACCTTTATTTTATTTATTTAATTGTAGTGCTGAGTGCCGCAGTCTGGCTGGGCACAATTCAGGAGACACTTGTCAAAAGAAACTAACTTTATTTTTAGAACTACAAACGCCAAGCAAAACAGCTCCTCAGGAAAAAAAAAAAACCCTCAGAGCCCAACTGCCATCATCGGCTTCCACAAGCCTCTCACCCACACAAACCTCACCACCTCCCACAATCCTCCTGCTCTTGAGGCTGATTGGCTGGGTCGCATGGGCGGAGCCAAAGAAGTCCCCCAATGAGCAGCTCCGTGGTCTGAAAGGGCAGGGAAACAGCCCAATGAGCAGCTCCGTGGAGGAGCCAATCAGCTAGATGTTGCTGGGGCCGCTGTGAGCCAATCATCAGCTGGCAATGTGAAGGGCAGGGAAACAGCCCAATGAACATCACCGCAGAGGAGCCAATCAGCTAGATGTTCCTGGGGCCACTGTGAGCCAATCATCAGCCGGCAGCTGGAAGTTTGCTGGCAGCTGGAAGTTTGCTGGGGCCCCTTTGGCTTTGGCTCTCAACAGCTGAGGATTGAACCCAGGGTCTCGTACATGCTAGGCAAGCACTCTGATGCTGAACTATAACCCCAGCCCCACGTCTTAACTTTTGAGTGACAGTAAGATTGTATCACATTTTTAAGTTCCTACTGTTGTTTTATTATCAGTGGTCTTTTATTTTAGTTATCTTGACTTGCTGAATTTGAAATCTTTGATGTGTATGAAAGTCATTAAAATCCCATCTCCAGGATAACTTGTGTTCTTATAAGGATGGAAGATCTAGAAATATTTCTAAAGATAATAGATTGTTTAGTGAAGAATATAGGATATTTTGTCAATTTAAGTCATAATAGGGCCAGGTGAACTCAGTCAAATTGATTTTATTTTAAAGAAAGTGTGCTTGCGTGTGTGAAGAGGAAATATAGTAGGGGCCTTAGAGTTTCCTTCCATTCATGTCTGTTACCTATCACAATGGCATTCACTCAAGATGGTTTTACATACTGTCAAGTTTCACTTGGCAGGCATTCCACATTGTGAGCACCTCTATTTTCCTTATGTATCCCTTGTACCTTCAGCTTCACTCTCACAGTTCCATGCATTGCACTATCAAAGTCTTCATTATGACTCTGATGCACAGTGCCTGCTCTCCAAGGCTTTCTTTTAAATCTTGGAAGCCTCCATGACCCCCCTACGTTTTTTGTCCTACATGCCTGCCAAACTAGCATCACATTCAATAGGTCACAGATACATATGAATAGGGAGAACATAAGGTTAAAAGGTTAGTTATGTAAATTGAACCCTCTATAATGACCCCCATATGCTTTCTTTTAAAACAATTTTTCTACAGCCTTGCCTAGCTTAAGTCAATAGGATATGCTTCATTGCTCAACAAACAATCTATTATCTGTAGGAGAAATGCAGGCCTGAAAGGTTTCTCACTTTCAGTAAGAATAACAGAAGTTACACAGAATGGAGAGACTTTTTTGATCTTTTCAAAGACCAGATATCAGAACTCAGGGAAATAGACAAAGTCTCCTTACCATAAAACCTGTAAGAACAAGTTCCAATTAGTACTGGTCAGTGTGGGCCAAAGTGACATATAGCTGCCTTGCATCTTTAGCACATCATTGTAATAGGAAAATCTCCCTTCCATGGGGTAAGACCATATGTAGTAGGGACTTGAAAATCAGATGAAATTTTGCTGTTATTCAAAAATTAAAGGATTGGACCTGGGTAAGACTCTCTGCAAACCTCCAGGGGCACCCAAGAAAACAGGAGGGCAGGAGAGGAACATCATCCATTTCCTCTCCTAGAAGACTCACTTTCTCCCTTGATAGTGTTCCCTTTAATATTTTCTTATATTTTTAATAAACTTATGTCTACTATTTTGAGCAACATGACTGAAGTTTTTTCAGCATGATCATAAGAACAGATAAACAGAGATTTCCATGGCTATCTTTGCTCTGCATCAGGTCTTTGCTCTTTAGCAAGATGCTCCATGTGGGGGCTGGGGTTTAGGTCAGTGATATAGCACTTGCATAGCACATGTGAGGCACTGAGTTTAATCCTCAGCACCGCATAAAAATAAATAAATTATATATATATTATGCCATGTACTTGCCACTTGTAAGAGCTATAACTGAACAGGCTTGAACCATGGCAACAGCAATGTATGAATGCCTTATAAGTTGCATTCAGGGGAAAAAATTTCAAGGGAAATGATTCCCTAGGGAGACCTGTAAAAACAAGTCACCCTAGGAAGAGTGCTCTTTTTTTAAACAAAAGCCTTTGAAATTAATTTGTAGTTTTATAATTGAATATTGTAATAAAGTGGCCTTGCATATTCTTGAGTTGCTATGAGGACATTCTTCCTATATTTCCAATAAAAGTACTGTTTTACTTTATCAGTGTTAATATCTACCTGTATAACCACCCCTACCTTCCACTTCTATTCTACAAAGCCTAATAAACATTTTATGAATTTTTATTTAAAGATTGTAATGTTTCAAATCTTTTCACTCTGTTCTTCTTTGTTCCCAGTTCTGTAAGTTTGTAAAAGCAGATTAAGATAATATCAATGCTTCAGCAACACTGCTTTGCATTTTCTTCCACCAGATAAATTAACCCATCACCTTTAAGCTCTGCATTCCTCAATGTTTCATGGCATTGAAAAAATTTTATTTACATATATTTTTGCTGTGACTAGGGTGATTTATAGTCCAGTTCTCAATGTATTTTTCATTTGAATCCTCATCAACATAGTCTTAACTGCCCACATTTCTATCAGAATTTTGGTTTTCTGATCACCTTCCAGAATTGCCCATTAAGCTCTATTTAAATCATTTTAAGCTTTCCACAGTTTGCTCCTCAAAATGTTTCCAAATTTCTCCAGTATACCAGTTGAAAAGTCTTCTCACATTGTTTCAGTTATAGCAACAAATGTCTATTCTTAAAACTAATTTTCTTATCAGTCTGTGCCAAAGTTTGTATCTTGAATTTCCTCCAAATTCCCATGTGTTGAAGGAATGGTCTCAAGCTGTTGGCGTTATTGGGAAGTCTTAGAAACTTTGGGATATGAGTTCAAGTGGAAGTTAAATTGTTGAGGGTGTGCATTGAAAGATGGTAAGATAAGCAACATCTTGTACCACATGTTTTCATGTACCCACAATGATTTACCATGTCAACACAGGACAAAAAAAACAGGACCAAATGACCATTGAGTGAAATTGCAAACCAAAATGAGCTTTTCCTTCTCATAATATTGTTATCCCAGTCATTTCATCGCAGTAATGCAAAGTTAATAGTAATATGTTTTTCCATTTTGATAACAAATATTTGAGATGATAAACTTATAAAAAGATAATTTGTATTTTGTCTCATTGTTTTAGAGGTTCTAATACATGGTCAGGAAAATCCATAATTTTCAGTCTTCTGGAGGTAGTGTCACGTGACCATAGAAGGGAACGTGTGTCAAAGTAAAACTGCCCAACTCATGGTCAAGAAGTAAAAGACAGAGAGGCAGAATCAAGAGTCCCAAAATTTCCTTTGACGGCACACCCATGATGATCTTACTTCCCACCATGGGTCATCTCTCAAAGGTTACACTGTCTTAATATCAGCACACTTTTATATAGCAGTATGTGGAAGACACTTAAAGTGCAAACAATAACATACAGAGTCTCACATAAAATACTGAGATCTATGTACTTAATACAAGACTGTTTCCTCTCTTCCCACACCTTAATTTCACAGATATCAAGGTACCACAGTAACTTTATTCCTGCATATCGTGCCCAGACATAATAAAATAAACAAAAATGATAGGGTGTATTAAAGGGTAAAAAATTAACTGCGCATAGTAAAGGGTAAAAATTTAAAATAAAAATAATTTTAAGAGGCAAATTATTAACAAAGAGACCCAGATATGACAATGATGTTGTAACTTTTAGACAAACAATGTAAACAAATATATACTTAATAGTTTAATTAAAAATGTAGAAAACTTCCACTATCAGGTGTATAATATAAGCATAAACAAATATTCTAATATATAATTAAAATGTGAAATATATTTTTAATTTAAAAGGAAAAATTATGTAACAGAAATACAGTACCTTTGATGTAGGCTAAAATGTGGGTGAGAATATGACCTTGAAATACCAAGTTATAAGTTATAAATAAAATGTAAAATATTTCTCTGAAAAACAAAAAGAAAAAAGTAGGAGTGTGAACACAAAAATATGTAACATGCTCATACATCAGTAGAATACCAGAATAAAAAACAAGAGAACAGAAGAATTGTTTGATGCAAAAATGGCCATTTTTTTCAATCTTGTATGAGATAACAAACCAAATGTTCAAAAATATCATAGGACACCAAGATGAATAAATATCACACTTTAAAAAAAGAAATAAAGGAAAAAACTACACTTAGATTTACCTAAATGAGGTACTGGATCAGAATAAAATAAATCAGATAAAAACTAAGGAATGTGAAATAAATTATACAATATTTGTTAATATGAGTACATCAATATTGTTCACTACTTGTAATACATATATCTTTCTAATATAAGTTTTAATAAGCAAAACTGAGTGCAAAATATATGATGATATCCTATACTCTCACAGTTTCTATAAATGTAAAACAATTCTAAAAATAAAGAGTGTTAAAAATAGTTGAATCATTGCATAACATATAAAAATGAATAAATATTACTCAGCATTTCTAGAATTAAAGAAATTAAAGATTTTTCAAAGAGTGAAGCCTTTCTTGTATACAGAATGAACAATATTATCATTATTTTTTTCAAAGAGGCAGAAATAGATTATAACTATTATGATTTAATAAATTTGATCAAATTAATCATTGTTATTTTCTAGCTGTCACAGACGCATTTACTCACTACTTTATAAGCTCCTTAAGGTAAATACATCTATCTATTCCACAAATTGTCAATTCAGAGTCTTGACTATATGTTTCACAAGAAATATTTGATAGCAGAACATGAACAAACATGAACATATAGCATTGTTTTCCAAGCTGAAACAAATAATTTGTTCTAATAGAGCACTTATTTTATGTGATAATAAATATATTTGGGCTGGGGATGTGGCTCAAGCTGTAGCGTGCTCGCCTGGCATGTGTGCAGCCCAGGTTCGACTCTCAGCACCACATACAAACAAAGATGTTGTGTCAGCCGAAAACTAAATAATAAATATTAAAATTCTCTCTCTCTCTCTAAAAATATATATATATATATATATATATATATATATATATATATACACACATATATATGGTGTTTTTCATTTTTATTCACTTTGCAAAATCCCCCATTATATACAATTATGCTTCCCCAACTGCAAATTTCAAGGATCAGAAGCCAAAGTTTACAACTCTGTATTACACACTCAGGAGGTTAAACAAAGCACATTAGATTCTGAACTCTTTGTATAAATCACTACTGCCTGTATTGTGAAAACTTTTTTAAAAATTTATGAGAAGAGTTTAATGGTTCATAAAAAATGATTCATTTGGATTAGAAATAGGAGCACTTGGTTCAACAAGATTGAAACAGGGAAGCTGTACTCCTCACACTGGGCAACTATTTATCCAGGGAATTAGCAGACAGACCACATTCTGATGCAACCTTTCTGAATGACTTTAGGGTATAAACATAACATTCCAGTAGAACATGCCCTGTTGTTCTACCATGACAACACAATAGGCAAAATGAGAAGGAAAAGAGAAATATGCTATTAAAAATTAGATCTTAGCAGGGTGGGGTGGTGCATGTCTGTAATCCCAGCAGTTCAGGAGGCTGAGACAGGAGAATTGTGAGTTCAAAGCCAGCTTTGGCCAAAGCAAGGTATTAAGCAACTCAATGAGACCCTGTCTTCAAATAAAATACAAAATATTTAAATTAAAACCAAGAATCAATAAATGGGATGGAATCAAACTAAAAAGTTGCTTCTCAGCAACAGAAACAATCTGTGAGGTGAACAGAGAGCCTACATACTGGGAGCAAATTTTTATCCCTCACATGTCAGATACAGCACTAATCTCTAGGGTATATAAAGAACTCAAAAAGCTAACCATCAAAAGAATAAATAACCCAATCAACAAATGGGCCAAGGATCTGAACAGACACTTCTCAGAAGAGGATATACAATCAATCAACAAATATATGAAAAAATTTCATCACCTCTAGCAATTAGAGAAATGCAAATAAAAAAACCCTCTAAGATATATTCTCATTCCTGTCAGAATGACAGCTATTATGAAGACAAACATCATTAAGTGATAACAAATCTTAAACATAGCTCTACTAGCAGATGATTGTGTAAGGAATATATATATATATATATATATATATATATATATATATATATATAATCATATATATATATAGATAGATAGATAGATAGATGGATACATAGATAGATAGATAGATATGATTTGTTTCTTGATAGGTTGGTATTCTTGAGACATGAGGTGTGTCCCCAAAAAGCTCATGTTTAGACAATGCAAGAAAATTTAAAGATGAAATGATTGGGTTATGAGATCCATAACCTAATCATTACAATAATCTAGCTGAGTGAAGTAATTGGTTGTTAACCCTAGGCAGCTAGGGTGTGGCTGGAGGAAGTAGGACATTGGGGGCATGTCTTTGGGGCTCATATTTGTCCTTGTTGAGTGGTGTTCTCTGTCTGCTTTCTGATTGTCATGTCTTATGCTGCTTTCCTACACCACACTCCTCCACCATGATGAACTAACATCTCTGAATTTGTGAGCCCCCAAATAAACTTTTCCTTCTCAAAAATTGTTTTTAACAGGTCTTTTGGTCACAGCAGTGAAAAGACTGCCTAAAATGGTTTGTATATTCAATGCGTATTATGATTCCTCTGAACTCATGGCAGTTCTATAAACTTATTTAAGTTTAGAAGCTAATTTTAATTATGTGGAGAAAGTCACTTGTTTATATGCTGCCTTGTATTGTTAATTTTGTGGATAAAGACTGACAGAATCCACAGATATTCATCTTCTTGAGAGGTTCACTGGGATGTCTGAAACATGAAAAGAAGACCAATTTCAAATTAAAAATTTAAGGTATTTTCATTGTTTTAAAAATCTTGGATTTTTTTATTCCTTTCTTTTTATGAAATAAATCAACAGATTTGAGCTACACAAACTCTTGAAATAATGGCAGAACCATATTAAGTTACACTCAATAAAATATTATATTTTTAGTACTGATTCTCAATTTATTGTAAGGAAATTAGTACTGAGATTCTTAACATCAAATAGTTTAGGCTATTAAGACACAATAAATCAGATACATCAATTTGTTTGATAAATGCTAATGTAATTTTACTCCCTCATGACTCATAATTTTTTTAAAAAAATTATAAAAATTATCATTTTCTTTCACATTTGTTTTTGAGATTTAATTAACAGATGACATTGTATTTGCTGTTAATATGAAAATATGAACATAAAACAATTGGTTAAGTAATTTGACCACAGCAAAAGAGAGAAACTGATATTTCAATGTGACAGAAAAAGTGAGTAGGTGACTAATTAAAGTACAGGAAATTTTCATGTAGCTTGTGAGGTTTTGGTTATTGGGCAGTTTTATGCATGTAGTTGAAAAACAAACATAAATCCCTTCCAATGTGGAAACATAATAACCTAGCTAAGAAAATACAGAAAATTAAATTGAGGCAATTTCTATGAAAACATGGGACATAATGAGTGAAATGCTCAGTGGAACTGAAGTCTCTGACGTGTGTAGGCTTGTCCCAGTTACATCTCCTATAAGATGTATTAAAAAGATTGAAAACATTTTTTTTATATCTATGAACAACTTTCTTTTTTCTAACAACCTGACCGACAAATCCTCCTTGTCACACCCTGGTATTAAACATTAGATCGAATATTTTATTTTTTAATCTTTGACTCTCTTCACAGTATTTGATTATACTGTAAGATAGATATTTGTTTATATTTCCTTGTATCATAATGAGAAACTGATTGGTTTTTGTTATTGTTTTCTTTGTTTTTGTTTTCAATTTGGCTATGCTGGGAACCAAACCCAGGGACTTATATATTCTAGGCAAATGCTGTACCATTGAGCTACATCTCAAGGTCTGAAATTTGTTTATTTTTATTTTTTATATTTTTTAGTTGTAAATGGACACACTATCTTTATCTTATTTATTCATTTTTTATGTGGTGCTGAGGATTGAACTCAGTTTCTCACATGTGCCAAGCAAGTGCTCTACCACTGAATTACAACCCCAGCCCTGTGGCTTCGTTTTGATTCAGCTCTTCTATGTATATAACAGCAAAGCTGAGTTTTATCTTTTAAAATTTAATATATGCATAATTTAACAAATCAAAAATCTTTGTAAAATTTGGTGAAAAAACACTCTAATTTGCATCTCACAAAAGACATTTTCAATAAATTTACTATTTATTTTTTGTTTTCTTTTCCTCTTATTTTAAAAATTATTTTGAATCATATTAATTATACAAAGAATGAGCTTCATTGTGACATTTTCATATATGCAAACATTGAAACTTGATCATATTCATCCTCTTAGCTTATACTTCCATTGTTCCATATGTCCTCCCGTTTGTTTATCCTTCAAGATTTGATGATTTTATTTCTTTATGTAGTGGTAGTTTTGATATATTTTATTGTTTATGTATCAATTATTGATTTTATCTTTTTTATTTATATATGACAGTGAATGCATTACAATTCTTTTTAAACATATATAGCACAATATTTTATATTTCTGGTTGTATACAAAGTATATTCACACTAATTTGTGTTGTCATGTACTTTGGAAAATGATGACTATCACATTCCACAATCATTTATAAGCCTATGCCCCCTCTCTTCTCCTCCAAACCCTCTGCCCTATCTAGAGTTGAACTATTCCTCCCATGTTCCTTCTCCCTATCCCACTATGAATCAGCCCCATTATCAAAGAAAATAAGCATTTTGTTTATTGGAATTGACTAACTTCACTTAGAATTATCTTCTCTAACTCCATCCATTTATCTGCAAATGCCATGATTTTATGCTCTGTTATTTCTGAATAATATTCCATTGTGTATATATGCCACATTTTTTTTTGTTCATTCATCTATTGAAGGGCATTGAGGTTAGTTCCACAGTTTAGCTATTGTGAATTCTGCTGCCACAAACATTGATGTGGCCGTGTCCCTGCAGTATGCTGTTTTTAAGTTCTTTGGGTATAAACTGAGGAGTGGGATACCTGGGTTAAATGGTGGTTTCATTCCAAGGTTTCCAAGGAATACTGCTTTCCAGATTGGCTGCAACAATTTGCAGCCCCATGAGCAATGTATGAGTGTGCCTTTTTCCCCACATCCTCACCAACACTTTTTGTTATTTCTATTCTTGATAGCCACCATTCTGACTGGAGTTAGATGAAATTTTACAGTAGTATAGATTTGCATTTCTCTAATTGCTAGAGATAATGAACATTGTTCATATATTTGTTGATTGATTGTATATCATATTCTGAGAAGTGTCTGTTCAGGTTCTTGGCACATTTATTGATTGGGCTATTTGGGTTTTTTGACGCTTAGCTTATTGAGTTATTTGTATACCCTACAGGTTATGGCTCTATCTGATGTGTGAGGGGTAAAGATTTACTCCCAAGTTGTACACTCTCTATTCACCTCACAGATTGTTTCTTTTGCTGAGAAGAAGCTTTTTTAGTTTGAATCCATTCCATTTATTGATTCTTGATTTTAATTCTTGTGCCACAGGATTCTTATTAAGGAAGTTGGGGCCTAATCTCACAACATGGAGATTAGGGCCTGCTTTTTATTTTATTAGACACAGGGTCTCTTGTTTTATTCCTAAGTCCTTAATCCATTTTGATTTGAGTTTTGTGCATGATGAGAGATAGGGGTTTAATTTCATTTTATTGCATATGAATTTCCAGTTTTCCCAGCACCATTTGTTGAAGAGGCTATCTTTTCTTCAATACAGGTTTTTGGCAACTTTGTCTAATATAAGATAATTTTAATTTTGTGGGTTAGTCTCTGTGTCCTCTATTCTGTACCATTGGTCTACCAGTCTGTTTTGGAGCCAATACTGTACTATTTTTGTTACTATTGCTCTGTACTATAGTTTAAGGTCTGATATATCGATGCCTCCTGCTTCACTCTTTCTGCTAAGGATTTCTTTAGCTATTCTGAGTGTCTTATTTTTCCAGATAAATTTCATAATTGCTTTTACTATTTTTATGAAGGATGTCATTGGGATTTTGATCAGAATTGCATTATATCTATATATTGCTTTTGGAAGTATGGTCATTTTCTAATATTAATTCTGCCTATTCAAGAGCAAGGTATTTCTTTCCATCTTCTAAGGTCACTTTGACTTTTTTCTTTAGAGTTTTCTAATTTCCATTATAGCTCTTTCACCTCTTTTGTTAAGGTGATTCCCAAGTACTTTTATTTTATTTTATTTTATTTGTTTGAGGCTATTGTAAATGGGGTAGTTTTTCTCATTTCCATTTCTGGGAATTTATCACTGATGTACAGAAATGCCTTTGATTTATAGGTGTTAATTTTATATCCTGCTACTTTGCTGAATTAATTTACTAGTTTTAGAAATTTTCTTTTGGAACTTTTAGGGTCTTCTAGGTATAGAATCATATCATCAGCAAATAGTTCCAATTTGAGTTATTCTTCTCCTATGTGTATCCCTTTAATTTCTTTCTTCTGTTTGATTGCTCTGGCCAGTGTTTCAAGAACTATGTGAAATAGAATTGGTGAAAGAGGGCATCCCTGTCTTATTCCAGTTTTTAGAGGGGATGCCTTCAATTTTCCTCATTTACAATGATTTTGACCTGGGGCTTAGCATAGATAGATGGCCTTTATGATGTTGAAATATGTTCCTCATATCCCTAATTTTTCTAGTGTTTTGAACATAAAGGAGTGCTATATATTGTCATATTATTTTTCTGCATTTATTGAGATGATCGTATGATTTTTACCTTTAAGTCTATTGTGATGAATTGCATGTATTGGTTTCTGTATATTGAACCAAACTTGCATCTCTCGAATAAATCCTACTTGATCGTGGTGCATAGTCTTTTTGATGTGTTTTAATATTCGATTTGCTAGAATTTTATTGAAAGTTTTTGCATCTACATTCATTAGAGATATTGGTCTGAAATTTCTTTTCTTTTCTTTCTTTTTTTATGTTTCTTTGCCTGATTTTGGAATCAGGGTTGTATTGGCCTCATAGAATGAGTTTGAAAGTGCTGCCTCTTTTTTTCTATTTTGTTAAATAAGTTGAAGAATATTGGTATCAGTTCTTCTTTAAAGGTATTGTAGACCTAAGCTGTGTATCCATCCAGTCCTGGACTTTTCTTTGTTGATGAGCTTTTGATGGTGCCTGCTACTTCATCACTTGACATTGATCTGTTTAAATTGTGTACATTATCCTAATTCAATTTGGGCATCTAAATGTCTCTAGAAAATTTGTTGCTGCCTTTGATATTTTATATTTTTTTGAAGTACAAATTTTCAAAATAATTTCTAATTATCTTCTGTATTTCTGTATATCTGTTGCGATATTTCCTTTTTCCTCACATATGTAGTGATTTGAGTTTTCTCTCACCTTTTCACTAGCATGGCTAAGGGTCTGACAATTTTATGTATTTTTTCAAAGAACCAACTTTTTGTTCTGTTAATTTTTTCAATTCTTTTTTTTTTGTTTCAATGTCATTGATTTTAGCTCTGATTTTAATTATTTCCTGTCTTCTGCTGAGTTTGTTGTAGATTTGTTCTTTTTCTGGGGCTTTGATATGCATGTTAAGTCATTTATTTGTTGATCTTTTCATCTTTTAAGGAATGAACTCCATGCAATGAACTTTCCTCTTAGAACTGCTTTCATAGTGCCCAGATATTTCAATATGTTGTATCTATGTTCTCAGTCACCTTTAAATATTTTTTAATCTCCTCCTTGATATCTTCTGCAACCCATTGTTCATTCAGTAGCATACTATTTGGTCTCCAGGTGTTGGAGTGGATTTTCATCATTGATTTCTAATTTCGTTCCATCATTATCAGACAGAATGCAGGGTAGTATCTCTACTTTTTTTTTATTTGCTAAGAGTTCCTTTGTGGCATAGTATATGGTCTATTTTAAAGAAGGATACATGTGCTGCTGAGAAGAAAGTATATTCTCTCATTGAAGGATGAAATATTATTTATATATCAGTTAAGTCTAAGTTATTGATTGTATTATTGAGTTCTATAATTTCTTTGTTTATCTTTTGTTTGGACGATATATCTAGTGGTGAAAGAGGTGTGTTAAAGTCACCCAAAAATACTGTGTTGGGGTCTACTTGACTCTTGAACTTGAGAAGAGTTTGTTTGATTAACATAGATTCTATATTGTTTGATATATATATATATATATATATATATATATATATATATATATAATTGTTAAGTCTTGTTGGTGTATGGTTTCCTTAGCGGTATGTAGGGTCCTTCTTTATCCTTTTTGATTGACTTTAGTTTGAAGTCTACTTTACTTGATATGAGGATGGAGACACCTGCTTGCTTCTGCAGTCCGTGTTAGTGGTATGATTTTTTCCAACCCTTCACCTTCAGTCTGTGGATGTCTTTCTATGAGATGTGTCTCTTGGAGGCAGCATATTGTTGGGTATTTTTTTATCTAATCTGCTAGTCTATGTCTTTTGATTGGTGACTATAGGCCATTAACATTCTTGGTTATTATTAAGACATCATTTGTATCCCCAAGTATTTTTGTTATTTAACTTGACTAGCTTTCTTCTCTGATTAGATTTGCCATTAGTATAATCTCTTCCTCTGCTGATTTACATCATTGTTTTTATTTCCTCTTCTTGAAATATTTTGCAGAGGATGTTTTATAGTGAAGGATTTCTAGTTGTAAATTATTTTAACTTTTGTGTATCATGGAACATTTTTATTTCATGCACAAATCTAAAGCTTGCTTTTGCTGGACATAAGATTTTTGGTTGGCATCCATTTTCTTTCAGAGCTTGGTATATGTTGTTCTATGATCTCCTGGCTTTGAGGGTCTGAGTTGAAAACTATGTTGAGATACAAATTGGTCTCCCACCATATGTGATCTGATTCCTCTCTCTTGTGGTTTTTAAGATTCTATCCTTATTCTGTATGCTAGGCAGTTTCATTATAATATTCCTTGGTGTAGATCTATTGTAATTTTGTACATATGGTGTCCTGTGAGCCTCTTGTATTTGGTTTTCAAACTCATTCTTTATACTTGGGAAATTTTCTGATATTATCTCATTGAAGAGATTTGTTCATTCCTTTGGTTTGAAACTCTGTATCTTCCTCTATCACAATAACTCTTACATTTGGTCTCTTGATGCTGTTCCATAATTCTTGGACGTTCTGTTCATGGTTTCTAACAATCTTCACTATGTGATCCACTTTATTTTCCAGATTGTATACTTTGTCTTCATTATTTATTTTTTTTCTTCCAAGTGAACTAGTCTGTTGGTTATGCTTTCTATTGAGTTTTTTATTTGGTTTATTGTATTATTTATTTCAAGGATTTCTGATGTTTTTGTTTGTTTGTTTTTTCAGTCTCTATCTCTCTCTTGAAGAAATCTTGTGCTACTTGTATTGCTGTCTTATCTCATTGTTGGAGTGATGAATTTTTTCCTGTATTTGCTCGTTTAGGTCATTCTTTAATTCACAGATTATTTGAATTATGAACTTTCTGAACTCTTTCTCTCACATTTCACCAACTTCGCTCTCCATGGGTTCTGTTTTTATAGTGTCCTGGTTTGTTTGGGGCACTTTTCTCCTTTTTTTCATGTTGTCTATGTGTTTTCCTTTCTTGAAGTATGAATCTGACATATTGCAGTTTCTTCCCTATATTCTTGTAGTATCCATGCAGATTGTCTGTACCTCACCTTGATGTTGAGCTTCCAGACCCTGCTGGTGTCTCTCAATGAATGCTATTGCATCCTGGACCTGGTTACTGAGGAAATTGTTGTGGGTGGAACTGGGCCTCTGGGCTTGACCTCCCTTGGTAGACTGCTGGTCAGAAGGTGCAGTCCTGAGCCATAAACTAGACTCTAATGGGTATGTGCTTCAACCAGGGAGGGGTGTATCTGGCCTACTGAGAGCCTGGGTCCTTTGCGGGCTGGTGTGGGAGGTCCGGGTTGGAACTTCTGACCAGTTGTCTGCTGGTCAGAAGAGGTGCTCCTGCACCAGAGGCTAGGCTCTGGCTGGTGTCTGTTCTGTAGGGAGAGGGGTTGACCAGGCCTGCTGTGAGCCTAGGACCCACATAGACCAGTGTGGTTGGGTTTGGCCTGATTTTATCTTTGTTGGTATCATAAGGCTTACATAAACCATGTTATAAATATAAATATAAACTCTATTTTAAGCTGATAGTTACTTATTTTACCTGTATATAACATTCTACATATTACCTTCTTTTCTCTATATTATGTCATTGATGTAAAAATTTGCATGCATTAGGCACTATGTACGCATTAACAAATTAATATAGATATAGTCATTTTAACTAAAAATTATGGTTATTTTAAAATTTTACCTGTTCACTTTGATAGTGGAGTTAAAAGTCATTTATACATCACAATTACAATATTGAATTCAGTTGAATCTGATAAAGTTTTTTCACTCTGTTTTTCTTCTTTTTCTTTTTATTCTTCTGTTTGATCTGATGAAGTAATTATAAATTACATTCTTTGATCTTATTGATTCTTCTGCTAATCAAATCCCTGTTAAAAGTTTCTGATATTTTTTATTTCTCTCGTTGTAATTTTAGCCACAGAATTTCTGTTTGGTTAGTTTTTGGTGTTTTTAATCTCTTTGTTGAACTTCTAATTTTTATATTGTATTGGTTTTCTAATTTTATTTAAGTTTATTAGTTGTCCATACATGTTCTCTTATGGTTCTGAGTTTCTTTTACATAATTATTATTAATTCTTTGAAATTAATATTTCTTTATATTTGGTTACTGGTGCTTTTTTAATGCCCGTTATGGATGTCATGGTTTCTTGATTTTTGTGTGATCCTTTTTATTTTTTTGTGATTGTGTCTACATGTTTGAAGGATGCATGTATTCTATTCCCTAAAAGCTGACTTGCAAGAAAGGCATTTTGCCAAACAATATGTCCAAAGATTCTGGGAAGGCTATCTGAAGGGAAAGCAGTAATCAGGAAGGATTATTCCTGGATTTTTCAGAATGCCTCACTTCATCAAGTTCTAGCAAAGTAGCTGGCTTAGCACTGTGGTCTATGGATAGTGGCATAGAACTTGGCTAATGAGGTTAAGTTTGCAGACTTTGTCCATGGAGTCAAATCATAATTTATGACTCAAAAAGAAATATCTGATTCTTGAGCCAATGGTTGTAGAACTGGAACTGGCATCTGCTGTCATATATCAGTTGACAGGGTTTATAAGAAGTAGTTTAGACCCTGAGTATACAAGGATGGGCCTGGAATCTGTGTTATTACTTGTAGTTCCATGGATGTTGACCTGGTGGGAAAGTAGGCCATTGAGATTGAGACTGGAGGAGCTGGCTTAATACTTGATTGGGCATGGTACACAAGTCCTCAATTATATGTTCAGAGCCTCAGTCCATGGAGACTTGGCTGGAACTGGGGTGGGGATAGAGCCTGAGTTGCCTCAAGCTTAAAGCCATGGGACCAAGCCTGGTACTTCGTGCTTCAAAGGCTAGTGTTTTAGTCAGCTTTTTCATCTTTGTGATGAAAGACCAGATAAGAACAGCACAGAGGAGTAAAAGTTTATTTGAAGATCATAGTCTCATACATCTCAGTACATAGGTGGCCAACTATTCCTCTGGGCTCAAGGTAAGTCAGAATATCATGGTGGAAGGGTGTGGTGGAATAAAGCATCTCAGAACATGACAGAGAAGAAGCAGAAAGAGCTCTGCTCATTGGAAAAAAAAAAACATAAACCCACAAAACATGCCTATAGTGACCCATCTCCTCTAGTCACACTGATTAAATTAAAAATTCTCACAATTTAACCATTTTACCTGTGCACCTTCTTACTTTTTTATACACATGACTTTTGGGGGATACCTCATATCTAAATCATGATATTCTGCTCCCAATCCCACCAAATCGTGTTCATTTTCAAGATGTCCATGATCTGACAGTGTCATCATTGCCCAAAAGTCCAAGTCCAAAGTCTGCCCTGAAACCCAAGTCAAAGTTTTAGCATGAACAGCTACAAAACCAAATGAATATTACATATCCAAAATGTAATGGCACAGGGTAAATATTTTCATTACAAAAGGGAGAAATAAGGGCATAGAAAGAAGAGATAAGACTAAAGCAAAGCCAAAATCCAGCTAGGCAAACAATTACTATTGCTCCATTTTCAATATCTAGGACAGATAATATTGTGATGTTTTCTCCAAAGGGCTTGTGTAATTCTACACCTGTGGCCTTGCTGCTTGCCACATACATGGCCTCCCTCTTGGTTTCTACCTTATCAATTTCTGCAGATTTCCTCAGGAGACATCTCACATTACTGACATCTCTTAATCTCAAGGGTTTCTATTGCTACTTCTGTTTCCTTCTCACTTTTTCATTCTTAAACCTCTTAGGAATAGCCCACAGGGACTGTGATTCTGCTATAGAGTTCCTTGCCTTGCAGGCTTTCTTTTGAAATCTTGGAGGAAGTCTTCATGACCCCCCACTCTAGCATCCTACAGTCTTTCAGAAACAGCACCATGTGGTTGATGCCAAGCTCTTCCAACTTATAGGGGAGTAGTTAAGTCTTTTAGTACCACAGCTGCAGCAGCCCCTGAGTGACTGAGCACAGTAAAACAACTTCTTACACCCCTTACTCATATAAGCATGCCCCCATGATCTCCTCTTAGAGGAATTTTTAGTTGTACACCCTTTAGCATGAGAAGGGTGTGTTCTTGCCAATTCCTGGGATACCCTGAAGATATTTTTCCTATTGCTTCTGGGTAAAGCACTGAACTTTTCCTTAGTGAGAGTAATCTCATAAACAACCAAAATTTCCTTATCCCCAGTCTTATTCACACTTTTCTGGTCAAAATGTGAGTTTTTCATATCTTTCTGCTTTGCTTTATATTTCTTGTTATCACTGTAAACTTGGCTAAAAGCTTCCAGCACTCTCCATGGCATAGTCCAAATGCTGTGCTGCCTTGAAAATCTCTCTGCCAGATTAATTAGTCTATCACTTTTAAATTTAGATTCATGAAAAGTCCAGGACATGTGCAAAATGTAGACAATTTTTTGGCAGAATGTAACATGAATGGATTCTAGTCTAATTTCAATGGAATCCTCCTCTTCTGAAACATTATGAGCCCATAATTCACTGTCCACCATCTGATCAGCATTCTGGTTTTATAAGACCCATCCAGAATCACACATTAAATTACTCTTACAATGTTCTGAAGCTTTTCCAGCTTGTAACTCTTAAACTTTTCAAAATTCCTCTTCTGACAAACCAGCTTCAAAGGCATCTGAACTACAAGTTCAGGTTAGCCACAGCAAATGTTCCCACTTCTGGTATCAATTTCTGTTTTAGTCAGTTTTTTTTCTTCTCTGTGACCAAAGGACCTAACAAGAACAGTGTAGAGAATAAAAAGTTTATTTGGGGGACTCCTCATATCTAAACAATAACAGCTAGCATGATACTGGAGAGAACCTAAAACTTGGGTCCATAGGCCAACCTGGTTCTGGGGTCTGTGGGGACTGGAATGAAGCAGGGGGTCAGATTTGAGGTTATAAAGGCCATTCTTGCATTAAGCAATCTTGGGAGTTGGATCCCACCCTTGCTAGTCTAGTCTCTGGGCTATGTGAGCCAGTCTAGTGGTGAGGCTGAGCTGAAGGCTGGATCTGCAGGTATCACATCAGCATTGAAGAAGCTCTAGAGCTTAATAAAGAATTCTATCTTGGATCATAGAGCTGTATGAGGGCAGGACTGGTGCTGGTTTCAGAGGTTTAAGCATGGCACTGGGTCCATGACAAGGCTGAGTTTCCATCTCACTCTTTTCCCATGAAGAGGTTTTCTGTCTGAACTGTGTTTGCTGAGCCTTAAGGAAGAGTGATTCAGATAATTTGCAACTAGCCTTTCTGGTTTCTTCAATGTATTTTTTTCTTATTTCTATACTACACCCGGGTGATATAATCTCTCACTTGTATTTGTTAACTCTTCTGATGGTGTTTCCATGTATGGATAATTGTTCAAATTGATCCTCATGCTTTTTCAAGGGGGAGAGCACTGGGAAATAATATTCTTTCATCTTGATATTATCCTACCTTGTTTAATATGTTGCTTTGTTTGAATTTGATTACTTATGTTTACATAAACATTCAGATCTCATTGTTATAATCTCCAAGAGTATTGCAAATATCCTCCTAATATGTACACATCTGAATTATCTTATACTTCATGCTCTTAAATAAATCCTCCTGGGATCTTCTGTTCCACTACAGTTTGAAATACTTGTTCTCTAGGATTTTTGCACAGCTTTCATGTTGGGATAAATTTTCACCATCACTCCTTTTCCCCTCTTGTGTATGACCCCTTAAATCTTGCATCACATATCTTAACTAGAGTTCTCAATTAATTTTCTGAAGCTTATTTTTGAACTTTTTTTTTAATTGGAGTACATGAGATATACTATTAAATGACCCTTTGTGATTAAATGCATCTTTAATGTACCCTAAGAGTTAATTGATAAATTACTTACATGAGTTTAGGTTTTGAATATTTTTCTCAAATTTGTAACTGTTATTTATTTCTATAAATCATATTATTCAGATGTTGAATCTTTTTATTAGTTCTGTGCTAATATAATTTTCCTCTTGTTTTTCACTGTGACTATAGTTAGGCTCCCCCACTGAGGCTTCTGGTTAGTTATTTTATGCTTTTAGTATATGACCAAGGCCATGAATCAACTATGTTATGTCAATGTGTAGTCAAGGTTAGAAACACTTTGATTCAGTGTATGTACTCAAGGTCATAAGCATCTGCTTATGAACATGCACCCACTTATTTAATCCATGCACTGTGTGTTCTTTGTTTTGGCCTGTATATTAAAAAATGCTTATGGAAATATCTGAGGGTGGGGCTGGCTAGGAGATATTGCTGCCACCTCCAAATAAAGGATGACCAGATGACCAATATTTCCATGTGCCTCCATTTTCTTTCAACTGCTGACTCCCCAAACTTTGCCTTTCAGGCCTGAGTTCTTGCCCTCATTGTGACAGTTGGCATATTTGATCATATTCTACATAAGTGAGAGGTGCATCAAACACAGTGGACTGACCGTGACCCACAACTAACATGAGGCACTTGGTTGCCACAGTCCTATTGACATAGGCTCCTGTGGAAAGTTGTGAGTATAGAGGCTTTGCAAACAGTGAGTTCCCACTTAAACAATAGTGCTGACTGGGAAGCAGTGGAACAAGTGGGGTGGATTTTTTCACTACTTTGAAAGCTAAATGGACCAGTCTCTGTGGTACTCCACCCACCTCTGCACCCTCCAAGAGAAGCAAGAAACCTTGGAGCAGTATATTTCACTTTGGAAGCTGAGGTATCTGAAGCAGGCTGGTCCACAATCTCCAGGGTATGATGAAATCTGAAGAAGAGCCTGTGGAGAAGCCCCCACTGTGAGCCCACCTCATGGTGCATCAGAAGATGAAATATTAGCAGCCCCAGGGCCTTGGAGATCAGGCAGTAGGGTAGCTGAATGTTATAGAGTACACTACATACTGCCATACACCCAGGCAGAATTAGGGGACTTGGGTGAGCAATTTCACCAGCTTCCTAGGGAGCCCTTAGCTGCATGGGTCTTTCAACTGTGGTATGTAGGGGTGGACAGCATTATTTACTCTCCTGAGATGGAGTATCTGACATCTATCACCAGCCATCCCTTGCTGAGACAGTGATTACAGAACAATTGCATGCATGAAAACAATAATCACTTTCTATAAATTGGGTTTATGAACAGCGAACCAATGCTGGTGATCTACCAGAAACTGTGAGTAAGTGGTAATCCTATGCTGATTTGGTTTATATTCTACAAGAGTTTGGCATGCATCATGCAACATTTAATTTGAAGACACAGGGGTCAGATGATGAAAGATTTACTAGTGGCACAAGAGACCTGGTTTTTCAGCATGCCCCACCCACCACTTTTGGATGCTTGATGGCTGTTTTAGCCCCATATGTTGGGTGCTGCATTAATGAAGTTACTACCATAATGGCTAGCCCAGGAGAATAAAAGAGCAAATGGCAGTCAAAAAATGTACACAGAGCAACAGAAGCCTAGAAACTAGAAACAAAGGAAAAAGTGTCACATTAGAATCACTCTTATGGGGAATGGGATTGTAGGTCAGTGGTAGAACACATGCCTAGCATGTGTGAGGCATGAGTTTCGATTCTCAGCACCACATATAAATAAATAAAGGTCCATCGACAACTAAAAAATAAAATAAAATTAAAAAGAATCATTCATATGTAGATGTGGGCTGATCTGGCAACAGGGGTATATAAAGAGAAGGTAGACCTCCAGCCTGATATAGCCCTTCTTGAGTTGTGGAAGCAGCTGTGCCCACAACAATACCTGAAAATAGACAGATAAACAGGCACGCTGGAAAGCTTGACCTGTGCAATTGAAAGACTATTTGAATTCTTCTAGGGAGTGTGAAGGGACTTTGTTCCAGTATGTCTAGGAAACTGGCTAAGGTGTCCCACCTTGCAGGGATAGGTGGAGACTGAAGACCACATGTGGAGCTTGCTCTCCAAGGGTCTCTGAACAATATGCAGAGGATATTGGTGGATAATGGAGCTGTATGTAACTTGGTGTTTGGCAAATCAGATGAATTCCCAGGTCCATATGCTAATATTAATATCTGGATATTCATGTAATCCAGAAGGGTATTAGGTGGGTCCTATGGCAATGGCATGAGCCTATTAAGACCAGCAGGTTTCTGGTCAGTTATGAAAGAATGTAGAGGCTCACTACACCTTGTTAGAGAAACAGCTTGCATATGTGTATGTAGCCATGGTGGTCTTAGAGGCCATCAGGTGCTGCTGAAGTTTTGGTGCATATCAAGTATCATATGGTAAGATGGGTGCAGAATTGGGCAATTATCCTGAGGACAGGTATAACCAAGACACCTATCCTAGCAAAATAAAGGGTGTATTGGAAACAAAGGAGTGCTTTTTCTACTAATACCCTGTCTCATAAACTTCAACAGATTCTAGGCCTGGTGCAATATGCACCTGAGGAAACACCACATTGTGCTAATACATGTGAATCAATAGAGCCATTGTCTTTTAAGGATAAAACAGTTGGATGGAAGTGCTTGGTAAATTGATGGACCCAGTAGAGTGCTTGGGCCACTAGACTTCTTTAATGGAGCCAAGCAGCCAGTGGGTTGAGTTACATGCCATATGGATGGTGGCAATGCATGAACCAGAACCCCTGATTATCTGTACAGAAAACTGAGCTGTTTTTAAGGGGTTAATTTTGTGGATTACTACATGGAAAGTAGACAACTGGATGGTGGGGCATCAACCTTTGTAGTTTTAAGCTATGTGGCAGGACCTTCGGGCCATAGGCCATGAAATGGAAATAACTATAATACATGTTACTGGCCATGGTCCCCTGATTAGCTTAAGGAATTATGAAGAGATGCTTTGGCTAGGGTGTGGTGATTAGAGGAGGTGTCTCCTACCAAGCTGTAAGTTTGGTTGTACCACTGCTTACAACATGCAGGTAGGAAAACTATGTGGAATGTAATTAAACAGTGGCACCTGCCTTTAACATGGAAAACACTGGTAGAGGCTTACAATGCATGCATGGTTTGTACTGAGGAATATTCACACCCCAACACTTTGGAGTCATAAATAGCCAAACAATACATGGAAAAATCCCTTTGACCTGATGTCAGGTTGACGACATTGGACCTTTACCAAAGTCAAAATGGACCATATTTGTCATGATGACAATGAATACAGCTTCAGACTTGTTGTTTGTCTAGCCCAAAGATCAAACAAACCAGCTTATTATGATTTGTATAACAATATTGATAGCCTTGTACAGCCAGCCCATTACAGTAGATAATGATCAAGGTACTCATTTTACAGGTCAGGATTTATATTGATGGGCAACTCAATTACAGATTCAATGGAAGCTGCATGTATCCTATTGACTACAGGCTGCAAGCAGATTAAAATATATAGTGACCTGCTCAAGGAGGGATTTAGGACTGCAGTCAACCCATCTTCTATGAAAGGGTGGGCACAGTGTCTGTGGGCAGTTGTGAAAGCTCTAAATGAGCATCAACAGTGAGGGGGACCAGGTCCTGTAGAGGCTTTGCTGCACTGCACAACAATACCAATATAAATCCAGGTGACAACAGAGGATGTTGTATTTAAGGCTGGGTTTGGAGAGCAAGAGAATATTTTTTTTGCCTGCTCCCACTGTATTGAATACTGAGCAAACTATAGAGTGGACATGCCATGGATGATAATGGTTCTCCACCTTGGTTGGGTAGCCCCAGGGAAAAGGTTTAGAGTGTGATTTTCTTGTGATGCCTTGGGAAAATAGTGAAACTCCCCACTCCCATACATGTGACTTTGCCAAGTCCTGTAGATGGGACAAAGATTTTAAAGAACACATTTGTTATCAAC
Source organism: Urocitellus parryii (assembly GCF_045843805.1). Classification (NCBI taxonomy): domain Eukaryota; kingdom Metazoa; phylum Chordata; class Mammalia; order Rodentia; family Sciuridae; genus Urocitellus; species Urocitellus parryii. The sequence goes on along the minus strand of NC_135547.1, from coordinate 48,162,754 downwards.
TTTAGTTATTAACTTTTTTGAGTTCCCCTATGTTGGTGCACACTGAGTCTGCTGAAGTTGAGACTCAAACTGTATGAGTGTGGTATCACCACCCAGGGAAGTCACCAGAGACAGCCACTGTGCTTTCTCAGGATTTAAAGTTGGCATGCATTCTCCTGAATGGACATAATTTTTCTGTGCTAGTGTCTGTACCTGCTTTTTCCTTTTGTCCATAGGTGTGTCCTCACTCTCACCATTGTGGACTGGGCATGCCAGAGTAGTAAACACTTCTACCTGCTGAATATGCACAGAATTGCCTATGTTCTGCTGCTGAACTTCCCAGGAAAATTTAAACTATGTCCCTGGACAATTGGACATGGCTGGGAAACACTTTTGGTGCTACATTAATGTGGGATGAAACTAAGGCAACCATTGTGACTATGGTTCATGCATGATTTAATGCCTCTTGCTCATGGATGGGGTACTCTATTTTGAATGCAATGGTCTGGCTCCTAGATACACACATAGAGCTAGAGTTCAGGTAGCCATATGTTTGGAGAAAATGGAAGGTACAGAACCTGTGGGTTGGGTCCCTAGAGGTTCGGTAAGATTATCCAACCAGATGTGAATAGAAAAAGTACGACTGTCATTCCAGTGCCCCATGGAACCCTGAGGGTTTGTGGCACTCTGAGATGCTGTACCTCTTTGGAACTGAACAGAGCATTGAACTTGTGGTCGCCCCTATGTCCCAGCAACAATATGCCAAACACTGCTTTAGAGACCTGCTAATCAGGAAACTGTGAAAGCCTATTGCAAAGTGTGCTGGATACCTTTGTGGTATTATGCTCCTGTTTTGTTTTTTTTTCCACAAGGGGCATCCCTAGTTACTGAAGTGCAGATAACTGCCTTGGTTGAGCATAAAGCCCAAAATTTAAATCATATAAAGCAGACTCCATCTCTGGTACATGAAAAGATTTATAAAATATATAAAGTTATGCTGCAAAATTGCATATCATTTGTTTATTTGACAGCAGCACAGGGAGGGGTATATATGATTCTTGATACCACATGTTCTATATACATTCAGGATCCCCAGAGAATATTAGTATGCTTTTAGCATATATGACTTTTGAAGCAACAGCCATATAGCAGCTGACTGATGATCTTTTGCAGGAATGGTGAGCTGAATTAGGCACCACCTGGAGGTGGCTTCTGGTAATACTAGGTAATGGTGCTTGTTTCCTGGTTGTGTGTTGCTCCTGCTTATATTATTTTGTGATATGTAGACACAGGGCTCTGCCCCCCTCACTAAAGGATAATTGTAAAATACTTCAGATACATAGATTGAATGGGGAGAAATCATAACACCATAGATCATTGGGGCAGATATAAAATGGCTATACATAGGTTTCCCTTGCTGAGGATTCTGGTCAGCTATGTTGTGTTTTTAGTATGCAACCAAGGCCATGAATCAGATATGTTATGGTCACTGTGCAGTCAAGGTCTGAAACACTGATTCAATTCACGTACTCAAGGTCATAAACATTTGTTTGTGAGCATGTGCCCACTTATGTAACCTGTTGGCAGTGTGCCTTCTTCGTTTATAACAAAAACCTGTGGAAATGGTTTGGGGCTATTGCTGACTCCAAATAAAGGTTGTCCAATATTTTCATCATGCCTCTCAACCTCTTTCAAACCACTTTCAACTGCCAGATCCCCAACCCTTGTTTTCTTGGGCCTAAGCCTTACCCTCAGTATGATACACTCTAATATTAAAGTTTTCATTTTTGTTTATAGGAGATTTTCTCAATTTCATACTGTGATTATATTGAGTGTCTCATTCCATTTTTATATTCTTATATTTAATATGTGGACTTTTTAAACTTTTCATTATATTCTTTTCTGCTTTTTTGCTTATATTATTTATTTATTTTTTGTATTTAGTGCTGTTAACGAAAATTTATTAGCATTTAATTTACCCTGGGCATTTTTTCTCTCCAGATTGATTTCTGTTGTTGATTTGTTTAGATCATGCTATTTCATATTAAACACTTGTCTAAAAACACCTGGACACTTGTTTGTGCATAATTAGAAGAGGAAAATAAAAGAAAATTAAACAATATGAAACTGAGGCTTATTAAGTTAAGTTGCTGTACAAAATATAGTAATTTAGCTGAACAGTTTAGCTGCAGAACCTGTAATATCAATTTTTATTCATATATATATATAATGAATGTATTTCATATATGTACATAATGAAAAAGAATGTATATATACATTTACATTTTTATATATGTATATTTGTGTATTTGTACTGGCTAAGTTCTCCAGAGAAGACTTTTACTAGTCTTCATCATGGAGATCATTATGCTATCTCCTAAAGTTATGGATGCTAAATAATAAAAAGCTGCTGAAGAATCTCAATATTGAGTACTTAATCTGTCAAGTAAGCCCATCCACAGTATGCTCTCACTAAAATAAATTACATGAATTACATTTTTTTATTTTCTCCTAGTATATAAAACACCTATTTTGCTTTCCTTATAGAACAATCCTGTGTTCTGAAGTGATTGTGGAAAACAAATTATTTATTTGTATGGAGCAGTGGAGGGAATCTATATATAAATTATCTATTTTACTCATTGATATTTCAAACCAATTCTTCCAAAGGTGCATGGTATTGAAAATTAGTGATATTGTTAGGTATTCTGTAATATAATTTTTGTTGTTTTCTAGTTTTTCCTGTCATCAGCTTGAAATTCACTTCCATATTGTTAATTTTCTTAGATTTTGTGCTAGCTTAGTGACTTCTCATCTGCCTAATTTATCTTCTATTTTTTTGCTGCTACTTCTATTCCATTATTTAGTTTTTATGAGATCATGTCTTAGTCATAACTTGACTATAAGGTAAGTGGTGAATTGGAAAGTAGAATAATTATACTTTTATTCTAAAGCCACCATCATTCACTGAAAATTGAATTATATCATTTTCCCAGAATGTTCTGACATCATGTTCTTAAGAAAAGATATCAGTTCTGGGCTTTCATAAATTATAAGCAACAATAGACTGTCAAACTCAATTCTTTCTCAGAAAAGCCTAAGCTACATTTGAAAAACATACTGTAAACTCATTGAAAAGTGCAAACTCACCCATTTTATTATTAAATACAAGAAAATTGTTGGGGGGAAAAAGAAAGGAAGGGAGACTAACAGTCTTATAATATGAAAAGTCATTAAAGTCAATTCAAAGGAAAATTCATGAAAGTTGTTTTTATGTTCAATCAATTACAAAATGGAAACATTTTAACATCAAAAGTGTCTTCAAAAGTCAACATATACCAATCTCAGGAGAGAAGCCATGAACTATATTAATAAAAATTGGGACACAAACATGAACTCAAGACTTTCCTTAATGTCTCTTCTACACATGCCTTACAAAAATTCTTTTAACAAATAATTTGGATTTTAAAGTTCCAGACCACTGAATTTGAACTCTTTCTTGGCATTTATAGTAATTAAATCTGAAGAGTGTCTGTCTTTTTGTTTGGCAAATGTATATTCTGTACCATGTAGCATATAATTACTTCTATTTTGTATACTTGTTAAATATCCAAATGTATGCAGAGTATGAAACTTTATATACTTCCAAAAAGCAGAGAGAAGGACTTGTATTTAAGACCCATTCAGTTTTTAAAAGCATAACAAAGACTGACATAGCCTAATATGTAACTTCTGGAGGACTTAAAGTAGGTATGACTAGTTTCCTTTATCTCCTGCTTTTGTATTTAATTCACTTCATTTTTATTTCAAGCCATATTCAATTATAGATTTCACTAATGTAGTAAAATTCTCCAATACTTTGTTTAATCTGTTGATTTTTCAGAAATAATTTAAGGTAAAAGCCTAGATGATTGAAAGAACGTATCTGAAAATCACTATATAATTGCATAATAAGTAAAGTAGGTTTAGGGAATTTTATTTGAGGTAATAGGCATTAAGGGCCTATTAAGGTGTTCTTTTAGCATCCAGTGGCCTTTGCTTGACCCTAATAATAAAACCCACAATCTAATTCCTGACATACATTTAAAAATGGTAAAAAAACATCTGGAAGTTTGAAGTCATCTGTCAAACTGTGGAAAGAGGTAAAAGTAGGCAATTCCATAGAATCTATTCAAGGAACACCAACTGATATAGGCTTCCTACTTTAATGGAACCACAAGGGTCATTTATTTATTATGGCATGCAGCAAGTTATCTTGTTAAATATAGCAATTTCTAAAACATGGAATCACTGGTACCTTTCTTAATTGTGTACTGGGATTCAAATGGCCATAAGAGAAGAAATTTAAATATAGAAGAACTGAGATTATTTGATTAATCTGATCAGACATAAACTTGAAAATTAATAGAAAAAAAGAAATCATAAGTGATTTTAATTACCCTTTGTATTTCCATAAGACAGCTTCCTGACATGAGACAGGGAGATCAGGTTATTGATTTCTGTTATTAACAAATCTATGAAGGGAGCATGGGGAAATTAGTTTGTTATCATTTAACATCCTGAATAGTTGCAAGACTATTTTGGCTTGCACTATGTTATTAAATAACTATATTATTAAATAACTATTTTGGCTTGCACTATATTAAATAACTATATGGATTCAAAAGTATACTTTACATGAAGAAAAAAATCCAGTTGATTAAGAAATGTTTATCTGAAGCAGGAAATGTAAAGTATTTTCTTCAATAATAAAGATAGTATATTGTTTTAGTCAGCTTTTTCACTGGTGCAACTAAAAGACCAAATCAGAACAATTGTAGAGGAGTAAAGGTTTATTTGAGGGCTCACCACTTTAGAGGTTTAGGCCATAGAAGGCCAGCCCCATTCCTCAGGCTGGAGATGAGGCATAACATTACTGTGGAAGAGTGTGGCAGAGGTATGCAGCTTACATGATGATCAGAAAGCAGAGAGAAAGAGCGACACCACTCACCAGATACAAATATATAACTCATAGTCACCCCCCAGCTACACTTGACCTGCCTCCATTTACCACTCAATTAATCCCATGAGAGATTAATTCACTGACTAGGTTATGGCTATGATACTATCATTTCTCCTTCAAACCTTCTTGCATTGTTTCACATGTTAGTTCTGGGGGACACCATATCTAAAACATAACACATTCCATTTAGTAGTTTGTATATTTTACTGGATATACTCACATCTAGCAAATAAGATAATTGCTCAATTTTGTGGAAAATGAGATAGTACAATTTTAATTCAATTCTTATTAAAGTCAGATTAGTTACAGTGGAGGTTTGCAAATAAAACAAAAACAAGCATTTTGGGAAAATATTTCAAAATACTACTATTTATTTATCACTGGTAAGAGGTATTCTTTCATACATCAAACTTATTAAAAACACAATTGCTAAGATTTACTAGCTAGAAAAATGAAATTCTTTCCTAGAGGTTGTATCTAAAATTTTTGCTAGTGACAGAACAAGAAAAATATATTAGTTTCCATTCTGAAAAGGGAACAAGCAATAGAGTAAAAAAAAATGAAAATGGCCAAGTTATAAATACCTTAACAGTAACTATTCATAGGAAAATACTATGTGTTTTAAAGCTTTTCTTCAATAATTTGATTTTAGATTAGGAAACATAATACATAGATAAGAAAATTGAGAGAGAAATGTGAAGAAAGATGGTAGAGTAGGACTCTCTGGAGATCATCCCCTTACAGAAACATTCATTTGAATTAATATTTATGCATTAAAAAACTTCAAGAAAACTAAGGAAAGCTGGTGAAAGATTACAATACCACCTATATACTACTACTACTACTACTACTACTACTAATAATAATAATAATAATAATAATAATAATAAAACATGTACAGAATAGGGTACAGCAGATAGTTTCTCATGACTTGAAGATCGTCTTTTCTATAAATGGTGCTGTGAAAATTCACAAATTCATATACACATATAATCCACCTAAAATGAACCAAGAAAAGATAGAAACATAAACACACCAACAAAAACTAATGAGATTGAAACAACAATTAAATCATTTCAGCAAAAATAAGGGACCATATGGATTCTTATCCCAGTTCTACCAGACCTTTAAAGAACAAATGCTAATTTTCCTCCAATTATTCCATAAAATAAAAAGTGAGGGAACACTCCCAAATACATTCTAGGAAACTAGTATCACATCGATACCAAAATGAGAAAAGGCATATCAAGAAAACTGGAAAGTAATATGCCTGATGAACACAGATGCAAAAATCTTACTAAAATATTAGCAATCCACATTCAAAAACACATTAAGAAGATTGCACACATTATTAATTTGAATTCATTTCAGAGATGCAAGTTTGATTTATGCAAACCAATAAATGTAATTCACTACATAAATAGAATTAAGGTCAAAAATCACACTATACTTTCTATAGATGAAGAAAAATACTTCAAAAAATCAAAACCCCATTCATATTAAAATCACTGAAGAAACTAGAAATAGAAGGAACTTACCTTAACATCATAAAGACTACATACAATAAACATAATTACAACATCATAGTGAATGGGCAAAAACTGAAAGTATTCCCTATAAGGGCCAGAATTTCCACTATCAACACTCTTAGGCATTATTGAACTGTATCCAGAGCAATTAGGCAAGGCAAGAAAATTAAGCAGATGCAAATAAAAAAAGATGTGAAAATATCTCTGTTTGCTGTTGGAATGATATTATACTTGGAAAATGTAAAATACTCCACCAGAAGATTTCTAGAGCTGATGAACAAATTCAGCAAAGTAGAAGGATACAAGTTCAACATATAAAAGTCATTAGCTTTTGTATACTCCATTAATGAATGCACAGAGAAGGAAAGCAGGAAAACAATTCCATTCACAATAGCCTCAAAAATACTTGGGAATAAATCTAACTAAATAATGAAAGACCTATACAATAAAAATTACAGAGGACAGATGAAATAAATTTAAAAAGATCTTAGAAGATGGAAAGAACTTCCATTCTCTTGGACAAACAGAATCATGTTTTTCAAAATGGATTTGTTACAAAAATGTGATATATATTTAATGCAATCCCCATCAAAACTCCAAAGACATTTATCAGAGAGCAAGAAAAGACAGTACTAAACTAAAATTCATACAGAAGAATAGGATACAGAGAAATGCCAAAACAATATGAAGAGCAATGTTATAGACATCACAATTCCTGATCTTAAAATACACTACAAAATTTTAGTAACAAATAAATAATGATATTATCATCAAACAAACATGAGTACCAATTAAACAGAAGTCACAAAAAATATCCACAACATGCAGTCATTTGACTTTAGACCGATGTCCCAATTGTATGTTGGAGAAAAGGTAGCCATTGTGACAAATGTTGCTGGGAAAATTGGATATCCATATGTAGAAGAATGAAATTAGATGTCTATTTCTCACTCTGTACAAAATTAATTCAAAGCAAATCAAAGATCTAGTAATTAGACCAGAAACACTGCAACTGCTAGAGTAAAACATATGGTCAACACTCTAACATATTAGTGTAGGCATAGGCTTCCTTACTAAGACTCCAAAACCTCAAGAAATTGAATAAAGTATCAATTAGTTGGATGATATTAAATCAAAAAGCTCCCCAAAACAGAAAGAAAAAAATAACTAAAGATATGATTAAGAGTCTGAATAAGGATCACAGAATTGGAGAAAATATTTGCCAACTACTCTGCCAAAAGAGGATTAATCTCCAGAATATATAAAGAACTTCAATTTAACACCATGCCAATAGCTTGGAAGACTAAGGCAGGAGGATCAAAAGCTGAAAGTCAACCTCAATAATTTAGCAAGACCCAAAGCAACTTAGCAAGACTGTCTCAAAATAAAACATACACACACACACAGAAAAGGGCGGTTGGGGAAGCTGGGGATGTTGCTCAGTGGTTAAGCACCTCTGGATTTAATGTCCAGTGCAAAAACAGAGAAATAAACAATCAACAGTGTGAAGAGTCTATGTACAGAATGGGAAACAATACTTGCTTCTATACATCTGATAAGGAGTTAATAACCAAAATAAACAAAGAAGTCAGTCATCTTAATAGCAAGAAAATAAATAACTCTATTAAATATGGGTTCAGGACCTGGATAGACATTTCTCCAAAGAATATATAGAAATAAACAAAAACCATATGAAAAATAGCTCAAATTACTTATTATCAGGAAAATAAAAATCAAAACCACAATGAGATATCTCTTCACTCATGCTACATTGCTTATTAGCAAACACACAAGGATAATTAGAGTTGGAGAGGTTGTGAAGAAAAGGGATGCTGTTATTGGGTTGTAAATCAATACAGCCATCATGAAAAAAGTATGGAGGCCCCTTTAAAAATTAAAAATATAGCTACCATGTAATCTAGTAATCTCAGTACTGAGTTTGTGTCCAAAGAAAAGAAAATCAGTATACTGAAGAGATATCTGCACTCTACTATTCATTTCATCATTGTTCACAATAGCCAATATATGGAATCAACCTAAGTGTCCATTCGTATATAAATGCAAAAATGTTGTATGTATAGATAATAAAATGCTATTGAGACATAAAAACAAGGAAATACTGTCATTTTCAACAACATATATAAACCCTGAGTACATTATGTTAAATGAAATAAACAAACATGATAGGAAAACATCATATGATTTTACTGAAGTAGAAACTAAAAAAGTTGATCTCAGAATTTTAGAGCAGAATGGTGGTTATTAGAGGCTAATGTGATTTGTGGTAGGATAAGTTGAGAAAATATTAGTCAAAGGATACATTATTACAATTAGGACAAATGATTTCAATATATCTATTGTACAGCATGGTGACTATAGTTAAAGATAACATAATTATTAATGAAAAGTTCAAAACTTACATACTAGACATTATGTTCTAACCACACATAAAAATGATAACTATGTGAGGTAATGTATTTTTTAAAAGAAATGCTTCAATGATTTTTTTTTATATTTATTTTTTTCTTTACAGTTGGACACAATACCTTTCTTTTATTTATTTATTTTTCTGTGGTGCTGAGGATTGAATCCAGGGCCTTGTATGTGCTTGGTGATTGCACTACCACTGAGCCAGAACCTCAGCCCAATGTAATGTGTTTTTAAAACAGATACATGCGGGGCTGGGGATGTGGCTCAAGCAGTAATGCACTTGCCTGGCATGCACGGGGCGCTGGGTTTGATCCTCAGCACCACATAAAAATAAAATAAAGATGTTTGTTCAATGAAAACTGAAAAATAAATATTAGAAAATTCTCCATCCTCTCTCTCTCTTTAAAAAAAAGCTACATGTAAGAATTACACAGTTTATATATATTTCAAAACATTATATTTTCTACAACAAATAAACACAATTTTATGGGTTAATTTTAAACAATTTAAAAAATAGAAGCTTGAGCTCTGAATCTACATTGCTTGTGTTTAAATCATGTGTCTTCTATTAATCTAAATTATGTCCTTGTCAAATCAACTTGTGTCTTATTCTCTTCACTTTTCAAAATATTTAGGACATAAATTCATGATGTTATCATGAAGATTAAATAGATTAATGATTAAATAATAGTTTGTAGCCACATATGAAGTATTCCATAAATCCTATTTAACTTGTTCTAAATTAGTTCAGTCTACTCTAAACTATGTTATAAATTATGGATATAGGAATAGTTATTTAATTTTTGATATTGTATATTTGATTGCATGTTTTCTACCCATCCAAGGAAACCTAGTATATTCTCAGTATTTAAGTACCAATTCTCACTATTTAAGAAACACAAGCAAGGCTAGTGATATAGGTCAGTATAGACCATATAACTAGCATGTGCAAGAGCCTTGGTTTGGTTCCCAAAATGAAAGAAAGAAAGAAAGAGACCAGGTGGCGGGAGAGAAAGAAGGAAAGAAAGGTAGGAGGAAACAAATTTCACCCAAGTTTATTTTTTAATTAGATGGACACAACACTTTTATTTTATTTAATTTATTTTTATATGGTGCTGAGGATCAAACCCAGTGCCTTATACATGCGAGGTGAACACTCTATCACTGAGTCACAACACCAGTCCTTCAACCACTTGTTTATAATATGATTTGCCTAAATGGAATAAATACCGCAGTGACCTTTCAAGGATTTGACAGTCCAAGTAACTAAAATACTATCTAACTGTAAGTGAAAAACCAGTACTGATTTTGAATGCTGAAGAAAATTATAATAGTTTTATGCTCCTAGAGACACATCATTATATATATTCATAGTTTTCATATGTTGGTCACAGTCTCAGACATTATAATCATAATGACAACAACAATAACAAAAAAAAACAAACATTAAAACACATTTGAAGATACTAATATGCACCTTATAGTTCTGAGTTAAAATTTGAGACAAACACTTTTAAATAAAAACAATCATTCTTAAGATACATGACATAATTCTTTTGGAGTCTAAAGAGAAAAGTGTTTCTAGTCATCTCACTTTATGGTGCATAAAATTAGAAAATAGAAACCAATAATTATTTAGTATTTTGGGTATTGTCACCTGAAAGGCGAAAATATTTTCCTTTCATTATTCACAATATCTGCTGTAGTTCCAAAATATTTATGCTATAAAATTTATTCATTATGCTATAATGCTTTTTCAGGATCTAAGATATATGCTTTCTGACATTCAAAAAAAATACTTGTTTAAAATTGAAAGCAAGTACTTTTGGTTACCTTTCATGTTGTTCAATGAGCTAATAGTTTAAATTTTCCTAAAAATCAGAAAACACTAACATGATATACTGACATATAAAAAGAATTGTTAGTGCTTAAAGTGAAACTATATCATCACAGAAAGTCTTTGATTCACTGCAATATTTTTATGGTTATGAAAAAATATTAATTTGCACATGGAAAAAAACAAAAAATCTTTATCCCATTCAATATGAGATGAAGCCTTATATAAAAAAATTCCACATTTATTTAAATTGTATTTGAAAATGAATACTTTCATAGAATACCAATTAAAATAAACCATTAGATTTAATATTTTATAAATAGTAATTAATGCATAATATATGAGTATTGTTTATTAATTAACCAATACACAGCAAAGTATCCACACAGAACTACAACACTGAAAGATAGCACAAATAAAATTAAAGAGAATATCAATAATTCTACACATGGATGATTAATTAAAGTAGTTGGATTTACATTATTATAATTTTAGTTTCTTTATATAAGTATTAAAATTATTATCTGAAAATTTCATAATGTATCTGATTTATATTCTGATATGCTTAATTTAATGTGGTATTTTATTGTTTTGTTGTTCCTTTCCATTATAGTATTTTTAGAACAATGTTAAAGTCACTCCTGTTCACTCAAGAAGAATGACCAAATATAGAGTAAGCATTCACTTTACTATCAAAAATTTATTTTGCTTTTTTATAAGCAAGTTTAAGTTCTAATCCTCTAAGCTGTACAAATTCAGAATAATGAAATACTAATAAAGCAATAGAAATAGGGGAGATAAAAGAATTTAAACTTGGCTGCTTTTTTGTTGTCGATTTTATGTCTCCTTCTCCTATTCTTTCTCCTTTCTTCTCCTTTGTTTGCTTTTATTTATTTATTTATTGTTTTGATTTGGAAGGTCACAACTTAGCTATGTTTGTTGTTGTTTTTGTGGTTTTGTACTGGAGATTGAATCCAGTGGCACTTAACCATTAAGCCACCTTTCCTTTTTATATTTTTATTTAGAATCAGGGTCTTGCTAAGTAGCTTAGTGCCTCTCTTAAATTGATGAGAATGGTTTTGAACTTGCAATCCTTCTGCCTTAGCCTCTACAGCTACCAGGAATACAGGCATGTGTCACTGCATTCAGCACAACTGGGCTGTTTATAAAACTCAAGTTTTCTGAAATCTGAATGCAACAAAATCAAAAACTAAAAATAAAAAAATACATAAAAATTGTTTTGTCGAGTAAATACATTACCTTGTAATCAGTTACTAGTATTTCATCACACACACACACACACACACACACACACATATAAAAAATGTATGAGATGAGCTCTTATAATTTAGGCAGCTCTACTTTTCTAGTTGTATTGGAAAAAATTGAAAATTTAAGCATTGAGAAAATTCAATGGTTTTATTTTCCCACTTGTATCGTCTAAATATCTCATTTCCATTTGTGGAGAGAAACATGTTAATACTATAATATATTCTTATTTATCTTGGTTTTATCTCACTATATCTACTCTGCTTGAATTCACTGGAAGCAGTTAAAATCATAATCAAATAACTATACAAATAATCTGCCAACGTGTAATAAATATATCAATTACAGTAGAACTTAGAGCAAAACCATTTGTGATATATTTCTATAATATATTTCTATAATAACATCTCCAGGATATAAGATTCTTAAAAAGATATAAGATTATTAAAAAGATATTAAGAAACAATTTTATTTACACTGAAGTAAAAATATGTTGGAACAGTCACACCTGAGTTGTAACTCTCATTTTTAATAGGCTTTTCTCTTTGGCCATAATTATTATTTAAACATGATGTGATAAAATAGCTGTCATTATGAGGGAATATATTTTACAACTCTGTTTTACTTCATGTTTACTCACAATCAGAGAAATAACAAGAAATACTATACAATATGTGCCAAAAGGATTTTGTTATGAATATGGGAAATTTCTCATAGCTATGTGAAATTTCTGGCATTCTAAATAGAAATAAAATACAGAATATAAAATTGCTTTTGTATATAAATTATTGGAAATAGTGAAAAAAATCCCAGAGCAATGTGTTATTATCACCCAAATTTTGCCTATTATTCCATCATAAAAAAGTTTAGTTATAAGATTATCCTGGATTTATTAAATCACTTTTCAATTAGGTTAGTGATTATTCAATTTAGAAACTGCATTTTGTCCTTTGATTCCATGATGTTATATTGTTTTTGTAGTGATTGGTTTGTTCTGAATATAAACTTATAGTAGAGGAACAAAATAAAGCCAAGTATGATAGTGCTCATATCTCTCAATATAAATTAGGTAATACTTTGATGACAATCATCCCCAAATTGGTACCTTAATATAAGTTTAATTCTTACCTACTTTATTTTTTTAAAGAGAGAGTGAGAGAAGGAGGGGGGGGAGAGAATTTTAATATTTATTTTTTCGTTATCGGCGGACCCAACATCTTTGTTTGTATGTGGTGCTGAGGATTGAACCCAGGCCACATGCATGCCTGGCGAGCGGGCTACTGCTTGAGCCACATCCCCAGCCCCCTTACCTACTTTATAAATTTCACTGTCATTCAAGAAACTGGGATAAAGAAAGTTTGATATTTAGCTGCTATCTGCTGTGTTGGAAAAATAAAATAAAATAAAATAAAAAGAAGGCTTTGACCAGAGAATCTAAATTATTGTGTGAAATCTTATCATTGATTTAATCTAGAAATCTCAGACAATATTTTCCTTCTTTTTTCCTCCAGAGCTAGTTGAATGTTAAAAAAATACTGAAAAGTACAGAATTTCTTCTTTTGGGAAGAAAAGGACAATCAGACATAGATAAGTATCTATAAAACTTACTATATATATATGCTTTGATTTTTTTTTATTTTAGAAAAATATGTTTATTAGATTCACATCAAATTGTGTCTTTTAGATCTCCAATATTTTGTGAGTGTGTGTGTGTGCAGTGGAAGAGAAGCAGTAAAGTACAGTTTGAGGATAAATACTTAATTCCAACTAGTTCTAAATAGAATACTATTTAAATTATTATTATAGGCAGTTGGGTTTTGGGGGAAATTTATAAAGCAGGATTCCAAAGCTAATTTGAATTCAATTTTATTATTTTCAACAAAATGTCCTAATTTCATTGCCATGTTTTCATTGAATATGTATATTTTATTTTAGTTTTTTGAAATGTGGGATTATAACCAGAGAATGATGACAGAAAAAATTATAATAATCTCCATTTTAAAGCAATCACTATGTTCTAGGTACTGTGCTAAATATTTCATATATTTTATCTCACTTACATTTTTACCATGCCTATGAGTTAAGTAATTACCCTCATTTTATAGTTGAGTCAACTAAGTACTAGAGAATGAAATAAATTGTTCAATGTCATATAACTCAAGTGCAATATAACTAGTTAGATAAGATTTTTAAATTCAGGTTTTACTGACTCCCAAAATTCCAATGTCTGGGAACCTAAATAATATGCCAGTTATTTAAATACACTTTCAATATTTGGAAAAAGTTTACTAATTGATCATTAGACCTCAATTCTCAGCCCTATCCAAGAAGCAAAGTTTTCTTACATATAAAGATTGAGATTGTATTTAATGAGATTTAAATCACACTGTGGGTAATAAACTCACCTTAAAATTTAAAAGTGAGAAAGGCCAGTAGCTCAGTGGTAGTATACTTGCCTATCACATGTAAGATCCTGGTTTCAATCCTTAGAACCACAAACACACACACAGATGAAAAAACAAACAAACAAAAAAAAGAAAGAAATTAAAAATCACAGCATGGAATGGAATTTACACACTTGTTCTTGAAACAGAAGTAGACAAAAGAAAACAAATTCTTAAACTATAAAGTGTCATGTTATTTATAATCCTAATTTGAAGTATTTTTATAATGCTATATCCTTAAATTTTCTTGAAATAAAAAAGATCTTGCTTATATCTCCAATTTTGTTTCATGTCCAATAGGTTAAACTTCCAAATTATTATATTAAAAACGCATATAAACTTATCATTTATCTGGATAAATCACCATTTTTCTTTCTTTAACTTTCTTTAATCCACATTGATATATGTATATGATTTTAAACTGATTTTTTTCATATGTCTATTTTTAAATTTTTATAGTGAATTATATTTATGCAAAACTCAGGATGCATTTTGACATAATGATGCAAGTATAGAATATAATTTGCTCCAATTGAGTCCCAAATAATTCCCTTTTTTTATCCTTTCTCACCTCCTCCTGTTTCCTTTCCTCTAATCTACTGATCGTTCATGTACTCATTTATAGTTTTGCAAAAAATTAGTGCATTATGAACAGATATAAAGTAGAAATTCAGTATAGTATGTCAGATGTGTTCATTGGAATGTTGGGTCAGATTTATTCCCCTTTTTTCCTTTTGCCCATCCCTACCTGTTCCCCACAATTCCTTCCTCTAATACAATCATTTTTATTTTATTTTCAAGGGGTTCAACCCACATTTTAAAAAATATTTTGGTCTGGCTTCCACACATAAGAGAAAACTTTTTGTGCCTTGACTTTTGGGGTCTGGCTTATTTTAAGTAACATAATGTTCTTCATTTCCATCCATTGATTGGCAGACACCATCATTTCATTCTTCTTTATGGTTGAGTAAAACTCAATTGTGTATATCTACCATGTTTTCTTTATCCATTCATCTGTTGACAGGCATCTGAGCTAGTTTTATGCTTGATTATTGTGAACTCTGTTGCTATTAGCATTAATTTGGCTGTACCCCTACTGTAGACTGAATTTTTGGATATATACTAAGGGAAGGGATAGATGAGTTACATCGTGGTTCCATTCCTAAATTTTTAGGAATTTCCATACTACTGTCCATAGCATTTTAACTAGTTTATAGTTCCACAAACAACATAAGAATGTACATTTTCCCCCACATCCTTAGCATCATTTGTTATAATTTGTATTCTTGAAAATTGCTATTCTGACTGGAGTGAAATGAAATAGCTGTGTAGATTGATTTGAATTTTTCTGATTGATAGAGATGTGGAACACTGTTTTTTCCATATATTTACTGGTCATTTGTATTTTTTCTTTTGATCAGTGTGATCAACTGGGTTTCATAGCTGGTATCCTGATATCCCAAGAAGAGAGGGTGTTTTCTATGTTACCCCTTTTCAAATAAAACCTCTTTTATATGTTTGCCTCCGTGTGTTTCTCTAATGTTATACTTCAACATGTGAGGGAGCAGGACTCATCACTGGTTAACAAGTGGTATCATATTCAACTAGAAAAGGAAAGATGTCTTTAAGGGAAGAAAAAACAGGGTAGAAAAATTTTAATGAACAAAGAGAAATAGAAAATGAGAAACACCTAAGTGCAATGTATGAATATTGGTAATGCCCCTAACCCCACCAGAAAAAGAACAAAATGTTGGCAGAGATGATAAAGCAATAAAGTATATGTATTTAATGAGAATATGAACTTGGTGTAGAACATTAGATAGGAATGACAGAGCTAGTATTGTGCCCAGAACCTTAATCATAAATACTATAAATTAAATCTTACACCCCTTTATTTTTATTTTTATTTTTAGGTAGATACAATATCTTTATTTTATTTTTATGTGGTGCTGAAGATGGAACCCGGTGCCTCACACTTGATAGGCAAGCACTCTACCACTTGAACCACAACACCAGCCTTCACACCCCTTTATTTTAAAGACATTCACACCCTACAAAGTTGCTTTTAAGTCACTTTCATGAGAAGTACAACATAGGCAACCTGATGTATCATTGTAATATAGTAAATTCCAATTAGACTAGGATTTTTGGCATTGTAATATACTTAGTAAGTTCACGTCTCTTCTGAAACACAAGCTATTTATGCCATCATTTATAATCATATGACATGAATATATTGTTATTCAAAGCTTTTTATTATGACTGAAGTTTGAGAGGCAAATAGGGACATTTCATTCTTAAATTATCCCCCCCATGGGGGATAACTCTTATATAGAGTTTTTTATGTCCTTATGATTCAATTTTAATAGGGTGTATGTTTCCATATTGTTTTCCATGTTTAAATGTTTTCCAATTTGTTAGCATATTTTTTTTAATAAAAAACCCTAATGACCCTTTGCATTTCTGTGAAATTTGCTTTAATGTATCCTTTTAAACATCTAATTTTATTTGGATTTTCTTCCCCAATTTTTTGTTAGTCTAATTAGTTTTTTAAATTTTACTTTTCTTTTCCAAAAACCAACCCATTTATTATTATTATTATTATTATTATTATTAGTCTCTATTTTTTTTGCTCTTATTTGTGTTATTTCTTCCCTTCTCCTAATTTTGAGTTGGTTTTTCCTTGCTACTCTAAGTCCTCATGATGCAGAATTAGATTGTTTATTTTAAATGTATTTTTTAAAATATTTTTTAGTTGTCAATGGACTTTTATTTATTTATATGCTGTGCTAAGAATTGAACCCAGTGCCTCACACATGCTAGGCATGTGCTCTACCACTGGGCCACAGCTCCAGCCCCTATTTTAAATCCTTATATTATTTTTGATTTAGGTTCTTATTGCTATAAGCTTCCCTCATGGGCCTGATATTAGGACATCCTGCATTTTGGTATATTGTGTTTCCATATTCATGTTTCATGGAAGTTTTTATTTGCCTTATTATTTTTTCAGTTACCCATTGCTTGTTGAGAAGTAGGTTTTTAGTATCTGTATATTTGTATAATTTCAATTTTTTTCTGCTCATCAATAGTTTAATTTCATTGTTATCAGAGAAGTTTTAAGTTATTACTTCAGTTTTTCAGAACAGTTAAGGCTTATTTTGTGCCTTAATATGTGGTCTGTTCTACAGAAAGTTCCCTGCCCTGATGGAACAAATGAATGTTTAGTATATATTGGAAAGTCAAACATAAATGTATTTTTTCTCTATCACTTTAGTGGAGAATGTCTCTGTGCTGACAGAATATTTTGTTTTTAATCATATTTCCTCAACATAAATTCAGAAGCATAACAAAATTAGAGTTCAGGACATTGTAATTCTGGATCAAGTATTGACAAATATAACCCAATTACATTATTACAAATCTCAGGAATGGACCCATACATAATATTCAGATGATTACCAAGGGCAACACTAATTAATTAAATTCAATGGAAAAAATGTTCTTTCAATAAATGGTCCAAGAACTACTACTAATGTGTATGCAACAGTGGTTCCTAACTCATATGATCAATAACATCAATAAATTTCTAGAATTTGTTTATTTGAAAATAACTTTTTGCTTTCATTAATTTTGTATTGTTTTTCCCAATTCCTCCCCCCCCCCCCTCTCTCTCTCTCTCTCTCTCTCGGTACTAGGTATTGAACTCAAGGGCACTCAACCACTTAGCCCATCTCCAACCCTATTTTTATATTTTATATAGAGGCAGGGTAGAACTGAGTTGCTTCACACTTTGCTTTTGCTATTTTGCTGAGCTGGCTTTGAACTAGCAATCCTCCTACCTCAGCTTCCTGAGCTACTGGGATTACATGTCTGTACCATTGCGCCCACTATAATCTCTTATAACTGCTTTTACTGTGCTTCATAATCTCAAATATTCTGCTTCCATTTCATTTGTGTCAAGGTATTATTTTTGTTTGTTACTTTTCTTTCCCTATTATTTATTTATTTATTTGTTTGTTTGCTTGTTGAAATACTAGTAAAAACAACTCTACCATCAATTATTTGACAAAATGGATAAATAAACAATATTATTTGACCTTAATATTTAATAAAATACTAATATATGTTACAATATGTGTGTTAGTCAGCTTTGCATCTCTGTGACCAAAAGATACAACATGAATAATTTAGAGGAGGAAATTGTTTTTTGTTTTGTTTTGTTTTGTTTTTTCTTTTGTTTCTTTTCTTTCTATTTTCAGAGGATCAGCCTAAGGCTGACTCCATAGCTCTCACCTGAAGTGATGGAGAACATCATGGCAGAAGGGCATGGTAAATGGAAGCTGCTTGGAACATGAAACCCAAGAAAGAGGCCATGATAAGGACAAAATAAGCCTCAAAATCATGGCTCCAGTGACCTATTTCTTCCATTTACACCTACCTTCCTATGGTTATCAACCAGTCTATCCATTCAAGTGGATTAGGTTACAGCTTGTATAATCTAATCATTCCTCCTCTTAACAATCTTGCATTGTCTCATAAATGTCCTTGTGGAGAACAACCCATATATAAATCATAACAGACTCAAGACAAGCTTCTGACTGTTAGTTCCTGTAAATATTTAAAAGCAAGTTACACATATTCAATATATATTGGCATAGAATAAACTTTTTCTATTTGAAAAGGGAGAATCATGATCATAGAAAGAAGTGATGAATCTAAAGTAAGACTAAAATCCATCTTGGAAAGCAAATCCTATAGCTCCATATACAACATCTGGGATTCATGGCATCATGGGGATCTCCCCAAAAGGGCTTGTAAAGCTCTGATCCTATGGCCTTGTCACTTGCAGACCATGTGGCCTCTTTCTTGACTTGTTTTGGTTCAATTCCTGCAACTTTCCTCAGCAGACATCTGACATTACTAATGTCTCTTAATCTTGTGTTCTCTGATGCAGTATCATTTTACTTCTCTCATTTTCACATATTGTTCTCTTAAGAGCTCTCTCCAAGATTTCCAACCCATGCTTTATTTTGCATGGGGTAATAGAACTTCCTTTGAAATATCAGTGGAAGGTGCCATGATATCCTGTCTTCAGTATCCTACATTTAGGCAAAACTAGCACCACCATCTCAGACAGTAGCCTGGCCTCCTGAAACCATGGCTACTGTGGTGTCTGAGTGACTGAGTAGTTGAGTATGGTGAAACAACTTCCTAGGTTCCATGTAGAAGCAAGGTATCCCCCTCCCACATGGTTTCTTACCAAATAAACTTTTGCTTTTACACCTTTGAGCCTCTGATGGATGTAGTTTTACCAATTTTTGAGACACCCTCAAGTATTTTCTTGATATAAAAAATTTAGCATCTATTTTGTGGCTATAATTTTGTCTACATCCTCAAATTCCTTGACCTCATTTTTACACATACACTATTCTGGAAGGAATAAATTTTTACAAATTTACAAATTTCTCTCTCTCTCTCTCTCTCTCTCTCTCTCTCTCTCTCTCTCTCTCTCTCTCTTGCTTCAGCCTTTATTTCCATGTTCCAAGTATCAGAAAGAAAGAAAAGACAAGGTCAACATTGCTGTGCTCAAGAGCATAGGAATTCTGCATGTTAAAGAGAAATATAGTTACTGGTTTGCACACCCTACTTTCAATATTTTTGAGATTCTAATTTGTTATATTTGACAGCAGAATCCATTTCAATTCATATTTCATATGTAGAACACAATTTTGCATGTCTCTTGTGGTATACAAAGTAGAGTCATAACATCCGTGTCTTCATACATATACTTAGGTGTCCATGTCATTCCACCATCTTTCCTACTCCCATGCCCCCTCCCTTACCCTCCATCCCCTTTGCTCAGTTTATACCTAAATGAATTAAAAACAGCATACTACAGGGATGCAGCCACATCAATGCTTATAGCAACACAATTCACAGTAGCAAAATTGTGGAACCAACTTAGATGCCTTTCAGTACATGAATGTATAAAGAAACTGTGGTATATATACACGATGGAATATTATTCAGCATTAAAGGAGAATAAAATCATGTTCTTTGCAGGTAAATGGATGGAGTTGGAGAATATTATGCTAAGTGAAGTAAGCCAATCCTCCCAAAAAACAAATGGTGAATGTTTTCTCTGATATGAGAATGCTGATCCCTCTCCTTTTTGTTCCTGATTATCACAGTAAACTTGCTAAAAATGCCAGAAATACCAATGCCACCGCTGGAACATTGTTCTGCCCTAAAATTTTCTCTGCCAGATTTATCATTCCATCACCTTTAAATTCAGTCTCACAGAAAGTCTCAGGATATTAGGGCAAAATGTAGACAATTTCTTTTTCCGAATGTAAAATGAATGTCCTTTATTCCAGTTTTCAATAGAATCCTCCCTTCCCCTCTGGAACTTCACAAGCTCAGTGTTTTCTCTCTGGCATTCTGGTCTTGTGAGCTCCCACCACAATCACCCATTAAAGTCTGCTTACATTTCTATGACTTCTCTAGACTGAATCTCCAAACTTTTACAACCTACTCCTACAAACCAGTTCCAAGTGGTTCAAAACCACATGATGAGGTTCATCACACCAATGACTCCACTTCTCAGTACCAATATTTTGTGCTAAGGATGGAACCCAGTGCCTCACACAGGCTTGTCAAGCTCCCAGACATAAGACCCAGCTCCCAGACATGAGCCCCAGCTCCCAGATATGAGCCCCAGCTCCCAGACATGAGCCTTTGAAAGACAGCTCATATACAAACCACAACATCATAGATGAATTTGAAAGTATTATGCTAAACAAAAAAAACATTCATAAGATATTTCTCATTACATGATTCATTTGATATCTCTAGAAATTAAGAATTATACAGATACAGTAAGTAGATTAGTGTTTTCTTAAGACTAAGAAAGGGTTAGGAAAGGTAGGGAGTTATTGAAAAAAGAGGTTTGGTATTTTTTTCTTTTGAAGGTGATTACATTGGAGGCTGGGGCTGTGGATCAGCAGAAGAGCGCTTGCCTAGTACATGGGAGATCCTGGGTTTGATCCTCAGCACCATATAAAAAGAAAGAAAGAAAGAAAGAAAGAAAGAAAGAAAGAAAGAAAGAAAGAAAGAAAGAAAGAAAGAAATCTATAAAAAAGATGATGGCATTGTTTTAAAATTAGCTATGGTCATGGTTTCACAAAATATGAGTATGTTAAAAAAACATTGATTTGTATATTTTGAATAAGTTAATAAGATGGTATTTATGTTGTATGAAATATATCTCAGTTTTGTGAGTGAAAAATAATCCTAAATATAAAATAAAATAAAACTTATCTTTCATCAATATTTTATCACCTATTGAAAACCCAATAAACATTAAAATGAAAGACATATAATATTGTCAACAAGGTCATGTGACAAGATTGTTTCCAGAATATGAATAAAACTTAACAAACAATAATGGAAAACAAAAGTTAAAATGGGGTATACTTGTACAAAAAGTTAAAAATAAAATATAAGAATGGTTATTGATAGTGTCAAAAGGTTTTCAATTTTATAAATACTCATGGAAATATGAATTAAAACTACATGTAGCCAAGCATGGTTGCATACACCTGTAATAGCAAAATCCTGTCTTAAAAATAAGATTAAATTAAATTAAAAAGAGGCTGTGTATTTATCTCAGGGTTAAAGCGACCCTCAATTCAATTTCAATACAAGGAAAAATAAAAAATAAAATGCATGCAATAGCTGTGTGTGGAGGTACAGGTCTGAACCTCAGCAACTTGGGAGGCAGACGGAGGAGGATTTTAAGTTTAAGTTCAGGATTGGCAGTTTAGCAAGATTTCACAATAAAGGTTAAAATGTGCTGAGGTTGTAGCTCAATGTTAAAGTGTCCCAGGGCTCTATATCTTGTAACACACACACATACACACATATACATACACATATACACAAACACACAAAAAGCATGTTGTGTGTTCAGCCAGGAAGGCTTGAAATTATTAACTGTAGTTAAAAATGTGGACAAAGTAGATTTTGCATACAGTGCAAATGGGAATTAAAATGGTGCAACTACTACAAAAGAAAGTTTTATAAAACTAATTAAAACTTCTGTTGTTAGCAATTTCTCTCTTAGGTATTTATCTATAAAAATAAAATGTATACAAAAAATCTGGATGAAGATTATCACATCAGCCTATTCATGGCAGCCAAGCTCTGTAAACAACCCAAGTACCATAAATAACAAACTAAATGAATAAAATAGACTTTCTTTTAATTCACTATAACTCAGCATACAATGTACATATATGTCATTATTTAAAAAACATATAAAATTAATCTATGGTGATAGAAATCAAAATACTGATGTTTTCAGGTTGAGCAGAGATTGAGGGACAGATTAACTGAAGAGAGATGCATAGGATGATAGAAATATTCTCTATTTAGACTTTATTAGTATATTACTTGGCAAGTACATTTCTTCAAAACATTTAACTATTTAACTGTGCAATTAAATTCAATGTATTTCACTATATGGAAACTATAGTAAATCAAAGAAATACATAGTATTTTTATGAATTTTAAAAAATAGGTAGAAAATCCATATTTATGTGTACATATCCAAATACACATATGTATATGTGTTATATGTACTAATACTTTATATATTAATAACTCAATAAAAGAGCGCTAAATTCATTCCATAGTCTAATTGTAAAGACTAATAGATATTATTATGGAAAGCTACATAATATATAAAATGAAGAAATAAGTATTTGTTATTTATATTTCAATGGAATAGAAAGTAAATATAAGCATAAAATACAAAATGTTAAAATATTCTAATATTAAACTTGAATTTAAGAAAAAGCTATAAAACCATATTTGCCTTGTTCTAAAATGTACTTTAACATTATTTCAAGTTGGAATGAGAAAGATATCTCATTCAGTAAAAGCTGGGGAAATGACTACCATTTAGAAAACTATGATGATTATATATCACATCATAAAATGTAGTTATAAATATAGTATACATTTCAGAAAGTAAACACTATTAGAATTAATGAATTGAAGACAAAAGCCATAGTTTACATACATGTGCAACTACCCATAAGTATGTAGCCAAATGCTGATTTCCCTGAAATGCAAACCCTAAAATACAAACAAAATGCAAATATCCACCTTTTGCCCTTATAAATAAGAATGGTTCTTGAAATTAAGCCCATTAATTACAGGTAAATCAGATTAATAGTTTCCTTTAGAAAAAAAAAACATAGAAACTGATCATAAAACTTGTCAAATCATTTCTTTTTGTTGCCTCTACAATAAACAGTGCCATGAATGTAGTAAATTTTTTTTATAACTGTGGTTGAGTTCTTCTAGTTTGCAAAGTGTTCTTTTGTATATAGAATGAATTCTTAAAATTCTAATTTGATCTGATTTTATTTTCGACACTATAGCAAACAAAAATACTTTAAAATGTGGGTGGATTTGTGTCATGTGTCATTCTTCTGATAATCAATTTAACCATGAAACTAATACAGATGACATAAATGAAAGTTATAAATTTGATTACATAAAATGTAAATTAGTTTTGATGTAATGGAGATCCTTTGGAATTAAAAGTCCAAAATAGCATTTTTTTCTTTCATTTTCTGGTAACCTGTATTTACCCATCCCAAAATTCTCATGCTGAGATTGGAAAATGAGAAGCGATTTTCCTTGGTTCAAGCATTTTACTAGTGACTCCAGCATGGTAACATATATATGGCTAGCACAAACTGGCTAAATCTGCAAATGTATATTTCCTGATTTTATTCCTGTAAATTCTAG
Source organism: Urocitellus parryii (assembly GCF_045843805.1). Classification (NCBI taxonomy): domain Eukaryota; kingdom Metazoa; phylum Chordata; class Mammalia; order Rodentia; family Sciuridae; genus Urocitellus; species Urocitellus parryii. Next base: position 48,138,442 of record NC_135547.1, on the reverse strand, counting down.
CCTGTCTGTAGAATGGCAGTAGCAGATGGACTGCCTTGCCAGGTTTGTTCAAACCTCAGTTAAATTCATTATTTTTTATCATTTTCTTTTATTTCTGATGTGGGGAAGGTGAAAAAAATCCAATTAATGGTACCCCATCAGGGCATCTGGTCTGGGATTCTGGTAATGGAATTTGTCACCCTGTGCTAGGACTATTCTCCAAGGTCTTTGCCTGTGGCTACTCAACCCTTAAGGAAAGAAACAGGTAAGAAATGTCCCTGAAACTGTGAAAATTAGTTTTATTTCAGAATTCTTTCTTGAAGCCATAATCGACTGCCATTTACTATTTTTGATAAAATAGTAAAATGGATTTTTTTTGGAATCTATTGGCCCAAAGTTTGGTTGCCTCCTGATTTCACCAGCGGTGCAAATGGACCTTGCTTTTCCTTTTCCTGTTATCTGGGATTTCTGTCAATTTGGGACTCAACTCTGAGACAATCTGAGATTCTTTACTTAAACCATTAACTAAGAGGAAAATTTTGCCCTGCCTGCAACAGGAATTGTTGGTGCCATTTCATGTATTTGGGAAAAACAAAAGGAAGCATAGTGTTGTAGGGCATTTCAAGATCTCTATTGTGGTTTTGCATGCTAAATTTTAACTGAGATCTGCTTAGAAAAATCCTAGTTGAAATATTTTATTATTTTAATATAACATGACCTATATATCTCAAAATGCACTGATTCATTTGTTTTTCTTTTTGTTTTCCTTTTGCAATATTGAGGACTGAGACTGAAATCAGAAGCATTCTAGCTCTTGGTTACAGTCTTTGAAATTTTAATTTTAAGACATGATCTTGTTAAGTTGTTTAGACTTAACGTGTGATCCTTATGTCTTAGTCTCTGGAGTAGCTGGGATTATAGGCATGCACAACCATATTTGGCCTTCAGTCTGATTTAATACAACTGTTTTATGTGGTCTTTGTTAATTTGCCTATTGGTTTATCAGAGGCTAAAAACATGATAGCTGAAGAAAGAGATGGATCTGTATGAAAGTTCTCTGGACTTCATAATTAAGAGACAGATGATCCCTCTTATACTAGAGTGACTTGGGTGACTCTAGGGGACTAGAGTTCTAGCACTGTTATCAATGCAACTGGTCTAAGATACATAAAAGTCTCAGGGAATTATATTTTAGAAACACATACCCTATTTATGATTTAAAAGGAACTCAAAGAAGTTTATCTAGGAGACACACATTAATGTCATGGTCACTCTGCACCTTGAGACATTCAGACCCACTGGTGTGCAGAACATTCTGAAAACACAGAGAAAGGGCTCTCTTGCATGTTGGTTGCACACCAGGAAGAGATTCTTATAATCAGCAAATATTTTGACCCAAAGCACTATTCAAGCATGACATCTGATTCAGTCATTTGGTGAGTTTCTCAAAAAACAAAAAAAAAACAACAACAACAACAAAGCAAAACAAAACAAAACAAAACAGAGAAAAATTATTTAATTAAATCCCACCAAGGCAGACAACCATAAGATTTGTAGAAATAACTGAAATATCTATGATCATTTGTTTTTTGAAGAAATGTTGTTTTTTTTCCTCTGATTAATTCACTTTTCTTTTAGTTTTGCCCACTGAAAATATACTTTTGTCTTGTCTGATTAAAGGATATTTATTTTCCCACTAACTGGGACTCTGGGATATTTCCCCCATCTCCTCCTGCTAAGAAAACTAGTTGTTCAATCCCTTTCTTCAATTGTAAGTCACACGTTGGGAAGTACAGATTAAGGATTGCTTAAGGATATATATATTTTAGCATTTATAAACTGATTAACTTGGTATGGTGGTACATGACTGTAATCAAGCAGCTCAGGAGGCTGAGGCAGGAGGATTGCCAGTTCAAAGCCAGACTCAGTAATTTAGTGAGGCCCTGAGCAACTCAGCAGGAATCTGTCTCCAAATAAAATATTAAAAAGGGCTGTGGATGTTGCCTCAGGGTTACAAATTATAAATCTAAATAAAACTTTGGCTTTTTCTTATATGTATATATGTGCTAGTTTGCTTCTTATTAAATTGACTTGCAAACAAGTAAGCCCTCACTTTTAACCTGTTAAATTAGCCCAAATGCCTCTTGCTTCACATGTAAATATGTAAAAGTAATTTATTTTGAATTTGTTGGTAATAAAGATGTCTTTAAAATTGCTAACACACATTTTTGCCTAGGTTGCTGCCTTGCTAACCAATTGGAATATTTAATATTGAAGGTATAAGATCCAATATTTTTCTATGTAATGATATTTTTTTTTTTGGTTTAGACAATGAAATATCTTAAAATTTCAACAATGCTTGATATCTATGTGTAACCTGAAAATAGCTATTAAAATAATCCTATTAAGGAGCAGGGGTTGTGGCTCAGTGGTAGAGTGCTCACCTAGCATATGTGAGGCTCTGGGTTCGAGCCTCAGCAATACATGAAAATAAAATAAAAATGAGAAAATTTCTTAGGTCTTTAATATAACAATTTTTTAAATAATCCTATTAAATAAATAAATGTAAATGAAAACAATTTGTAAATATTCAACCAGATTTTACAAAAAAAAATGTTTGTTGCAAAGGCCCATTAATAAATGCTGAATTTATGAATTGATAAATTGATGGCTAACAAATATATTTTGTATTCAGCCTGATGTTAATATTTGTTTCTCTGCAGAAAGTAAGTTGATGCTCTTTTCCTACTTATTACTGGGATTGAATTTTTCTTCTTATTTATTTTATTTATTTATTTTTAATATCAGGAATTGAACCCAGGATGCTTACCCACTGAGCCACATCCACAGACCTTTTTCAAATTTTTTTAATTTTTTTTTTAATTTTGAGACAGGGTCTTGCTAAGTTGCTTAGGGTCTAACTAAATTGCTGAAGCTGGCTTTGAACTTCTAATTTCCCATCTTAGCCTCCCAAGCAGCTAGGATTATAGGCATGCACGAATAAGCTTCTCTAAAAAGCATCTTTCTAAGTATTTATTTTCATAGGAAAAACTTACAAGTTCATAGGCAGATTTATTTGGATTTTCACAACCAAATATATGTATATCATAGTCATAGTCTGTTTGGAATATGGATATGGGTAAATATTGATAGTTCAAGAAGTATTTGAGAATTTGTGAGATTATACAGTAAATATAGACATTGAATTCTGAAAGTTTATAATTTGCTTTTTGAAAACACATCAATATTTTAATTCAAAAATTTTATTTTATTTGACCTTTTCTTCCTTGTTTCAGATCTCAGCTAAGCCCAAATACTACAGATGATTTAAAAATGATAATAACATATGTTTTACTGCTTCTTATTTCCATGATATTATTTTATAATGATATAAAGAACTATATTTTGTTGTAAATGGGTCATAAACCTTAGCAATATTTTATATATGGATATAGTTTTAGAACTATGTAATATAATTGTCAGGAGCAGTGACTGAATTATGGGTCTTGAACTATTGTGTCACAGAGTTGTTGCCTATCTTGGGAACTCTTTGTGCAAAGCGTCCATATGAGGCTGCCCAGTTGCTATGTTGACACCCAGTTTAACAGGAGGTTCTGTGCCAACCATGGAGCTATTAAATTCCTGACCTTGAGGTTCAGATGCCAGTTGCTCAGGGGTGGAAAGTTAGGGCCCAAGCTGATAATCATAATCGAGCTCTTCATACTCATGAACCTGCTTCTGCTTACTTTGATGAGACTTTCTCACAATAAATCTTTTTGATGTTTATACCTATATAATAAATTTGCTAATATTGTTTTGTGTCACTACCTCCCTATTAAGGTGTAGACAACCACCAAGACCCAGGTTTTTTCTATATTCTCTTTGTCTTTTCTCCATCCTCTCACTGCCTGGTCTGGGAACCTGAATTAATGGTGGTGAAGGTCATAGCAGATAATATCTCTATGTAGGAAATATATATAATGAAATGTTGATATTATATGTGTTAGAAATATTGAAGTGCCTCAAGAAAGCCGACTCATACTCAAAAGTTACTCCACAAGGAAAATTTTACATCTGAAGAAGGATGTGCTGCCAAATAAATCTGGCAAGCTAGCACACTGCGTGGCAAATTTGCCCAGGTTGTTATCCCTAACACAGCACTGCACCTTGCTCTGATAGGATTTCAGTGTTACAATCTACAGGATTGACTAATTTTAAATTGGAAAGGACAAATGGAAAATATGTAGTTATGATTGGATCAGTTAGTACACTATAGGCCTTATGATCAGAAGACTGAGGTCAAAGAGAGATATATTGGTAGGCTCAAAGGGTTAGATTTTGGCTGGGTGCAGTGGTACATGCATTTAATCCCAGTGACTGGGGAGGCTACAGGAGGAGAATTGCAAGTTAAAAGCCAACCTCAGCAACTTACCAAGACCCTGTCTCAAAAATATAAATAATAAATAAATAGGCTTTTACTCAGTGGTTAAGGACCCCTGTGTTCAGTTCTTGGTATCAAAACAAAACAAAACAATAATGGGTGGAGCTACTTTTTAAACACAGGATTGTGTAACAAAAATTCCTCCATCTAACTGCACACTAAGAAATTTTGGTTTTTGATCACAGCAAACACATTTTTTGTTACATATTCGAAAACTCAGACCACAGGTTTAACTTTGAAAGAAAAGATCAGAAGAAAAGAGAATGTTAATCTTACATATGATTATTACATACATATGTATATGTGCTTATGTTATGTATGAGAATATGGTATTTTGCCAAGGCAAATATTCTAAAACTTGTTTTAATTTAAAAATATCTAATTGTCCTTATAGATTGCTCTAAATCATAATTGTTATAACATCCTGTAAAATAATTAATTTTCTTTGTTGAATTCTTAAGTTTACTTTGTATACATGACACCTTATATTGTTTGTAGTCATTTATGATAGCATGAATTTTGTCCCTAGATTAAGTATGAAACAATCATGTTTTATTCATTCTGCTTCTCAAGATGAATTAAAAATTATAAGTTTTAATATAAGATATGTATAAAACTAGTAATTTGAAAGACATGTTTTCAGTTTTACCATGTACACTACAATTACTTAGCCAAGTACATTTAGGATATTTTAGGTATTAAATTAGATATTAGATATTGGTCAGTATTTGACATTAATCAAATTATAGAGTTATATAACATTCATGGATAAATATATAACAATGAATCATACTTTTAAATATAATCATTATATAACAATAAAATATTTTAAAAAGTAAAATATTGAGCTTTCTACACAAATTGTAATTAACCTTGGTTTACATAAAAGTCTAGCCAGTAAAAACTTTTAATGCAAATTTATGACCGAGCATCTTGCACAGACACATCTTGTACACATCTTTGCTTAGGTAAAATAAATAAAACTAAAGAAATTATGTTTATTAGTTCAAATCTACCATACAAACTGAATTTGCTTTGATCTTTTTTTACTATTTATTTTTTTAGTTTTAGATGGACACAATATCTTTATTTTTTTAACGTGGTGCTGAGAATTGAACCCAGTGCCTCACGCATGCTAGGCGAGCATGCTACCACTTGAGCCACATCCCCAGCCCAAATATGCTTTGATCTTACTGACTTTTTCACAAAATTTTCTTGCCTAAGTAGGACTCCTAATGTTTTAAAATGAAATCCAGTGCCTAATAAATTTAACAATGAACTTTTAGGTAAACTGAGTCTAAATACTCTTCTTTCTAAATCTCTTTTGTCCATGATATTTGACTAAATGAAGGTTCTTCTTTTTCTTTTTCTTCTTTTATTTTTTTGTCAATTTTTACCTTTCACTTCTTCGATGAGGTATTAGATAAAAATGGGAAAATCTCCGACAAATTGGAACCAAACTATTTGTTGGTTAATCAATAGTTTCTTCAGAGAAAATCGTTCAAAGATGAGGGGAAATTTTCTAGGTCAACACAGAGTCACTTTTCAATTCCACAAAAATTAAACATGACCAAGAGGTTACAGAGAAAGGTTTTTATGCAGAATTACTTAAGTCTTTAAACTAGCCAGAGTTATTAAATGCCTTTGGATTTTGCCTACTTCTCTCATTTTTTGTAATGTTTTTTCTTTTTTTCCTACATTTTTTTATTTGTGTATTATAATTGTATGTAATGATGAGATTTGTCATTACATATTTGTATCTTTACACAATATAACAGTATAATTTGGCCAACATTACTCCCCAGCACTTTCTGTCTCCCTACCCACCTCCCACCCCTTGGTGCATTTATCTACTGATCTCCTTTAAAGTTTTAAAAGATTCACCCCAGCTTTCATTCCCTTTTTCATCTCTAGCCTATGCATATGAGAGAAAATATGCAGCCCTTGACCTTCTTAGTTTGACTTATTTCACTTAACATGATGCTCTAGTTCCATCCATTTTCCTGCAAATGACATAATTTTATTTTTCTTTATGGCTGCATAAATTCAATTCTGTGAATCTACCATATTTTCTTTATCCACTCATCTGTTCATAGAGGCTAAGCTTTTTGGCAATTGTAAATTGTGCTGCTTTAAACATAGGTATCCATGTGTCGTTGTATTAAGATGACTTTAATTCTTCAGGATAAATACCAACGAGTGGTATAGTTGGATCATATGGTGGTTCCATGTCTATTGTTTTGTGGAAACATCATACTGATTTCCATAATGGTTGTTCTCATTTATAGTCCCACCAACAGTGTGAAAATGTTATTTTGTCTCCACATCCTCCCCAGCATTTGTTATTATTTGTATTCTTTATGACTGCCATTCTGTCTTGTTTGAGATAAAATTTCACCATAGTTTTGATTTTCATTTCCCTAACTGCTAATGATGTTGAACATTTGATCATGTATTTGTTGGCTATTTTTCTTTCTTTCTTCTTTATTTTTTTGAGAAGAGTCTGTTTAATTCGTTTTCCCATTTAATTTAATTGGGTTATTTGATTTTCTGGTGTAAATATTTTGAGCTCTTTAAATATTCTAGTTATTAATCCTCTATTAGAAGAATGGCTGCCAAAGATTATTTCCCATTCTGTAAGTTCTCTCTTCATATTTTGAATTGTTTTCTTTGCTATGGTTTTTAATTTGATGTCATACCATTTAATTCTTGGTATTATTTCCTGAACTATTGATAAATTCATTATCTGTGCCTAAAAGCTGGAATGTTGATACTACATTTTCTTCTAGAAATTGAATACTTTCTGCTATAAATCCAAGATCTTTGATCCATTTCGAATTGATTTTTTTGAAGGGTGACAGATAAGGGTCTAGTTTCATTTTTCTATATGTAGAAAACCAGGTATACCAGCACCATTCAATAATAATACTGTCTTTTCTCTAATGTATGTTTTTGGTACTTTTGTCAAGGATCAAATGATTGTATATGTGAGGGTTTCTCTCTGTGTCTTCTATTCTGTACCATTGCCCTGTGTGTCTGTTTTTATGCCAGTACCACAAAGTTTCTGTTACTATAGCTCCGTAGTTTAACTTAAAATTAGGCAGTGGGATGCCTCCAGGCTCACTGTTTTTGGTTTAATATTGCTTTGGTTATTCTGGGTCTTTTATTCTTCCAGATGAACTTTAGGGCTGTTTAATTTTTTTCTGTAAAAAATGTCATTGTTCTTTTCCTATTTTTATGCCTTTAATTTCTTTCGTCTGTCTAATTGCTCTGGCCAGTGTTTCGAGAACTATGTTGAACAGAAGTGATGAGAGAGGGCATCCCTGTCTTGTTCCAGATTTTAGAGGGAATGCCTTCAATTTTTCTCCATTCAGAATGATGCTAGCCTGAGGCTTAGCATAGATTGCTTTTACAATGTCAAGGAAAATTCCTGTTATCCCTAGTTTTTCGAGAGTTTTGAACATAAAGGGATGCTGTACTTTGTCGAATGCTTTTTCCGCATCTATCGAGATGATCATATGGTTCTTATTTTTAAGTCTATTGATGTGGTGAATAACATTTATTGATTTCTGTATATTGAACCAGCCTTGCATCCCAGGGATGAATCCTACTTGATCATGGTACACAATTTTTTTGATTTGTTTTTGTATCCCATTCGCCAGAATTTTATTGAGGATTTTTGCATCTAGGTTCATTAGAGATATTGGTCTGTAGTTTTCTTTCTTTGAAGTGTCTTTGTCTGGTTTCGGAATCAGGGTGATGTTGGCCTCGTAGAATGAATTTGGAAGTTCTCCCTCTTTTTCTATTTCCTGAAATAGCTTGAAAAGTATTGGTATTAGTTCCTCTTTAAAGGTTTTGTAAAACTCTGCTAGATCATTTATTTGTTGTTTTTTTTTCTTTTTTTAAGGAATGAAAGATGACATGATTCTATACCTAGCAGACCCAAAAGGCTCTACAAAGAAACTATTAGAGCTAATAAATGAATTCAGCAAAGTGGCAGGATATAAAATAAACACGCATAAATCAAAGGCATTCCTGTATATCAGCGACAAATCCTCTGAAATGGAAATGAGGACAACCACTCCATTCACAATATCCTCAAAAATAATAAAATACTTGGGAATCAACCTAACAAAAGAGGTGAAAGACTTATTCAATGAAAACTACAGAACCCTAAAGAGAGATATAGAAGAAGACCTTAGAAGATGGAAAAATATACCCTGTTCAAGGATAGGCAGAACTAACATCATCAAAATGGCGATATTACCAAAAGTTCTCTATAAGTTCGATGCAATGCCAATCAAAATCCCAACAGCATTTCTTGTAGAAATAGATAAAACAATCATGAAATTCATATGGAAAAATAAAAGACCCAGAATAGCAAAAACAATGCTAAGCAGGAAGTGTGAATCAGGCAGTATAGCGATACCAGACTTCAAACTATACTATAGAGCAATAGTAACAAAAACAGCATGGTATTGGTACCAAAACAGGCAGGTGGACCAATGGTACAGAATAGAGGACACAGAAACCAATCCACAAAATTACAACTATCTTATATTTGATAAAGGGGCTAAAAGCATGCAATGGAGGAAGGATAGCATCTTCAACAAATGGTGCTGGGAAAACTGGAAATCCATATGCAACAAAATGAAATTGAATCCCTTTCTCTCACCATGCACAAAAGTTAACCCAAAATGGATCAAGGAGCTTGATATTAAATCAGAGATGCGGCATCTGATAGATGAAAAAGTTGGCTATGATCTACATACTGTGGGGTCGGGCTCCAAATTCCTCAATAGGACACTCATAGCGCAAGAGTTAACAACTAGAATCAACAAATGGGACTTACTCAAACTAAAAAGTTTTTTCTCGGCAAAATAAACAATAAGAGAGGTAAACAGGGAGCCTACATCCTGGGAACAAATCTTTACTCCTCACACTTCAGATAGAGCCCTAATACCCAGAGTATATTAAGAACTCAAAAAATTAGACAATAAGATAACAAATAACCCAATCAACAAATGGGCCAAGGACCTGAACAGACACTTCTCAGAGGAGGACATACAATCAATCAATAAGTACATGAAAAAATGCTCACCATCGCTAGTAGTCAGAGAAATACAAATCAAAACCACCCTAAGATACCATCTCACTCCAGTAAGATTGGCAGCCATTAGGAAGTCCAACAACAACAAGTGCTGGAGAAGATGTGGGGAAAAGTGTACACTTGTTCATTGTTGGTGGGACTGCAAATTGGTGCAGCCAATTTGGAAAGCAGTATGGAGATTTCTTGGAAAGTTGGGAATGGAACCACCATTTGACCCAGCTATTCCCCTTCTCGGTCTATTCCCTAAAGACCTAATAAGAGCATGTTACAGGGACACTGCTACATAGATGTTCATAGCAGCACAATTCAAGATAGCAAGATTGTGGAACCAACCTAGATGCCCTTCAATAGATGAATGGATAAAAAATGTGGCATTTATACACAATGGAGTATTGCTCTGCATTAAGAAACGACAAAATCATAGAATTTGGAGGGAAATGGATGGCATTAGAGCAGATTATGCTAAGTGAAGCTAGCCAATCCTTAAAAAACAAATGCCAAATGACTTCATTGATATAAGGGGAGTAACTAAGGACAGGGTAGGGATGAAGAGCTAGAGAAGAAGATTAACATTAAACAGGGATGAGAGGTGGGAGGGAAAGGGAGAGAGAAGGGAAATTGCATGAAAATGGAAGTTGATCCTCAGGGTTATACAAAATTACATATAAGAGGAAAGGAGGGGTAAGAGAAGAATAATACAAGTGGAAGAAATGATTTACAGTAGAGGTGGTAGAGAGAGAAGAGGGGAGGGGAGGGGAGGGGAGGGGGGATGGTAGAGAATAGGATAGACAGAAGAATACATCAGACACTAGAACAGCAATATGCAAATCAATGGAAGTGTAACAGATGTGATACAGCAATCTGTATATGGGGTAAAAATGGAAGTTCATAACCCACTTGAATCAAACTGTGAAATATGATATATTAAGAACTGTGTAATGTTTTGGACTACGAACAATAAAAATTTTAAAAAAAGATATCACATAAAGCTAAAAAAAATGTCATTGTTATTTTGATGGTATTGCATTGAATCTGTTTATTGCTATTGGTAATATGGGCATTTTTGCAATATTAATTTTTGACTATTCATGGACATGAGAGGTCTTTCCCACTTCTGACATCTTCTTTTGAAAAACCAGCCTCTACCTCAGAGCAAAGCCTGTCCAAAGAAGGGACATGACCTTAGTCCTTGGGAAAACCCACAGAGCACTCCTAAGCACATTCCCACCCTGCTAAGTTGTTTATCTACAAATAACAGGAGAGATCTGCTGTGCCAGGTGTCCCTGACTCAGTCAGGCTAGGTGGAGATCCATAGTAACCCCCTAGCAGCCACCAATCAGCATGAGACAGGGAAATACCTGGGATGCCAGATGACCCTCCCAGTAGTTCATGGTGGTTGATAACAAGTTGGGAAACCATGTAGTTCAGCACGTACACCCCTCTTGGCTTAAACCAATCAGTTCAAAGGAATACCCCTTTTGTACTGACCAATCACCCCTACCCAACTTGTTCCTGACAGTGAATGTGCTAATCATGTTTTAGAGTTGTTATTTGATTTTCCCGTGGTGTGTGATGATTTGCTAAGGGATCCTATGATGTATGTGAAGTCCCTGCCCTCTCCAAAGAATGTATAAAAAGGCTGCAAACCCTGGGCTCGGGGCCTCTCAGCATCACCAGTTGCTGTGTGTGTGTGTGGAGGACCGAGCTAGCTTGCAATAAACATCTCTTTGCTGCTTACATTGGTCTTGGGTCTCTGGTGGTCTTTGGGAGTCCTGAATTCGAGCATAACACTTTAATATCTTTCTTTCTTCAATGTTCTATAGTTTTCATTGTAAAATTCTTTAATTTTCTTAGTTATATGAGGTTTATGGTTTGTTTGTTTTTTTTAATTTTGTTTTTGTCTTTTTGAGGCTATTTTGAAAGGGATTATTTTCCTGATTTCTTTCTCAACAGATTCATTGTTGGTATATAGGAATGCTATTCATTTTTGTATGTTATTTTTTACACTGCTTTGTTGCCAAAATTTTTATTAGTTCAAGAAGCCTTTTGGCGACATTTTTTTGAATCTTATAAGTATAGGATCAGATCATCTAAAAACAGTGGTAATTAGACTTCTTCCTTTCCTATTTTTATCGATTTTATTTCCATCTCTTAAACTAAATGCTCTGCCTAGAATTTTTACCACTATATTAAATAGGCGTGGAGAGAGTAAACATCCTTGGCTTAAAACCAGATTTTGAAGGAAATGCTTTCAGTTGTTTCGCATTTACTCTTATTTTTCCTTTTTATATATAGCTTTTATGATGTTGTTATAGAATCCTTCTTTCCCTAGTTTTTCATTGTTTTTTTTAATCATTAAAATAAGAATCCTGAATCTTGTAGAAGGCCTTTTCTTCATTGGTTAAAATGATGAAATGATTTTTGATGCTGAGAACCATAGCCAAGTAGGAATGACTCATGGCATTTTTGGTTGAAAGGTGACCCCAGCAAGCCATTGAGATGATAATGATTATGTTAAGAGATGCATTCAATTGGATATTAGACCCCTGCTGTCTGCCTCAGCCTGCTACTTTGGAGCTCTAGCGGGACTCCCGGGGAGAGTTCCCATTTGTTGGGAAGTGTGGTAGGAGGGAATTCCAGGGGAGGGATTTCCTGTTGGGGTAGTGTGGCCCGGGAGAATGCCACATGTGTGGTTCGGCATATTTCCCGGGAGCATACGTGGCATTGGCGGGAGTTTCAGAAATAAAGTTTGTTCCTGCTTGAGTGGCTCGTGATTTGGTGCTCAGCCAGAATGTGGCATTTTGACACTTAATTCTCTTGATGAATTACATTTATTGATTTTTGTATATTAAAGAAAGCATCCTTGTCTTTCAGAAATAAAATCAAATTGGTCATGGTGTACATGTACAATCTTTTAAAAAATATGTTATTGAACATGATTTACTAATATTTTATTAAGTACTTTGTATCTGAATTCATCAAGGATATTGATCTGTAGTTTTCTTTCCTTGATGTCTTCTTAACTTATGTTGCTATGAGTTTGATATGAGCTTCATAGAATAAATTTGGAAGGGTTCTATTCCTTTCTATAACATGTAATAATTTGAAGTATACTGGCATTAGTTCCTCTTTAAAGATTTGATATAATTCAACTGAGACTCCAACTTTTCCTGGGCTTTTCTTTTTTGGAAGGCTAATTATTACTGCTTGTATCTCATTTACAATTCATTGGTCTGTTTACATTTTCTAAGTCATCTTGATTCAATTTTGGCTGATCATATTTTTGTAGAAATGTATCCATTTTTCTAGGTTTTCCAATTCATTGGAGTATAAGTTTTCAAAATAGTCCTTAATGATTTGCTTTATTTCTGAGATGTCTATGTTGATTTCTATTTTTTAATTTCTAATTTTATTAACTGGGCTTTTCTCTCTTTTTCTTTGGGATAGTTTAGCTAAGTGATTATCTGTTTATCTTTTCAAAGAACCAACTCTTTCTTTGGTTGGTCTTTTGTATTGCTTTTTTATTCTTGTCCATTGATTTCAGCTTTGATCTAATTACTTCCTTCTTTATACTGGTTTTGGAATTGGTTTGTTCTTTTTTAAGGGTCTTGAGATGCATCATTAGGTTATTTGAGATCCTTCTGATTTTCTTACGTAAGCACTCGTGGCTATAAACTTTCCTTGAAACTGCCTTTATAATGTCTCAGGGGTTCTGATATATTGTATTGCTATTCTCTTTGAGTCTAAGAATTTTCTAATTTCTCCCTGTTTTCTTGCATTTTTTAACCACTTAATCATTCAAAAGATTATTTTTCAATCTTCATACATTTACACAATTTTCATAGGGTCTTGTCATTTCTAATTTTATTCCATTATAATCTGAGAAGATGCAAAGAATTATACCATTTTTTATTTGTTAAAAGTTGTTTTGTGGCCTAAACTATGGTGTATTTTGGAGATGGTTCTATGAGCTTCTGAGAAGAAAGAATATTCAGCTAATGTTTGATAAACTATATCAAAAATATAATTTTTTATATTATATTTTATATATATTTATATATTTATATTATAAGTGTCTTTTAGGTCTTTTTGATTTATAATTTTTTATTTCCAATGAATATTTACTGAGGCTATATTGGGATGGACTATCTAATGATGAGGGAGATGTGTGGAAATAACTTAGTATTATTGTACTGGGTTTTATCTGAAGCTTCAATTTTTGTAGTGTCTCTTTGATCTAATCAGTTGTACCAATGTTTGGTCATGACTATTTGTTATTGTTTTATCTTCTTACTGGATTGTTCTGTTACCAATATAAAGTGTTCTTCTTTGTCTTTTCTGATAAATTTCAGTGTGAAATCTCCCCTGCTTGTGTGGGAACTCCATTTGCATTGTACACAATTTCCATCCTTTTACTTTCAGCCTGTGGCTGTCTTTGCCTATAAAGAGCATTTCTTGCTAATAACATATAGTTGAGTCTTTTTAGTCAGTCCACTCTTCAAGCCTTTGTCTTTTAATTGGAGATTTGAGACCATTTACATTCAATGTTATTATAGAGAGAAGATTATTAACTCCTGGCATTTTGATTTATTTATCATGTTTGATTAGTTTCTGTTTTTCATTTGCTTAGCTACTCTTTAAATAATTATTTTTTTCTTTTGTGAGCTCCATGTTTTGCTTTTTATTTTTTTCTGTGTACAGTATTTCATTAGGTAAGTTCTGTAGTGCCAAATTCAGAAGTCATTTTCTTTTAGTTTCAACTTATCTTGGAAAGTTTTTATTTCAACTTTGATTTTGTATGATAACTTTGCTGGATATAACAGTTTTTTTTTTCTTTTTTGACAATAATTTTCTTTTATGACTGTAATGCAGGGTTGCAAGCCTTCTTGGTTTGTGGAGTTTGTGTGAGAAATAAAAAATTATTCTCTGGGCACAGTGGCCCACTCCTGTAATCCCTGCAGCTCAGGAGGCTTAGGCAGGCATATTGTAAATTCAAAGTCAGCCTCAGTAACTTAGTTAAGCCCTAAGCAACTTTTCAAGACACTGCCTCTAAATAAAAATATTTAAAATGGCTGAGGATGTGGATCAGTGTTTAAGTATCTATAGGTTCCATCCCTGGTATCCAAAAAAGATCCGATTGAATTGTCTCTACATGTAACCTTACAAATTTCTCTTGAAGCTTTTAAAATTCTATCCTTCTTCTGCATGTTAGCATTTTAATTATAATATGCTATGAATAGGTTATTTTTTGATCTTGTCTATTTGTGGCACTGAATGCATCCTTTATCTGGATGCCCATATGATTCTCAATGTTGGAAAATTTTTCTACAACTATTTTCCTGAGGAGTTTATCCATTTCATTATTCTATCTCAGAGTCTCATTAATTTCAATGACTTTTATACTTGGTTTCTTAATGTTGCGGAATTTTTGAATATTTTGTTCATGGTTACTTTTTTTTCTTTAATATTGTCTGAATATTCAAGTCTGGCCAGTTTGTCTTCCAGCTCTGAAATTTTGTCTTCAGCATGGTGTACTCTGTTAGAGAGACTTTCAGGTGAACATTTTGTATTATTTATTATACCTTTCATTTCCAAGATTTCTGCATAGTTTTTCCAAAATTTCTATATCATTATTAAATTTCTCATTCTTTTTCTGTATTGACTTTTTAAATTCATGCAGTTTGTTTTTCTGTGACACTTGGACTTCATTGATCATTTTATAATGATTCTTTGAATTCCTCATCTGGTATTTCATCCATTTCAATATTATGGGGGTCATTTGCTGGTGAATTATGAACTTTAGGAGGGGTGTGTTATTTTTTGTTTTGTTTTACGTTTCTCTACTCTGTGTTGGGTTTTCTGCATTTGTTTGAAGGGATTTCTCTTTCACTCTTATGTGTGGGTATTTTTAAAGTGCAGTTTTTAGTTTCCAAAGTGTCCTAGAGTGATCTAGATTGAGATTCCCTCATAAGCGTGGTGACCATAGCCTTTGTGTTATTTCTGTTTTTATTCAAGCAGTGGATGTCCGTAGGTGGAAACTGGGGGGCCACCACTAGCTGTTTCTTCATGGAACCTGGTTGTTAGTAGTTTTTTTTTTTTTTGTCTCTTCTATTCTTTGTATTAAAATATAGCTAGAGATTGAGTGTCATTAATTTGTGTGTGGAGCAAGGTAAACTGTCTTTTGGTTGATTTCAGTTCAGAAGAAGAATTTCTAACTTGTGAACTGTTTTTATCCCTATAGGTTCCCAGCAACTCACAGAAGAGGGGAAAACAAATAATAGCAACAACAAATACAAACAATATACAGCATTAAACTAAATACCTGGTTCCTACTATGACATCTACAATGTTAATTTCCACCAAAAAAAAAGACAGAAATGTTAGTTCAGCAATTACCAACATCAAAATAATAAGTAACCATGCCTTAGATCTGTCATTAAAACAAACAAGAAGTGTCAACTATGTCATTTGCAGCAGTAATAATTTCAACAGCAAAAATGGTGGGGGCGGGCTGGGGATGTGGCTCAAGCGGTAGCGCGCTCGCCTGGCATGCGTGAGGCCCGGGTTCGATCCTCAGCACCACATACAAACAAAGATGTTGTGTCCGCCGAGAACTAAAAAATAAATATTAAAAATTCTCTCTCTCTTTCTCTCTCTCTCTCTCCTCTCTCACTCTCTCTTTAAAAAAAAATGGTGGGGGCAGGAGTTATATAAACCAAATAGTGCTAAAGCCGGTAATGATACAGGTAATTAAGAGAAAATAAAATGTGATAGGAAGGTAGACAGTAATTCACAATTTTAAAAAGTGAACACAGAGAATGCGGAAAAGATGTAGTATGTGATGTCATAAGGAAAGAGGACAAAAATAGAAGTCACAAAGTAAAAGTAGAGTAAATGAGTGCTGGGGTTGTGGTTCAGTAGTATAGCACTTGCCTAGCATGTCTGAGCACTGGGTTCAATTCTCAGCACCACATATAAATAAATAAAATAAAGGTCCATTGACAACTAAAAAAAAAGTGTGAATGATAGAATAATAGGATCTTGCTGTTAGCAGGAATAGAGAAAAGAGAAAGAGAAACAGACAAATTAAACAATACAAAACAAAACCAAAATGTACTGATCAAAAAACCTAATCTTTAAAAAATAAGGCAAGGAAAAGAAACTACATTAAATATGCTAAAAATGATAAAAAAGAAACAGATATGCATATGTATATATAACCATGAACCAGTCAGCACAGCAACAACACACAAAAACAAAAACAAACGTGGTCAAAATAGTTTATAAGAATAGATGTCTATGCTCAAATATGTTTCTTTCTGTTTCTTATTGAGCTATGTAATGAGTTCAAGTGAGAGCAAGGGCTGGGGTTTGCTAACTCCTTCCTCTTTCTGTATTGCTCACTAATCTGCTAGTTGGAGTGGCAAAAGACTAAAGCCATTTCAAATAACTCTTAGTTTCTCTTCTTACCAGTATGAAATAGAATGAGATGGGAAGAACAGTCAGTTGGAGTTTTGTCTGCACAGAGAAGATAAATGCATTCCAAAGGTAGAGCCTCTGCAGTTCTGTGAATAGTGTTGTGGCAGGTGGAGTTTAGGATTAATCAGGCCTCAGGGACATTTTGGGGTAGTGTCTTGTCTGGGGAGTTTAGATCACACACACATAGGGACTGGAATTTGCCAATTTCTGTTGGGAGTCTGAATCTCAGGAGTCCCAAGGATTCTAACTGTGGGGCAAAGGAGCCAATTCTACACATATTCTGTTTCCCATGTACATAGATTTCCCAAGATCAATTCCTGAGTGTGTTTATACACACATGTTCAGATTCCAGGCTTGTTTCAGCTGGTTACTGAGCTGCCAATCTCAGAGGAGAAGCAAGTTAGGATCCCTTCACTTTTCCAATGTGAATCTCCCTGGGTAAAATATTCTTTGTGCTAGTTATACTTCTGATGTAAGTATTTGCTGAGACAGTGTAGCCGTGTCTGCTCAGATCACCCAGCTCCTACAGAAGCAGCTGCAGCATGTCCACATCAAGATGGCTCCAGCCTCTGCTTTCAAAGGCTACTTGAGAAACAGAGTGTGCTTTTCAAGCACTCGTACATGGTGCAGCCTCTGCACCGTGGACAGACTACGTTTTTAATCTCAGGTTTTCCTGTACTAAATCTGTTTATTGTGCTTCTTTCTATGATCTCCCTCCCTCCAATAGTGCTACCACTGTTACTAGTGCACCTGGCATAGCTCTGTAATCTTTCTTCTTTGTCTAATAAATCCAAATTTTTAAGACTCTCTGATACTGTGACTGTCCAATATTAAATTTTAGTAAAATCCCTCCTTTCTCGTTGTTTTCTTTGTTCATCCTTTCCTGAACCTTTAATTTGTACCTCAGATTCTTGATTACTAAGGAGAAAACATTGAGATAAGTGATGGGGTTTTGGCTAGATCACACTCTAGTAATGATCACAAGATCTTTTGTTTGTAATTTGGATGTCACAGCCCTAGGAAACAAAGAGAAATTCATGGGACATGACCCAAGGCACAAATAGGTGGAACTTCTATTTCACTTCTAAGGTAAAGGGTTATACTCCATGTCTTTGGGTCAGAATGTCATATTTAATGGACTTTGCCTCTCATGCTCAAAATGGAAGCTTTCCTTGCCTCTTAGCTGTCTGACATCTTAAAAATATAAAAACACAAATTGCAAAAATTGTTACTTTTACCTCCAAGATGCTGTGGGATATAAGTGTCTGATTTATTTGTCCTTGTACTCTCATATCCTGGTCTCTCAATATTTTTTTCTCAAAATGCTAGAAGAATAAATATAGAGAGGAAAAGGAGGTCTGGAAAGGCCAGCTGCATCAAGCCCTAAACTAACAATGCTTAAGAGGTCTGCATTCTGTTTTGTGGAAAATGCAGGCATAGGAATGTCAGGAAACACCCTACTTCCTGTGAGGTTTTTATTTCTTCCCATATTCGCACAAAGAAGAAAAATTGAGATGTCATATGTACAAGTTTTATATTCCTTGCATATATTTTCATAAGGACATTTGGAACTCCCACATTCTGTAAATATTGCACTGATACTATCAGATTTAATCCAATTCTTATAAAAGTTCCAATGATGTTCTTTATATAAATAGGAAAATCAGTCATAAAATTTATTGAAAAAATAAGTGGCCCAGAATAACCAAAGCAATCCTTGGTGAGAAAAGTGAAGCCGGAGACATCAGAATACCAGACATAAAAATAGCATGGTGTTAGCACCAAAACAGGCATGAAGACCAATGGAACAGAATGGAAGACACAGAGACAAACCTACATAGATGCAGTTATCCCATACCAGCAGTAGCACCATTAAAAAATGATAGCCTCTTCAACAAATTATGCTGGGAAAACTGGAAATCCATATGTAGCAAAATGAAATTGAACCCTTATCCGTCACACTAGACAAAACTCAACTCAGAGTAGATTAAGGCCCCAAGCATTAGACCAGAGACCCTGCACACACTAGAAGAAAATGTAGGACCAACTGTCCATCATGTCAGCTTATGAACTGACTTCCTCAGCAAGACTCCTAAAGTTCAAGAAGTAAAATTCAGAATCAATAAATGGAATGGCATTGAGCTAAAAATCTTCTTCAGAGCAAAGAAAACAATCAGGAACTTGAACTTGAACAGAGAACATACAGAATGGGAGAAAAATTTTGCTACTTGCATCTCATATAGAACATTTATTAGACATGGAAAATGACAAAACCTTGAAATAATGAGACCCAGAAAAGGGGGAAAAGGAAAGCCATACATTGAGATCATTGATCCTTTCCCTATACATTATTTCTCAGTGATAAAACAAACCCTGAGGAAGAGGTGTCCATCTCTGGGAAGAGGCAAAAATATTAATTCTTCTGTAAACAAATTCTTTCTAGATACCAACCCCTGACCCCAGGCCCTCCATCAGGTGCAGTGAGACAAATCCCAGAGACTGACTGTAGACCCTAGACTCCCTCCCATTTCACCCAGTAAAACAGACCACAAATTCCTGAGTGCCCAAGCTGACATGCTCATTAATTAAGTCACCTCTTAGTATAACCTACAAAAGCCCAGTCCCTTCATTTGTTCAGTGTCTCATTTTCCACCAGGAAAGTGAGTCCATTCCTAGGGTGTAGTCCCATTCCTGAATAAAGGCTGAAATGATTTATGAAGTTTGCATTCAGCCTGGTTTCTTTGTTCCAACAAAATTAATCTCCAAAATATACAAAGAACACAACAAACATAACACCAAAATGACAAATGACCCTATGAATAAATTGTCAAAGGAACTGAAAAGTCACTTCACAGAAGAAATATAAATGGTCAAAGAACATTTGAAAAAATTTCAGCATCTTTAGCAATTAAAGAAATGTCAATTAAAACTACACTGAGATTCCATCTCACTCATCAGAATGGCAATTATCAAGAATACTAGAAACAATACATATTGGTGAGGTTATAGGAAAAAAAAGGATTACTCTTACATTGCTGGTGAGATTCCAAATTGGTGCAAACACTGTGGAAAGCATATGGAGATTCCTAGGAAAACTTAGAATGGGAACCACCATTTGATCCAGCTATAACACTGCTTAGTTTATACCTAAAGGTCTTAAAATTAGAATATTATAGTAATAGAACCACTGTAGAATCATTTATGGAAAAACTGGAAATCCATATGTAGCAAAATAAAATTGAAAAGAATCATTTATGTGTTGATTCTCTTCAACACATAAATGAATATAGAAAATGTCTATATACACAATGGTGTATTACTTAGTTATAATGAATAAAATTATGGCATTTTCTCGTAAATCAATAGAACTAGAAACCATCATGCTAAATGAAATAAGCCAATCCTAAAAAAAAAAAAAACAAAGGCAAAATATTCTCTCTGATATGCAGATGCTAACACACAATAAGGGTGAGGGTAAAGAATAGAAGTTTATTGGATTGCACAAAGGGAAATGTAGGGAAGGAAAAAAGTAGGGAATTAAGAAAGACAATAGAATGAATTTGATATAACTTTCCTATGTTCACATATGAATGCATGACCAGTGAAACTTCACATCATGTAGAAATACAAGAATGGGATCTTAATTAGAATAAATTTTATTCTATCTATTTCTAATATGTCAAATACTCTCTATTGTCATGCATATCTAAAAAGAACAAAGAAAACATAAAAAGAAAAAAATCTGGACTGACGAATCTGACCCAAAAGTGTACTCTGGTTGGTATGGATTCTCTACATGTTACTTTTTTAGAGTAATTATTCCTGTGTTAATTTTTTAAATCATCTGAATTTTTCTGAGCTCATGGTTTTTATTGTAAATTTGCCTTTCATCTTACATGTCTGAATTAATATATTTTGTTCTGATCAGTATTATTTCCTCTAACTGAAGTTTTCGGCCATCTATATGTTTTACCTGCTGTCTTTATTCAGAGGCCAGTTATTCATGGATTAAGTCTCTAATACACTGGAAAAGAAGAGAAATATCCTTTGGAGAGCCCTAAGGAGGAAAATAAATAGTGGTGAGGTTCAGAGGAAATTTGGCATCATGGTGGATAAGAGGCCACCTTAATTTTTGATTTCAGCATCCATCATCTCTTACAAATTATTTCTAATATTTAAACAACACAGCCACTTAAGTCTAATGTATATTGTAGAAACCTGTGACAGGTTTTATTTTAATTTCTAAAGAGTTAAATGTGACAGTCTGTCATGAGCCATCCATGGGTTGCATGTGGGTTACTGCACATAGAAGCCTAGTGGATAGAAACATCTGGTGTCTGGGAATGACCAGTAGACATTGTCTCTGTTCAATTGCCCAGGGATGATATGAATTTCTATCCTGCTTTGCTGTGGTCCACACAGCACCTGAGATGGGTGTGACCTGCCAAGATGTAAATCAACCTGCTGACTATAAGACATCACAAATCAAGACTCCACTTTTGAAACTTTACCCCTGTTTTTGATGTAACCCCCAAGTAAACCACCAGAGCCATCCTTTCTGTGTCTAATTCCAGTGCCCAGATGGACTAGGTGTATCAGAGACTTTGGTATTGTAATATATTTTTGGTTATTTGTGTTTTGTTTTTCACTAATTATTTGAGAAATTAAGTTTTAGGGTGGCTTTATATCCCCCTGGAGAGAAAGAAGAACCCCCCAATGAGACACCATCACCCCCATTAACAGTCTTTGTAATAAACACCTGTAGCTATTTTGTCTCTTACGTGTGAGAATCTATTTCTTTGCAGTTTTTATATATATTTGTGTAAACCCATGTACGATAGGTTGTGCCTATATATGTGATTTTGTCTATAATCAATTAAATAAGAACTCAATCAAATGAGTTCTCATAAATAAGAAAGCGGGGATGGAGCTGGATATGCTGCCACATGCCTGTAATCCCAACAGCTGAGGAGATTAAGAAAGAAGGATTTCAAGTTAATGCAAGTCATGACAACTTAGCATGGCCCAAAGCAATTTAGTGAGATTCTATCTCAAAATTAATAAAAACAAAAAGGTCTGGAGGTGTAGTTCAGTGGTAAAGTGCCTCTGGGTTAAATCTTCAGAACTCCTCCCCTGTCCCCCAAAAAGGAATGTATCTAAATGCCTTTTAGTTTGCATAACTTAAGTCTTTAAGAATAAGGTCAATTTAAATTGGATAAAATGATGAATGTAAAGATATCTAAAATAAATAAAAGATATCTAAATTAACTTTACATTCTTTAGCAGAAAAAAGATGGCCTAGGTGGGAGGGAAAGGGAGTGAGAAGGGAAATTGCATGGAAATGGAAGGCGATCCTCAGGGTTATACAAAATGTCATATAAGAGGAAAGGAGGGGTAAGTCAAGAGAATACAAATGGAAGCAATGATTTACAGTAGAAGGGGTAGAGAGAGAAAAGGGGAGGGGAGGGGAGGGGAGGGGAGGGGGGATAGTAGACAATAGGACAGACAGCAGAATACATCAGACACTAGAAAGGCAATATGTCAATCAATGGAAGGGTAACTGATGTGATACAGCAATTTGTATACTGGGTAAAAGCGGGAGTTCATAATCCACTTGAATCAAACCGTGTAATATGATGTATTAAGAACTATGTAATGTTATGAACGACCAATAAAAAAAAAAACCCTCCTAATGATTCCACTAATGAGGAAGAGTAAGTGTCTTTCGTTTTACAGCATTCTGTTCTATGAGCTTTTTTCATAGATACTTTGTTTTAAAATAAAAACAAATATGCCAATATTATGGTGGTGTTTACAATAAATAGAAATAAATATTTCAGGCAAAAAAAAAAAAGAAAAAAGATGGCCTAAAATGCCAACTAAGCATTATTTTATGGGTAACCTAGAATTAACAGTTAATAATTGGTAAATTAGATGAACATGAATAGTATAAACATTCATATATATTTTAGAGGAGACATTTGAAATTTATGTGTTAAGAGAGTAAAACATCAACTGCTAAATACAAACTGTGGTCATCTTGACTTCTTGAATTTTGTAAGAAAACATATACTTGGGTCCATTAATTGTGTTTATACAAATTGGTAAAATGGAAAAATAGTTTACGATTGCTTTGCTTCTGGACCTAAACTAAAAGCAAGGTTACTAAGTGTTAAAATTCTAACATGTAATTCTATATGCAAAGAACATAAAAAGTTTCAGCTATATTTCAATTAAAATATTGCAAAAAATATTTTAATATTTAATATTATTAAAAAGGATCAATTTGTATACATTCAGAAATTTCACATGGATCATTTCAGAATATAAATTTAAAGAAGATGCATTGAAAAAGGAATTATGAAAGTATAAAGCTGGTAATATCTTTTAGTAAGAAAAATTAAAAGGAATAGAAATATTTCTAGATGAGAAAGAATTTGGGGTGGTAAAATAATAATTTTGTCCTAAAGTCCAAGATGAAAGAGAAGACAAAAATAAGGATGTAAATGAGTTATAGAGTGTCTAAGTAAGTTGCAGATTTGTGGAAGATAAACTTTAAAAAATGTTGTATGTGATTAGTTGGCTATAATTAGCACAAAATTATATAAGGGTTTTTCTAAGGTCAAATTTTAATGTACTGATATAAAGCAAAGTCTAATTCTTTATTTAAGAATGATAAGGTTTTCTTATTACATTGGTCTGCTTTTGTTAAATTAAATTTTTGTGAGTATTAAGTTTTATTATTTAGGGTAATAAGTTAAAATAATTACAGTGTGTGCCAGCTTTGAAGTTTTTTTTTATATGATTATGTGATAACTGATTCAATAAACAACTGGTATATTATTACAATATAGCTGAAACCTATATATGTAACTAGAGATAGATATATATATCTGAGAACTAAATATGCTTATGTAAAAGCTTTGTTTAAATATTAGGTAAAAGTTTGTAAAACTAAAGCTATGTAGGTTTAATACAGGAAAGGTAAACAATAAGAGCTCTCTTTTATACATTGTATCTGACAAAAAAGGGCCACATTGCCATTTTAAAACACGATTAAGAACTGTTTGCTTTGACTATATAAATGTCTTAAATATCAGTCTTTTTCTGATCATTCAGTTTCCTAAACTTATAAGAGATTTAAAGTTATTCTTTTGTTTTTGTCAGTTCTTCTACCCTATGCAGACCTATTATTTTAGTTACCCTACACTATGGATTCTAATTTTTCTTAAAAATTAAAACTAAGTTAATACAAGAACTTCTGTGTAATGATTAAGCTAATTATTATTAGTTTTTTGTCTATATTAGGTTTCTTCATGGTCTCCAAAAAAAGTTTTTTTTTTAAGTTATAAAACTTAGGTGAAGACTTTACTGACATTGTCAGTAACAATAATCTCTTTCAGACTTATATAAAAATAACACATTTTATTGAGAATTTATTTATGATATTTAGTGTTTAGTAAATGGATAAAAACAACCTGTAATCAATAAGTGATGTAAAGATATTATGTAATAAAATAATTGATATGTAAAGTTGGAAATTAAAAAAAATTGGAATGTAATGTTAGAACCTGATTTGTTTGAAGTTTGACAAAGTGGAACACGAAAATATCTTACCACTTTTCCACAAAAAGGAAGTTAAGAGCTCTCATAGACTTTATTTTTTATTCATGTTTCAGATATAATGTAGTATTAGTTAACTGATAATCACATATGATCAGGAAACAATATATTATAACTTTATATAATGATATTTAAACAGAGCTTAAAATAAAACACTTTTCCAAAGATTTGTCTTGAGGCTAGCCTCACTTGAGTTAAGATCCTGCCTCTTACCTTGCCACATGTTAGGATGGCTCCAAAGTAGGCTACAATTAAGCTCATTTAAAGTTATGTTCAAAAGATAGATTTTTACTGTAGAAATCATGGTGACCCTAAAATAAACATGGGATATGATATGTAAATAATTAAAGATTTGGGTGAAGTCAAAAAGGTAATTAAAGTTGTAAAAGAGGTTTAAAAGAAAGTGAAATTTCCAAAAGATTTCATCTGTAATTGAGTTGATAAATTTATGGTTCATTGTGGAGGCTAAATAGATATTAAAGATACATTAGCATTTTTATAGAAATAGTGTCTCTTAGTTAAAAGTCATTATAAAACTTGAACATATTTTTCTTATGCTAATTTAATTTTGTATTTTTTGATTACATGTTATAATAGCTTTATAACTTTATCTGTTAGTGTTTTGCAGAAGTTTGCAGAAATACTTTTTTTTGTACTGAGGATTTAACCAGAGGTGCTTTACATCTGAGCCACATAAACCTAGGCTTTTTAACATATTTTATTTTCAGATAGGGTCCTTTTATGTTACTAATTGTGTAGCTAAGTTGCTGAGGTTGGTCTCAAACTTGAGATTCTCCCACCTCATCCTTCCAACTTGCTATAATTACAAGCATGCTCCACTGCACCCAGCCACAAAATATTACTTCTAACAGAATCACCTGAGTTAATATAAGACAAAAAGCCTTTACCTACAGAACAGATAGGATGCAATGCTAATTTTCAGTACTAATACTAACCCAAATTAAAAGGAAGGAGTAACTATAAAACTATAGATATTAAAGTTAAATTAATTACTCCCAATTCAAGATTGATGAACATGGTCTGCTGGGTGTTTAGACCCAAAACTTGGAGACTAAAATCAAGGAAGTAAAAGGGCAAAAAATAAAACATATAATATTTTGATTCTTTTCCTTAGTTAGTCCCCAGTGAATGATGGGACCCCTGAAAAGGCTTTTTAACACTGGTGAATTACCCAACCCCATGATCAGAGTGATAAAAAACCAATAAACAACAACAAAAAAGCCCCTAAAGAACAGAAAGCCAAATAGTTCACAATCTGCCAAAAGAATGTCATTGAAGAGGAGAAGGACCCAGGTGATTTCCAGGAATGCCATGTGTGATCAGCAAGACTCTGACTTATTCTGGCTGATTAAATGACTGGTAGAGGAAAAGCTTAAAGACTTAAGAGGCTTCTCTTACATTTCCATCAGTGATATCTGAGGAATCTTGTCTGACTGTAACAATAGATCTGAGCAAGATTATTTCTTTTCTTTTCTTTTTCTTTTCTTTTTTTTTTTTTTGGTGGGGGTAAGCATACCAGGGATTGTACTCAGGAGCACTCGGCCACTGAGTCACATCCCCAGCCCAATTTGTAATTTATTTAGAGACAGAGTATCACTCATTTGACTAGTGACTCCTTTTTGCCCTGGTTGGCTTTGAACTTGTGATCCTCCTGCCTCAGCCTCTTGACAAAGAATAACAGGCATAGGCCACCATGCCCAGCTGTCAAATCAACTTGGTTTTAAATACCTGCCAAAGCACATACACACAGACATTTAAAATAAAAGACAATAATTATTTTAATATAACTTTGGGTGTACACTTGTGTCAATCCTCCTAAAATTAAGTAAATCTGGAGGCTATAAAGGAAGGGTTCTTGTGTGGTATCGCTAATAATTATCACAGAAGACACTCATAGAGTTATAGGTATGTTCTGACTCAATTTAAACCCAATTTCACAGACATATAAGTCATCCTAACCTTCTACATAGGTAAACTTGATCTGCATTTTTTTTCTGATAAATTTTCCTACCCCAATATTTATCACTTATATTTGCCTAAAAGACATAATTTGGCACATGGCAGCCCTCATCTAGCTTATCATTAGAGCCCTAAGTGATATTGGTAAAGGAATCCCTCTAATTAACACAAAGGTGATTCTAATAAAAAAAACTACTTTATAGAAATCAGATGGGTTATATAATCTTAACTACAACTCAAGAGGATACTTATGTCATTATAAAGACTACCCATTGTGTATATATTTCTAACAACTCTGCTAATGTTTCTAAAGCCTTAGCTGGCCTCTACTAACAAATAAATGGCATGTTGGATCTATCCTTCAACTTTAACGAGCTACTGTCTTCATGGCTTTCATGAATTAATGAAATACTAATGACTTTTGTGGTAATTGATTACAGAAAAGTAATGCTTTGCTATCTTGTTTATTGTTGTCCCAGTATGATCCCTGCTCTATGTATGCCTCATTCTGTAACATGTAAATTATTATAATGGACCTCTGGATTTCCCTGATGGTAAATGCCCTTATTTGTCCATGACCCACATGATATAGGAAAGGACTTAAGATCATTTTCCCCCAAATTCACCCTGTTTCAGCAGGAAGTAGCTAGAATAAGTTATTTTCCATTACCCTAAAATAATTTCAAGCTCCAAAGTACTTGAGGGGAATTATAGGGATCGGAAATATATGACGAGCGGGAACATGAGGTTATGGAAATAATTATATAAAATGGGCCCACCATGCTTTCCCCAACATGCTTTCACTTTTAAAAAGAAATTTACCTCAGGAAACAGTCAGAAAAATCACAAGTTTAAAGCCAGCCTCTGCAACTTAGTGAGGTCCTGAACAACTTATCCAGATCCTGTCACAAAATTAAAAGCAAACAAACAAACAAAACAAAGAAACAAAAAAAAAGCAAAAAAAACATGAGCCAGGTATAAGGCTCAGTTGTTAGGTGCTCCTGGGTTCTATCCCCAATCCCCCCAAAGGAAAGCAATTTGCTTACAGTCCTGCCTAGTCCAAGTTGACAGGATATGTTATGGTCTTCAGCACACTACCTATTATCTGCAGAAGACATGCAGGCCTAGAAATACTAATTGAAGAACAAACATTACCCTGAATCAAGAGGGATTTTTGTTACCCTTACATAGACCATGTTCTAAAACTCAGGGAGATATGTAAAATCTCCCTAATCATAATATCTATAAGAGTATGTTCCAATTATAACTGCTCAGCATGGGCCAAAGTGACTTAGACCATGGCAGAGAGGACTTGAAAATATGACATAATTTTGCTGTTAGTCAAATGACATGATGTGAATTTTTGTGGGACACTGGAAACTTCTCTGGGACACACCAATAAAAGTAAAGTGCAGAAATAGTACACTGTTCCTCTCCTCTCTTAGAGTAACTCCTCTATTTTGTGAGAGTGTCCCCTTTTCTGCTTTCCTACCCCTTCTAAAAAACTTATGCTGTTACTCTAAGAAACATGTCTAAATTCTTTAGCACTTGATCATAAGAATCAGGGTTTGAATATATACCTCCAGGCTGCCTCAGTTTCCCAGTGCTGAGAGCCACAACCGAGTCAGAATGATGCATGGCATTTTGCCAGAAGGGAGTGGTTGAGAGGTGACAAGCCAGCAAGCCATTGAGAGGATGATGGTTAGTTAAGCTGTGTATTCAGTTGTTTATAGAGTCCTGCTGTCCGCCTCGGGCACCTGCTACTTTGGAGTTCTCCTGGGGTTTCCTGGGGAGTTTGCGTTTGTTGGTGAAGTTCTGGTGGAGGGAGTTCCGGTTGGTGTGTGGTGTTCCTGAAAGAGCCGCTTGGGTGGCGTTTGGAGGAGTTCGGAAATAAAGTTTGTTCCTGCTTGAGTGGCTCATGATTTGTTCCCAGCCAGACTGTGGCATCCCAGAAGATCCCAGCCCTGTAACAAAGCTATGCCTACCCTATTTCAGGCAGGTGACAATAAAACCATGAATATAAAATATCTATGGCTCACATAGCCTGGCTAAATCTACATATGTATAATTCCTGGGTTTTGCAAGTATTGTTAAGGTGAAATTGCAATAAATCACCGAGTTGATCTTAAAGCAGGAGATAGAAACTTTATTCACCAGTTGGTATTTCAGATCACTAGCTGGTGGGCCAAGGGGTGCGATGCAAGTCTACACTCTTTGACCTCCTCATGGGGTTTGAGTACAACTTTTATAGTCCAAAACCATATTAAAACATAAGTAGCTGTTCTATGATTCAAAACCATAATTAAACATCATGAGATCTAGACTCATAAGTGAAAAAAAGGAATGGGACAAAACATCCCTAGTTAAGTACAAGTTAAAGAATGGTTATGAATATCTAAACAATCAATCTCTGACAGGGTACATTGTCCAAGAAAAATGGGAACCAAAGAGAGTACATTTTTACATTGTATAAGAATTGTCATTTTGTGTTGCCAAACAATCTATTCTAAGCAACTGTTGATAGGTATAGAGGTGGGCGTTTCCATGAGAGAAGCATTTCTTACATGAGATGAAGTCTCAGGGCAAAATGGAGCCTGTTTGGTCATTGCATATATAGCATGGCCCATAACATTCCCCCCTGTTTTCTAGAAACAATTAAACCTTTGATTTATCTTTTAAATTAGGTAAGGGAGTGTAAGTGGACTGATGAAATATCTTTTTTTTTTTTTTTTTTTTTTTTTTTAGCAGCTCGGGCCTTAAAACATAGTTCAAGCAAGAGAAAAAAACATTAACATTGTTTGGACTGGACTTTGCCTCCATTTTCTTAAAATTTAACCCAATTGTTTATTTATACTGACTTTAATTTTCCTGTGTAATGTTAGGGACCCACCTACTATTGTAAGAAAAAGGATGATGATTGCTCTTGCTGCCTTGAGCTGAGATTGAGTGATATGCAGTGGGGCAAGCAGTTTGGAGTCCCTTTTTTAAAAGGCTCATGGTAAAAAATCTGGTTTAGGAAGTACAGGTTGTAAGTTCACCTGGGTGTGGGTGCTTCTATGAGAGAAACAAAAAGACATGAGTACTGAAATAAGATTAAAACAAAACAGCAGTTGTAGCATCTAGAACCTGTCAATAAATATCATGAAGAGAATAGAAATCAAAAATTGCTTACCAGAAGGTGGAAGAACTGAGAAATTGTCCTTGTAACATGGCCTAACAAAGCCTAATATGACCCTTTTTGGGGAATGTAAATCTTTAACATTGTGAAGGATATTAGGAATGTAAACATAACATTTAGTTAATTAATGTCATCTGATTTTCATAAAATATCTTTTTATTGGCATGACCTCTGTGTTCAGTAGAGATCCCTTTATCTATTTTACTTAGGGCTAGATAATTATACTAGAAAATGTTGATTAAGCCTACCTGTGTAGGAGGTTAGGAAGAGCTGTGGTCTTAAACTCACTAAAAACTTTTGACTCTGGTAGTTTTTCTTTATAGTTATTAAGCATTTCTGCCTAAGAATCTCTCTTTTATAGTTTTCAGTATTACTTTTCATTGGGGGCTAACACAAATGTACATCTTAAGTTAAATTGAAATAATTACTCTTTCTTTTTTTTTAAATGCCCAGGAATGGTTGTGTTTTGGTTTTACCTGTTTTTTCTAGTTGTTTAAGATCAAGCTGTTCAAACTGACCTTGCTCCCATCTATTGTTAAAAGTCAGCTGAGTTCCCTTGGGGGACACTCTTGGGGAACTTGTGGGCAGCCTTTTAGCTCCACTAGTCCAGTTTTCTCTAGGATGGGTTGAGGTCTTGCTGACCATGTGGCTTCCCTTGGAAGCATCAGGCAGGTCTCCCCTTATCAATGACCTTCCTATTTTGAAGCATGCACACTGATTGGCTTTCTGTTCTCCAGTGGTTTCATCAATGTCCCTGATTGGAAGATATATGGCCCATAGTGACAAATATCTTCACCTTTTCCATGGCTTCAGCTGACTCAGAGGGCAAAAGCCAATATTCATTTTCTTGGCCCCTTTATTTTAACCTTAATCCTTAAGCCTGGGCTTTAAATATCCAGCAAGTCAGTCTTAAAGTAAGAGTACTAGGCTTTAACTTTAACGTTTATAACTTTAAAGTTAAATTTATTTCTTTTAATTACTATCCATCTATGGATGATAGCTTCATTTCTCAAAATGACTTAGCTTGTTATAAGGCATTAAGAGCAGTAGTTAAAATTTACAAGAAAAATTTTAAATGAAATTGCAAAAGTAAAAGCATATTTTGTTTGTATATAATCTTGAATTTTGGCTGAATTATACTTTTATATGCCATGTTAAAGATCACAGTAATCTTTACAACAAAGATCAATCTTTTGAATACAACTTTAAGTGAACTGATATATGGCCTAATTTTGAGCCATTTTAAAATGTAGTAAGATGGGAAGCAGAGCCTTATTTCAGGTAAGATGTGGCTCTTCAGAAGTCTTAGGTAAAGGGTTGTATTTCTGAAGTTGATCTTTGCATCCTTTTTTTAGATATCATTTGTAAAGTTTACATATAGTTTCTTGAGTACATATGGATGTTAGCTAACACAACGTTTTAGATATAATGTCATATTGTGTTATGACATTATTGTGTTATGACATATAATGTCATAACACAATATGACATTATATCTAAAACATGAATCAAGGAAAGGCTGAGAGTTTTAAATTTCCCTTTTGTGTGGAAAAGTGGTAAAATGTTTTACAATAGTAACCTTTAAATAGATCAGGTTTTCATTATCTTTTAAAAATACCTTTAAATTTTTATATTCCAGTGTAAAAGGTAACACAAGGTTTGGTTACAAAATATATGAAATAAATAAAATAAATTCCAAAGAAACTTTACATTCTTTATAAATCTAAAATTATAGTTACAGACAACTTTATTTTTGGAGAACACCAGCTTGATAAAATGCTCATTTAAATCTCTTACTTTAAAGATTTGTGTATCTTAAAAATATGAATACATTTAATATGTAAAAAAGACTAATAATATCACAATTACATTGATTTTTGTTATATTAATGAGGTCTAGCTTTTAAAGGAAATTGTAGATTCTGTAATACAGTATAATACTCTAAAAGACAGTTGCTCTTTAACCATAGTTATACAAACCTTAATATTTTTATGACTAGTTGCTCTAGAGAATAAAACTTAACAGACACAATGTAAAGAGTAAATTCTCATTTTAAGAAATCCTTGTCATTTTAACATAAAGATCATACTTTGGTTTATATCATTAATATTTAACCTTAGGAAAAAACCTTGAATAGTTTTAATTGTTTGTGTTACTTATATATAATCAAATTAGTTAAACAAATCTTTTAAAATTTACCCTTCATTTACATAGACATTTTTATTACTTAATTAGGTCCTTTTGTTGTTTACATAGATGTATTACAATTTTACTTTACCACATAAATACTTTTTTTAAACCTAGAAGTGTTTTTCTTTCCCTTTTACTACATATATTTTTATATTTATAAACTTTTAATTTTTTAATCTGTTGACCCTTCTTTTTTATAACCTGAAATAACACTTATAATTTTTTGAATTTAGATAAATTACTCCATTTTAATAAGCTAAAATATTTTATGTTATTCATACTATTTTAACTATAATGAGTTGAAACTTTGGACCCCTTGTATATAGAATTATACTTGTTGAGACTTTTAAATCTTAGTAACCTTGTTTTTAGGGATGACACAAAGTAATTTTAAGTTCTTTTTAATTTACCACTTTATGAAAACACTATTTAATGTTTAAGTTTATTACCCTATAAAATTTAAGGAGTTAAGTGAACTTGATGTTATATTTAACAGTTTCATTTTAACTTTGTATACCAATTAGATGTCTCTAACAAATACATTTATGATTAATCCCATAAATGTTAAATCCAACTTACTTAATTTTAAAAACCAAGATATCAGACAAATGCATTGAACAGCATCAATTAATAATTTTTTTCTGTTGAAGAAAAATCATAGAATCAATGGACATTAGACATTTTATAGACATTAACATTTTATCAATAACTGTTTGAGCATCTAGAAACAAAACTGTGCATTACTAACTTTAAAGAATTTTTACTTATTCTGTTTGTTTACCCATTTTAAAATGAACTTTTAAATCATGTGAGCAAAAGATATTTGGATCCAATTTTTTAAAATTTTAATTTATTAGCTCATATACCAATTTTGGTACCAAACATATAGTCATGACCATACACATAGACTGACAATACACTGATACACACAAAACAAATACACAAAGATCTTGTAGCTTATTTTCAAACCTATAAAATTGAGCGATGTTCAATGTCAATTGCCCATTGAATGAAGCAGAGTGTAAAGAAACCTTTATAGTTGGATAAAATAGGTCTGATCGGAAAAACATATTCACCTAGGCATTCCTGATCCAAACAATAAAATAAAAAATATAGAATTTTAAAAGCTTTTCTGCCTTCCTTTCTGATATGGTCCCACTTATTAGACGTGAACAGAGTTAAGAAAATATAGACAAAACCTTGGGCCTTATTCCTTCCTGAAGGAACTTTCTGAAAAAAAAGTTCCATTGGTCTCCTTTGGAGAGTTATCCCAGTTGGGGTCTCCTTCTAAACTGTTTTTTCTTGACTCTTGGTTAGCAGCCACCAAAATCTTGGCCTGGTGTTTTGAGAAACATTGATCAGCTGGACTGTCATGGTTAAAAAAAAAAAAAAAACAACTTTTGGGCCACCTCCAATAATTGTAAGTTATTCTGCAAATCCTTTTAATTTTTTTTTTTGTGTGTGTGTGGGGGGGTGTGTGACTATCTGGGGCTGAGAGACAAAAAGCCAAATTTCCTAGACAAAATGATACTTTTACATATCTTAGAAATGATAATCCTATAAAACTCTGTAGTTCTAATCTGTCCTCTATAGGAACTGACATTTCCTACTCTGCTAGCCACTTGCCAAGTTCCTAAATGAAGGCAATCTCTAGAATGCCTTTACTACATTTAGCTTTTACTTTTAACACCTGTTGGCAGCTGTCTACATTTCAATGCAACTTTATTCAGCACAGTTAAAAACCTTTTTAACCATTTTTTTCTAGGTAGGTAATCGGGCCAGGTTTGATTAGGTATCCCATGACAAGGCTAACAATTAAAACAATAGGCAGAAATAAAAGAAAGGCAAGAGACAAGAATTTAACAAGGCACTGAGTGTGACTTGAGTCCAAAGGTGGTGGGTCTGCCAGTCCCTGTCTGGTTTTACTAGGAAAAACAGTTGAAAACAACTTTAGAAACGAAGTGAAATGGAGATTAACATAATCAATCAAAAGGGGAACAAACAATAACAAAAAATAAACAGGACAAGAAAAAAATACAAGATAGACACTCTGTCCTCCACATAATCCCAGACTTCAGATAGTCCTCCAGAGATTGACCAAGGCCACATCAGGTTCAAGGTCACTTGATACACCTTTGGGTTTTATAACACTTTTTGAAGCACTTCAAAAGATTTACAACCAAGTGCTTGATACACCCTCAGAGAACAGCCCTTGATACACTTTGAAAATTTTATATATGAGGCACTAAGAATCTCTAAGTCTTTATAATGAAGTCAAATGGAGAGAACAAATGATTTACCTCAGAACACATGCAGTTCCATCCTCCTTCAATGTCTCTGGATTTATAGATGTGCATCACCCCAGAGCTTTCTTTTGCAGGCTCAAATCAGTCACTACAGGAAGTTGAGACCTTAGTAATGCAGAAAGCTACTAAAACTAGGGAGGAAGGGCACCTCTCTCTGCTTTAGAGGATCCTTGATTCTCATTCACAGCAGAACCATAGCCTTCACTCCAGTGATCATCTCGCTGGGGCCTTCAAAATGTTAAGGTGAGATTGCAATAAATCATGAAGTCAATCTTAAAGCAGGAGATGAAAAATTTATTCACCAGTTGGCAGTCCAGAGGTAGGCTGCAAGTCTCCATTTGTCACCAGCTGGCCAGGCTGGCGAGATGAGCTGGGTTCAAGGGAGCTGACTGCAGCAACAAACTGAGAAAATGGCGAAGACACCATGTAAAACATGAGCAAGAGTTTCCAGGGTGGGACTGCTCAGCAACCCCAAAGGTCAGCTTATCACTGGAAGGAGCAAGAGAGAGAACACACCCAGAATGCCCATATTTATTGGGGAAAAACCATCCAATAGAATATTCCACCCAAATAAGGCAAGAGGTAGGGTTGTGAAGGGTGGAGTCTTACTTGGTGATGTCTTGTGGTCAGCAGATTGATTGACATCTTGGCAAGCCACACCCACCTCAGGTGCTGTGAGGGATCACAGGCAGAGCAAGATGAAAGGCACACTTGTGTTACACAGCCCAATCAGTGCACAATGCCAGACCACTCTGCTCATATGCTCATATGCACATATCCCACACATACAGCCCATGAATGGCTCTGGACATACAACCTTCAACTCACTCCTGGGGTTTCAGTACAAATTTTATAGTCCAAAACCACCAAGTATAAGTGGCTGTTGATATGATCCAAAAACATAATTAAACATCATGAAATCTAAATTCATAAGCTAAAAAGTGAATAGGCCAAAATGTCCCTAGTTGAGTACAAGTTAAAGAATGGTTACAAATATCTAGACAATCAATCTTTGGTAGGGTACATTGTCCAAGAAAAATGGGAACCAAAGAGAGAACACTTTTACATTGTATAAGAATTGCCATTTTGTGTTGCCAATCATGCTATGCTAAGCAACCATTGGTGGGTACAGAGGTGGGTCTTTCCATGGGAGAAGAATTTCTTAAATGACATGGAGTCTCAGGGCAAAAATGGAGTCTGTTTGGTCATTGCCCATATAGCCTGGCCCATAACAGTATAACTTGTCATGTTTCTATAAAATGACTGGCAGATTAACTCTGCCTTTCCATATTTGGCCAAATAGAGATCAAGTTAATTTTTCATTTTTGTATCACTTTATTTTTTATTTTTCTGACATGGGTAGAAAATTTTATCCATTCTACCAGAACAAAAGAAGTTCCTCTGTTCTGGGGTGCTAGTACCACTGAAAGTAGCAAAGAACAATAAACAAAGTCAAATGACGATTGTAAACTAGCCATATTTTAAATTATACAAATTGGTTATTTTTAAATATAAGCAGTTTATTCAGATCAATAAATCTTGTTCAGAGTTAGCCCCTCCACTAAAATAAAATTTTAATACTGCAAACAATATATTGATATAATTTAAGACACATCAACTAAAAATGTGTGTTAGCAATGCAGAATATACCATATAAAATATTTTTCAAAAGAATTATTTTGAATTATTATTTGCTATTTTGTGAGTATATACATGCAAGGAATTTTTTGAGAAATTAACATTTTGCATGATAAATTGCATGTATCAAGGAAATCTCCATTTGTTAAAGTTTCTTCCTCTCTGTATCTGCAAGGAAATGATGACTACATCACTATGGAGTCTTAATCAATAAAAATCCATTCACTTAAATCTACATAACAAACATTGTTATTATTTTATGGAGGTGTTTCTGGCCATCTAGTTTCAAGTGGAACTTTTCTCACACCCTTCTTTCTTTGTTTTAGACAATAATATTTAAACCTGTACAGGAAGTCCATGTTTGAAATTTGCCTTAGATAGTTTACTCATTTCTTTGCATCGTCTCCCATGTAAAATTGTGTATTTATTTTTTTATTTTGTGTTAACCTGCCTTTTAATACAAAGATTCATCTAAACTAAGAAGTACAAATGGTAAAGAGGAAATGAATTTTTCTTTCCTACCATTTGAAAAGATTATGATTAAATGTTATGATTTAGATATGTGGTGTTCCTAAAAAATGTATGTGTGAGACAATGCAAGACAGTTTAGAGGTGCAATGATTGGCTTCTGACAGCCTTAATCCAATCAGTGAATTAATTCCCAGGTAGGGATAAACTGAGTGATGACTGTAGACAGGTAGGGTATGGCTGAAGGAAGTAAGTCCCTTTGGGGTATATATTTTCCCCTCAATAAATGGAGCTATTACTCTGCTTTGTTGTGGTAATGTCTGAAGCTGCTTTCCTTCCTCACACTCTTCCACCATGATGTTCTGCCTTCCCTCAGGCCCAAAAGAATGGAGGTGGCAGTCTATGGACTAATACCTCTGAAACCATAAGCTCCAAAATAAACCTTTCATGCTCTAATTGTTTTTGTGGGATGTTTTTGTTCACAGAAACAAAAAATAAAAAGCTGACTAAACTTGGAAAATTATTAAAAAAACTATAATTTAATGGCTATCAAATATCTAAAAATATTCTAAATTAACATTTGTGTTTCATTATTCTTTAAAATAATTGATTTCAAGTATTATAAAGAAGACATATGTTGTTAAGACTGGTTTTATTGATTGATGGATTGATTGATTGATTTAGGTACCAGGGATTGAACCCAGGGGCACTTTACAACAAAGTCACATCTCCAGCCTATTTTTTTTTCTTTTTCAGATAAAGTCTAAGTTGCTTAGAACCTTGCTTAGTTTCTGAGGCTGCCCTGAACTCACAATCTTCCTACCTCAGCCTTGAATTCACTGAGATCACAGGTATGTGCCACCTCACCCAGTTGAAACTGCTTTTAGAAATGAAATATAGCTTTAGTGTGTTCATACAATTTGCATTCAAAATTTTGGAATTCAAGTTTTGTGGAAATAAAAACTGTAGTGATTATAAAGCGCACATTTTAACTACAAAGAGTAGAGTAAAAAACATAAAGGAAATATTCATCAAAACAAAAATATTACTAATGTTGGTGAATATTGACTTTAGAAAAATTAAATATGTAATAATTATAAATGTGTATTTGCTTGATGAAAGTTTCAAAATATATGCAATTAAATGTGATAATTTTAGGGAAGGAATGATGTAACCAGTAGAGCAAGATTATTAGACTGAAAAAAATAAAATAAAATATATATATATATATATATATATATATATATATATATGAAAAATATACATTAACTTATAAAATTAAATTAAATTTCATGAACATAGAGGGGTCATAGCACATAACTACTTGTCCACATATATTAAGATCAATGACAAATAAAATATTTATAATGATGGAACAAAACATGAAAAAATATCTCATGTTTCTAAGGTACAAAATATACCATAAATCCTATCAAAATGAATTAAGTGGGTCTGGGTTGTGGCTCAGTGGTAAAGTAGCATGTATGAGGCACTGGGTTAAATTCTTAACACCACAAAAAATAAAAATAGAATAAAGATCCTTTGACAACTAAAATTTTTTTTAAATGAATTAAGTTAAATAGTAACAACATAATTCACTTTCAAATAACCAATTGTCAATACAAAATATGGAAATATAAAAGTAGTTAAGTACTTTGATTTTAATTTTAAAAATATTATCAAAATATCTAAAAGACTTCTACTATGGAATTTTATTTGAAGGAAGTTTTATGATCTTAAAAGTATGTTTCCTGGCTGGGGCTGGGGCTCAGAGGCAGAGTGCTTGCCTTGCATATGTGAGGAACTGGGTTCAATTCTCAGCACCACATAAAAATAAACAAATAAAATAAAGGCATGCTGTCCATCTACAACTACATTTTTGTATTAAAAACTATGTATTTCCTTTACAAAAAGAAAAAAGGCATAAAATCATTCAATTAATTGTCCAAATTAAAAAAAAAAATAACCTTGGATGGTTGCGTAGTTAAGATCTAAAGCACTTGCCTAGCATACATGAGGTCCTAGCTGACCAAATCACCATGATGAAAAACACAAACCAAGGAAAATAAATAAATAACATTTTAATAGTATTATTACTGTCTAGGATTGCTGGGTTCATTGTCTATGTTCAGCAAAATATTGAAGAACAGGACACAGAGATTAGTTTATTGCAAAAGTGACAGAGATAGATTTATCCAAAGAGAAGGGGCCCCAAAGTTGAGATTCTGGTGGAGGATTTGGGTTTGTTCTTTGTATGGCCTCTATAATTTCCTTCTTTTCTTATCTCCTCCCCTCTCCTTACTCTCCCACACTATTTTTGGTTAGTGTTGCCTCTGTAAATGTGTCTATTTTAGTTTTTATATTGGATCCCTCCCTTAGAAGCACAAGTAGAGAGGTTTTTGTCTGATTGGGTCCCCACTTATGTTCATCAGCAATTTGGTCAATCATGAAGTTGACCTCAAATGAAGACCCTCTCCATGCTCCTTTATTATGACACTGCCCCCAACTTCCTCATTCACTATCTTTCCCTGCCTAAGCCCTTCTATATCTCCCTCAATATCTTCTCTCAGAGGTCACCCCAACTACTGTTGGAAGTTGGGGCAACAACTGCTCTAGCTACTTCAGGCTGACAAGAATCATCATTGATGGAACTAGGATATCTTTCTGAGGAAGGTCTAGGGAAAGTGGAAAGCTGCATACAGGTTCAGAGGCCAACACTGATGATATACATCAATGGGTCTCTTTATGGGTCCATTGTAGAAGTCTGGAGGGATGTCATTGGGGGCTTCATTTGTAATACCATCTGAAATTTAATTGTCTCCATACAAGAGAAAACAAAGCAAATTGATAATGTAAAGACCAAAAAGAATAATGAATAACAGGGCTTCCACAGCCCCCCCCCCAATAAAAACTATATGGTAGGTTTTATAGCTTTGAAGAAACTATTGGAAAGTGTCCTTCAAGTCTTTTCCTGAAAATATTCTTTTTAGTATTATGTAAGAGTATGATCTCTTCCTAAATGGTAGAGGTGATGGATAGACTTAACCTTCCATTGGGATGATTGGAGAAGCAATACAATGCCCTCAGAAAAAAACTACCATCTACCATGATCTAGTTGGTGTTCTTGTGTTACAGCCTATTGAGTACCAGGAGCATCAGAGGACAGAAAATAATTTTCCCAAAACAACTATGGAACCCTATAAAGCATATGCTTTGCTGCTACAACTGCGGCTCTATTTCCTTCAGCCATTATGTCTTTTTCCTTCTGATGTCTAGGAACCTGGATAATTGTTACCCAATAGGACAGCAAGATTACCTCTAGGAGGCAAAGAATCTCCTTGACATATTTAATGGGAGTGCCTGTACTAGAAATCAATACTTGTTCTTTTCAAATAGCTGCATGAACATGAAGGGTAAGAATGACATATTTAGAATCAGTAAAATTATTGACTGTCTTATCTTTAGAAACTCTAGTACCTGGGTGAGGGCAACTAATTCTGCCAGCTGAGCACTGGTATTAGTAGGAAGTGGCTCTCATTTAAGAACTTCAAAATCTGTCACTACTGCATATGCAGATCTCTGAGTTGCATCAATCACTGATGAAATAACATCAATGTATCAAATGAGATCAATATTCTATATAGAATGATCAGATAAATCTGGTTGGCAGCATATTTTTCCATTAAAACTTGCTAACAGAAGTAAAAATGCTTTCCATCTATTTCAGGTAAGAAAGAGGTTTTATTGAGGTTAAAACAAGACTATAAGGTAATTTCAGGTCCTCACAACAAAGGGGCCTAATATTTGAGTGTGCGGCTATCATCTGTTAGTCAAAGACTACCTTTAGAATTTTGAATTCCTTCTATGTCACAGAAGGTAAGTACAGTTAAGTGCCTTTTCAGAGTAGGTATATTTGCCGTAGGGACCAATGGTCCCACTGCAGCTATAGCTCTAAGACTTTCAGCCCATTCCTTGGCCACCTTGTCTAACTCATTACTTAGGTATACCTCAGGCTGGCGAGTTGTCCCTAATGATTGAGTAATAATTCCTAGTGCCACTTTATTCCTTTCTGTAACGTATGTTAGTTTACTGAATGGGCAAGCACAGAGAAGGGGCCTGTTAAGAGCTCTTTTTAGTGAGCTAAAAGCTTTCCTTACCTTTGAAGTCCAACCAATAATTGCTTATGAATGTCCCTGTGCTTCCTGTAGGCAATCATAGAGATATCTTGCCTTCTCAGCATATCCAGGGATCCAAATTCTGCAATATCCAGTTGTTTTTAGAAAAGCTCTGTTTTTTACTATCTGAGGAAGAGCATATGAAAATATGGGTTGTATTCTTTCTGGGGCAAACTTTTGAGTTCTAACTTCCATTGTCATGCCCAAGTAAATAAGCTGGGATAGACACAACTGAGCCTTTCCCCTAGTAGCCAGGAAATTGAGAAGAGAGCCAGAGTCCTCAGAAATTATTTTTTTCTGAAGGTCCATAAAAAAGAAGGTCATCTACATATTCAAGTACTACTATATCAGAGTATGACAAGTCCATTAAGTCTTACACCAGTGCTTGTCCAAACAGACAGAGACTGTCTCTAAATCTCTGGACAAGAACTGCCCAAGTAACTTCTTATGCCTTATGAGTAGAATCCTCCCCAAGCAAATAGAAGTTGGCTTTTTGAATGTAAAGGAATGCACAACAAGTCACCCTTCATATCTAGGACAGTATAATATGTAGATCCCTTGGTAATCTGGGTAAGGGGAGTATATGGAGTTGGAACCACTGTATGCAAAGCAACTACTGCTTTATTGGTTATACAAAGATCCTGAACTAATCTCCACTTATTGGAGCTGTTTGGGATCCCCAATATAGAAATATTATAAGTCCTAGAGCACTCTACCAAAAGTCCCTGTTATTTCAAACTCAATATAATAGGTATCAGTCCAATTCCTTCCTAGCTTCAGGTTTTAAGGGATACTGTTTTGGGTGAGGAAGGTTGAAAGTATCCTTAATATTAATTTCAAGAGGGACTGTATTCTGTGTCCTTCCCAACCTATTGTTATTTTACTATAATGGGGGGTCCAAATCTGCCTCTATTAAAGTTAGGCAGTTATATTCCCCATTTGGCAACAACAATTTTACTCTTAATTGAGATAATAGGTATCTCTATAATAGGGGTTGGGGTTTCTGAAATAATAAAAAAAATGGGTGACAAAAGTGGAAATCATCCCAGGAACAAACAAGAGTCCTAATAAAATATCACTCAAAGGGCCACCCTGATATGCCCTAAATGGTTATTTTGTCTTGAGACTAAGGTCCAGGAGATAATGATAGGACTGAATATTGAGCTCCCAAATTGAGAAGGAAGTTTATCTGGTTCCTTTTCCTGAATAATTTTACCTGGGGCTTCTCAAGTTTGATTTTAGTCATGAGAGCCATAAAAGAAGCCTCTGGGGCTTGGATAGTAGCTTAGTGGTTTATTGCTTGCCTTGCACATGTGAGGCACTGGGTTTGATCTTCAGCACCACATATAAACAAAGAAATAAAGATACTGTGTCCATCTACAACTAAACAATATTTTTAAAGAAGAAGAAGAAGAAAAGAAGCCCCTGGGAACCATTATTGGGAACTGATAACTGATGGCCTTGATCCCCTCAGGTTCTGAGGACATCTCACCTTGCAATGGTTCTGCTGAGAAAGAGGACAGTGTCTTAGAGTCAGTCCAAAATGTGGTTGATGTCTCTGGGGACATTTTTTTAATGGCCTTCTTTCCTGTAAGACTTTTGTAGCAGTCTGGACTAATTGGTCCAAGGTTTTGTCCCATTCTGCTGCCAGTTTTTGGAGCTTCCTCTGTATGTCTGGTGGGGGGATATTTGGTCAATAAAATATCTTTAAGAATTATTTTCTCTATCTGTGTCCCTGGCTCAATATGAATGTGTTTGGTAATTGCCTCCTGGAGCGTCTGTAGAATGATTATTTGTGGCTCCTTTTCCCCTTGAATCAGTGGCCAGCTGAGCATCATTGAAAAGCTTAACATAACTTGGGACACCCTCAATTCTTTTAAGACTGAAATTATATATATATATATATATATATATATATATTGACATCTGTCCCATTCACCTTTATCTATGTTAAAATTTAGGTTTTGTTCAGTGATGGGAACTGACTGACTTCCCATGGGGATGTTCACACTCTTGTCATCTATGGGTACTTTCCCTCTCCCTGCTTTATAGTAGTTATCTCCTTCTATAAGACCCTTTTTTCCAAGGAAATTAAAGTTTGTCTCAAAAGAAACATAACATCCATCCATGTTAGTCATACAAACTTGATAACTGTAAGAAGATTTTAAAATATTGCTCTGCATACTCTATGTAGTTCTCTAGGTCATTCTTTATGTCCTTTAATTTGGTTACTGAAAAAGGGACATATACCATCTCAGGTTCAAATCACACACACCCTGACATTGCCCTGAGAAGAAACATGCCCTGACCAGCAAATTTTCTAGCACCTCTGGGATCATAGGTGAAATTTGTCCTTGTATAAAGAGGACTGGACTCCAATCCTTTTAAATTGAATCTAATTGGGAAGCAGTCTTAGAACCTAATTTTCCTTCAGATAGGGCTGAGGAAATTTTCTGTTTAATTGCATAAGTTGACCTTTCTTCAATCAATAAGTTTTTCTTTTCTGAGGATTTACTGCCTGACTAAAAAAAGAAGACTGCTGCTAGAGTCTGAGTATCAAGCTTATAATCCTTTGTTAGTTCAGGATGATCTCTCAGACAAAAGATAAATTGTACATAAGGAATTTTACTCCATTTATGATCCTGTTTACAGAAAAAAGTCTCATTGCTAAATGGTGATGTAATTCAGAATCTCCATTTCCTAATGGGTACTGAGGACAGGTCTGAGAGCAAAAGAAGATAAAAGATTTTTTTCTTTAATTGGAGGTCCAAATCATCCTAGTTTTTGAGCAGACAGGAGAGAAGTGAGCCTCATGATATTTTGGAAG
The DNA here is from genome assembly GCF_045843805.1 of Urocitellus parryii. NCBI lineage: Eukaryota > Metazoa > Chordata > Mammalia > Rodentia > Sciuridae > Urocitellus > Urocitellus parryii. The sequence goes on along the minus strand of NC_135547.1, from coordinate 48,095,048 downwards.
AATCAGATCCCATATGGAGACAGAAAAAAGAAGTCTTGATGGTGGTTGTCCAATCCCCATCCCCCTCTTTTAAAAATCCAGAGAGACAGCTCCAGCCTGCAAATTGGTTGGACTGACTTGCCCCAGAATCTATATGAGGGGGACCATGTTCATGTAGGGATTAGCCAAGCTTACTCATTCCCAGGGATCCAGGTCCCTAATATTTCTTTTTATAACTCAGATATCTCTGACGTTTTCATTCCCAGAGAGCATGTAAATTCTCACCTTATTATTGTTAAATCAAGAATTCTGGAGGGGAGGCAGCTGCCTGTGAAAAGATTAGGCTGATGTCTTTGAACTAGTAACATGATCTCTCAGCTCACATTCATGGGTCATTTTCCTTTGCAAGGAGGTTCCCAACAGCTGCTATAAATCAACCCAAGGAGAGGGCCATAATAATATCCCCATTTTCTTTTTCCTTTCTTTTGGAGGGTTCTTAAATTCAGAGGGAGCGAGATAAGTGGTTTATAAAATATCTCAAAATGACAAAGAATTCCTCTATTATAGGGCCTTTTCATCAGGGGTAACTATCCTAACCAAAGGGGCAACACTTCTACATAAGGGAAAGATGAATTAGGAGTGCCCTATTCTCAACTGACAAACTATGTTCACATAAGGAGGAGACAAAGTGTTTTTGTCATAGTGTATGGGACCTATTATTCATGTTGTTGCCCTAGAAGAGAGAAGGAGAAAATCACCAGTTGGTCTAGGAATTCAGCCATGCTAGTCATGACTGAGGGCTTACTCAGCCTCAGAGAGCCACAGAAGTGCTGAACAATCAATGGTCACTTGATTCAGGTCTCAGGAACTATTTAACATGACTGTTTGTAACCTTTGAGTCAATGGTTTCTATCCCAGATGAGCCCCCAATTCTGTTACTTTCTAGAAGGCAGGGTCCATTTTCTCCTTTCAGCAAAATATTGAAGATCAGGACATAGAAATTGCAGGCAAGTAGCATGTTTTTGCAAAAGGAGCAGAGATAGAATTCTCTGAAGATAAGGGTCCTCAGAGTTGTGAGTCTGATGGGGGAGTTTTGGCTTGTTCTTTATATGGTCTCTGGAATTTCTTCCTTTCCTTATTTCCTTCCCTCTCCATTCTCTATTCATTGTTATTGATTAGTGCCCCCCTGTCCACATTTTTGTTATATTTTTTCTATTGTATCTCCCACTTAGGAGCATAAGTATAGAAGTTTGTGATTTGATTCCTGCTTATGTCCATGAGCACTTTTATCAAACAGGAATTTGACTTCAAAAGAAGACCCTCTCCATGCTCCTTTGTTCTGGCTCTACCCCCAATCTCCTCATTCACCATCTTGCCCTGGCTGCCTAAATCTTTCTATGTCTCCCTCAGTATGACTAAACTAGTATTTCCAATAATAGTGAAATGAAAAAAAAAGAATTATATTAATCATGTAATTAATGAAATTTTAGTTGCCGCAGTCTGGCTGGGCACAAATCACAAGCCACTCAAGCAGGAACAAACTTTATTTCTGAACTCCACCAGCACACTCCACACACACTCCCTGGGAACTCTCCTTAACGCCACCCACGCAGCTTCTCGAGGAACCCCACACACCAACCGGAACTCTCTCCACTGGAACTTCACCAACCAATGCGGACTCTCCAGGAATCCCCGCGAGAGCTCAACCGTGAACTCTCCAGTAATCCCCATGAGAGCTCAACTGGAACTCAATGGGAACTCCGGGAGAACTCAAAAGTACTGGCAAAATGCTAGGCGCCATCCCAACTTGGCTGTGGCCCTCAACATCTCCCCCCTTCTGTTTAATTAAACAACAAGCATGTGGCTTAGGGACTGTGCCTGTCTTAGGTTGTCCAATACTACATATGGTCCTTACCCATCATCGGATAAGCTGACCTCAAGGCATCAGCCTCCTATCTTAGGTTGGTACCATTGCAATTGGATCTACCATTGATTACCGCTCCAGCATACAGCCATACTTGTGGATAGGCCTTTGCACCAGTGGAGGGGTGAGGTTCTTTGCCTCACCTCTGTTGCCCCCAAGTTTGGCCTTGGTGCCAGTGGGGGGGTGAGGTTCTTTGCCTCACCTCTGTTGGCTCCCAAATTTGGCCTTGGTGCCAGTGGCGGGGGAGGATGCAAAATGCCATGACACTAAGCCAAATGATGGCTCTTTTTGGAAAAATTGTACCAACAATAACACCATCAGCAAAGATGCCCCAGCACTACCACAATTTGCTGCACCAACAGTTACTTCACAATGCATACAACTGATACATAGTCCAGGCAAGTTCTGCAAGCAGTTCAAAGCAGAGGAATCCATCAATATGTCCATTTCCTCCCAAAGAAAATCGACTCCTTGATTGAGCATCACATCAGTTTATACAGTTTACTGTGATAGCTATTGAAGAAGCTGTAGTTTGGTTTTAACTTTGTCTTCACCGGCACTGGGATGAAGATAGGAATTCTGGCAATGATGGCTAAAAAAAAAAAAAAATTATGTAATGTTCCAGCAGGCACTAAAAGAAAGCAATTTTCTAAACAATTTACATTATCCTGAACAGAATTATTAAATATAATGAAAAGGAAGGCTGAAAGTAAACAAACAGATCTGTTAACCTTCTTTTTTGTTCACATATTAAAACAATCCTCAACAGCTGTTTACCCAATTTAAATTAAACCATTTAAATCACGTGAATAAAAAAAAATATTTGGATCCATTTTTTCATGAGCGCTCCTCATATATGATATATAGACATATGCACATATAGACATACAACAAAAAACAGAAGTGTTGTACACATAACACAATACATACAACACATAACATAATAGTAAAGGCCTTGTAGCTTATCACAGGTAAAGTCTCCATTGCAATGTTTAAAAACTCCACAGTCAAAAAATAGAACTGATCAGAAAAACATTCACCTAGGTCTGTATGAGATCAAAAAATAAAATAGAACTTCATGATGTGGGAAAAGGCAATAATAAAATAGATATTGAAAAAAGCATCTTGGTTACCACCTGGGTTTGACTCTTCTTTGGATATCCCATGCTTCTTCCTATAACTTTCATATGGGTCTGAAGGTAATCCCACAAGCAAGCCCCAAGGTTTTTTACATTTGAAATAGGCTTTAATGGTGTTCATTATTCATTAGCCCCGAGGTGTGGGAGAATCACAGTCACAGATGTAAGAATAGCCAAGCTGGAGTTCTGGATATCAGCTGTTATGGATTTTAGTCAAATCATCTTCTTTTTGGTCTGTAGAAATCGCTTTGGTTAGTCTCTCTGGAATCCAAATCGGCTGCTGTTCTCCCTGTGGAAATACACAAACAGACCCCCGTCTCCAGACAATCACTGGGTCAGGACCTTTCCATTGTCTTGTTAGAATATCTTTCCAAAGTACCTTGGGCTTATGTACATTTTTTGAACACATATGCCTTTCCGCAGCACTAAGCCCTGCTGAATGAAATTTAAAAAGTTTAGAGTAAAAAGGGTTATGTTAAGTTTGTCTTTGGGGGATATATACCCATTTCCAATTCCCTCTTTTTGCTTTAATGAGTACATTTTAATAGTTTGATGAGTTCTTTCAACTATTCCTTGTCCCTGTGGATTGTATGGAGTTCCTGTTATGTGAAAAATGCCAAATGATGAGCAAAACTATTTAAAAGAGGTAGAGGTATAGCCAGGGGTATTATCTGTTTTTAACTGTTTTGGAATACCCACAGTGGCAAAATTTTGTAAGCAATGAGCTATAATATCTTCAGTTTTTTTCTCTGGCATGAAGGGAGCCCATCAAAAATCCAGAAGAAGTATCAACTGTAACATGCAAATATTTTAATTTTCCAAATTCTGGCAAGTGTGAGACGTCCATCTGCCAAATATGGTTAGGCATCAGTCCTCTAGGATTGACTCCAAGATTAACTTGTGGTAAAAAGGTCACACAATTTTGATATTGTTTTATTATTTGTCTAGCTTGTTCCTTAGTTATTTCAAAATGCTTTTGTAAAGTATTAGCATTGACATGGAACCTTCTATGAAAATTTATACCTTCTTCTAGTGTAGAGAAAATATGTATGTCATGTGTAGTTTTATCTGCTAAATCATTGCCCAAACTAAGGGCTCCAGGCAATCCTGTACGTGCCCTGATATGTCCTATAAAGAAGGGATCTTTTCTGTACCAGATTAGACTTTTAGACTTTGTATAGTGGAAAACAAAGAGAAAACAGTAGAGGAAATAGAAATACTACCAGCATCTTCAAGGGATACTATAGCATTTACTATATACTGATTATCAGAAAATAAATTAAATACACAAACTTTAAACATTACAAAAGCTTGTAATACTGCATTAAGCTCTACCTTTTGAGCTGATTGTTTGGGTAATAAAAATGTAAAAGTTTGATCAGGGGTAACTACTGCTGCTGTACCATTATTTGACCCATCAGTGAATATATTTGGAGCATTCATGATAGGTGTTCTTCTTGTCATTTTTGGAAAAACTACAGGAAGCAAAGACCAAAAGGACAGCAAAGAATTAGATGGTAAGTGATTATCAAATGAAACATTATATTTTTCATATGATTATTGCACAAGTATTTAACTTATTAGCTTACTCATCAATTTGATTTATATTATATGGAATAATAATTTTATTGGGAGAAATTCCAAACACTCCCTTTGCTGCTTTTATTCCGTTGAGTATTAATTGTCCTAAAGCCTCAGGATACCTAGTAAGAAGAGTGTTAGGAGAATAAGATAAATGTATACATAATAATGGACCTTCTTGCCAAAATACTCCTGTAGGAATATTTTTTGTTGGTAGTACATTAAATAATAAAGGCAAACTTATATCAATTCTATCCAAATGCATATTTTCCACATGTTTCAATGATTTTTAATGTGTTTCTTGCTTCAGGCATTAACACTCGGGGTGAGTTTGGATCTGATGGACCTTTTAGGATATCAAATAAAGGTCCCAACTCTCCTGTTGGTATGCCTAGATAAGGCCTTATCAAATTTATGTCTCCTAATAACTTTTGAAAGTCGTTAAGTGATTTGAGTTGATCTACTCATATTTGAATTCTTGGTGGATGGACCATGGTTGAGGATAATAGAACTCCTAAATAATTAATTCTAAATTTTACTTGTACTTTATCTATTGCTATTTCTAGATTATAATTTTTTAATAAATTTGTAAGTGCGTAATAACATTCTAGCAATGTGTTTTCATCTTTGTGTGCTAATAATACATCATCCATATAGTGAAATATTTTTAGTTTAGGATTTTGATTTCTAAGTGGCTGCATTGCTTTGTTAACATAAATTGGACACATAGTTGGGCTGTTACCCATACCTTGAGGGAGTACTTTCCATTCATATCTCTGATCGGGCCCTTCATGATTCAGTGCAGGGATAGTAAATGCAAAATGTGGACTATCCTCAGGATGAATTGGAATTAAAAAAAAACAATCTTTAATATCTATAGCTAAAACATACCAGGTTTTTGGCAAAGCAGACAATTGGGGAATCCCCGATTGACCAGGTCCCATAATAACCATTTCATTATTAATGGCTCTTAAATCTTGCAATAATGTCCATTTACCAGATTTCTTTTTAATGACAAAAATGGGAGTATTAAGGGGAGATACAGAAGGTTGTATATGTCCTTCCGCTAATTGTTGTTTGACCAGTTCATGGGCTGCTTGAATCTTTTCTTTAGTCAGGGGCTACTGAGGAACCCATACTGGTCTTTCTGATTTCCAGGTAATTTTTATTGTCTCAGTGACCCCTTCTGAAAATCCAATCCATGTCTATTTATTCCTTGATCTATTTGAACTGGTGCTGCTATACCTTGTTCTTATTCTCCTAATCTTTTTTCTTTCCTAAAACCTTGTCTAGCCCTAATAGTGGGTGCATTTGGATTGATGTTATTTGTTAATGTCAAACCTAATTGATCTGGGACATCTTGTCCCCATAAATTTATAGAAAGATGATCCAATACATATGGCTGTATAGTTCCTTCACATCATTCAGTATCCTTCCAATCTAATACCATTGCACTTCTATGGGGATTATTCACCACTCCTAGGCCTCTAAGCGTTTGAGTGGTTTGTTATAATGGCCAATATTTCGACCATTCTTGATGAGAGATGAGGCCAAAGTCTGCACCTGTGTCCAGTAGCCCATTAAATTCACGTCCTTGAATATTTAGTTTTAGCATTGGGCAAGAATCTAAATTTAAAGAAAGCATGGCCCAATCTACACCTGTGGAGTCTAATCCCCTGGAACCTCTTTCTATAGTACTACTGGAAAATTTATCATGCAGGCTGGGTATTATTAATAACTGTGCTATTCTATCTCCTGGTGAAATTACTGATATACCTCTTGGAGAACTAGCTATAATTTTTATTTCACCTTCATAATCAGGATCAATTACCCCAGGACTTATCATAAGTCCTTTTACAGTAGAAGAACTAGGTCCCAATAATAAGCCTACTGTTCCTTTGGGAAGATGTCTTTTTACCCCTGTGGGAATGATTTGAACTCCCATCTCTGGAGTTAGTACTGCTCTGGCGGAGGCGCAGATGTCCAACCCTGCACTCCCTCTGGTTTGTCTGATGAGAGATCTGATGGAAGATGTGTCCTGGGCACTACCCTTATGCTGTTGCTGGGTTCCTCCATTTCCCCGTATATTTGTGGTTGTGGGCCCCGGAGCATTGGGCCCCCCTGTCCGTTTTTTGGCAATGGAGCCTGATACCTTTCTCCATGATATCATGGGTAAACACCTGGTCCTTGTCTGTTTTTTGATAATGGATTACCCTCTGTGGTTGTTTGAGAATGGCATTCATTCGCCCAATGTCTCCCTCTACGGCATCGTGGGTAAATACCCGGTATTCTACCCCTTTGATACCCAGTTTTGTTAAACCCTCCTCCTCTGGGGCAATTAATTTTAAAATGTCCTGTTTGTTCACAATTGTAGCATGTTTTTGGCCTGGAATCTAAAGCCTGTTGTACTGTAGGTGCCAAGTCTTACCTTTGTTCATTAATGTCTCTACATAATTTAATATATGTGTTTAAATCTTCATGTTTCCATTGTCTAATATCCTCCCTGCACCCTTTGTTTGCTTGGTCATAGGCTAGCTTTTTAATATTTGGCATTGCTTGCTCTGTATCCCCAAAAACTCTGGTAGCTGTTTGAATAAGCCTATCTACAAATTCAGCATAAGTTTCATTAGCTCCTTGTATTACCTTAGATAATTGACCTTGTAAACCTCCATGTCCTTGTAAAGTCTTTTGTGCGCTAACTGCATCTGTAGCAATTTGTGAGTATATAGCAGGATCATATGCAATTTGTTGCAGTTGACCCTCATGAGGTCCTTTTCCTAACAACATATCTAGATTTCTTTGAGGATAACCAGCTGCTGCATATCGCCTAGCCATCTCCATGCAAAATTCCTCATTGGCAACCTTCCATAACAAATATTGCCCTCCATTTAGCACAGCTTTACACATGCTAGTCGAATCTGCTGGCATCATGTCCAAGTTGGTAATGAATTCGACCATGTTTACAGTGAACGCTTCTTGGGTACCATAGGTTGTTACAGCCTCCTTTAACTGCTTCACTGTTTTGAAATCTAAAGCATGGTGAATTCGCTGCCCTCCTGCCTGCTCAAGTACAGGGCATGTCAATCTTTGAGTTCCTGTCTCAGGATCCCATCTCTCAACTACTGGTGTTGGGGGCCCCATAGCATATGTTGTCTCTATAGGGGCGCTGTTGCTTGGACACTTATGCCCTCTGGTGATAGAAAGGTGTTAGTAGCAGCCTCCTGTTGTAACTTTTTCCCTGATAGTTCTTCCTCCTTTAAATTTTCTTCCTTTGTCTGACTAGCTTGAGAGACCTTCTCTTTTACTTGATCTAAAATGTCTGTCTCCATGGTCTGAACCTCTAACAATTTACTTAACACTCTTTCGGTTTGTTTTTTACTAATTTCTAATCTACTATAAAGATAACACAACCCAACAAGATAACACAAAACAAAACCGAAACAGAATGAAACAAAAAATCATTGTATCAATTTTCCTATTTTCTTGAAATGTATTTTCGTGGTCTATCTCTATCTCTTCTACAGGGCCAAATGACTTCAAACCTTGAGCCAACTATTTTTCCCAGTTTGCCTGAGAAATTTCTAGGGACAGGCAGCTTGAAACAAAAAGAAAACAAATCAAAACAAGAACACATTGTTTTTTGAAAGAGTCACCCATTCTCTCTCCTTCCCTCAGGGGCGAGCAATTTCACTTACCTCTGAGCTTCAGGCATTCCCTGCACGGGCCACCAAATGCCACAGTCTGGCTGGGAACAAATCATGATCCACTCAAGCAGGAACAAACTTTATTTCTGAATTCCACAAGTACACACCACACACGCTCCCCGGGAACTCTCCTGAACTCCACCCACGTGGCTCCTCCAGGAACCCCACACACCAACTGGAATTCCCTCCACTGGAACTTCACCAACCAACGTGATCTCTCCAGGAATCCCAGCAAGAGCTAAATTGGAACTCAATGGGAACTCTGGGAGAACTCAAAAGTACTGGCAAAATGCTAGGTCCCATCCCAACTTGGCTGTGGCTCTCAACATTCAGTGGAATATAGAAGTTGTCAACAACACACAGAGTAGCTTCACAATAATAATAGAACTGAAAAATCAATGGCAAATTTAAGAAAAAAAAGAAAGCCTAAATAATAAATATAAGGAATAAAAAAGTAAACATGATTTCTAGTGTGGCAGAGATCTTTCAAAAGTAAACAAGATGTGTAGCTTTTAATAAATATGAAAATGTTGACACAGTTGGAAAATAACTAGAAAACAACAAAAATCTGAATGACAAAAAAAGATGAAGTATAAAATATTAGTTAATCAGCAATGATTATAAAAATGTCTCCCAAATTAAAAAAAAATGTGAGCAGTAACACCAGGCGTAATGGTTTTGCCTAAACCATTCTAGGCAGCATTTGTTAGGCAAATAATTTTAAAAACATATACAAATCATTTAGTAATAAGAAAGGAAGAAACATGGTGGATAAAATATCTCTCATTACAACTTTTGAGACTAATACACATGCAATAAAAAAACCTAAACACAGAGGTTGTGCATACCGTAGAAATAATCTTAGGTTTATATCCAAGTGAAAAGAATACATATTTCCAAACAAAAACTTGGACTCAAATATTCATAGCAATTTAATAGTTAACAACTGGAAATAATACAAATGTTTTCTAACTGATGAATAGATAAATGCAATGGTGCATATCTATAAAATGGAATATTTTTACAACAAAGGGAAATGAAGTACTAATATATGCCATCATATATGACAATCTTGAAAATATTAAATGAAAGAATACTGTCACAAAATTTCACACATTGTATGATTTCATTTTTATGAAAAGAACAGAATTGTCAAATCCAGAGACAGTAGATCACTGCATAACTGGAACTGAACAGGAAATAGAAATGTCTAGATTTTTGATAATGGAAATTTTCTGACATTACTCATTGTAATGGTCACACAACTCTGCATATACTAAGTATACACTTAAATTGGGTAGTTTTTAGTTATGTGAAATGTATTAAAATTAAGGAGTTAAAAAGGAAAAAAATGACAAAGTTAATATAAAATGGCATACAAACTTAATCCTTAGTTTATATGTAGGAGAAAATAAGAATAAATAAAGCAATGTTAATAAATATAGCAATAATAATAATAAAAATAAATGTAGCAGTATGTTAACAATTATGATAGATAAGCCACACAAATCTATCAAAAGAGTGTCTACCACAGTAAGTTTCATGATAGTAATATTAATTACATCATCAGTATTAATATTGCCATTCCTTTGTTAACTGAAAAAAACCTGTAATCTTGGATGATGGATTAATAAAATAGATAAGTGACCAAAGAAAACTGAGAAGTTGTAAATATTACATATACATATTAAATGTTATATATACATACATAAAAACATTTAAATGCACATATATATATTTAATCATTTAAACTATACTTTATTTCAAAAATAATGTCTTATTGTGTGAAAATATGTGGATTTGAAAAAAAAATATTTATTTTGCCCCCTAAGCATGCAAGAGTTTAAAAGAATGAGGTAAGTTTACATAAATACACAAATATATTGTTCAGGATAAAATCATAAAAGACTAGAAAAATAAGATCAATATTACAGATTCACATTTATTTGTGTTTGCCAGCATACACACACTTTAGGTGTGACAGAAAAAGAAAGTTATTTTCAATGACAACTTACAAACTTGTTTCATGAGCCTTCATTCTGTCAAACTCTTTTTAAAAAACATAATTATTAAAATGTATAAAAGAAAACTTATCCCTTACCCTAACTGCTCTCCAGGAGATCAGGCAATAAAAAAATATTGATATTTGGGGGTCTCAGTGTTTCTTTGGTCATTTATCTATTTTACTCATAATCAATCATCCAAGATCACAGGTTTCTTTCAGTTAACAAAGGAAGGGAAATATTAATATTGATGATATAATCAATATTACTACCATGACAATTAATATGTGCTAGACACTCTTCTAATATATTTATAATATTACATTACTTAATGAAAGCTTCATAACAATTTTCTAGAAATTATAAGTTATACTATATGGAATAGTTTGTACAGATGTATGAAATTATTTGCACAAGATCTTATTTAATTACTTATTGGCAATGTGTTTATTTGGATCACGAGAGTGCACGTTGGAAGTAGCTCCAAGATTCCATTTTTATTTGAATCCTCCTATGTATTTTCTTAGTTGATAATGTAGGAAATTATCTTTCAACTTATAAGATTGAGAAGTGAAAGGACAAGACACAGAATGAAAAATACAGTATTTCAAATTACAGTCTGGTAATGATAGGGGACAGATAGATGTGTGTGTGTTGGGAAGAAACTGAGGCAGATAATTTTAATTAAAATTATTGACAAGCTTTCAGCAATGAATTGACAAAGAGCATATAATTTTCCAAAGTGTCTTAGTATCTTTGGATTCATCTCACCAAAACATCTGTTAAGTTCAAAATTGATATTTTTATTGAATTCTGTGTGATAAAATGTTCACTCTTTTTAGATATCTACACAAAAACACATACATACACATAGTATAAAATAATATATGAAGAATGTTGAAACCATTTTAACAATGTTGAAACCATTTTATTACTACTGGAAAAAATAAAATTTAAGTAGAGAATCTTTAAATTTGAAAAAATTACATAGATAAAAGAAAATGTAACAGCTATATAACTTTGAAATATAAAACTTAAAGATAATATTAATACAGGACATTGAAAAAATTATCATGATAGAGAATATTATACTTTAAAATATTCCCAGGTCTGGAAGACTCAAACAAGTTCAAGAACACCCAATTAAGTTAATGAAAATCTGAAGAATATTCAGCAGTAAAGACAATCTCCACAAAATTCTAAATTTCAAATTTATTTAAGCCACATTGTAAATCATACTTAAAAATTAAATATTGGGAAAGGGACATACCTCAGTGGTGGAATTATGCTTAGCATATGTAAGGACCTGGGTTTGATCCCTAGTATAAAAAAATACTGAAAACTAGAAGAAGAAAATAAAAGTATCTAAATGAGAAGAGTAATGATAACAAATATCCTTATGCTTGAAATTTCTTCAAAAGTCTAACATATGTTTTACTAATTGTCTTTTTAGTAATGTGTAACATTAGAATACATTTCTACATAGTTATAAAAATTTAATTTGCACTTATTCAGACCCCAGGGCTTCCCCTTTCCTTCCCTTCCTCTCTCCTTTGGATCCCTTCTCTTTACTGATTTTTCTGCTATTTATTTAGTGTTTTTTTTTTTAATTGGTGTCTCATGGATATCCATGATAGTAAGATTCACTGTTGTGTATTCATATATGTATATAGGAAATTTAGGTCAGATTCATTCTACTATTCTTCCCTTATCCCATCCCTTCTCCCTCCTCCACATTCCCCTTACTCTAGTCCACTGATCCTTATACTATTTTGATGGAATCTATCCCCATTTTCCTTCTTTATTTGTTCATTCCTTATTTGGGGCTAGCATATAAGACAAAACATTCAACCTTTAATTTTCTGGGTCTGGCTTATTTCCCTTACCATGATAGTTTCCAGTCCCATCCATTTACCTAAAGCTTCTTTTAATGTTTCTTTCTCTTTGGTTTAAATGAATGTAAAAGAAGAGTTATAATATATTTAATAATAAACTACACTGAGAGCATTGTATATTGTAACTATAAGGGTTATCCTGAAAAATAGAAACAATAGTGGGTGAGTCTCTGTGTACATGTGTGAAGAGACAGGGAGAGAGAGAGAGAGAGAGAGAGAGAGAGAGAGAGAGAGAGAGAGAGAGAGAGAGAGAATAGATAAATTAATTATAAGAAATTGGCTCCCATGATTATTGAGCCTGACAATTCCCAGATTTGCATGTTTAATCAGCATTGTGAAATCAGCATTGTGATTTAGGTCTCATACATAAGGTTAGGACAAAAGAGATCTGATGTTTCACTTTGTACAGAAAGACAGGAAAATAGGTGATGTCACTCATTTCAAAATATTCAGCCAAGAAGAATTCTCTTTTCTGTCATGTTATATTCTTATTGGTATACTTGCTATATTATTAAGTACTCCATTCAGTCCTTCAAATCATTGGATGAAAGTCATTCACAGTAGGAAGGTCAATCTGCTTAACACATTCTACTTATTTGAATGATTATTTCATGCAGATTCTCTTAATAGAAACACACAGAATATTTAAACAAATATCTGTGTGGTTTATAACCTAGTCAAGATGACACAGAATATTAACCATAATATAAATAAGTATATAGAGGGTATGAAAAAAAGCAACCAGAACGTCATGCATATCCTTTAATAAATTAAGTAGAGTATGAGCAATCTTTAAAATAATTGTGCTAAGTTGTAAACCCAGGAAGCTATAAAAATAAGTTTGATAATGTTCACATTTTCGTGGAGGGGAAGGAGAATTCAGAGAGAGTAAAAACAAAATTTATGAAAGCAACACCACACTGAAAAAATGCGGTGAAAAGTAAAGCTAAAAGCAATAAATCAAGGTATTCAACATGTACATATATATGTATATACCTATACATACACACATTTTATAGCTAACCTTTAATAAGTTTAATTATGATAAAATTAGAGAGGGTACTAATACACAATATTAGAAGTTACAACTGACGCTTAAGTACAAATTGTGAAAAAATTATGGAAATCTTAGGTGTACATTTATAATATTTAATTTTCAAATGTGAAAGAAGTGGATCTTTGTTAGGAAATCACTACCAAAATTGGTCCTAATATAAGTTGGTTCTGTTTTACCTTCTTAAAAATATGAATTTTTCTATGCTATTAATATAGGTAGTTAAGCATAAAAAGAGCCTATAAGTCAGATTATAGACATTATAAAATATCAGATGTATATATTTCTATGACATCTAATACAGAATAACTGAGGTATTCTAAAATTGAATTTGTACACAGATAAAACTTTCTAGCAGTTAAAAAGTCTGTAGTAAAATAAACAAACTCATTGTATATTGGAAATAGAAATATTCATACATGACAACCCTTGAAATTAGATATCATTTGATTAGAAATGGATCAGTATGCCTCATGACATTATAATTACCTCTTAATTTTAGATCCAATAATAAGGTTTAGAAATGTATATCATAAAAGTTTTTGTATAAAAGATACTTACCTGCTATTTTCCTGCACATATACCTAGTGACAGATTTATTTAAAATCTCTGTCAATGTGCATAGTGAACAAAAATGAGAAGCAATTCTACAATTGAAGTGCAATTAAAACTGTAAATAAAAATACCTGCTCTTCTGTACATCAGGAGAAATAATTTAAAGTTTGTCATCATAGAAAAGACTGAAATATCTGAATGTTAAATTTTCTTCATTGGCTTTCAGGTTAATTTGCTCATAACTATCTCTCAATATATTCATAATAAAAAAGAAGGATAAACAAAAACTAAACCAAATGTCCAGTTCATTCTGAAACAGTAGAATATTCTGTGCAAGAGCAATGGAGTGTTAAAAAACATGTTTGCCCTCTAGTCTCACCTTTCCAATCCTTCTAAAGAAACGAAATAACATTGTGTATGATTTTATTTACAATATTAAATTCTGCTTCAGCAACTTAGTAAAAATACAGACTTCCTGAACTTACAGAAACTGAAATGTATTTAGGAAGCTTAAATAATATATTTGTTGTTTTATGATGTTGCTGTTTTATTTTGGGTCAACCTGTTTGTTATTGAAAGTTTAATGGGACAGTATAACACTTCGTTTTTAAAGGTATAAGGAGGAGTAACTTGCTGACATATTTGAATGTTTAGGTACCACACTTTAATTCACAACAAAATAAATAAATTTTATCAATTCAAAGAAGAACTAAAAAGGTGTAGGGTAAGCAAATAATAAGTTGAATACATGGAGGGAAAATTTGCATGCCATGATAAATGTTTATTTAAGGTTCAATATGTTTTACTTGACTTACTTATCATTTTAGAATCTTGGTATTATAATAATAAAAAGAGAATGGAAAAGCTTAATAATATATAATGTTTGATTTTCATTGCAGTTGTTGTTGTTGTTATGGTGCTGGGGATTGAACCTAGGACTTCACACAAACTAGGAACGTACTCTACTGCTGAGCTATATCCCCAGCCCTTATTAGTATACAATCTGAAAAAAATAGCTGCCACATAATTAAAAGGACTAAGCTTGAAGGCAATAATTGAACAAAATATTTATTCCATGCCTTTGCCAATAGTATTTTATAAACAAACTGAAAAGAGCTAACTGGTTAATATTGAATCTGTAAATAGTAATGGAATATTCTTATCTTCTAAAGTAATGGAAACATTTAGTTCCTTCTTAATAAGAACACCTCTAGGCCTTCTAAAGCAAGTCATTAATGAAAAATCACTTTCTACTTCCATATCCACAGCTTGTGCCTGGAATTCCACCATAACTGACTGGTGATCTCCGTGTCCTTTAATTCTGTTAATTCCAGTCACTGTAAAAGGCCACAGTTTCCCAGTCTCTGCACATCTTCCACACCTTAATCAAATGAGATTGTGTGTGACCCCTACTGTGTCATTTTTCATACTTCTGAAATCACTTTCTTTGTTTTGAGTTCCAAATTACAATATCCCTAAATCCCTTTATTTATAATCTCTTTTTATATCCCTTCTTTTCCATACTTTAAAAAATAAAATATATAAATATAAGTCGCATGAATATTCAAAGCATAATAAAAAGGTACTATTAAATTTTTTTTCTCCTCTGAGGACATTTAATCCCATGAAACTTTTCAAATATTTTGATATCTTTATTATTTTTAGGATTTTATTTCTCTAGAAATCATCATGTTATTGAGCTTCAAGACTTGATGTGTGTTCTCTTGCTTCTCACTGTAGTTCTCAATCTAGTTTTTTAATTTTCTTCTCTCATGTCAAAACTTTACATCACCCAATATTTTTTTTTATTCCTGTCATATACCTACCCTCTGGTCAGTCATTTATAATTTTTTTGTCATACATTTTAGCTCCAGAATCAGTGTCACTTTCTTAAGACTATTTTAATCTTTTCCTACTCTGGAATTTTAATCTAAAACCTTTTTTTTTTCTTGTTTGATAGTGGGGGTTGAACCCAGAGGTAATTAACCACTAAGGAATACCCCCCAGCATTTTAAAAAATATGTTATTTAGAGACAGGGTCTCATTAAGTTGCTGAGGCTGACTTTAAACTTGTGATCCTCCTGCCTCATCCTCTCAAGCCACTGAGATTATAGGTATGAGGGATCATACCCAACCTAAATCACTTTTTTTAAACAATAAATGAAATGTTCCCTTAATCTCAGTTTCATGCTTAAAACATGCTAAAAATCATTTTCTTTTTTGACAACCCCATGAATTATCTCAAATTTATCAAGTTTTCAATCACATTGAAAAACCATATTAATCTTAATATTTCACTTTGATTCACCCCTTTTATGTCTCCTTTCCCTTGATTTAATCCCCTAAAATCAGTATTCACAATTACTTACTTTCATTTCCTTGACTTTATATTTTCTTCCTTCTATATTCGCATTTGGTAAAAATATAATTTTGTTTAATCCAACTCTGCTTACTTCACCTGTGGTTAGATCGAAAAAACATCAATGCTGATCAGTCGTGCTTAACAAACATGAAACTTCAGTGGACTTGATGTTTCCAGGTAATCCTTTATACATTATGTCCTAATAAATAAATTTTCTCACTATTTTGAAACATTTGACCATGTCAATTTTTCTTCTCAAATATTTGACACATACACTACACAGATAAATGGTTTTCTAATTTACTGATAAAATTATAGTTATTAAAAGAGAACTTCCACAGGTTTTACCCTGACCATCTTCTATAACCATCGATTATTACCTTGTTTATTAAAAGTATATAAGGCACGCTGGGGTTGTGGCTTATAGGTGGAGGGCTTGCCTAGCATGTATGAGGCACTGGGTTTGATTCTCAGCATTGCATATAAACAAATAAATAAAATAAAGGTCCATTAACAACTAATATATATATATATATATATATATAAACATATAATATATATATATTAGTTGTTATACACATATAACAACTAATATATATAAAAATTATATATATATAATTATTTAAGTACATAAGAACAACTTACGCTGGTACTAAAGATGATTTATTTGCATGAATGCTTGAATTCTGGCTAACTTCCTCTTGTCTCATCAATGTCATTTATGTTGTAAGTCTCTCATTTTTTTCTATTTTACTGAATCTAGCTTATTTTATGATTTTTGTTTAAACTTTTCTATGTTTTAAAATAACATATTTGTTATTATGATATACTAGCCCATATATATATATATATATATATATATATATATATATATATATATAATGAAATTACTTTTATCCAGAGTTTCCACCTGATATGTCCACTTTAGCAACAAAGATTGTAGTCAATTTCATGTACTTTAAGATTTTAAAAAATAACCTTAAAAACTTGTGGTGACCTTGTTTTCAACTTCTTTCCCTTTGGCACATAGTGCCAAATGTAATCCTCCCTCATCTCTGCCCCCATGTCCTAGACTAGAACTCTAACACCATTTTTGAAATCTAATGTTATTGCCATCCATTTCAAGGTTTGTTATGTAGACAAAAATCTGGTTAGTTATTTACTTGATATTTTCCAGTTCAACAAACCACAAATGTTTTATTTGTTTGTTTTGGGGTATATAAAGTTTTGGAAATTTTTTCAATTCTATATAATTGATAAAGGGCAAGGCAGATAAACTTCCTTTCATTATGGATAATATATTCTTCATTCAGAATGTACTGAGAGTAAAGCTGAATTGAAGGAAAAAAAAGCAATAATAAATGGTAGTATATTTTAGCCATGGATATCAGAGGGTAAAAACTCAGGATGAATATGATGAGATGAAAACTACTTTATCTACAGAGACTTTAAATAAAATATTTAATTGTAGTGTATATTTATTCAAATTTAGGTAAATAATTTATTGACAAAAGTCCTATGTTAAAGGGTGAAATCTGACATATTAAGAAAATAAAACAGAAAAAAGTATATAGATTAATTATATATGTAAATTAGGTGTTTAGATTAATTGTCTGATGATTTTGGCATATAACATCACTAGACCCTTGATAATGCATTCTTTTTTTTAGTATTTATTTATTTTTAGTTGTAGTTGGGCACAATATTTTTATTTTATTTACTTACTTTTATGTGGTGCTGAGGATCAAACCCAGGACCTCACACATGCTAGGCAAACACTCAACCGCTGAGCCACAATCCCAGCCCGATAATGCATTCTTAATATAAAGCAATCAGAATGTGATTCCAGTTTGTAAAGAACAACACAATTTAATAATAAAAGAAAAAAAATGCACAATGTGATGTCTGTTTCTATGCATAAATAATTTGAAATGACCTAAAATAATGGGTTATATTAAATATGAATGACAGATTACTTCTAATATGACATAGAAGATTTCAAAGGGATACTATAGATAATTATTCAGAAAACATTAAGGATTTTGTCTCTGAATACATTATCTTTTTAGAGTCATAGAAGTATTTCATTGATAAATTCATTGATAAAACATTTTTCTGAGATAGGTTCTCTGGTGTGATTGTTCTCAATTCATTTGAAGATTAGGTTTAGTGTGCCTATGCAAATTGCATAAGTGTCTGGGTTATAAATGAATACATGAATGTGTATGTTAATATGATAAAGTACTTTAGAAAAAAATAATTTCAACTGAGGAAATAAGGCCATTAATCTATGTGTGTGTGTGTGTGTGTGTGTGTGTGTGTGTGTGTGTGTGTGTATTGCTTTACCTATGTCTGTGCATTATTTGAATAGACAGGGATCTTTATATTGATAAAGAAGTTGTAAATATAAATTTTCATCAAATAAAATTTTAAGTATTTTTCTAGTTTTGTTAGAATTGGACAGAATAAACTCTTTATTTCTCCTAGATAAAAACCTTCAAATTTTTAAATTTTAATATAGTTACCAAAAATGGATTTTATTGTTCTAGAATTCACACTTAGTGTACCTGAGTTTTCATAGAAACCCATTAAACTCATTAAAATTCATTTATTTTTTAAATAAACTTTATTTTAACTTATACATAAAGACATAGAAAATACTTGTTTTTATGGGGAACTACATAAAAAGCAATACATTCATACAGTGCATATTATTTATATCAGGTTAAACCTATCTATCTTTTCAAGTACTTGTCATTATTTTATGTTGAAAATACTAAAACTCCTTTATTCTAACTTTTCAAATCATACAGTACATTATTATTTCCTATACTCCCCCTCTGTACAGTAGCACATCAGAATTTCTTACTTCCTATCTAACTGTAGCATAGTATCTATTGACCAGTCCTTTACCATTTCCCTCATTTTTTTCATTCCCAAGTCTCTGGTCACCACCATTCTATACTCAACTTCTATGATATCACTGTTTTTATATTAAACATATGAGTGAGATCATCTAGTATTTTTCTTTCTGTGCCTGGTTTATTTCATTTAACATAATGATCTCATCTATGTTGTTTAAAATGACAGGAGTTCATTATTTCTAATGGCTAAATGGTATTCCTCTGTGTATAAAAAACTCAGTAGGTAAATAAAGAAACTTACTAAAAATAAGCAATAAAGCTAAATAGATATTTCTCAAAAGAATACATAAAAATGTTAAACAGATTTTTTGTTTATTTTGGTACTGGGCACTTCAACACTGAGCTACTCTCTTGGGCCTTGCTAAAGTTGCTGAGGCTGGCTTTGAACTCATGATTCACCTGACTTAGCCTCCTGAACTGCTGGAATTACATAGTGCACCACCATACTAAACTGTAAACAAGTATTTTAAAAAAATATTTAAAATCACCAATCATCAGGAAAATGCAAACAGAATGAAATAATACTTCACTCCAGTAGACAAAAGATAACAATTGTTGGCATATAGGTGAAGAAAAGGAAACTCTTAAAATATGTTTTGGAGAGTGCAATTTACTATAACCATTATTGAAATTAGTATGGAGGATGTTTAAAAAATTAAAAATAGGAAAACTATGTAATCCAGCAATCCAAATAAAGGGTTTATTTCCAAAGCAAATAAAATAAGTATGTTGAAGAGAAATTTGCATTACCATGTTTATTGTGACACTATTAATAATAAATAATCAGTCTATATTTTAATAAAAGAATTAAAATATTTATTGAAGCACTGTGTATAACATGTATTATAAAATAATACAAAATATTAAAGTTGACTACTGTAGTTTGGTGTGTATGCTTCTACTTTTAACTTTTTTTGTATTATTATTAAAGATAACATTAGTGCCCTAAAGTTAGATTTTTCAGAGTCTGAGAGTTTCCCTCAAGTATGTGTTGAGTAAACTGGCAAGAAAGAAAATATAGAAGTTAATATTTCAATGAAGACTTAACTTTCCATAACACTAATATTAAATAATTTTCAGTCATCCTCTATATTTAATAATGTTCCCCATTTTAAAATAAATTTTTCCAGATTCATATGTTGCTTGAAAGCCACTGGTGTAATAAAACAATCCTACATTTAGCATATCACAAAAAGACAAATGTGTACTAAACATTATTAAACACATATCTAAAGAATTTTAAACTATCCACACTTCACAAAAATTATCCAATATTTCTTTATTGATTTATCTATTTATTTTTTATTTTTATTTATTCATATTTATATATGACAGCAGAATGCATTACAATTCTTAGTACACACATAGAGCACAACTTTTCATATTTCTGGTTGTATGAAAGTATATTCACGGGGCTGGGGTTATGGCTCAGTTGTAGAGTGCTCACCTCGCATGTGCAAGGCCCTGGGTTCAATCCTCAGCAACACATAAAAATAAATAAATAAGCAAATAAAATAAAGTTATTTTTTTAAAAAAAAATGTATATGCACACTAATTTGTGTTTTCATACATGTTCTTTGGATACTAACGACCACCACATTCCGCCATCATTTCTAACATCATGCCCCCTCCCTTCCCCTCTCACCCCTCTGAACTATCTAGAGTTTGTCTATTCCTCCCATGCTCCCCCTGCCTACCTCACTATGAATCAGCCTCCTTATATCAGAGAAAACATCCGGCATTTGGTTTCTTGGGATTGACTAACTTCACTTAGCATTATCTTCTCTAACTCCATCCATTTACCTGCAAATGCCATGATTTTATTATCTTTTATTGCTGAGTAGTATTTCATTGTGTATATATGCCACATTTTTTTATCCATTCATCTATTGAAGGACATCTAGGTTGGTTCCACAGTTCAGCTATTGTGAATTGTGCTGCTATAAACATTGATGTGGCTGTGTCCCTGTAGTATGCTATTTTTAAGTCCTTTGTGTATAGGCCAAGGAGAGAAATAGCTCTGTCAAATAGTGGTTCCATTCCCATTTTCCAAGAAATCTCCATACCATTTCCATGTTGGCTGCAGCAATTCACAGTCCCACCAGCAGTGTATGAGTGTACATTTCCCCCCACATCCTCACCAACACTTATTGTTTGTATTTAAAATAGCTGCCATTCTGACTGTAGTGAGATGAAATCTTAAGAGTGGTTTTGATTTGCATTTCACTAATTGCTAGCAATGATGAACATTTTTTTTATATATTTGTTGATTGCTTGTCTATCATCATAGGAGAAGTGTCTGTTCAGGTTCTTGGCACATTTATTGATTGGGCTATTTGTTTTTTTTGTGTGTGTGTGTTTAATTTTTTGAATTCTTTTTTTACCCTAGAGATTGGTGCTCTATCTAATGTGTGAGGGGTAAAGATTTATTTCTAAGAAGGAGGCTATCTATTCACCTTTTGTTGAAAAGAAATTTTTTTAATTTGGTTCCTTCCCATTTAATGATTATTGATTTTAATTCTTGTGCCAAAGGAGTCTCATTAAGGAAGTTGGGGCCTAATTCCACATGATGGAGTTTAGGGCCTAATTTTTTCTCTATTAGACACAGGATCTCTGGTTGTATTTCTAAGTCCTTGATCCATTTTGAGTTGAGTTTTGAGCATAGTGAGAGATGGGGTTTTAATTTCATTTTGTTGCATATGGATTTCCAGTTTTCCCAGCACCATTTGTTGAAGAGGCTATCTTTTCTCCAATGCATCTTTTGGCACCTTTGTATAATATAATTGTAGTTTTGTGGTAAGTCCCTGTGTCCTCTATTCTGTACCATTGGTCATCAGTCTGTTTTGGTGCCAATACCATGCTGTTTTTGTTACTATTGCTCTATAATATAGTTTAAGATCTGGCATAGTGATGCCTCCTGCTTCACTCTTCTTGCTAAGAATTACTTTAGCTATTCTGGGTCTCTTATTTTCCAGATGAATTTCATGACTACTTTTTCTGTTTCTATGAGGAATGTCATTGGAATTTTGATTGAAATTGCATTAAATCTGTACGTTGCTTTTGGAAGTATGGTCATTTTGACAATATTAATTATGCCTATCCAAGAGCAAGGTACATCTTTACATCTTCTAAGGTCTTCTTTGACTTCTTTATTTAGGGTTCTGTAATTTACATTATATAGGTCTCTTACCTCTTTCATTAAGTTGATTTCCAAGTATTTTATCTTATTTATTTATTTTTTGAGGCTGTTGTAAATGGAGTAGTTTTCCTCATTTCCATTTCTGAGAATTTATCACTGATGTACAGAAATGCCTTTGATTTATGGGTGTTGATTTTAGATTGTGCTATTTTGCTGAATTCATTTACTAGTTCTAGAAGTTTTCTGGTGGAACTTTTTAGGATCTTCTAGGTGTAGAATCATATCAGCAAATAGTGCCAATTTGAGTTCTTCTTTTCCTATGTGTATCCCTTTATTATTTTTTTTTTCATCTGTCTGATTGCTCTGGCCAGTTTTTGAAGAACTTTGTTAAATAGAAGTGGTGAAAGAGTGCATCCCTGTCTTATTCCAGTTTTTAGAGGAAATGCTTTCAATTTATCTCATTTAGAATGATGTTGGTGTAGGGCTTAGCATAGATGGCCTTTATGATGTTGAGTTTAGTTCTTAATATCCCTATTTTTTTCTATTGTTTTGATCATAAAGGGGTGCTATATTTTGTCAAATGCTTTTTATGCATCTATTGAGATGATCATATGATTCTTATCTTTAAGTCTATTGATGGGATGAATTACATTTATTGATTTCTGTATGTTGAACCAAGCTTGCATCTCTGGGATAAATCCCACTTGATCATGGTGCACAATCTTTTTGATACGTTTTTGTATTTGATTTCCCAGAATTTTATTGAGAATTTTTGCATCTACATTCATTAGAGACATTGGTTTGAATTTTTCTTTTCTTGATGTGTCTTGGACTAGTTTTGGAACCAGGGTGATACTGACTTCATAGAATGAGCTTGGAAGTGCTACCTCTTTTTCTATTTCCTGAAATAAATTGAAGCGTATTGGTATTAGTTATTCTTTAAAGGTCTTGTAGAACTCAGCTGTGTATCCATCCAGTCCTGGGCTTTTCTTGGTTGGTAGACTATTGATGGCGTCTGCTATTTCATCACTTGAAATTGATCTGTTTAAATTGTTTATATCATCTGATTCAGTTTGGGCAAATCATATGACTCTATAAATTTTCAAAGCCTTTGGTATTTTCTATTTTATTGGAGTATAAGATTTCAAAATAATTTCTAATTGTCTTCTGTATTTCTTCTGTTTGATATTTCGTTTTTCACCCCATATGTTAGTAATTTGAGTTTTCTCTCATAATTTGTATCTTCATTAGCATGGATAAGGTCTGTCAATTTTATTTATTTTTTCAAAGAACCAACTTTTTGTACTATCAATGCTTTCAATTGTTTCTTTTGTTTCAATTTATTGATTTCAGCTCTGTTTTTAATTATTTCCTGTCTTCTACTGCTTTTGGTGTTGATTTGTTCTTCTTTTTTTATGGCTTTGATATGCAATGTTAAGTCATTTATTTGTTGACTTTTTCTTCTTTTAAGGAATGAACTCCATGCAATGATCTTTCCTCTTAGAACTGCTTTCATAGAGTCCCAGAGATTTTGATATGTTGTATCTGTCTTCTCATTCATCTCTAAATAAAGATTAATTTCCTCCTTGATGTCTTCTGCAACCCATTGTTCATTCTGTAGCATATTATTTAGTCTCCAGGTGTTGGAGTAGTTTTTATTTCTTATTTCCTCATTGATTTCTAATTTCGTTTGAGTATGATCTGATAGAATGCAGGGTAGTATCTCTACTTTTTTATATTTGCTAAGAGTTGCGTTGTGGCATAATATATGGTCTATTTAAAAGGAAGATCCATGTGCTGCTGAGAAGAAACTGTATTTGCTTGTTGAAGGATGGAATATTCCATATATGTCAGTTAATTCTAAGTTATTGGTTATATGATTGACTTCTACAATTTCGTTCTTTAGCTTTTTTTTTTTTAAATCTACCTAGCGGTGAAAGAGGTGTGTATCAAAGTCACCCAAAATTATTGGCTGTCATCTATTGTATTGTTGAACTTGAGAAGAGTGTTTTTTTTTTTTTATGAATGTAGATGCTCCATTAATTGGGGCATATATATTTATAATTGTTAAGTCTTATTGGTGTATGATTCCCTTGAGCAGTATGTTGTGACCTTCTTTATCACTTTTGATTAACTTTATATTGAAGTCTACTTTATTTGATAAAAGGATGGAAACGCCTGCTTGATTCTGCAGTACATATGAGTGGGATGATTTTTCCTACCCTTTCACCTTCAGTCTGTGGATGTCTTTGCCTATGATATGAGTCTCTTGGAGGCAGCATACTGTTTGGTGTTTTTTACTTGTTACTGTTTTTTGTTTGTTTGTTTGTTTGTTGATCCAATCTGCTAGTCTATTCCTTTTGATTGTTGAGTTTAGGCCATTATCATTCAGGGTTATTATTGAAACATGATTTGTATTCCCAGCCATCTTTGTTTATTTTTTCTATTTAACCTGTGTTGAGGGCCACAGCCCAGTTGGGATGATGCATGGCTTTATGCCAGAAGGGAGTGATTGAGAGGTGACACCAGAGAGCCATTGAGATGATGATGGTTATGTTAAGCTGTGTATTCAATTGTATATTAGACCTTTACTGTCTGGTAATAGGGCGGCTCTTGCTGCCTTGGGCACCCAATATTTTGGAGTTCCCATTGAGTTCTCCCTAGGTTCCGAGAGTGAGTACACGTGCAGCCTGGTGGAGTGGGAGAGAGTTCCCGGGGAGTGTGCATGGAGTGCTGGTGGAGTTTGGGCAATCAATTTTCCTGTTTGAACATACAAGTGCTTTAAGGCGGCTCGGCGATTTGTACCCAGCCAGATTGTGGGAAACCTGACTTGGTTTCTCCTCTGATTTGTTTTACCTTTAGGGTAATACCTCCCTCTGCTGATTTTTCATCATTGTTTTTCATTTCCTTTTCATTTAATATTTTGCTGAGGATGTTCTGCAGTGCATGCTTTCTTCTTGTAAATTCTTTTAACTTTTGTTTTTTGTGCAAGATTCTCATCATAATCCATTCTAAAGCATAATTTTGCTGGATAGAAAATTCTTGCTTGGCATGCATTTTGTTTCCAAGCTGGGTATATGTTGTTCCATGATCTCCTGGCTTTGAGGGTCTGGGTTGAAAAATCTGCTGAGATACAAGATGGTCTCTGCCTATATGTGATATGATTCCTCTCTCTTGTGTTTTTTAAGATTCTATACTTATTTTGTATGCTAGGCATTTTCATTAAAATGTGCCTTGGTGTAGATATGTTGTAATTCTCTGCACTTAGTGTCCTTCCAGCCTCTTATATTTGGTTTTCCAATTCATTCTTCATGCTTGGGAAGTTTTCTGATATTTTCTAATTGAAGAGATTGTGCATTCCTTTGGTTTGAAACTCTGTGCCTTCTTCTACCCCAATAATTCGTAGGTTTGTTCTTTTGATTCTGTCCCATATTTCTTGGATGTTCAGTTCATGGTTTCTTACAATTTTCAGAGTGTGACAAACTATATTTTCCAGATTTTATACTTTGTCTTCATTGTAAGGGTCCGGCGGTGCGTCGGAGAAAGAGACCACACAAGAGACTGGCTCCATGCAATTGGCAAAAGGGGATTTATTAATTCAGCATGCTGAGGTTCCAGGGTCATTTAGGAAGATAGAGCAGCCCAGAGCCCAGAGCAGAGGTCAAGCAGAGCTTAAGTACACTTTTTGGAGAGGGCTGGGGGCTTTGCATACATCAGAACAAATCATCATGAGGCACGGGAAAATTGAACAACAACTCTGGGACATGATTAGCAGATTCATTGGCGGGAACAGTCTGGGCAGGGGTGATTGGTCACTCCTAAGCAGAGTACACATTTAAACTGATTGGTTTTGGAGCCTGGATGCTTACGTGCCGAGCTACTTGGAGCCCTTAGCTATTAAACAACCAGGGGACCAGGAGAAATATTTACTGGGCAGTTCAGGTATTGTCCTAACAGCTACAGGGATTACAGGTTCCGGGGGTAGCAGAGGAATTTTAACAATACCTGGTCTTTTACTTTTTAGCCCAAGCCTTGCAATTTAGAAGCTTTACAATGCCCAGTCTTTTACACTTTAACTGAAGCTTTGCAGCTTAGAATCAGCTTAGAAATTTGACCTTTACACATTATCTGACATTCTTTCTTCCAAGTGATTTAGTCTGTTGGTTGTGCTTTCTATTGAGTTTTTATTTATTTTTTATTGTTAATATTTTTCTGAATCTCTCTCTTGAAGTAATTTTGTGTGTGTGTGTGTGCTGGGGATTGAACCCAGGGCCTTGTGCATGTGAGGCAAGCACACTACCAACTGAGCTATAACCTTAGTCCTTGATGTAATCTTTTTCTTCTTTCTCTCTTTGTTGGAGTGATCAATTTTTGCCTGTATTTGCTCATTTAGGTCACTATTTAATTCAAGGATCATTTTAATTATGAACCTTCTGAGCTACTTCTCTGACATTTTTTCAACTTTGCTGTCCATGGGTTCTGTTATTAGATTATCCTGGGTTTTTTGTGGCACTTCTATCCCTTGTTTTTCATATTGTCTATGTGTCTTCCTTTCTTGCAGTGTGGATTTGAGATATTATAGCTTCTTCCCTATATTCTTGTAGTACCCAAACAGATTGTCTGTACCTCACCTTGATGTTGGGCTTCTAGGTGCTGGTGTTCCTCAATGTATGCTGCTGCATCTAAATTTGGTGGTGCAATAGCAGAGGTAGTTTGAGATAGCAGTTAAGGTGCCCCAAGATGGAAGCAATGTCTTGCAGAGATGGGTTTGAAAGAGTGGGCCTCACACTCCTATTGGGATGCCTGCTCTGAGACATAGCTGCTTCTAGGCCCTGTCTGTTGTCAAAAAGTTAGGGGCTACTCTGTGGGGAAGGCTATGGCAATGACTGCAGTGTCCCGAGATGAAAGTAGGTTAAGCTTAGGTTCCCAAGTGTGTGTGGGGGGCACAAACTCGAGCCTAATCTTTACCTGCGTCCTGCACAAGTCTATGTAGATGGATCTGGACTGGGCCTGGACTCTGTGGTAGTCTAATGCTTGGAAGAGGTGGTCCTGTGCTAAAGGCTGGACTCCAGTGGGTGCCTGCACTGATGGAGGGGTAGACCCAGGCCTACTGTGAGCCTGGGCCCCCGCATAGGCTGGTGTGGGTGGATCTGGGCCCCCAGGTTTCACCTCCCTTGGTAGTCTGCTTGTTGGAAGGGGAGGTCCTATGCCAGAGGCTAGGCTCTGACTGGTGTCTGCTCTGCCAGTGGAGGGTTGGACGCAGGTCTACTGTGAGTCTTGGTCCCACTTGTGCTGGTGTGGTCCTGTTTTCACATAATTAAAGTTTGTAAACTCCTTAAGTATTTTTGAACTGAACAAGCATATATTCAAAAATTATATTGAATAAAAGGCATTATAGTTTAATTATAAACATTGATATTGTTATTGTAAGAAATGTGTTTTGGAGATGGAAATGCCAAATTTAAAGTAGTTACTTTAGGAAATAAAAAATAAAAATTAAAGATGCATCCCATCAGCTGTCATTAGTAAAAATTTTAAGTTGATTGAGGTTAACTATATAGTGTCATAGATGACACACGTTACAGTTTATTTTGAGAGGGAATAAGCAGGTAAAATTAGGCAACCTTCCTTTCTTTGCCACTATTTTACATTCTTCTATATGTTATGTTCCCAAAATTTTAATGTAATGACACATTTCTTACCTTTTTTATAAATATTTGCATCATTTCAACAGACTTGTTTGTATAACTAATTTAGTATCAATATATTCTACATTATGCTTATCTTCTATTCTCATTTAATTAAATTATAAAATTGTAAACAATATTAATTTATAGTTAAAACAACCAAATTTTATGTAAAACATCTCAAGAAAAAAAATATTGGTTTATTTACATTAAAATCCAAATGACCATCCTCTACCATTATTTTGCTTCCTTGTCACCAATCTTAAAAAAAAGCATGATAATTGATTACATATTTACTTTGATGACTTCTGCATAATAGTCTATCTCCTCTTTACCTGAGAATTAGTCTTTGATATTTTTGTCTTTATGTTGAAACTTCTCTAATATTTAACCTCTAATTAAATTCTGTTGAGGTAACAAAATTTTAGTCCTTGCCTATTTACTGATGGATTCATAGATTGATTCATTGATTTTTTATAATTTGTCTTCTCTTGTTTTAATTGAACATTTTATGGGATTCCATTTTCTTTCCTGCAGTAGCATATCAGTTACACTTCTTATTTATTTAAAAGAGTTGCTTTTTTTTAGACTTTTATTTCTTTACTGAGGATTTTAGGCATCAAAAAATACTTTTGTTTCACATAACTGAAAATATTTTAACAGACAGTTTAAAATTATTTGCTGTTAGTTTTAGTATCTGGTTCAACTATAAATTAGGAGTTATTGATCTGCTTTAAGTGTGTGTGACACTGACCCTAATAAATATATAGAGGTATTTCAAGGCCTAACCCAAACTTTTGACTTAACCTGAAAAGATATGATGTTGTTACTAAACCAAATGCTCACTAGCACTGAAAAACAGACTGCTTTACAGGCAACTGAAACCTGTGTGGATGAACTATATGTAGTGCAAGGTCCTTCCAAATTAATTGGAACCAGAGAAGGTCAAAGAAAGAGAGAAAAGACAATAGAAATTCAGCTGCCTTTGTGGCAGCTCTGCAGATGCTAATTCCAGAGGAAAAGGTTCCTGAAGTTGTAATGTTTCCATCATACTCTACTAGAACTGTGGCCAAGACTGACTTACAAGAAAGACTGCCCACAAAAACAGCAGAATCCACCAAGACCCTGCCCTATTTGTGAAGGGTACCATTGGCTATTGGATTGCCCTCAGAGTTGTAAGGCCCCAGGGGCCAAATCTCTCACTTTAAATTGTCCAACAACAAACTAATGAGTTCCAGGTCATCCTTCTTTGTCTCCAACTATTCAAACTGTCTTCACCTTGCAGGAGCCACAGGTGATATTGACTGTGGAGAAATTAATTTCTTCCTTGATACTGGAAACTTATTTTCATAAAACTTTTGAACAGAGGCCTGCTCTCCCCTCACAGCATGACCATAAAGGTATTTCAGGAAAGCCTTTGACTATATTCTTGGGATGATCTCTGCTTCTTGTGTGCTTTTTTCATAATCCCTGAAAGTCCCACTCCCTTTATGGGAATAGATATTTAATCCACTTAGGCACCACAATTCTTACAACACCAGAAGAGGTAATTTGCTCTTAGTAGAAACTGAGATTAACCCAAAAGTCTGGGCAACACATAGGATGTTCAATAGGAGATGCTCCCATCCAGATCCATCTTTCAAGTTCTGTCCCCACCAAAACCAGTATTCCATGAAACCAGAAAAAGATTACAAGCTATAATAGATAAAGTTACACAGTCTCTTACTATCCTTTGATAGCCCATGTAATACCCCAATTCTGGGAGTACCAAAGCCCAATGAGAATGGAAACTAGTACAGGACCTCAGATTGATAAATGAGTTTGTAGTTCCCATATATCTAGTGGTCCCCAATCCTTATACCTTGTTATCCCAGATTAATAAAGACAGTAATTGGTTTACAGTTTAGGCTTAAAAGATATGTTTTCCTGTATACCCCTGCATCCAGATTCTCAATATTTGCTTTTGAAGAGTCCTCTGACACTCCACTCAATTAAACTGGACTGTTCTGCTCCAGGAGTTCAGTGACAGCCTCCAATTGTTTGGCTACACATTGGCCCAAGACTTATTTCAATTTAGTCTTTCACAAGTTAAGGTCATACAAAATGTAGATGGCTTCTTTGTGCCCAAAATAGCAGAAACTTCACAGAAGTTGTACCCATACTTAACTTAATTTCTTGGAAAAGTAGGACATAAATTTTCACAATCCAAAACCCAACTTTGCCAAACTTCTGTAAGATATATGGTATTAATATTGGTCAAGGAAACCAAGATGTTAGGAGAAGATGAAATTAAACCTAATTCTTCCTACCCAGTAGCCAAAATGTTCAATTAAGGGGGTTCCTTAGAATAACATAATTTTGTACATTATGGATCTCAGGATATGGGGAGATACCTCATCCCCTATGTCAACTAGAAAAGGAAGCTCAAATGGCAGGAACTTGCCTCCTGGAATGGAAACCTGAGACCTAGTTAGCATTTTACCAACTTAAGGAAGTTGTCCTTTATATTTCAGCTTTAAGCCTCCCAGTAGAATAGAATTTTAATTTGTATGTATCTGAAAGAAAATAAATGACATTAAGAGTTTTAACCCAGGCTGGAGTTCCTGCTCAACAACCTGTGGGATACTTAAGTAAATAATTAGACATAGTAGCAAAAGGATGGCCAGCTTATCTATCAGCTGTGGTAGCAGTAGCACTCTTGATTCCTGAGGCTACTACACTAACTTTGGGAAGAAATCTGACAGTATTGACCCCATACAATGTGGCAGGACTGCTGTCCTTTAAAGGAAGTTTATAGCTCTCAGACAGTAATGTCCTCAAATATCAAGGCAATATTACTAGAAGGATCAGCAGTCCTACTCAAGACTTGCCCATATTTAAATCCTGAAACCTTTCTTCCTAAAGAAGGAAAGATAATAGAACATGATTGTGAAAAGGTAGGGCATCAGACCTATGCTGCTAGGGAAGATTTAAAGGACACCCATTTAAACAACCTTGACATGACCCCCTTCACTGATGGAATTTCCCTTATGAACTTGGGATATGCAACACTGGGTGTGCTGTGTTTACCTGAGAGGAAACCATTGAGAGCTCACCACTCACACTGGGCACCAGTGCTCATTTTAGAGAACTCATTGCTCTCACTTGGGCATTGGAACTCAGCAAAGCCAAAAACGTTAACATACATACAGACTCTAAGTATGTTTTCATGGTTCCCCATGCTGCCATATGGAGAGAAAGACATTTTTTAACAGTGAATGTGTCCCCTGTCAAACACTGTAAAGTGAGTAATCAACTTTTGTCTTCAGTCTCTCTTCTTTCTTAAGTAGCCAATACATTGTAAAGGACACCAAAGAGGAACATATGACATTTCTGAAGGTAATAGGTTAGCTGACTTCACTACCAGACTTAAAGCCAAGGAGAGAACAGAAGCACCACTAATCTGAGATGAGTTTCTTAAAAAGACATGATTTCAACATACTCAGGTAGAAAAAGCACTCCTTCTCACAAGGGTATATTCTTAACCCTTCAGGTTTCAAATAGAGAAAGGAAAATTACTCATACCAGCAGCCAGCCAATAGAAGGTTGTCAAGATCCTCCACAAGGCCTTTAATTTGGGAAAATTAAAAAAAAATACCTACTGAATCAAAGACTCTTTTTAGGAAAGAACATACTAAAGATGGCCCAACAAGTTTTCAGGACTTCTGAGGTTTGTAAGAAAAATAACCCTCTTAACAGAAGAATTTCCTCATCAGGCATCCAGAAACCCAATATATACATAGGAGAAAACTGAAAAATAGTCTTTACCCACATACCTAAGGCTAGGGATAGCCAATATCTCTTAGTATGAGTAGACACTTTTACTAACTGGGTAGAATACTTTCCATGGAGAACTGAAAAGACCTCTGAAGCAGTGAAAATTCTGGTCTCCAAAATTATACCTAGAATTACAATAGGACTTTGCAAAGTGATAATGGCCCCTCTATAAAGTAGGTATTACCCCAGGGGTCTCCAAGGCATTTACAATACAGTATCACCCACATTGTGACTGGAAACCCCAGTCATCAGGAAAAGTAGAAAAAAACAATGATATTCTCAAAAAAAAAAAAACACCTTAGAAAGCTTAATCAAAAAGTTTACCTTCCATGGAACACTTTGCTTCCTATAACTTTGTTATGAGTTAGAAATACCCCATAAACTCTAGGCCTGAGCCCTTATCAAATGTTATATGGGTGAACAATACTTAAAAAATGATTTATTGGTAGATAAGGAAACATCTACCAAAGTGGGGAATATACCTGCCTTAGCCAAATTTCAATAAACCTTACCACAACTGTCAGAAGCCTGTCCAAGGGATATTGTTCCTTCTCTGTTTCACCCTGGAGACCTGGTGCTGATAAAATTACTCTTGCTACCCAACTGTAGGTCTGAGATGGGAAAGACCATATAATGTAATTCTACCCACATCAACAGCAGTAAACATACCTGGAATTGAGCCATGGATTCATAACTCTGTAGTTAAGCCTTGAAACTCAGAAAAAGAACCTAAAGATCAACACTCCAGAAAAAGGAAAATACCAACCAATGTTCCTCTGAAATGCTAGAGGACCTGAAACTTATCAGCAGCAGATAAGGGCTAACCAGAATGTCTTTATCATTACTTATCTTTGTAAGTCTCATAAACATACATTGGTGAATGTCAAACTATATACCTCTTAAAGAGTGGAATTGCTCTCCCCACTTTTCTGTAGTGCTGCTTTATATTATACAAACACGGACCCTCCTATTATAATAATAAATATGTTTGGCTGAATCTGCTTAACATTCTTATAAATTCTATTTCCTCTTGCCTAGGCTCTATCCAACTACAAATGCTCATACAACTGGAACCCAGTTTGAAAACTATGATGTACCAAGGCTCTTAAATAGGACTTTGTAGAAAGACCCTAACTGCTGTACCCTGTTCAACACCTTTTCAGCCTGAAATAGCCAGAACGGTTATTGTCCACTTTCCCTACTGGCAGTTAAGGGTACTTCTTCAGATGGGGAAATGACATGGCTTTCCTGCTGTCAATCCACACAGCCTGACTACTAGTCCCTGTGGAGAAGCAGCAGTGGAGCAGTGGAGCAGCAGAGTGGCAGCTCGGGTGGATTATAGTGTGGGCAGCAAGAATGGTCTGCGCCTGTGTGGAACCTACCATACAGACACTGGTGCTCACAGAGCAAGCAAAGACACACTGACCTATCATCCTTCAGGGGTCAGGCCTGGTCATGATATGAATGTGTTCTGCAGAAGTGGGCTCCATGCAGTGCTGCAACCCCATTTGATGACTTTAACCTCCTACTTCCTGACCTGCAAGGAGCAAATGGAAATGGGGCAGACTTGAATGAAAGTTAGGACTCAAGAATTGACCAATAGAGATTGTATGTTTCCAAATCCTAATTAGCATAAATTTGAACTGATACCAGTGAACTAAGTGCTGTATAAATTCCAAGAATTGTACACTTAGATGAAGAAAACTTGTTATGGGTCCCTTGTTGCATTGCAAGAATTCTATTCCTGTTTCTATTATTCAATATATCCTACTTTTACACTCACTCATCATAGTCTGTGGATTTCATTCTTTGAATTCACAAGACAAAGAACTGGAAAGAAGACTAATTTGATGATGAGGTGCTGGAATCTACAACCCAGCAAAGGGAACTATAAATAATCCCTTTGTAAAAAGCGGTGGAGATATGAATTATGTTTCCCATCTGCTTTATTTTATGTTACACTTCCTATATGAATCTTTCTACCTCATTTTACTCTTATTACATCAGGGAGTTGCTTTAGAAAATTTCATTGATGTTAATAGTCATTCTCTTCAGTGTAACATGGTAGAGTACAACATATCTGGATACAGAAAATGTGGCCACTTTATTTGTGACAAAGGAATTATAAAATGAAAACAAAGATGTGGAGCAATTGTTACTTTTACATATTGCTTCCGGAAGTGAAAAATGCTAGATTTGTAGAATTGTTTGGCAGTTTTGTATAAAGTAAAATACATATCTAATATATTGCCCATTAATTCTACTTTTAGTAAAATAAATGAAAATACACATAATGAAAAGACCTTTAAATGAATGTTTAAATGAACATTTCATAATAACTGAAAAATGTAAAGCAACACAAAATAAATCAATAGGTGAAAATATAAATAAATATTTGTATATTCACACAATGGGAATTTTCTTTTTTTTTTTTAAAGAGAGAGTAAGAGAGGAGAGAGAGAAAGAGAGAATTTTTAATATTTATTTTTTAGTTCTCGGCGGGTGGACACAACATCCTTGTTGGTATGTGTTGCTGAGGATCGAACCTGGGCCACACGCATGCCAGGCGAGCGCGCTACCGCTTGAGCCACATCCCCAGCCCCAATGGGAATTTTCTTCAACAAAAGAATGAAATATTGAACAATATAGATGAATTTCAACAACTTCATGCAGATCATAAGATGCTGAAAAGAAAGGAACATCTGCTTTATTTTATTCATGTGGAGTTCTAGAAGTTGCCAAAAAAAAATTGCTGAAAGATCTGTAGATGCCAGGAACCATTGGTTGTGGAGTACTGTCTGCAAACCAGCATGAATGATTTTCTACCGTAAATGAAATAGTCTATATCTGAATTAGATTATGGTTTATTTATGTATGTATGTAAAATTGGCCAGTCATTAAGCTGTGCCCCTAATATCTGAGTACTTTAATGTAAATTCTAACTTGATGTAAATGACATTAATGAATTCTATAAATCAAACTTTCTTGTTTTACAGATCCACTGATTCTTTTGAAGTGTATTTACACCTATTGACAAGATTAAGTAAACAATAGCCCCAATTCTATGCAAAAAGTTTTTTTTTCAATCAAAATACTTTTTGTTATTTTAAAAGAATTATCCCTTTATTCAATGTTTCCCATAAGAACGTAAAAACATGGTAGAATTCTTACATAATGTGCCATTTTTTTTTCTTTTCCTTGAAGAATTGAAATGTCATTTTGCCAATTTTCAGAAATCAGTAGTCAAGAATATTACTTTTATATTTGTACGCTTGCACAACAGAATTGCCTTTGGTCAGAAATTTAGAAAAGTTAAATTTTCATTAGAATTAACATAAAAATTGTTAGAAATCAGAAACTTTATTAAGATCCAAATTATTAAGAACTGTTGCTTTAGGAGAAAGATACATGTATTTATTTGTTTCTTTCAGTGAAAAATAACTACTTAATTTTAATATTTAAGGACTAAATAAATCTCAATTTCTTTATTATAAGAATGATTTTTTAAAATGATCTTTAAGATGTCTTCTCTTTGTATTTACTATACATTTGGAAAGAATAAAAGAATAGAAAGTTTATGCAGGTGTAAAAAGGTGTCATAGTGTTTCTCCTCCATCATAAATATTGTGGCTCACAATCCCATTAAAAGAAACAGGTTAACAAGATTAAAGTATAAGTAATTAATACAAGATTTATGTGAAACAGGAGACTTATAAAATGAAAAAAAAAACAAAGAACAAGGGGGAAAACTAGTTTTATGATTAGATATAGTGAAGAATGGACAGCATTGAATAAATGTGATTGTACAAAAATATATGATCTACTAGTAACATAATGAGAGGTAGAATTCAGGAAGGCTTCTCTGTTCAGATTCTTCTTTGGCCTTTCTGTACAGCATTTTCCTCCAGTTATAGGGCAGAGACCTTCTGAAAAGAGGCTCTTGCATGGAAAAGAACCAATAGATAATGACCATTTCAGTTTTAGATGCTTGCTTTTGAGGAGTTCTAGTTTATGTCACTTGCCTTGGGAAAGAGGAATTCTACATTTTATGACCTACTTCAGTTGAGAATGCTGAGGTAGGAGAGCAGAAGCTAAGAGCAATCTTGCTTCAGCTCAATGTAGTCATAATGAGAAAATGCAAAACTCTTTTGTTCTAAGCTCTGATACTCATTATCTAAAAAACAAAACACGAGAAAAATTCCTGTAAGTAACAGGATAATGACTTATCTTAAATATAAGAATGTTTTTCTTTACTAAAACCAATTTTTTATCAAAAAAGCAAATATCCAGAAAACATGCCATTTATCAAAAATATTTTTGTTTTTTATTTTATAGTCATAAAAAGTGGCCAAATGACAAGGAATCTCTCCTTGACTAAAGTTTAGTCAAGCTCCTCTGAGCCCATTTTTGGATAAGACCCCATTTTTGAGCCAAATATATGGCTTGCTTAGTCAAATTATCCAGCTATGTTAGTTTAGTGAGAATTCTTCCACCTTTGATATATGGTCATGCTAGACTGCCTTCAGCAAGAACGATGTTAAGTCAGTTTACTTAAAATTTCTCTACCTTGGAAGTCTCCTCTTTGTAATTTTCTGTCAACTGACCCCCACACTCTGCTCATAATTCTAAATCCTAATTTGTTTTTGGCTCTATTAAGGATTGAATACAATCTCTCTCTCCTATGGTGATAGACTTGACACATTTCAATTGTCTTAAATAAAGACTTTCTTACTCTTTTAACAAGTGTGAGATTAAATCCTCATTTAATATCAATTGATTTTAGGGTGAGATATTGCTATGATTAATATTAGTAATTTTTGGCCTTTAGAACTAATTTCTAAATTATAATTATATATATTCCATCACAGTGAATCATAAAAACAACTAAAAGTAAACTGACATCATTTTATAATAATATTTGTATTAAAGGTCACATATAGCCAGATGCTATGGGGAACACCTGTAAATATAGCAGCAGGGAAAGATGAAGCAGGAGGGTCACAAGTTCAAAGCCAGCCTCAGCAAAAGTGAGGTGCTAAGACCCTGTCTCTAAGTAAAATACAAAAATAAGGCTGGGGATGCAACTCAGTAGTTGAGTGTAATTGAGTTCAATCCCAGGTACCAAAAAAAAGTCACATACAAAGTTTAGTATAAATATATGAGATATATGTTGCTTTATGTCTAAGTATATGTCAATGGGGGCATTTGTGCAAAATTGCTAAAGTAGTTCTTTGATTTTAAAAAATAAGCAAAAAATAGTGTCCAAATTTATTCATGTCTCTCTCTTTTTAAAAATTTTTTTTAGTTGTTGATGGACTTTATTGTCTTTACTTTTATGCGGTGCTGAGGATCAAACCCAGTGCCTCACACATGTTAGGTGAGCATGCTACCATTGAGTCACAAGCCCAGCCTGCCATGCCTCTCTTGATTATATCTTGAATGTTTTTCAGTCTTTTTTTTTTTTTAGAATTTTTAATATTTATTTTTTAGTTTTCAGCAGACACAACATCTTTGTTTGTATATGGTGCTGAGGATCGAACCAGGGCTGCATGTATGCCAGGCGAGCGTGCTACCGTTTGAGCCACATCCCCAGCCCCGCAAGCATTCTCTTTTTTTCTGAGCTTATTTTTTCCCCTACCCATTCCTATTCATTCCTTACTGTTCATACAGCAGATTATTTGCTTCACTTGGGATTGATTACTCTTCAGGTTTCACACCCATTTTTTTGTCCTGGAATTTGCTTTATCTCCCTTGTGTCAGATTCTCTTTATTCTAGATCCTGCTAATTTTCAATTTAGTTCATATTGGGCAGAGAACATCTTCTTGTATCTTCCTGAAGAATGATATAATACAGTTTTTAAAACTTGGAAAATACATAAATGTCTATCTTCTAGCCTTATATTGATGAATATTTTTTTTTATTGTTGGTCGTTCAAAACATTACATAGTTCATCATATTTCACAATTTGATTCAAGTGGGTTATGAACTCCCAATTATACCCCATATACAGATTGCTGTATCACATCAGTTTCCCTTCCATTGATTGACATATTGCCTTTCTAGTGTCTGATGTATTCTGCTGTCTGTCCTATTCTCTACTATCCCCCCTCCCCTCCCCTCCCCTCCCCTCCCCTTTTCTCTCTCTACCCCTTCTACTGTAAATCATTTCTTCGATTTGTAGGAAAACTTATGAATCTTGCTGGGCCAAACCACCTGAACCCTGGACACAAATAATGAATGAAGCACAAAGTTGTTCCAAAGTAGGTGAAGGGGACTTTACCCAAGATGAAGTAAAGTATCAGGCTGCCTGGCTCCTTTTTTTATTATGAGTAATGGACAATGGTGTTGCATTCTTAGGAAAAGGGAACAAGAGATAAAATGAACAAGGGTGTGTGTTCTCAAGAAGACAAAACCAGCGATATGATTAAAAGTAACCATGAGTAGTGAGCTGCTTGTTTTTGACTTTATTATTTCAGCAAGTAGTTCTA
This sequence comes from Urocitellus parryii, assembly GCF_045843805.1. NCBI lineage: Eukaryota > Metazoa > Chordata > Mammalia > Rodentia > Sciuridae > Urocitellus > Urocitellus parryii. The sequence goes on along the minus strand of NC_135547.1, from coordinate 48,056,797 downwards.
TGTGCCAGCAAGCAGCAACTCTAGATGAAATTAAAATTTAACAAACACAAAATTTTTGTAAATAACTGAGGGAAGTGATCTGTGATTCTTTGTCTCTTTATGAGGGATTCAGTCCATCTAAGATAGCACATCCTATTTTCACTAAATTCTGATTCTGAAGGTCAGCAGATTTCTGCTTCTCAGTCCAAGGTGACCCAATTGACTGCTGAGAGGACCAAGGACCTCCATAGAATGTACTCATAGGTTATTTTAAAATGTTTAATAGAGTTTGACTATAGAAACCACTTTTAATTTACAAAAGTTTAGAAATCCCTCTGTAGGTTAGGTTTAAATTTTTGGAGGAAATAAGAGTGAGACATTCAGATGCATCTATATAACTTTGAGCCATTCCGCACTCCCTTAATATTTTAGATATCAATAAAAACCACTATGCCAAGAAAGAGTTCAATGGTTATTTCAAAGAGATGTTTGGAAATAGCCAGCAGTTTATTTACAACACAGGTTTACATAGACTGTTCACTCAGTGAGGAATGAGGAACTAATTATCCCACAATTTTGAAGATTTCTGGCAAATTAGTCTGTTTCTCAATTACCTTAGTTCTTCGTAATAACTATACACAGAGTTTTGAAATAATTTGATATAAAAACCTAATATTAAGGAATCCCCTTTCACAAGATATATTTTTCGATAGATTCAAAAATTATATCTATTGACTACTCATTTAGGATAATTATGTACTTTGAAAAAGTAATGTTTAAATGAAAGTGGAAAAGTGCATATTTTTGTTTATCAGAGTACTTTCTTATGCAACTGTAAACTGATTCCTCAAAAATAACTTCTCCCACATAAATGGGAATCAGAAGCTCTTAGTTTAATTCTCATTATCTATCAGAAATAATATTAAATGTCACTTTCAATCTGCCTTCACAACTCAAAATGTCAAACGATCACTAACAGAGCAGGCCAGAAATGTAGGAGAAAAAGCCAATCATCATTCCTGGAAGAGATCCAGAGCTTCCTATCCTAATCAGATATTTATTAATCTTTCTTCTTCATATGGCTTGGAGATTTTATGGAGAAAGTTGGGCTTTTTAATTGTTATTATTCATTGATTGCTTTTTGCCTTGAGCAAGATAACTGTATCTTGGCTCATAACTTTTAAGAGAGAAGAAAATTAAAAGTTTGGAAAAATATAAAAATCAGTGAATATACTTAAAATGTTTTATATAGTGCCTAAGAAATTAAAATTTTTGGTAGATCATATTTTAAATGTATAATGGTTTTACTATTTTTTGTTGTTGTTGTTGTTGTTGGTTACCAGAAATTGAACTCAGGGTTGCTTAACCACGGAACAATAATCCCAACCTTTTTTTATGTTTTTATTTTTTGAGACAGGGTCTTCTTAAATTACTTGGGGCCTCTCTAAGTTGCTGAGGCTGGCCTCAAACTTGTGATTCTCCTGCTTCAGCCTCCTGAATCACTGGGATTAATGTTTTAACATCTTATAAACTGATTAATTTCACATATATTATTGTAAGAATGAAGACAAAGTTTTTCAGATTTTACCACAATTGGGGATTTAATACTATAAAATTTAAGTAAATCATGTAATCTAAGGAAACCTTGTATTCTCTTATTTTTATAGGGACTGAAAAGACACATTCACAAAGCGTATGTATACATACACAAACTGTACTTAGAAGGTCAGAATTATTAAAGTTTCCATAAGGATGAAATACAAAACTTTATGTGTGTTTATTATTTAAATGCATGCCTCATATTAAAAATGTATGTAATGTTAAACCTATTCTACATTTAATTTCAATTAAAAGTCCCTTGGAAAGTCCTTATCCAAAGATATGTAGATTCTTAGCTCCAAAGTTTTCTGTTTCTTACATGTGAAAGGAGAATTAAAAAGTGGGCAAATTTTAATGGTTTATCCAAGAAATAAGACTATATAACAAGATAGAATTTATAGATTTTAAGCTGAGACTTTTCTTTCCTATGTATATTTTCTCTTTTCCCCATAGAAAACCAGTGACATTAATTATCCTTGAGGAGAATATGGGTAGAGTCAGAAGGAAAAAAGTCATTGCTTAGTAGTGATTTTATGATAGATTTTTTTAAGTCAGTGATAGAAGAAATAGTATGAAGGCCAATGCTCTTTTGGTTACCAAAGTCAAATTATTGATAAAAAAATGTCTATACTAGAATTTTAAAACTGTGTTTTTCTGATCAGAATCTTCTATTTAATCTTGACTAATATTTGACTTTTCAAATATATCATGCTTAGTCAAAGTACATTTTCTGTTCTGTTCTGTTCTGTAATTGATACTGACAAGTCAAACTGTTGTACATTTTATTTATGTACTGTATCTATTTTTAGCATTAAAGATACTGAGACCACAAAAGCTCTATTACAGAATTATTCAATGTGGTCTATAATCTCATATAATTCAATTAGCATTTGAAACATCCATTAATAAAATAAATATTCATGCATTATTTTCCAAAGAAAATAATTAATCAACTTTCTAATTTCTGCTCTAGTGATAACTCCATTTAAATTAAATTATTTTGAGTTAAATTTTGCCATTAGTATTTTTTCTAGAAAATATCATCTTTTTCTTGTAGATATTCAAATTTATTTCCATATAATTGTTTATATCAAAATCTTAAAAGTTCTGAAAAAAATTGAGTTTATTGCCTCTGCTCATTCATATTTCTGATTACTTGCTCTCTTAACTTTCTCTTATAAAATAGTTATTTTAATGGTGTTTCAAAATGAGAAATTTTTCTACATGTTTAATCCACTATTTTAATTTACTCTTTCATTTTCTAAATGTTTGCTGTAATGTTAACCAAATCCTTCTTCCTATCCTTTTTGCTCATTTTTATATATATTTTTTTCTATTTCCTTAAGGAAGGCACTAAACTCCTATGTTTTTGCTTTCCTTTCAAATGAAAAGATTTAAAGTCATTGATTTTCCTTTTAGATTTACTCATGTTGCATTCCATAGATTTGTTTATGAAATGATTTTATTAATTAATTCTTATATATTTCCATGTTCCATTTTCAATGTTATTTATATTCTTTTTTAAATTATTTTTTTAGTTGTCAGTAAACCTTTATTTTATTTATTTATTTGTATGCAGTGCTGAGGATTGAAACTAGGGCCTCACACATGTCAGGCAAGTACTCTACCACTGAGCCAAAACTCCAGCCCTTGACTCAAATAGTTTATGTACATGTTTATAATATCCATGTTGTAATTGTTTGTTGCATATTTCTATTATGGCTTTCAATTATACTAGAATTTTAGAATATACAAGAATGTACTTTTAAATTTTTTTGAAATTAGAAATTTTATATACAGTTTCAAATGTTCCATGGATGGTAGAAAAATAATTGACAGACCTTAATTATATTGTAAGGTTTTAAATTTTGTATCTACATTATTATAAGTATATATGCATACATATGAATAATTAAAATTTTGTATACTGTTTACAAATATAATGCAGTAGTATTCTTTACCCCTATATTTTATTGTTTTACATTTTAATAGGTTAGAATTTCTTTTTATTCTAAAATGATTAATTTTTCCTTATATATGTTTTGATAATAATATCTTTATTTGTTGTAGTGTTGTTTTATATATTCATTGTCTATGATGTTTGTAGTAATCAAAACCTGTTCAGGAATTAGAAAAACTTATCCTCAATGGTTTATGTGACCCTGAAGACATATTTCTTGATGGCTGGATGGAGATGCATGGGAAAAAAAAATAAAAAGAAAACACCTCGTTCTCTAGTATTGGCTGAATTTCAATCCCAGTATGTGCTTACAGTCCAAAACTAATGCAGTGAACCATCTATACCACTTAAAATGGCAGCCCCCATGATTTTATCATTTTTATTGTTTGATAAAGTATTATTCCTCTTGCCATCCTATAATATCCCTTTTTCAATGTAAATATTTTCTTCCTATATTCTTTCCCTCTGCATGATTGAGTAATACTTTCTGATTCTAATTTTTAACATTTGCTTATTACTTTGCTTTTAATATTTTTCTTCAGTTTTTGCCACTTAACTCAGTTTCTAAGGGTTTGTATATAATTTAAAAAGGCAAATATTTCATGATTAGAAGTGTAACCATTAACCTTAATACTAATTAGTCTCATTCTATATATATTGTTCATTTTACTAAATTCATACCTGAGTTTGTTTTTTAACTTTCCCTTTTGTTCTTAAGTTTCTGTTTTCATCAATATACCTTTAATGCCTTGATTTTTCTTCATGTATTTGGTCATACAATGTCTTTTTTTGCCCTGTATTTTGTTTATTTATTTATTTATTTATTTTTATGTGGAGCTAGGATAATACCCAGTGCCCCATGCCTGCTAGGCAAATGCTCCACCACTGAGCCATAAAAGCAGCCTATAAGTGTCTTTTTTTCCATGTACTTAATGGTCATCTTACCTTTTACATCACTCACAAACACACATATATTTTTCTATCATTGTAAAATTTGGATATACATTGTTCCAACTGAGAAACTTATTCTACTTGTTTTATTAGCAATTAAAATGGAATACTTAAAATATTTAATTTTAATTCTATTCCTTTAATTTTCTACTTCAATAGAAAATAATGTTTTTAACTTCCTAAAAGTGCTTCCCTACTCTTTGTTTCATTATATTAAGGCATACTTCTAAAATATCATTACGATGTTCCCTGCAGGATTTCCTTTTATTTAAAATATTTTAGTATTTCTATTAAATAAGTTGTCTGCCATTAACTATATAGAGTTAATTTTATATGTACCAATGTTCATTATTCATGATTTGTTTATTTTCAGCTTTATTTTTCTTGCACTGTGATATCAGTGCTGATTAATTTGTTGCTCTATTACAGTGCTTTTTATTTTACTATTGGCAGTAATATGGAGAAAAGGGATTGTGTTTTAAAGTTTTCATGAAAATATAAATTGTTACTGCCTTTTACAAAAAAAAATCTGACAATATGGTAATCTTTATTTTAGTTTGAATGTTTATAACCCTTCACTTTAGTTATACAATTGGTGGGAATCTACTAATAAAACAAGAACATCAGTGTGTCAGAATATACACACAGTGATATTTACTATATCTTGGCTGATTTAGAAGAAATTGTATATGTATTATATGTATTTATATATGTATATTTATGATATATATGATTTATATATGTAATATATGTATTAAAATATATCTCATTTGGGTTTACATGTATTTATCAATCAGTATATATTTGTGTACATGCATCTATATATGTTTATACATATATGTGTAAATATAATATATATGAATGTATATACATCCCACCCATAAAATTAAAATATACATTATATATGTGTGTATATATAATATATATATATCCTACACATATGTATCTTCTCTATATATATCATATATATATACACATATACACATTCATATATTATATTAACCCATAACTTATATGTACAGAAATATATGTATATATTATATATAGGATATGTATATAGGATATATATGATATATAGATATAGGATATGTATAGGAATATTTAAATGTATATGAATTAATATATGTATGTGTATACATATATATTTTATATATATAATAATTAAATTATATATATGATCATAAAGTCAAAATAAGAAAAAACTACTTCAATTATTTGCTTCAGTTTTTTGTGTGGAGTAAAGGAATTATGTTGTTTAAGGAGCCTGGGTAATTATTGAAGCGGGTAGCAAAAGCAGAAAAATGACTATTACAAAATAAAGTATATATGTCCACTACAGAAAGAATTGTGAGCAAATTATGATCCATCGGGGCATAAATTTTAAAAAAAGGACCAAATATTACATAAAATATCACAGTGTCTTGGCCTTAAAAAGAAAGACAGAAAAAGGTAGCAGTATGGAAAGGAAATTTAGTGGACCTGGATTTAGAACAGTAAGGTAGTGTATTGCTAAGAAGTGCATAGAGCTTTTTGTGTGCAGTGGTGCATGCATATAATCCAGTGGCACAGGAGGCTGAGTCAGGAAGATAGGGAGTTCAAAGCCAGCTTCAGCAAATTACCAAAGTGCTAAGCAGCTTAATGTGTCTCTGTCAAAAGAAAAGAAAAGAAAATGACTGGGAATATGGCTCAGTGCTTAAGCGTCCTGGAGTTCAATCCCTGGTACCATTAAAAAAAAAAAAAAGCATACTGTTAAACCTTAAAATGGGAGATAGGAAAGTTAATACGAACATAAAATGGTTGTATATATTTGTTATTACTAAAGGTTTCTCTCATAGTTTCCCTCGAAATTTTTTGTTTCAGCCATGTTCAACAGCAAAATTAAAGAATTTTCAACTGAACTCTTACCTTAATTTCTAAGTAGACCCCCAATCTCATGATAGTGAATATTTTATAATATGATTCATTTGGTTGTATGAACTTTTTGTTTGTATTTTTACAAAATGTAACCTGAGTCAAGGTAGTTTATTTGGAAGGTACTACAAACACACACTTGTGAGGAAATGAGGAAATAAAACACACAAAGAGAAATACCATTAGAGAAAGGTATGTTTATATTCTATGTTTCATAATTGTGCCAGAAAACATATAGAAGACTACATGGATTTGTGTGTGTATATATATAATGTGTATATATTGATGATTGATGATAGCCAACAGGGAAATGAATCATTTCACATTTCTGGATTGCTCTGCTTTTAGCAGGTAGAAAAAAGTTTAGTGTACCAAGGAAAGATCTAAGGTATAAAAAGAAATGGCTTTTTTTTTTTTTTTGGTACCAGCAATTAAACACAGACTCACTTAACTACTGAGTCATATCCCTAGTCATTTTCATTTTTTATTTTGAGAGAAGGTCTCACTAGGTTGCTTAGGGCCTTGTTATATTGTTGTTTGAACTGCTGATCCTGCTTCTCAGTCTCCCCAGCTGCTAGAATTGCAGACATGTACCACAATACTTAGCTCAGGGTATGGTTTCTTGAGATAGATCTCAAAATGCTCAACTCATTTAAGAACAGTTCTATTTACATGTTCCAGTGATGCATGAGGAAAATAAACTATTCAAGTCTGTAGGGGAAAGGGTTGTGGCTCAGCTATAGACCACTCATCTAGCATGTGCAAGGTGGTGGGTTCAATCCTCAGCACCACATAAAAATAAATAAAATAAAGGTATTCTGTCTAACTACAACTAAAAGCAAAGTACTTAAAAATTTTTAAAAATGATCCAAGTCTGTAATTTATTGGGGGTTGTCAGAGATTTTACAGACCATCCTTTACTATCAAAGTTTGCTCTAGGACATTTGATTCTTCTAAGTGTTATGACCAAGAAGCAAAGTATCTTTCATTACATATTAGACTTGTTACAGAATCTTCATATTCTCTAGCCTCATTTAAATTTTCATCTTTGCTTAATAAGTGTGATGGACCTGTATCCAACAGTACACATAAATCAAAAGAAGTAGGTGAAAAACTGTACAATGAAAACCATAGAATACTGAAGAAATAAAAGAAGAACTTCGAAGATAGAAAGAACATCTGTGGTTTTGGAAAGGCACAATTAATATAGTAAAAGTGGCCCATCAAAATACCAATGATATTCTTCAAAAACTCAAAATACTAAGTCCTAAAATTCAAATTTAATAATGAAAAAGCTAGAATATTCAAAGCAATTCTGAGCACTAAGAGCAATGCTGGAGACATCTCAATACCTGATCTCAAAATATACTACAGTTAAAATTTTAAAAATCAGCCTAATATTGTCTTAAAAACAGACATGAAGGAAGACCATTGGGATATAATAGACGGGTGAGAAACAAATATATATATATATATATATATATATATATATATATATATATATATACACATAATCATCTGTTCTTTGAAAAAAAATATGTTCGAGAAAAGACAAGCTTTTTAATAAATTATGTTGGGATTATTGGCTACCCTTATGTACAAAAATAAAACTCAATAACTATCACTCACACTGCACAAAAATCAATGATTTGAATGAAAGACATTGTAACTGCTAGAAGAAAATTAAAGATCAACACTCCAAAAATAGGAGCTCATACATCGCTTTCTTTAATATGACTTTCAAAGATCAAGTAATAATACCAAAAATCAATAAATAGAATGACACGAAACTAAAAAGCTTCTTCTGGCCATGAAAGAAAATAATTAAAAGTGAGAAGAGAATGTTCCAACGCATGTTTTTGGCACCTTTGTCTAATATAAGATACTTGTAATTTTTTGAGTTAGTCTCTGTGTCCTCTATTCTGTACTATTGGTCTACCAGATGGTTTTGGTTCCAATACTATGGTGTTTTTGTTACTATTGCTCTGTAGTATAGCTTACGGTCTGGAATAGTGATGCCACCTGCTTCACTCTTCCTGCTAAGGATTTCTTTAGCTATTCTAGGTCTCTTATTTTTCCAGATGAATTTCGTGATTCATTTTTTTATTTCTATGAGGAAGGCCATTGGGATTTTGATCGGAATTGCATTAAATCTGTATAGTGCTTCTGGTAGTGTGTTCATTTTGATAATATTAGTTCTAGCTATCCAAAAGCAAGGTAGATCTTTCCATCTTTAAGGACTTCTTTGGTTTCTGTCTTTAAGGTACTGTAGTTTTCATTGTACAGATCTTTCACCTCTTTCATTAAGTTGATTCTCAAGTATTTTATTTTATTTTTATTTTTGAGGCTACTGTAAATAGGTTAGTTTTCCTCATTTCCCTCTCAGAGAATTTGTCACTAATATAGAGAAATGCCTTTGATTTATGGGTGTTGATGTTATAACCTGCTACTTTGCTGAATTCATTTACTAGTTCTACAGTTTTCTGGTGGAACTTTTTGGTTCTTCTAGATATAGAATCATATCATCAGCAAATAGTGCTAATTTAAATACATATGCAACAAAATGAAATTAAACCCCTATCTCTCACCATGCCCAAAACTCAACTCAAAGTGGAACAAGGACCTAGGAATTAAACCAGAGACTCTCAGTCTAACAGAAATAAAAATAGACCCTAATTTTCTTCATGTGGGGATTAGGCCCCAACTTCCTTAATAACACTCCTATAGCATAAGAATTGAAACCAAGAATGAACAAATGAGATGAACTTAAACTAAAAAGTTTCTTCTCAGCAAAAGAAACAATCTATGAGGTGAATAGAGAGTCTATATCTTGGAAGCAAATTTTTACCCTCACACATCAGATAGAGCACTAATCTCTCGGGTTTATAAAGAACTCAAAAAGATAAACACCTAAGAAACAAATAAGTCAATCAAGTATTGGGCCAAGGACATGAACAGACACTTCTCAGAAGAGGATATTCAATCCATCAACAAATATATTAAAAAAAATTTCATCACCTCTAGCAATTAGAGAAATGCAAATCAAAACTACTCTAACATACAATCTCACTCCTGTCAGAATGGCAGCTATTATGAAGACAAACAACAATAAGTGTTGTCAAGGATGTGGGGGAAAAGATATACTCATACATTGCTGGTGGGATTGCAAATTGGTGCAGCCAATATGGAAAGCAGTATGGAGATTCCTTGGGAAACTGGAACCACCATTTGACAGAGCTATCCCTCTCCTTGGTCTATACCCAAAGGACTTAAAATCAGCATCCTACAGGGACAACCACATCAATGTTTATAGCAGCACAATTCACAATAGATGAACTGTGGAACCAATCTAGATGCACTTCAGTAGATGAATGAATTAAAAATGATGCATATATACACAGTGGAATATTACTCAGCAATAAAAGAGAATAAAATCATGGCATTTGCAGTTGGAGAAGGTAATGCTAAATGAAGATAGCCAATCCCCTTAAAAACAAATGATGAATATTTTCTCTGATATAAGGTGATGGACTCATAGTGGGGTAAGGAGAGGGAGCATGGAAGGAATAGAAAAACTCTAGATAGGGCCTAGGGGTGGGAGGGGAAGGGAGGTGGCAGGGGGTTAGCAATGATGGTGGAATGTGATGGACATCATTATCCAGAGTACATGTAGGAAGACATGAATTGGTGTGAACATACTTTATATACAACCAGATATATGAAAATATGTGTTCTATATGTGTAATAAGAATTGGGAAGCATTCCATTGTCATATATTTACAAAATAAAAGCAATTTTAAGAAAATAATTTTATCAAATTCTCTTACTCCTTTTAAACAGAGAGAGAGAGAGAGAGAGAGAGAGAGAGAGAGGAGAGAGAGAGAGAGAGAGAGAATGCTAACATATTGGGAGAAACTTTTTGTCACCTAATCTTTCTACACAGGCTTAATGTCCAGAACATGTAAAGAAGACAACCCACCCTCCTGAAAAAAATAATACCAGAAAAAAAATAACTCAATAATAAATTGGCAAAGGATTAAAACAGATATATCTCAAATTAAGAAATAAAAATGGACATGAAATTTATAAAAATCTGTTCAGCAGCCTTAGCAATCAGGGAAATAATTAAAATCATGCTGAGACTTAATACCACTCCAGTCAGAAAATTAATCATCAAGAATATAAATAACAATGATTGCTGATGAGAATGTGGGAAGAAAGTCCAGTTATATATCATTGGTAGAATTACAAATTAATGCATATTTCAAAAGCAGTATATAGATTCCTTAAAAGACTAGGAATGGAAGCCACCATATGACCATGCCATACCACTCCTTGGCATTTATCCAAAATAATTAAAATTAACATACTATAGTGATACATGCATGTTAATGTTTATAGCAGAGCAATTCACAATAGCCAGGTTATGGACTAGGCCAGGTGACTGGCCAGACAAACAGATAAGGAAAATGTGAAATGCATAAAGAAGAATAAAATCATGTCATTTGCTGGTGAATGTATGAATCTGGAGAATATCATGGTAAGGAAAAGAGAGAGAGAGATAGAGATAGAGAGAGAGAGAGAGAGAGAGAGAGAGAGAGAGAGAGAGAGATTGATTTAAGAAAGGAATTGCAAAAATATAAATAAGAAAAACAGAGTAGAAGAAGGGGATTAAGAGGTGGGGAAAAGGAGAAGTCATGGGGAGGAACTGGGGAATAAAATCTATTGAATTAATCTGTGCCCATATATGAATATACTATAATGAAGCTCAATTTTATATTAAATTCTATTCAAAAATTTTAATTATATAAATTTTTATATAAAATTAAAATTAATCAATGAGAAGGAAAAAATCAATTGGATAATACAATATTAATGATCAGAGGAGAAAATAGAAAAAGTAGAAGAATGAACACTTTTACTGGGGGGTAAAATACTAAAATCATTACTAGGCAATCTAAATGTATATGCTTCAAATTATCACAAAACTGTTGAATGTGTTTATACCAGACGAAATATATCACCCCAGAGATTAAAGTAATTCCACTGAATCTCAAGAGCATAAACACAAACAAAACCATACCTATGCATGTCATAGTAAAACTACTGGAAAAAAAAGAAAATTTTGGGCCAGAAGATGTAGCTCAATGGTAGAGCACTTGCCTACTACATGTGAGACACTGGGTTTGATCCTCAGCACCAAAGAAAATAAATAAAGGAATTGTGTCCATGTATAACTAAGATTATTTTAAATGATAAGAATAAAATAAACAAGAAAATCTTTAAAACACTAGAAAAAGGACATTTTAAAAATGAGCAATAATATCATCTTCACCAGACTACAAGACCCACTATTTCACATAAATATTAGATGCCAGGATATATTTAAAAGAATCATAAAATATAGGGGGAAATCATTCATCTATTATTATATATTTCAATAATATTTTTCAAAATTGAACTAAATGTTTTATTTGAGGCAAGGATTGGCCCCATTATCAGATTATGTATTAATGATACAGTGCCATGTTTTTTATTTGTTTGCACTTTTTATTTGCCTACAAATTATCCTGAATAGAGCACTGAAAAAGAATCCAAGTTAAAATTATCTACAGTTTGAGGCTGGGGATGTGGCGCAAGCGGTAGCGCACTCGCCTGGAGTGCGTGCGTCCCAGGTTTGATCCTTAGCACCACATACAAACAAAGATGTTGTGTCTGCCAAAAACTAAAAAATAAATATTAAAAATTCTCTTTCTCTCTCTCTCTCTCAAAAAAAAAAAATTATCTACAGTCACAAGCAAAACCTACCCTCATAGAAAAACCTGCTTCCCTGCAAAGAAACCCCCTAAACCATTGGTCTGCTAGTTTAACAAACAACTAGGAAAAAACACAAATTTAAAGAGTCCTCTTTGGGTAAGAACAAACATCAAAGATCATCCTCAAAAACTACCTCTGCAAATGACTACAAATATAATCAAGTCACACTATGGAGCCAATTATATTTCAACATACTTTCAAAAAGTACAGAGCAATCAGAGCTATAGGTGTATATCAGTGGTAGAGCACTTGCTTAGCATGCTTGAGGTCTTGGGTTAAATCAACAATACAACAAAAAATAAATTTAAAAATTCAGAATAATCAGCCATAAATTGCTGAACTCTAAGTATTATTTATGCTAGCAAAAACGGTAGACAGATTAACAGACAGATATAGGAAAGGGGTAGCAAAAAAGGTATTTTCGAAACCACTATGATTCCAGGGTGATTGTGCATACACCTATTTGTGCACCTGTTGAATGGCAACAGTGAAGGCTTTGCACTGAGGAGGAAATAGAATTTACTAAAATATTGCAATCCAAATTCTAAACAAATAACAAACACACACACATAAGACAGCAGGAAGAAGGTGGGATCATGATCTAAAGTTGTTACAATATACAACATAAAATATATATCCTCTTTAAAAAATGTGAATGAGGGGCTGGGGATGTGGCTCAAGAGGTAGCGCGCTCGCCTGGCATGCGTGTGGCCCGGGTTCGATCCTCAGCACCACATACAAACAAAGATGTTGTGTCTGCCAAAAACTAAAAAAATAAATATTTTTAAAAAATGTGAATGATAGGCAAAGAAAAAGGAATTTGAACAATAAACAAGTTTAAAGGATGGCAAAAGTGACTTCCTGTAAGAAGAGCTTGCGAGCATATTTGGCAAACTTCAAATAATACATTATAAATATTTTTATCAAGTAAAGGAAGCCATGTTGATCAAAGAGAATATCAATTAAAAACATACTGAAAAATGTAAATTTTGAGATTAAAAAATAAAAGTGAAAAGAAAATATTAGAGAGCTTAATATTAAATATGAATTAGAATAAGAAAAGGTCTATGAACGTGAAGATAGAGCGATATTGATTATGTAATACAAAGAATATAGAGAAAAACAATGAATAGCAATACATAGAACTTCTGATAAATATGAATCACCTTATTAAACACTCCAAAATGTGCCTTATGGAGTATCAAAAGAATAGGAGAGATAGAAAAGAGCAAAAAAAAATGTTTGAAAAATTAATAACTTAAAACTCTACAAAACTGATGAAAAAATATTAATTTACACATCCAAGAAATTCAACATACATTAAGTAGGATAAAAGAAAAGAATTCCACACAGAAACACATCAAAGAAAATATGATCAAAGCCTCAGCCAAAGCCAAAATTTAAAAAGAATCATGTACTAGTTAATATTGATAAAATTAAAATTTGACATCTCATCAGAAAAATATTACATATACATATGTGTACACAGAGGAAAGAGTGAGGGAAAAAAGGCTATAATGCATTAGAATGGCAGTGTTGAAGTGCTAAATGCAAAAATAATCAAATGGCAATGAAAAAATTTAAATACCAAAAAAAAATATTGTTCAAAAAAGAAAGTAAAAGAGACACTCTCAATTTAAAAACAAAATAAAATAAAGTAGATACACACATACACCCACATAATTTTCTGCTAGCAGACTTCCTCTCGGATTAATAAAAGTTTTCAGGTTGCAAGTAAGTCCTCTGAAGGAAGAATATGGAAGAGGGGATGTATACAGCAAGCTGTCACTCCTTCACAGCCTGGAATTGAAGCAGTGAGAGAACAGCTGACCAGAGAGATGTGTGACAGAGATAATACTATAAAACACATATCAGAAAGTCTGAGACTCAGAGGGATTCAGAAACTGAGTGTGGGAGATGAAAGCAGGAAAGAGTTACTTAACCCTGGATCCTAAACAGGTTGTGTCATGAGCAAAGTGTAACAAAGGGAGAAAGAGGGAGAGGTGAAGTTCCTAAGCTTACTTCCTTAATGTCAGTAAAAATTAAAATCAGACTGAGTTAAATTTGTATAGGAGTGGCAAAAATGTTTAGTGAAGGAGAAATACAGAGTTTATCTCAAATCGGTTGCAGAAAAATATGCTGGGAAGCCATCTTATAGAATTCACACAAAAGCTAGCCTGTCTGTAAGAAATTAAATCTATGCAGCTTCTTCACATCTGGTCAGTAAAAAATACTATGTTAGGAAATGCCTTTGGAATGTCCTCTCCCAGTAATTCTTGTAGAGGGTTCATTGGTAGCAGAAGGCTGACAAAACCCCCTGCTTGAATGGGATGAGATTGTTTTGAGATAAATTCATTCTCAGGGAGTACAGCAAAAGGAAAGCAGCAAGGTCCTCAGCAGTGAATAACAGTAGCAGGTTCACCAATTGCCACCAGATCCCCCTCTCAAATATAGGTTTGCTGATCGTGATCTCAGATGCTAAGCAAAACCCACAAGTTCAATAGCCAGCAGAGGCCCCATGATTCAAAACCTATGTCAAACAAAAACACCCTACAGCTACTGGCTACTACCCATCCCTCCAGGAAACAAACTGAGCCAGGACCAGTGCTGAAAGAACCTATGGGGAACAATAGCAATGTTGCAGAGTGATCACTGCAACAGCAACATCAAATCCATGTCCACTATTTGATGAGCACTGATGGAGTTAAGTCAGCTGAAACCCAGCGCCAACTGTGAATAAAATCAAAATCATAGTGATCTGCAACAGCCGTGGCCACATCTCACAGAAGGCCTGTACACACAGGTCTTACAGTCATTGGCAGCCACTAAGATTTCAGATACGAAACACTAACAAAAAGATGCAGTGGTGAGCAGACACTCAAAGATCCATGCCAGTGACAAACCTATGTCTGGTATTCCTGCATCCAAAAGAAGTGGCCTGCAGATGCCCTGGTCACCAAGCATAGGCAGACATGAGCCTGTGGGCCCATTGACAAGGAACACCAGCAACTGGAAGAAACCACTGGAATTACACCAATCAAGAAGGAGGCTCTTGTGCTACAACAGTGCCCCACACCTCTCAGAGGACATTCTGATACATGTCATACATTCCATAACTGCCAAAAGCTACAGAGCATGTTTAGCTCTGGACTCATCTAAAACATTACCTGGGCACAGCCCAAAACCATTGCAATCCCCTGAATCCAGCAGAGACCCTCATACATTGGTGGGTAGTTACCCACATACACACAGAGGTAGCCTACTGAGGAGTATCCCACAGACGCAAGGCACTGTCCACGTTGTCCATATGCAAGTAGAACAACTTTGTGCCACAGCATGGAATAGCAGGACTGCACCACTTATGAGCTATTCAGTGTCAATTCATCTGGATCACCATACCTCTATCTGAAGCCCATACACTCTGAAATCTACATAGGTGAATACACTACATATTTGATAGCTCCTGGTACATGAAGCACTGCTGCATGTCTGCATCCTCAGACAGGGAGATACCTGGCTTTTAAGTCACACACAACTACAGGCTGACATCTCTCACCCACCAAAAAGCTATCATCAAAGATTATAGAGGGCCCCATAGAACTGTAACAAAAGTGTGCTCTTTAGATCAGTGCTCCACACAGAGATACACTTAGAGGTAAAGCTAAATAGCTTTTAGAATTTGTTCAACCTTCCAGATACCAATGAAATCCACATTAGGAAGGCATAATAAGAAATCTTCTGGACTGAGGTTGTAGCTCAGTGGTGGAGCACTTGCCTCACATGTGTGAGGCACTGAATTTGATCCCCAGCACCACATAAAAACAAATAAATATAATAAAGTTTAAATTATTTTTTAAAAAGAAATCTTCCACCCCAAATAGCACAGAATGAGATAACATAAATCTAATGCCATTTTTTATCTTATAGATATTATATTCCATATGGAATCAAAATATTTCACCTCATTATTAGATATTTTGCTTTTCAACTGAGCCAGATATATTCATTTTGAAATGATTTAAATCATTAAAATATTTTTTCATTTTTCTTCTTCCTCATGTTTATATTCACTTCTCTTCTTTACTTTTCCCCTTGAATCACCTGCTCCTATCTTCATCCCCAACATTTTTAATATTTCTCTTTTCTTCCTTTTTTCTATTTTTTTTCTCTTTCCCCATTTTAAACTCTATGTAGTTTAATAGAAAAATAACACTTTCTAATAATTAATTTCTCAACCTCTTCAACAAATATCACTCCTCTTTTTTTTTTTACCTGGATTAGAATCTTGCAGGTAACATACTCAATAATATTTCTTAAGGAGTGTTAAGAAATTTTGTATTAAATTTTTGTTCTAAAGTGATTTCCATTATCTGGGATTAGTCTCTCCACTTAAATTGATGTTGGGTACTGGACATAGGAGAGGGTTCCAGTTGAGTGATATTAATGACTCTTAGATATTTGCTCAGATTAGGGAATTTAGTAAGAGAAAGCATTTAATTAAATGTCCCTTGTATAACAATAGACAAGATAATCCACAAAAATAAATGTGCAGAGATATAAACAATATGAAAGACCAAGGGAATCAAACATTTATAATAGTCAATAAGATTTAAAAAACTGATGACATAGACTCCATCTTGGAGTAAATACCAGGTTACAAAATCTTAGAAAATTGATGTTAAAAGGACAAAGAAAAACAAATACATTATAAATGTCAGGGATAACTTGATTTTGGCAATGCTATTTTAAAACACATCCTCTACTTTAAAACAACTATTACCCCATGGTCAGTCTGACCCAGAACAATGTTCAGCCTGACCTAAAACCCAGATAACACCATGTAATGAGAATTGCTATCTGGGACTGAAATCTTGAGAAGCACCCTGTTTGATATGGAATAGTGACCATCACAAATAATGATGCTAAACATAATAACCCATTTTTGAAAATCCCCTAGCAATGAATAACCAAACTGCAAAATCCCCCCACCCCTCCATTACCCTATAACTTCCCTAGGCTTTATGTGGGAAATAGGCTCCAGTTTCTGCTGGGACCCTTGACTGAAGGTTTATCCTACATGAAGTTATTTATATCCCCTCCCTCCAGTGGCTCCAATAAGGACCATTCACTTTGCTGGACATTTTATCCACCACCATCCATCACATATTGGGTGACTGACACCCCACCACCAACTCCCCTAGCTTACTGGAATCCCTGTCTTGGTTTCTGTCTCCTTGGTTACTGTTCATCTAAAAAATATCAGTGCTGAGTGAGAGAAACCCCCACCACTCTGGGTGACAATGACACACATTCTTTGGGGACACTCATCCATCACTTTTCATTCCATTGATTGTTCCTGGAATGATCTTAGAGAAATAAAAATTATTTTTGGAAGAACCTTTATTTTGGCTTTTCTTTCTGTTGAAGTACTTGGTGGCCTTCTTCAAACTTTTTGTTCAGCACAGGCCAGGCCCCTTCAAAACAAACATGAGACACACATTCAGACCTTGGGTCTCCAAGACCTAGTTAAATCTAAAAGACTGATTTTCTTCTGTAACACTGCCTAAACAAATACAAGCTGGATAATGACAGTCACTAGTCCTAATGTGGCACATTTGATTATCAGATTCTCCAAGATCTTAAAAACTTTCTCTAACATAATGGCAAATGACCCAAAGTTCCATATGTTCAGGCCTTCTAGTAATTGTGCCTCAGGCCTTCTCTCTGCCAAAACTTCTCAAATTTTACATTGTTTTTTCCAATGAAAAGTCCAGTCAAGATATTGGCAAATCCCCACATTCTGCCCATTCATCCTCTAATTTTGACTCCAGGGATGAACCACGTCTCTCTCAGCTTTATAACCAACCTCTTCCTTATGCTCATCTTCAACCATATTCACCCCTTCCTTCCTCACCCCACACTCTCACACCCTTTCTCCTACACAATCCTCTGCTTCCTGCAAGGTCCTTCTCCTCCACAAAGTGACATGTGCTGAAGGCACTGTATGTGTCCATATCCCATTTTTCCTATGCTGCCTCTAACAGGAAAAAAAAACACACGTTTAGGCTCTTTTCCTCAGACTCACTACATTTCAAAAATAATTCCTACACATTCTGCAGTCCTATGACCTTACTTGGAATGACATTTATGTCATCCTTTCCTCCTATCTATTTCCTGAGGGTAGGAATTATATCTGATTGGCAGGTAAGGCTCATGTAGACACTCTCTTACAGCCAAAGTCCTGCCTACAATCTGGTCCCATCAGTTCCTGTTACTAACCCAATCTGGACCTATCAGACCACTTCCACTAACAGGACCAAGGCAGGCCATATAATTACCTGCCTCCTGGCAGAAATGGAAAAGATTGCCTTAAAGACAGTCAATTGTGAAAGATTAAAGAAATCACCCAAGGAAGTGATGAAAACCCTGCCCTCTTTCTCAGAAGCTATCACTAAATATACCAAAGTTAACCCTGAGTCAGATGAGACCAGACTTTATCTTCATTTACATTTCATCTCCACATCTGTCTCAGATATCAGAATTAAAAAGACTTCCAAACTCTGTACCCTTCCTCTAAACTGACCTTGAAAGGTCTACAGCATAGAGAGGAAGAACAAAACCCACAAGAACTCAAACGAGATCAGGCTAAATTCAGGATGCTGGCAACTTTCCTTAGGCAAGGGTTCCATGCACCCCACAACCAGGAATTCTCTGTGTCATGATCCACACCTCCAGGTGCCTGCTTCAAATGTGGCCAACAGGGACATTGGACAAATGCCTTCCCTAACCCTAAACCTCAACCTGGGTCATGTCCCCTCTGCAACCAAAGGGGAAACTGGAAATTAGAATGTGCCTACTGAGCATTTTCCTCCAGTTGAATCTCTTCCAATTTACACAGGTCCATTGACACAAACATCAGCCTGGCAGACATTCTTGGCCTTACAATGGATAGCCTGTCTACAGAAGACTGATGGTCCCCTGTACTCTTCTCCCCCACTGCCATCACTCCATCCAAGCCCAGGGTAACATTGTCAGTATCTGGTAAGCTTAACTTTTTCTTATGGGAAAGTTTTCTGGCCAACAAAATTTTCTGAACCCCTTCAATCCTCTTCAACCTCTATTGTTGTTGTTGACAGAAAACCTAATACCCCTACAAACAGGTCCTTTGCTCTACAACCTATTTTATACTTCCTTCTCATACTCCTTCCTAGTCTTAGAATAATGCCCAACTGTTATCCTTGGGGGATACTCTAATCAAATTCGGTGTTTTAATTCATTTTAATTCCCACCATAGCTCCCCACACTCCTCTGCCTCCTTTATCCTCTTATGTGACCAGATGCCATTCCTCCCCCTCTAACATCCCTGTCAGTTCTCCTCCCTGAGGTGTCACCAACAGTGTGGGATACTCTCAAATCCACCATGGTCACCAACCACATTACCATTAAAATTTTCCTACAAGACGCTGCCTCCTCCCTCTACAATCCCAATACCCCATCAGTTCCCAAGTCCTCAGAGACCTTAAACCCATCATTTCCCACCTTTTCAAGGCTAACATTCTTTGACCCACTGACTCCCCTTATAATACCACAATTCTGACCTTCAAAAAACATGATGGTAATTTTTGCCTAGTACAGGACCTCTGCCTGACTAATCAGGCTATTGTTTCAATTTACTCTATATTCCTTAACTTTTATACCCTGCTCTCTCATATTGCCCCAATACAACTCACTTCTCAGTCTTTGACTTCAGATACTTTCTTCTGCATCCAATTTGACCACTTCTCTCAAAATCTATTTGCCTTCACATGGACAGACCTTATCTTTCATCCAGCTAACCTAGATGATTCTTCCTCTGGGCTTGAACAAAAGTCATCATTTGCTCAGTCAGGGCCTATCTCATAATTTAGCGAATCTCATTCTCTCCCTTAGTCTTCTTCTACAATTTATGGATAACCTGCTCCACTGCAGCCCCTCCTATGAGATTTTTATCAAACAAGCAACCCTTCTTTTAAATGTTCTGAATAAGTTAGTACATTGTGCCTCCCCTCAAAAAGCCCAAGTGGCTCAAACCCAAGCTATATATTCAGGACTCACTCATACTCTGAAATTTCAAGCCTTCTCACTATCCATAAACAATTCATTCAGAACCTCCCAGTCTCCACCCCACTACCAAAGATGATCTTCTCTCTTTTCTGAGACTAGTGTGTAATTCCCTCCTCTGGGTCCCTAACTTTGGTCCCCTTGCGAAGCCCCTTTACTCTGCTTCTCATGGTGACCATTCTAAAACCCTCTATTATTTTCTTTCTATTAATACTCTTACAGATGCCTGCTTTAGGGCTCCAAGATGCACAATGATTATTTTTTCTCTATGTTTCTGCTATCCAAAATATAACCTTGGGTCTCCTATGTCATATCTTTGGAGATTTCCCTAGTGTGGTTCCTTACTACCAAAACAATTAAACACTGTACTTCAGTGTTGGCCCCATGTCTGAAGGGACTTTGAGCTGTAGCCTTTTTGTGGCTTTAGCCATAAATTGATTATATATCAACATATTACCATTTTTTCCTTCCGCAACCAAATGGATGGAGCTAAATAGCTATCACTCTTTCCTGTCCTTTCTCCTCTCTAGAATCAGAAAAAAAATACATGCTGCTTTTAGAAACTCATCAGATATTTTTCTAACATTGAAAACCCTTTAATCCAGAGAACCTATTACATCTTCTCCTAAACTCTACAGATTCTCTTTCCTCTCACTCATGCTTTGAACTTTTGGATAATACGTCCTTTCCTTTTTACCATAACTTAGATACTCCTTTACCTGATGCCCCACATGGCCTCACCATAGGAGAGAAATGTCGTAGTATGCAATGATCAGATTATACAATTGGAGGCCCTACATCCCCAAACTACCTCTCAACAACTTGAATTAACATTTCTTACCAATTCACTCACTCAAATTCAAGTGCAGAAAGTAAACATCTATACTGACTCCAAACATACCTTCATATTCTTTACTCTCGTTCCCTGATCTGACAAGAACAGGGATTTTTAACTACTTAAGGGACACCCATCATTAATGGATGCCTTCAATTAAAGCTAACTGTCTCTTCTATCACTTTTCTGCTTGCCTTGACAATAATCAGGATATCTTCTTTTTAATGCAGAAATAATATTTATATCTGTTTACCCACTAACTGGACAGGAATTTGCACTCTGGCCTTTCTTACACCACCCATTCTATATTCCACTGAGGATGGACCCATCCTTATTTCAGTATACATCCCACTCAGAACAAAATGGCTATCTCTCTTATCCCTCTCCTGGTAGGCATGAGCATAACTACAGTAGTAGGAATTTCCACCCACCATTACATAGTACCTTCCAAAGAAAAGGTATAAAGCCTTAGAGAAATATTGACCAAACTCCTTATACTTCAGGACCAAATAAGATTCACTGGTAGAAGTTGTTCTCCATAATAGATGAGTACTAGATCTTCTGAGTGTAGAAAATGAGGCATCTGTTCCTTCCTACGAGAGACCTGCTGCTTTTACATGAACAAGTGTGACCTGGTGAGGGATGGCACAAAAAAATTAAGTGACTAAACTACACAATTTGATCAGTACTCCTCCTCATGGATCATGAGTTGTTTTCTTCCCCCAGTTATCTTTGGCTAGACCCTTATCTCTTCCCAATTCTGTTTATAATTATTGGCCATGCCATTCAGCCCTCCCTGTTTCACCTATTCACCTAGTTTTTACAGAAGACCATCAAGCCGCTTCCAACCAGAATTCCAAAACATCCTCCCACTTCACTGTGTTAGAGCTACGCAATACCAAGACCTATAATTGCCTACAACACATTAATACATGACAATTTCAATACATATCTCTCACCAATAGGTAGATCATCAAGACCTAAATTAAGTAAAGAATCTTTAGACCTGAAAAATACTATTAATCAAATTGACCTGACAGATATCTATAGCATATTTCACAATCAACAAATAAATTTCTTTTCTGTTCTTCAAAGAACCTTCTCTATAACAGACAATATTTTAAGATAAAATAAATATTCATGAATACAAAAAATGAAGATTAATTTCTTGCAACTTATCAGATCATAATGTATTGAAATTAGAAATTTAGAAAATTGTACACCATGAGCAAGCTGGTTTTATCCCAGAAATGCAAGATTATTTTAGCATATACAAATCTAATTACAAATGTATTTCACTATCTAAGCAGACTTAAAGAAAAAAAATCACATGATTATCTCAATAGATGCAGGAAAAACCTGCAACAAAATCCATTACCAATCCATGTTAAAAACACTAAAGAATTTCAGGATAAAAAAAGTTGACCTTAATATAATAAATATTGCTTATGGCAAATCCAAAGGCAGCATCATACTGTACTGTGAAAAACTGAGGATATTCCCTTTAAAATCAGGAATATGACAAGGATGTTCATGCTCACAATTCCTATTCAATGTTATACTTCAAAATCTAGCCACAATAATAAGGCAAGAAAAGAAAATTAAAGGAATTCAAATTGGAAAAGGAAAAGCCAAATTATCTCTGTTTGATGATGACATGATGCTTTTATTAGAATATCCAAGAAACTCCACAGGAAATCTACTGTTGATAAACAAATTGAGAAAATTACAATAAAAGATCAACATACAAAAAAATCAATTACGTTTCTATAGTCCCAATAATGAAACTGTGAGAAAAAAAATCAGGATCAGGAAAACACTTCTTCACCATAGTATCAAATAAATAAATAAAAAGAAAAAAAAGATAAAATAATTGAGAATAAATCTAAAGAGGTACATAAGAAATCTACCATGAAAATTACAGAATGCTAAAGAAACAAATTAAAGAAGTCTCCAGAGGAAGGAAACCTGTTCCATGTTCTAAGATGGGAACAATTTGCATTGTTAAAATGGCTGCATTATCAAAAGATTTAATGCAATTTTCATCAAAATGCCAATGACATTCTTCAAAGAACTAAGACAAAAAGAGTCCTAAAATTCATCTGAAAAGATAAAAGACTCAGAACAATCAAAGCAATCCTGAATAGAAAGAACAAGTCTGGATGTATCTCAATATCTAACTTCAGATAATACTGCATAGTTAACAGAAACAACAAAGCATTAGAATCAATATCAAAGGAATCTAAAGCTAGACTGTGAAAAATTCACACAGATATGATCATTTTTATCTTTGACAAAGGTGCCAAAAATATAGGGAAAATAATTATTTTACCAAAATGTGCTTGGAAAACTAGATAGTGATTTTTAGAAAAATACAATTAGATCCCTACAATTACTCTACAGAAAAGTCAACACAAAGTACAAAAACTGTGCAACTGCTAAAAGAAAACATATAGGCAAAGGTATCAATATCCTTAAAGAGACCCCTAATGTTCAAGAATTAAATCAAGAATCAATAAGTGGGATAACATCAATTTTAAAAGCTTCTATAAAGCAAGGGAAACAGGAATGTGAAGATAAATCCTACAGAATGGTAGAAAATCTTGGTCATTCACTTTTTTTCACAGAGGATTGTCATCCAGAATACATATATATAACTCAAAATACTTAACACCAAAAACACCCAAATAACCAAATTAATGAATGAACTATGAAATAAACAGACATTTATCAAAAAATTGGCCAACAAATAACTTAAATTTTTCCAACAAGATTAATCATCAGAGAAATGCAAATCAAAATTCACTGAGATTTTATCTCGCCCATTAAGAATGGCAAGCATTGAAAGTATACAGCTGGGTGCAATGGCATACACCTGTAATCCCAGCAGCTCCATTAGCTGAGGTGGGGGACTGTGAGTTCAAAAAGAGCCTCAACAACTTAGCAAGGCCCTAAACAACTCAGTGAGACCCCATCTCTGAATAAAATATAAAAAATGAGCTGGGGATATGTCTCAGTGGTAAAGTGCCCGTATTATTAAATAATAAATGCCACCAATGTTTTAAAGAGAAAGGAATGTTTATATATTTTTCTTGGGACTAAACATTTGTGAAAACACTATGGAAATCACTATGCTGATTCCTCAAAAGACTGGAAATGGAAGTACCATGTGACCCACATATTCCACCTCATAGTATTTACCAAAAAGAGTTAAAATCAGCATAATATTGTAAAATATGCATGTCAATATTTATAGAAGAGCAATTCACAATAGCCAAGTTTTGTAATGCATCTATCTGTGCATCAAGAAATGAATAGAGAAAGAAATTGTGAGATTATAAATATGTATATGTATTTATTTATATTATATACATATTCAAACATATATATGCATTATAAATACATATATAATCTCAAAATTCTCCATTCATTTTAAATATATATATATATATATATATATATATATATATATATATATATTCACATACACATACACACACACGCACACACATTTGTTTTTTTAGAAAATTACAATAGAGGAAGTGAAATAGGGGGAGGGAGTAGGGGAAAGATTAGGGAGTACGGGTAATGAACCAGAGCATATTATATTATATGAATATATGAATATTTCACAATGAATCCCACTATTATGTATAATTGCCATAATACACTAATAAAACTATTTAAAAACAAAAAGCAAGTAATCTGAGAAAATATTGGAATAATCATAAAAACAATGGGCAAAAATTAAGGTCATAATGTAATCATAAAACCTATAAATACCCTTTTTTCTCCTAACTTTTTGGAATTGATATTGGATTTATAACATACAGACTTACAAAATTTTACAATAACAACACAAATTAGATGTGTACAAATAAAATTGCATTGAAGTTAAGAAATATTACAGATGGTAACTCAGATTGACAGGAAAAAATGAAGAGTCAGGTGTGAAATAATAAGTTCAATATAAAAGTTTTATAGTTACTGCCATTATATGAATATATACTCCAAAATTCATGTTGAAACTTAATCTCCAGTGCAATAATATTAATAGGTGGTGTCTTAACAAATGAGTAGGTGATGGAAAGAGCCTTCATAAATGGAATTAAGACATTTATAAAATGAGGCTTCACAATGTTCAGTTCTTAGCCCTTCTGCCTCCTGCTACATGAGGGCAAAACATTTGTGCTCTCCAAAGGATACTCCTAAGACACTGCTGTCAGTTTGATTTAAGAGATATGTAAAAGACTTTCTAAGACAATCAATTTATCTTATTGACAGAAAGCAAAATTACTATTGTCTTTAGGTGTCTCAGGTGGTACAAGAGAAATGTGGCTATATCTCGATTTGTCTGCATTGCTGCAGCTTCAACACTGACCACTCATTACATGGACACAGGTGGCCACCTCAAGCAAGCACACTAGAGTATATGTTCAATCACCTTCTGATGCTGAATGGGGATAATGATTGGCATCAGCATGCCATATTTTGATATACTTCTCATATTTTCACAGGGCTGTATCCCATAAGGACCCCACTCTAATAGGCCACTTGACCACATGAACTTTCATGATGAAAACACTCAACAAAGTGGGAATAGAAGATAACTTCCACTACTTGAGAAAGGGTATTTATGAAAAATACACAATTAATGTATCACTTCCTCATGAAAGAATGCATATTATTCCCCCAATTTAGAGATTATATCAGGAAAATTAAGCAAGAGATAAATAAAGCATTCAGATTGGAAAAGATATAAAACAATCTACATTTACAGATAAGAGATATTTTTACATAGAAAATCCAAAGAAATCCACTAACAAAACTCTTCCAACTAATAGAACAATTCAGCAAATTTCCAGGATAAATTTAAATTTGCAAAGAATAAATTGTATTTCTTTATCTTTTCAATGAAAAAATACAAAGAAAAAATTTAAGAAACTAATTTCAATATTAATAGCATAAAATAATAAAATACTTAAAAAAACAATTTAACAAAATGTGCAGAATTTTTAATCTGAAAACTACAAAACAAAGCACTATTAAAAGATATTTTCAAAAAGTTCATTATTAAAATAAGCCAGAAGAAATATATATACTGAAATTCATGTGCTAGTATATTTAGAGCTATAGTACTTAACAGACAAAAAAAAAATAGAAAAGAAACAACTCAAGCATGTATCAAGATTACAAAGTGTAAAAAAAATGATGTTATAGTCACACTAATGGAAAACATAGACTAATGAGTGTAAAGCATTTATAATGACAAAAAAGGTGAAGCTCCCAAGTCTTGAAGTTAAGCAAATTATTCAGATAGAAAATAATATTATGTATGATTATTTTTATAAAAAGACTAACAAAAGCAAGTGGACATTTATTTTCTCGGACAGAGAAGAACAGTTTTAATGAAAATCTCTTACTCCAAAGTCATTAAAATGCATGCATAAATATATAAGAAAGGAAAATCTCTAAGAACTGAAATCAGAAATAAAATAAGAGCTTGAATTCAGCAATTTAAGTGAACTCAAAGCCTTCTACCTCCTGTAGTTATTAGCGCCTGTAGGTATTAACTGGTATTAATTAATCTAGGGAGTTTTTAACCTACTATGTAATGTGAAATACAAAGCAGTGGGTCCACACAGAACAAACAATCATATTAGATATTGATGACAAATGACCTATATGAAGTATCAATTTCAAGAAAAGGGGGGACCATAAGAAGATATGCCTCTCAAAATCTGATAAAAAGGGAATTTGTTTTAACTATGGACAGCTTTGGATGAGGATTACAATATTCTCTCTAGGTAAACCACAGCTATGGCTTAAATACTGATTTATTATGAGGATGAATCAATATGATTTTACATGTCTAATAAGTTTTTTCAACTGAAGACAAATTTGTATCTCCTAGGCAGTGAAATGGAACACATTAAAAAAGCATTTTATAGAAGATAATATAATTAATAAAACATTTAAAGAATGCTCATTGTTAAAATTCCACTGAACATGAGTTCATAATAAAAAACAATTATTCAAAATCAAAGGGATTTGAGTGAAATTCTTGATTACTCTTATCATACCTTTATAATGCTATCATGATTATATGGAAATGATAGCCTTGTCTAATGTACTTGCTCCACCAAGCAGCTCACCAAAACTTGGTGAAGAACAGTTCAAATCCATTCTCAATAATGCTATACTTATTGAGATAATTTACATGACAAAATTTGTTTAGTGGCTACAAAAAAAAAGAGCTTTATAGATTTAGTCATATACCTGTTGCTACAGAAGATAAACTTGTCTTTTTGAAGGCAAACTTCAGTGTCTATATTACCTATGTTTAATAAGTTTTCCTTCTTCTTTACTCCTTTTGAAACAGGATTTTGCCAAATTGTCCTGATATCTCCACCCTTTGGGAAATTATGGTTCATGAATTGGCTACTATTTTCTGGCATCAGGACATATTGCCAGAGCTTGGGCTGTCCAACATAGCAGAATATAAATAATGAATAAGAATTCATCATTATGTAAGGATACTTCTTTAATTTATCCCATAAGGCTTTAGATCTTTATGCAAAAGTTACACTTTCTGCCTTAGAAACCATCAAACTGAAATTATCAATGATATTTGTGGGAATATCAGTTGAGAACATAAATTGGTAAAACTAGAAATCTGATTTGAAAAACATCACAAATCGTTGAAGCAGTTATTTTTTTCATAATATTTTATTTAAAACATTTAAAATTAAGGTATGTTTTTAATATTTTATTATAGTAATGTGTATAAAAATAGAAAAATGTATCATATGACATCTGCATGTTAGAATGAATTGTAGCCACTAGAAAACTGTATCTAAACAATACTCAATGATACAGGAAAAGTGACTGTTGAGAGCCACACCTGAAGGGGCCCCAGAAAACTTCCAGCTGCCAGCAAACTTCCAGCTGCCAGCAAACTTCCAGCTGCCAGCAAACTTCCAGCTGCCAGCTGATGATTGGCTCACAGCAGCCCCAGCAAACTTCTAGCTGCCAACTGATTGGCTCCTCTGCGGTGATGCTCATTGGGCTGTTTCCCTGCCCTTTCAGACCACGGAGCTGCTCATTGGGGGACTATTTTGGCTCTGCCCACACGACCCAGCCAATCGGCCTCAAGAGCAGGAGGAGTGGGGGAGGTTGAGAGTCTTGTGGGAAGCCGGTGGTGGCAGTTGGGCTCTGAGGGTTTTTCCTGAGGAGCTGTGTGCTGTGGTGTGTGTGTTCTAAAAATAAAGTTTGATTCTTTTGACAAGTGGCTCCTGAATTGTGCCCAGCCAGACTGCGGCAAGTGACAATAAAATATTTTATGTCAAAACATTGGCTGCAAATCTTTGTAGAAAATATTCATTATTAATTATTTAAATATGATATGATTTTTTTGAAGATCTAAAAATACCACCAAACTTGTATAGCTAGTAAATTACTGCATGTCTATATTTCAGGGATTAATCAGCTGAAAGAGAAATTTAGAAAACTACCCAATTCACAATAGCCACATACACACACACACAGAAAAAAAAAAAAGGTGAAAGACCTCTATGATGAAAACTACAGAACACTAAAGAAAGAAATTGAAGAAGACCTTAAAAGATGGAAAGATCTCCCATGTTCATGGATAGGCAGAATTAATATTGTCAAAATGGTTATACTACCAAAACTGTTATACAGCTTTAAATGCAATTCCTTTTAAAATTTCAAGGACATTCTTCATAAAACTAGAAAAAAAAAACAATCATGAAATTCACTTGGATAGATAAGAGACAAATAGTAGCCAAAGCAATCCTTAGGGAGAAGAGTAAAGCAAGAAGCATCACAATACCACACTTTAAACTATACGACAGAGGAATAGTAACAAAAATGGCATGGTACTGTCAATAACATAGACATGTAGAACAATGATACAGAATAGAAGACATAGAGACTACCCACATAAATATTGTTATCTCATACTAGACAAAGGTGCAAAAAAATAAACATTGGGGAAAAGATAACATCTCCAACAAATGATGCTGGGAAAACTGGAAGTCCATATGCAGCAAAATGAAATTAAACCACTATCTCTCACCCTGTACAAAAATCAACTCAATGTAGATCAAAGACTTAGGCTCTAGAACACAGACACTGCACCTAATAGAAGAAAAAGCAGGCTCACATCTTCACCAAGTTGGCTTAGGAATTGACTTCCTTAACCAGATTCCTAAAGTGCAAGAAAGAAAATTAAGAATCAACAAATGGGAAGGATCTAAACTAAAAAGCTACTTTTCAGCAACAAAACAATCAATAACATGAAGAAAGAGCCTACAGAATGAGAGAAAATATTTACCACACACACCTCAGATAGAGCACTAATCCCCAGCATATATAAAGAACTCAAAAACCTTAATACCCCAAAACAAATAAACCTTTCAATAAATGGGCTAAGGAACTGAACAGACACTTCACAGAAGAAGAAATACAATCAATCAACACAAATCAAAACTAATCTAAGATTTCATCTCACTTCAGTCAGAATGGCAATTATCAAGAACTCTAACCTAGGTGTTCTTCAACAGATGAATGGATAAAGAAAATATGACTTATATACACAATTGAATATTATCCAGCCTTAAAGAGGAATGAAACTATGGCATTTTTAGGTAAATGGATGGAACTATAGAATATCATTCTAAGAGAAGTAAGCCAAACTGAACAAGTAAAGGACTAATGTTTTCTCTCATAAACAGATGTTAATCTATAATGGGAGATGGGTCGGGAAAAATGAAAAAACTTTGATTTGTGCAGAAGGGAGTTACTATTATTTGGATATAATATATACATGCATGATTAAACTACCAGTGTGACTCTACATCATGTTCAGTGAGAGGAAGAAGTTGCATTCCATTTGTGTACAATATGACAAAATGCATTCTACTCTCATGTATAACTAATTAGAACAAATTTAGAAACAAAGTAAATTAAGAAAAAAGAGGGATGCAAATATTTTTGAGAAATATTAATTATTAAATTAATTAATTAATTAGGTCTTATTTTGGCTTAATAATTTGTTTTTATTTTAAATCTTTATAATGATAATGCAATATATTTGAACATATCAAATTGATTTGAAAGTATTACCTATTTTTTAAAATAGTGTTAGAATTCATATGCATTTCATAGTTTTAATTATACTACAATGGAATTTCTTTGAATTATTGTAAGTATGTACACATGCTTAGGTAAAAATAAAAAGGGATCCATTATTATACCCTCATCACAAAACAAAGAAAATCACAGATTGTGTTGTAACATTTTAAAAATGGTTATTTTTAAATGTATTTTTGAAGTTTCTAAGATATATTTTGTTATGGCATATAGGATAGAATGATAGTCATGACATTAGGATATATGATGATCATACCAATTTGTCAAACTGCAAACAATGAATTTACCATACATAATTATTATTAATAATCCTTAAGAATTTTCTACAGAATGACAGTAGTTTCAATTTGTGTGAAATAATGATTCTCTTTCTAGCTGCCAAATTGAGTCATCATAGAGACGGTTTTACAAAATACCTGGATTCCACCTCCAGGAAGTCTGTTTTAATCTGGACATGAGAATATAGTTTCATATACTGAGTGAGCTCTCTCTCATCTTGCGAGAGGGTCCACGAAACAGGGTAGAGAAGAGTGTGGCTGCACAGTCGCTAATCAAGACCTCCAGAGAACAAGCAGGAAACAGATCTGATTTTATTGCACTTACCATGTACATATACTCAGTCAGTAGCTAAGCAGTTTCTTGTTAACTGCCCTTGCAGCAACCAATCAAGGAACAGGCTGTGGAGCAAGTGCAGGGACTGCAACACAAGGCCTAATGCCCAGGGCTGTGCCTACAGGGTAAGTGGCCGGCTGCTCAGGCGCCTAGCAAAAGGGGAGTGGCCTGCCACTCAGAAGCCCTTAACATATGGCATGTATGCAGTACTCTATGCACATGTACCCACAATATACTTTAAAATCCATTCCCCCACCAGACTTATTCCAATGTGTAAACGGAATTGAGGACAACTACTCTGAACTTCTGACTCTTCTCAGTTGACTCATGTTTCTATTTGCCTGAAAGAAAATGTTGCCAAAATTTGAAGCCACAAGGAACAAAACAACTGAGGTTTACTTAGATTAATCAATACCTTTGATATTTTTTCAATACTGTAATTTTCTATCAAGCTTATGAACTCATTATTTGAATGTTGTTAAAATCTTTCAACATAAATCCCAAGGAAAAAAAATAAGACCTTTGTATCTATCTCATTATATCCTATATAAATAAAGTACTTATAAATCTGAGATCTGTCAACTTTGTATGAACACCATGATTTGACAAAATGGAACTGAGCATCAATAATGAAGGATATTAGCAAAATAGTTCATTTCTTTAATTCTGCTTCCAAAGATTCTGATTTATTACAGATAAGAAACTGGTGTTTGTAATGTATTCATCAGGTGAGTATGCTGAAATATTGCAAGATTTAGAGAATACTTGAACTCTCTAAGTTTTATCTATGAATTATGTGCTGATTTTTTTTTTTTTTTTGTGCCAGGGATTGAATTCAGGGCACTTAACCACTGAGCCACATCCCCAGCCCATTTTAGTTTTTATTTTAAGATAGGATCTCGCTAAGTTGCTTAGGTCCTTGCTAAGTTGCTGAGGTTGGGTTTAAACTTGTGGACCTCCTGTCTCAGCCTCCTGAGCCACTGGAATTTTAGGCATGCACCACTGCATCCAGCTACTTTGAAAACTGCACTCCTTAATGAAAATAAGAAAGTAAAAACTGAATTGTCATACATGATGTAAACTGACAATATTAGTGAGTATGATAGGCAGAAGTGTCTGAAGTTGTTTTTTCCACTGAATTTAAGATGAAATTATTCTCTCTCTTAAAATTGGCATACTTACTCTCAAGATGTTGACTTTGGTCTCACAATCTAGTACACATGGCACCTTGAAATCATATTTTTCTGGCTTGTGAGTTTATAGTGCTTACAATATGCATATAGAGACAGACACAGGAACTGAGGCAGAAAAGGTATCTTTTTTGTTTTGTTTTGTTTTATTTCTGATTATTGACATCTATAATTTACCTTAAAGTTCTAAGTAGCATGCTGGGGCAATGGCACAGCGGTAGTGCACTTGCCTGGCATGTGTGAGGCACTGGGTTCGATTCTCAGCACCACATAAAAATAAATAAAATTCTTATCAACAACTAAAAAGTTCTAAGCAGCAATCTCCACTGTACCAAACCAATACAGCCCCAAATTTTATTTTTCTTAAGGATTTATTTTTTAATTATTTTTATATTAGAGGTAATTATGAGAGAAAATAGGTATAGTTAAGTCAATCATCAAAATAACATACCATTAAATATTTTAATTCTGAAAATGTGCACCCACTATTAACAAACAATGAAAATACAGTTCATTTAATAGGCCATAAAATTCCAGTCATTGATTGCATTCTATTATTTTGTCACTTTATTTTATGGTGATAATTGTAAAAAATTGATTTTGTATGCTTATGGATATAGTAAGTCAAACTTTGCTAATTTCATGGAGAAAATTCTCTTGATTTCACATCACAAGACAAATATGATGCTATGTCATTGTCACATGAAAGAATATAATGTTTCTTTACTAAAATGCCTTCTACTAGCCACTTTTTCTGCATTCTGTAGAGTACAGTTTCTTACTAAATAATTTCTCCAAATGTTCTCTAGAATGAAGTTGAAATGTGTAAGAAAACATATAATGTGAAATGATTGTGTCTGTTACTCATGTCTTGCTCAATCTGAACAAAACTTTTGATCTGAACAACTCCTTTCCCCATTGAAATGGCCATATTTATTGTGGATGAAAGAAGGTTGCTTATTTATTGACAATATGTTTTTTACCAATATTTCTTTTATTTATTTTTATGTAGTGCTGAGGATCAAACCCAGTGCCTCACACATGCTAGGCAAGCACTCTACCACTAGGCTACAAACCCAGTCATTGACAATACATATTTAATGTAGCAAATATTCCACTAACTTAAAAAATCATATTTGGCAAAATATATGTTATTCAAAGTTTTGGTAAAATAATACAAACCAAGGACTCCAAGCAAATTCTCTGTTGGTTTCTACAAAGTATTATTTCTACCTGAAAAAAAAATCTTCAAAATTAGTAGGAATTGCCTGCTTAGAATTATAATAAAAATGAATAACTATAGAAAGATACAGAATATATTACATTTTTGTAATGGTAACGGTTCCTATATTTTATATTTATTTCATGACAGTGCTATTTTTTTCTTATTCCACTCGGGCTTTTCATCTGGAAAAATGTATTTCTTAGGAAAAAAAAAGATACATTAATTTCTTGTGAGAAGTTATATATAAATACATATTAATGTCCTCATACTTACCAAAGACTATATATTGTTTGACTAAAGGGCAAAAATCATATGATTATGTTTCCATTGAACTCAAAGAGGACAGAAGATACATATTTTAAAATATTTAATTGAAATGGTGATGAAAAAATCTGTAAATCCCCCAACAGATTATCCCTCACATATCACTTAACAGTCTTTTCATAAGCCTATTCTAGCTTTGATAAAGGAAACTGTGATTGACAATTTTATGCACCACTTTGACTATTTGTCCAAACAGCTCTGGATGTTCCTGTGAATAGTTTTAAATGAGATAAATATCTAAGTCAGTAAATACCATGTAAAGCAGATAAAATTCCATAATGTGGAGGGTTTCATCATAATAGATAGATAGATATAGTAGATATTTATGTGCAAGTATATATAAATATTAATATATAATTATGTGTGTGTAAATATATATGTATGTATATATATATATATATATATATATATATATATATATCTTAAACTTTCGTGAGGAAAAGGAATTCTTCCAGAAAACTTTCTTTCAGACTCCAACCACAAAATCAACTCTTCTCTATCCTATCAAACTATCTTTCAGACTTGCCAGCCTCCACAGTCAAATAATGTGAACCAATGCCTTTAAGATCTCTCTCTCTCCTTCTCTCTCTCTCTCTCTCTCTCTCTCTCTCTCTCTCTCTCTCCCTCTCTCTCTCCCTCTCTCTTCTCTCTCTCAACTTATTCCCCAATAAAGTTAGTGATATTGATTGAGCCCCTAAGTTTTGTTAATTGTTTTATTGTGTAAAGGCACTCTCTAAAACCTCATTTGAGGAGATTAACACAACATTGCCTAAGGAAATTGTAATGGCCTCCCTTGTGGTAGCTGCCTTACAAGTTACACTTGATTTTCTGTCTTCAAGGTAACTCTTTACTCATATGCCTATTGCTATGCTCATTTTCCAGATGACTCTGAAAGTCAAGGTACAAACTGTGATCCATGAGATGTGCTACATTCCAAAAGAACTACATATTTTCCCCCAAATTATTGCAAATATGAAATAATGGTGGAAGTAACATAAAGTTGGATCAGGTATAATTTATTCATATCTGTCCATTAAGCAGTTGCCCTGGAATTACTTTGCAGTTCAAGGAGTTAGAAAAGGATCATTTAGTTTATTTTGTTGGTAGATGGAAACATAAAAAAAAAATGTGACCTGAAGCAAATGAAGTCGAAATGCCAGACCTCATTATTTTTTACTTAGATGTGGATATAGGGATTAAAATGATAAGGGAGATTGCAATGTTATAGGGGATTTGTCATTTAAGATCTCTTTTCCCATCCTCTGTGAGTCCAGAAGACAAAAATTCTACTATGACTTTGATAAAAAAGTATTGCAAGGGGACCTTCAAAACATTAAGAAGTTCTTTTATTTTAAACTTTTGTAAATTTTTGTGTTTTTTTCTTTTATTGTTTATTCTTAGCTATGTGTGATATTGAATTCATTGTTATTTAATTATACAAGCATAGCATATGTATTATTCTAATTAATACCCTATTCTTGTGGATGTAAATGATGGTGAGATTCACTGTGGTGTATTCATATATGTAGATAGGAAAATAATTTCAGCTTCATTCAACTGTCTTTTCTTTTCCTGTCTCCACTCCCTTCCCTTTATTACCCTTTGTCTAATCTACTGAATTTTTATTCTTCCCCTTTATACCCTTCTTTTGGATTAGCTTCCACATTTTAGTGAAAACATTCAATCTTTGTCTTTTTAGGACAGACTTATTTCATTTATCACGATAGTTTCCAGGTCCGTCTATTTATTTGCAATTGTGATAAATTCATTCTTATTAATGACTGAGTAATACTTCATTGTATTTATATACCAAAAATTCTTTATCCATTCATCTGTTGCAGGGCACCTAGGTTGGCTCCATATCTATCTTAATAAGTTCTTGATAAGAAAATTCTAAGTCAGAACTTAATGGGAACAGTTGAAACTGAATTAGTAAACCTACATGCAACATGTTAATTGGATTCTCAGTGGCAGGGGCCAAATGACCACACCTAATTTCCAAAATCAAAGTGGGTGGAGCTGTTTTAATGCACAGCAGAGTCAATACACTGATCAGAAAAGTTTGACTTGCAGAGACCTTTAGTGCTAGTTGGTTAATTATTGTGTTCAAAATAGAACACAGGACCTGAACAGACACTTCTCAGAGGAGGACATACAATCAATCAACAAGTACACGAAAAAATGCTCACCATCTCTAGCAGTCAGAGAAATGCAAATCAAAACCACCCTAAGATACCATCTCACTCCAGTAAGATTGGCAGCCATTATGAAGTCAAACAACAACAAGTGCTGGCGAGGATGTGGGGAAAAGGGTACTCTTGTACGTTGCTGGTGGGACTGCAAATTGGTGTGGCCAATTTGGAAAGCAGTATGGAGATTCCTGGGAAAGCTGGGAATGAAACCACCATTTGACCCAGCTATTGCCCTTCTCGGACTATTCCCTGAAGACCTTAAAATATCACACTACAGGGATACTGCCACATCAATGTTCATAGCAACACAATTCACAATAGCTAGACTGTGGAATCAACCCAGATGCCCTTTAATAGATGAATGGATAAAAAAAATGTGGCATTTATACACAGTGGAGTACTACGCAGCACTAAAAAATGACAAAATCATGGAATTTGCAGGGAAATGGATGGCACTAGAGCAGATTATGCTAAGTGAAGCTAGCCAATTCCTAAAAAACAAATGCCAAATATCTTCTTTGATATAATGAGAGCAACTAAGAACAGAGCAGGGAGGAAGAGCAGGAGGAAAAGATTAACATTAAACAGAGACATGAGGTGGGAGGGAAAGGAAGAGAAAAGGGAAATTGCATGGAAATGGAAGGAGACCCTCAATGTTATATAAAATTACATATAAGAGGTTGTGAGGGGAATGGGGAAAAAAACAAGGAGAGAAATGAATTACAGTAGATGGGGTAGAAAGAGAAGATGGGAGGGGAGGGGAGGGGGGATAGTAGAGGATAGGAAAGGCAGCAAAATACAACAGTTACTAATATGGCATTATGTAAAAATCTGGATGCGTAACTGATGTGATTCTGCAATCTGTATTTGGGGTAAAAATGGGAGTTCATAACCCACTTGAATCTAATGTATGAAATATGATATGTCAAGAGCTTTGTAATGTTTTGAACAACCAATAAAAAAATAGATAGAAAACTACTTGATTATACATTGATCTTCACAAAGATAAAATTTGTAGGTAAAATGAACAAAAACATTATAAGAAGATATAAAGTCATGATCATCTCATTTCCCAGAATTGCAGTCAATATACAGACTCAGGATTGAATAATGAATGTTCCATTTGAGGAAGGGCCTTACTATTGACAAAATGTATGCAGTTAACATTACTCCCAATCATCTCCAAAGGGACCTATGAACTTTCACCAGGATGACTGTGCATTGAAGAATAAAACAGTCAAACTGCCAACATCAAAATTGTAATAGATACGGGGGTAGTGATAATTACCACATCTCCATACTTCTTGCGTACTTGGCCTCTACAGAATAAAGATTCTGGATCATTACAATAGATTGTTATAATCTTAACCTGGTGGTGTCTCCAATTTCAACTACTATACCAGATGTGGTTTCATTGCTTGTACCAATTCACATACATCTTGATACCTGAAATATAGCTAATGATATTGGAAATGATTTATTCTCCAAACCTGTTAGCAATATATATTCATTGTTCTACTTTAAGGATATATATATATATATATATATATATATATATATATATATATATTATTCAGTTCTATGGCAATTTATTTTACAAAGATCTTGATTGAATTTTTCTTCTAC
Organism: Urocitellus parryii; assembly: GCF_045843805.1. Classification (NCBI taxonomy): domain Eukaryota; kingdom Metazoa; phylum Chordata; class Mammalia; order Rodentia; family Sciuridae; genus Urocitellus; species Urocitellus parryii. Next base: position 48,019,299 of record NC_135547.1, on the reverse strand, counting down.
CTGATATCATATTGGTCCATTACACTGATGGCATTATGCTGATTAGACCCATAAAACAAGAAAAAACAATTACTCTAATTTGAATGTGAGAGAATGGAGAGTTATAAAAATGTCAGTCCTCTATCACTGAAATTTCTAGAGTCCAGTGTTGTAGGACATGCTAATATGTGCCTTCTAAGGTAAAGAATAAATTTCTACATCTTAATCTTTCCACAGACAAAAATGTGGCACAATGTTTAGTGTACATCTTTGTATTTTATAGGCAACTATTACTAATTTCTGTGCATTACTGTGTACTATTTACCATGTGACCTGAAAAGATGTAGTTTTTATTGGGGTTAAAAATAACACTCTGAAATGGGTCCAGGCTGCTCTGAAAGCTATTCTGTCGATTAAGCCTCATGATTCAGCAGATTCAATGGTGCTTGAAATATCAGTGTCAGATAGAGATATTGTTCAGAGATCATAGTAGGTCTGTATAGGTAAATCATAGTGCATGATCTTTAGCTATTAGGGAGAAATCCTGCCATCCCCCACAAATAACTAATCTCTCCTTTGAAGTAACAACTGTTGCTATGCTATTGACACTCTGAATGATTAAACATGGGCCATCAATTTACCATGCAATCTGAGCTGCCCATTAATAGCTGACCCATGAAGCCATACAATTGGTGAGTCCTGTGACATCCTATCATCAAACAGAAGTGGTATACTTCAGAGAAGGATGCAGCAGACTCCAAATGCACAAGTTATATTAAGGAGTGATCCAAATGCTCATGGTTCCCTTATTTTGAACACTACTAACTCAAAGTAGGTACTTATATCCTAATAGGTAGTTTCCTGTGATCAGTTGATGGAATAGAGAAAAGTTGGGCCTGGTTTACAAAAATTCTGCTGGATATGCATACATCACCAGAAAATAGTGTTGTAGCACTAGAAACCCTTTCTGATACATCTCTGAAGAAAGAACAGTGGTGATGGGAAACCTTCCCAGTGCAGGACTTAAGGAAATATATTTTTTTGTTTGTTTGTTTGTTTGTTTTGTTTTATTGGATAGAAACATGTCCACATCTGTGATTCTATATCAATTCATGAAATGATTTTGCTAGATGGACAGATAATTTAAGGAACATGATTAGAAAATTTGTGACAAGGAAGTCTGGAGAAGAGTTATATAGATAGTCATCTATAAATGGGTGGAAAAGGGAATATATTTGTGTCCCATATGAATATTTAAACAATGATTACCTCAGTGGAATATTTTAATAAGGTGATATATAATGACCTATTTTTGTGCTTACCAATCAGCCTCTTTCACAGCCATTGATGGCATCATCCAACATGCTTATGAAAAAAATAACCATGCTTATAATATTAGAAGTTCTATGAAGGACCAGCAACCTAGATATTCACTCACCAGGGTCCAACTGGCTATAGCCAATGCTGAGTGCCAAATTTAAAAGCATCAGGACCAAACCTGAGCCCACAATATGGCACCATTCACTGAAATGAAAGACCTGTTAACTGGTGGAAATTTGATTTCATTGGACCACCTTAATCATGGAATGAGTAATGTTTTGTTCTTATTTAAATAGACACAATGGGTTCCTATTTTCCCACTGTGTATGAAATCTACTGCTAAAACTGTCATCTGTGCGCTTATAGAATACTTTATCTACCTTCAAAGTCTTCAACAAGCATTACTTTCTGTTAAAGGTACTGGCATCTCAACAAATGAAATATAGCAATGGGGAGGTCCAGGCACATGGAATTAACTTATCTTACTATATTCCCCAGCACCCTGAAGCAAATGGCATGATAAAACAATGCAATGGCCATTTGAATACTACCTTATAGAATCAGCAAGGTGGAAATACCTTGCATAACCAGTGCAAAATTCTTTAATGTGCTGTTTGTGTTTAGAATTAACCTCCAATATATGGTAGTATTTTTCCCATAGCAAAGATTTATATGTCCATCAATAAAAGTGTTAGCTTTATATTCCCATGACCTTATGTTCTTTTGGCTCAAAAGTCTTATTTCCAAAGGAAAAAATTCTTCCACCAGGAAACACAATAATGATTTAAAAAAAACTGGAATTCAATAATGTCCACCAGTTAATTGTGCTTCCTCAAATCACTGTCCTACTTATTCTAAGTAGGACAACAGGTAAATAAGAGTGTCATCATGCTGGTTGGGATGACTAATTACATTTATAAGGTGGAAATTGGACATCTTTGTGATAAGGAAGGTAAAAAATACAAGAAATCCCTTGACTCATCTTGTAGAATTGACATGTTGTATGTTTAAAGTTAATAGAAAATTATAGCAACACAATGTAAGCAAATCTAATAATGATTATAACATTTATAGAATGAAGTTTTGGTCACTTCATCAGGCAAAGTGCTTGTTGAGGGAAAAAAAGAATATGGAGGTGCTGGATATCTAGCTCAGTTGGTAGAGTGCTTGTCCCACATGCACAAGGCCCCGGGTTCAACCCCCAGCACCACCCACCCATACAAAAAGATTATGGAATGAGCAATATAAGAAAGTGCCGCAACCCGGCTGCACAAGCCGCCGCAACCCGGCTAGACACAGAAACAAGAACCGCTCAAGCAGGAAACAAACTTTATTTAAAAAAGCCGCCAGCGATCCCTGTGCGTCTTGCTAGCCAGCCCGTCGACCCACGTGTGTCACCAGAACCGGGCGCGCGCACCTCCCCTGGAAATTCCCTCCTACTATCCTTCCCCAACCAATAGGAACTCTTCCATTACATGTGTGACATGAGTAACCTGAGTCCTGTAACAGGCCGAGGTAAACAGCAGGAGTCCAATTTTCATATGAATGTAAAACTTAACATAATCATAATCTCAATGGCTAGCTGGCAGTCACCTAAACCAAAGGTACCTGTATCAATATTTTTGCTGTGGCTCCTAGCAAGGAAGTAGACATAAATATGTGCTATGACTACATGAACAGTTACAGAAATGAGGTTTTGTAATTGCCATGGATATTCATTCCTTATTTTGTTAAGAACATGTTTATATCTATACACACAAATAACTGATTAAATATCATTCTTTCCATTATTCTCTTGTAGGCTACATCTGATTTTTTGTTGGTTGTTTTTAGTTATACATGACAGTAGAATCCATTCTGATATAATTACACAAGCATGGGATATATCTTATTCTACGTAGGACAATATTCTTGTGGATGTACACAATGATGAGATTCACTGTGGTGTGTTTATATACTGTACATAGAAAAATTATGTAACATTAAATCCTCTGTCTTCCTTTTCCTATACCCCTCCATTATTCTTTTATCATATAATGTAGGATATATATAATTTATAATATAATAATTAAGTCCTTATAGATTTATATTATAGCAATTAAATTACACAATATCAAGAAAACAAGTATCAAACAAGGTATTTGCATGTCTTTCCGAAGTAAGTGTTAGTGAATTTGGGGAAACATGCAGAAAAAAAATTATCATGATAGGTAGAATTTTAACTTCATCATTTTTATTATTTCATTATTTGTTAAGAGTTTAAGGAGATCCATATAGCTGTGTAGATCGAAAAAAATAGATTTATGATGATGATTGATTTAATATGTCATCTTGGCTGGGATATATTTAGAGAAACATATATAGATGTGCTATAAAAGTAGTTTAAGATCAGATTATCATTTAAATTAGTAGAATGTATAAAAATAACCTTTCATTATGTTGGTGTGTCTCATCTAATCATTATCTGTCTTAAAAAAAAAAAATCTTCCCTTAGGAAAGAGTTGATCCTGCCAGCAATCTCTTAGAACTTTAGCTGCAGCATCAACTCTTTCCTAGGTCTTCATTAAACTGGCCTATTCTGTAGATTTTGGAATTGCCAGTGTTCCAAATATGACAAAACACTTTTTTAAATTAAAATTCTCTTTCCACACATATAAATATGTATACACACAAACACACACAGACAGAATCACAAGCATATCAAATTGATTCTTTTTTTCTGTGGAGCCCTTATGACTATAAAAATAAAATATCATGATTAGGCTACACTAATCACAGTTAATCCCTGGATTTGGAAAGAAGCCAATGTTTGTAAATCATATCATCATCTACCATTTGAGTATTTGGACATGTGTTAAGAAATTAAAATATGTGGAATGTGTCCTGTGGCAACAGATAGTGTCTGTTATAACTACAATTTGCATGCCTGCAACCTTGATTGTGAAAGTAATTATAAAGTACATATACATATATTGTTGAGTTAGAAAATCTAAGGAACTGGAATTCCTTCCTTCTTTTCTCCTTCCTTGGTTTTTCTAAAATTTCCAACCAAATTTTAATCTACTTTTTAAGAGGATGAAAACAGGGGCACAATGAAGAAAGGAAGCCTTGGATCCTATGGGACTTTGAATGGTTAAATCATGAATAGAGCATTCATAGCAATGATAACACATCTTTAGTGAGATCATGATATTGACAGGTATGGTGATATACAAATTAATAGGAAGAAAACACCATTCCTTCATTAAGGTTAAATTCTAGGGCTCATCATTTTATATTAATATTTAATATGTCAAATTAGTATTTCTTTCAATGGAGCTTTTGAAGAATTGTTTTGCTGAGACATAGTTCACATACCATACAATTTACAGATTTACATTTTATACTTAAATTGTTTTTAGTATATTCAAAGATAAGTGCAACCATCACCACAGTCAATTTTAGACCATTTTATCATCCCCCAAAGAAACTAAACTATAAATGTGGATGTTACTGTTTCTCTATTCAGCTCCGTCAGTTTTTATTTCATTTATTTTCAGGCTCTTTTATGATCATCATGTCTTCTTGACAGGTTCATCAATCTATAATTATGTAACATTCCCCTTTATCATTAGTAATTTTCACTGAATTGAAGTTCTTCTGTTATCACTGTGGCAATATCAGTGCTGCACACTGATGGGATGCATAAGATGCATTGGCTCCTGGAGCTCTTCTAAAGACAGCCACAGAAAGATTAGGCTGCTTATTACAGGAGGCATGGATATTACTTTTCTTTTTATTACCAGAGATAATCTTGTGGCACACTAGGTTCCAGGTCTATCCAGTTTTTAATTCTGGATATGTGGGAAATAAAAAGGAAAAACAGGGGAATTCATCATCATCATGTTCAACTTCTGATATACCTAGCCATTCCACTTTGTCTTTCAATTCTTCAGAATTCTTTGATTTAAAAAAAAATATTTCCAGGGCATTGTGTTTCATTATGAAGTAAAACACAGATTAAACAAGGCTAGCTTATCTCAGAAATGGAAATTTACAACCATTTTTAAAATATACATTTTTCTTGTGTGTTTAGAAGGACTTTACCGGGTCTAATAGAGAGTGCCTAGTTTCTTCTCATAAGAAGCATATAGTATAGCACAGCAATTTTATTCTTGCTAATTAATTGGAATTTCCTGTTATAACAGGTTAGATAACCCAGGAAATACACCAGCGATGGAATCAGGAATTGACAACTGAAAGAATTCAACAGCAACAAAATCACAAGTCTTTGCTTAGACTGGCATGGCCTTTCAGAATTGTCCCAATTGAAGAAAATTGTGGGGAATTTGTACCCATGCAATGACTCATCATTAGAAGTGAACTAACACCTGTTCAGAAATATAACATTGGAAGATGTAGGTCCTTTTGGCATAGGGTAATTTTTTGAGAGGCTCTCAGTTATGAACTACTGGCCACTCGCCTGGAAGCTGAGGAGATGACTTTCTAGATCCCAAAGAGGGAGACCGTGAAGAGATTTCAGAGTCTCAAACTCCAAAGTAGAACATTCTGACACACTGAATTTATAGTAGTACACAAAACACTTGTAATTTTAAAAATCTCCAAAGAAGAAAAACAATAAGGATTGTAAACTTCTTATCTATTTGGACATTGTAAATATGTTCCAAGAGACAGAAATATGTGAGAAAATTGCAAAGGAAGGGAAAGATTATATAGAATTGTATTAAATTTATGGAAAAATTTTATAGAAGCTAAATCTTGTACTGAGTAATGAAGGAAATATAGAAATTTAATTAATGATAGTAAAATAATTTTCAGAGTGTATACTTTAGCAACACGAGTGAGAACACCACATGCAAAGAAAGTGTAATAGGCAATTATTATGAAGTGATTTTAATTATATTATATATAGATAGATCTAAAATTAATTTCCTGATCTATTATTCCCTTGCTGTGTGATACTCTATGAGATACTTATCTTTTGAAGTCTTATTTCTTTATACTAAAGTTCATTTATTTAATGATTACTTACTGATTGCCTACCATATTTGAATCACTTTTCTATGTACCAAAATACAGTAAATGGACAAGACAGATATGATTATTATTAGTATAGTTCTCATACAAACATTATAAAATTGTTGCCTTTTTATGAACTGCTGTGATATACTTAACTCACTGTCTATTATGTATGAAATCCATAAATATCACTTGATGTTTACAATTATAGTTGTAGCAGCATGTCTGATGACAAAAATAAACCTGTAAATAGAAAGTGAAGATTAAGTGGAGAAAGGTAATGAATACCAAAGTTATGAACTTGGGCCAGGCATGGTGGCACAAACCTGTAATCCCAGGGACTTGGGAGGCTGAGGCAGGAGGATCACGGGTTCAAAGGCAGCCTCAGGAAAGCAAGGCACTAAGCAACTTAGGGAGAACCTGTCTCTATATAAAATAGAAAATAGGGCTTGGGATGTGGCTCAGTGGTCAGGTGCCCCTCAGTTCAATCCCAGTACCAAAAAAAAAAGAATTTGGAGAATATGGGTTTGAATTCATAAATTACACAAAAAGTTATACCTATTTTTCCATAAGTTATATTTTAAACCAACAAATACAACTGTATAAATTTTGGGGATTGAATGTGATGTATTGTCACATGTATACTCTTGTGGAATGATCAAACCCAGATGATTAACATATCTATCATTCAAAACATTTATCACATTTTTGTGAGAATATTTAGAAATATTTTTGTGGGGAATGGTGTATATGCATATAATCCAGACTTGGTAGGCTGAGGCAGAGGGACGGCAATTTTGAGGCCAACCTCAGCAACATAGCAAGAACCTGTCTCAAAATAATAAAAATAAAAAGGAGGTAGTCCACTGGAAGGCTACCCCTGGATTCAACTTCTAGCATTTAAAAACATAAAAGCATGCAATATAATTTGCTCTAATTCAATCTCCAGTACTTCGCCTTTCCCTCACCTCCTCACTCCCCCTGTACCCTTATCTTTATTCTACTCATCTTTCTGCTATTTACTTTTAAATTTTTTGCTTATTTGGTTTTTAGTTAGCATATTGTGCATATACATGATGGTGATATTTACTGTAGTATATTTGTATATATACATAGGAAAGTTAGGTCAGATTCATTCTGCTCTTCTTCCCCTCTCCCATCCCTTCTCCATCCCCCTCAGTCCACTTAACTTTCTTTTATTTTGAATGGAATCTGCCCCCCCCACCCCTGCTTTCCCCTTATTTTGGACTAGCTTCTGCATATCAGAGAAAACATTCAAACCTTTGGCTTTCTGAGTCTGTATTATTTCACTTAGCATGATAGTACCCAGTTTCATTTCTTTACCAGCAAGTTCCATAGTTTCATTCTTCTTTAAAGCTGAGTAATACTCCATTGTGTATATACCACATTTTCTTCATCCATTCATCTGTTGAAGGGTACCTGTTTGGGTTCCATAGCTTGGTTAATGTGCTACTATAAATATTGATGTCATTGTATCCTTATAGTGTGCTGATTTTAAATCTTTTGGGTATTTCACTTTGTAAAATAGATGCAAAACTATTTATCTAATCTACTCATTGTATGAATTTTGATACTATGTATTTGTCATGGAATTGGTCTATGATATCTAAGATCAAATTATTCACATTTTCAAAGAATAAAATTTTACTATTGATGAACTTATTATTGTATGGTTTCAATTTCCATAATTTGTGTGTGGTATAATCATTTTTTTAATTTTTCTTGCATTTAGCTTGGATTTATTTTTCTCATCTACTTTTCTACAGTAAATCACAGATGATTAATTTTATATCTTTCTTCCTCTCTAATATATGAATTTAATATTATCAATTTTCTCTTAGCATAGTTTGCATTGCATTTCTCACCTTTAATGTTATATATAGTTTTAATTTAGAATATAATATTGTTGAATTTTTCATGAGACTTCTTTGTTGCATTGTTAGAAGTTCATTGTTTAATTTACAAATAAGTGGGGTGAATTTCCAAGATTATTGATTTTTGGATTTATTGTGCTCTGAAACATACTTTACATGATTCCCATTACATTCTTGTTGTTGTTGTTGTTACCATTATTATTATTATACCAAATGTTGAACCCAGAGACACTTAGCCACTAAGCCACATCCCCAGAAACTGTCTTAGTGAGACAGTTTCTCACTAAGTTGCTGACACTGCATTTGAACTTGTGCTCCTACTGCCTCATCCTCTCAAGCTACTAGGATTACAGGTGTACACCACAGCACTGGGCCACTTTAAATTTTTGAAAGTATGATTGAAGTCAGAGAGTGTTGGCTTCTTATTGATATTCCATGTGTTTTTAAAATGAATATGTGTTCTGCTGATGGATGATATTGTATTAGTCAGAATTCTCTAGAGAACTGCTAACATCCTGCGAGTTAATATATGAATGAACAATAACAGATGGTATATTCTTAAAATGTCAGTTTGATTGATGATGCTCTTTAGGTTGACTTATTGGTAATCCCATCAACTTTTTAATTTCCTGCTTATTTGATCTATCATTTATTCAAAAAAGATGTTGAAATTCCAAAGTATAATAGGGAGTTTATTTTTCATTTCAAGAGTATAACTTTTCCATTATTTATTTTGATAAACTGTTGTTAGTTAATTCTACATTTAGAATTTTTTTTTGAAAATTTGCCTATTCATCATGGTGGGGTTGCTATTTTATTACTGAATAACTTTCTTGCTCTGAAATTGACTTTGTGTGACACTAATATAGATAGTCATTCTTTCTTTTTTTAATTTAATAGTTTTATTAAAGTATAGGAAAGAGCAAGGGCACAATAAGAATAGACGATCTCAATGTAGTTTTGATTTGCAATTCTCTGATTGCTAAAGATGTTGAACACTTTTTTCATTTATATGTTGGCCATTTGTACTTCTTCTTTTGAGCAATGTGTGTTTAGAGTTTTTGCCCATTTAGTAATTTGGGGGGAGGTGTATGGCCCTTTTTGATCTTTTTTTAACTTTTTTAAAAAAATTTTAATTTATTATATGTGACAACAGAATGCATTCCAATTCTTATTGCACATAAGGAGCACAATTTTTCATATATCTGGTTGTACACAAGGTAGAGTAATATAATTTGTGTCTTCTTTTATGTACTAGGATAATGAGGACAATCAAATTTCACAGTCTTTCCTATCCCTATAATCCTGCCTTCCCCTTGCTCACCTTTTCCCCTTTGCCTTATCTAAAGTTCATTTAATCTGCCCATGGCCCGACTGCAGCATATTATGAATCAACATCCTTAAAACAGAAAAATTATTCCACATTTTTTGGGGGGATTGGCTAATTTCACTTAGCATTATATTCTCCAGCTACATCCATTTACCTTCAAAAGCCATGATTTTATCCTCTTTTAATGTTGAATAATATTCCATTGTGTAAATATACCACATTTTCTTTGTGCATTAATCTATTGAAGAGCATCTAGGTTGGTTCCACAGTTTAGCTACTGTGAATTGTGCTGTTTTAAACATTGATGTGGCTGTGTCCATGTGGTATGCTGTTTTTAAGTCCTTTGGGTATAGATTGAAGAGAGGGATAGCTGGGTCAAATGGTGGTTCCATTCCCAGATTTCCAAGAAATCTCCATACTGCTTTCTATATTGCTTGCATCAGTTTGCAGTCCCACCAGCAGTTTATGAGTGCAACTTTTCCCCCACATCCTCACCAACACTTATTGTTGTTTGTATTCCCAATAGCTGCCATTCTGACTGGAGTGAGATGATATCTTAGAGCAGTTTTGACTTGCATTTCTCCATTTGCCAGAGATCTTCAAAATTTTTTCATATATTTGTTGATTGATTGTATATCTTCTGAGAAGTGTCTGTTCAATTTCCTTGGCTTATTTATTCATTGGGTTTTTTTTTTTGGTGTTAAGATTTTTGAGTTTTTTTAATATATTCTAGAGATTAGTGCTCTATCTGACATGTATGTGGTGAGAATTTGTTCCCAAACTGTAGGCTCTCTATTCACCTCACAGATTGTTTCTTTTGCTGAGAAGAAACTTTTTAGTTTGAATTCCTCCCATTTATTGATTTGTGATATTAATTCTTGTGCTATAGAAGTCTTTTCAAGGAAGTTGGGGCCTAATCTGACATGATGGAGATTTGGACCTACTTTTTTTTCTAATAAGTACATTGTCTCTGGGTTAATTCCTAGGTCCTTGATCCACTTTGAGTTGAGTTTTATTCCTGGTGAGATATATGGGTTTAATTTCACTTTGTTGCATATGGATTTCCAATTTTACCAGGACCATTTTTTGACAAGTCTAGCTTTTCTCAAATGTAGGTTTTTGGCACCATTGTCAAATATAAGATAAGTGTAATTATGTGGGTTGAGCTCTGTGACCTTTATTCTGTACCATTGGTCTATTTTGTTGCCAATACCATGCTGTTTTTCTTACTATTGCTCTGTAGTATACTTTAACTTCTGGTATTGTGATGCCCACCTGCCTCACTCTTCTTGCTAAGGATTGCTTTAGATATTCTGGGTCTCTTATTTTTCCAGATGAATTTCATGACTGATTTTTCTATTTCTATGAGGAATGCCATTGGAATTTTTATTGGAATTACTTTAAATCTGCATAGTGCTTTTGGTAGTATGGTCATTTTGACAATATTAATTCTGCGTATCCAAGAACAAGGTAGATCTATCCATCTTCTAAGGTTTCCTTTAATTTCTTTCTTTAATGTTCTGTAGATTTCATCATAGAGGTATTCCACCTCTTTTATTAAGTTGATTCCCAAATATGTTGTTGTTGTTGTTGTTGTTATTACTATTATTATTATGATGATGATGATTATTATTATTAGGTTTGCTATTGTAAATGGGGTAGTTTTTCTTGTTTCCTTTTTGGAAGATTTGTCATTGATATACAGAAATGCCCTTGATTTTATGGATGTTGATTTTGTGTCTTGCAACTTTGCTGAATTCATTTACTAGTTCTAAAAGTTTTCTGGTGAAATTTTTGGGTCTTCCAGGAGTTAGTATCTTAGAGTCAGCAAATCGAGTTAATTTGAGTTCTTTACCTCTTTTTATTGCTTTAATTTCTTTTATCTGTCTAATTTCTCTGGCCAGTTTTTCAAGAATTATGTTAAGTAGAAGGGGTGGAAAGAGCATCCCTGTATTATTCCAGTTTTTAGAGGGAATGCTTTCAATTTTTCTCCATTTAGAATGATGTTGGCCTGGGGCTTAGCATACATAGTTTTTACGATGTTAATATGTTTCTGTTATCCCTAATTTTTCTAGAGTTTTGAAAATGAAAGGGTACAGGATTTTGTCCAATGATTTTTCTGCATCTATTGAAATAATCTTATGGTTCTTATCTTTAAGTCTATTAATGTGATGAATTACATTTTTTGATTTCTGTATGTTGAAACAATTTTGCATCACTGGAAACAACCCTACTTGATTTTGGTGTCTTTTTGATATGTTTTTGTATTCGATTTGCCAGAATTTTATTGAGGATATTTGCATCTATGTTTATTAGAGATATTGGTGGGAAGTTTTCTTTTTTGATGTTTCTATGCCTGGTTTTGGAATCAGGGTGATTTTGATCTCATAGAATGAGTTAGGAAGTCTTCCCTTATTTTCTCTTTTGTGAAATAAACTGAAGAGTATTGATGTCAGTTCTTCTTAAAAGATCTTGTAGAAGTTGGCTGTGTATCCATCGGCTCCTGGGCTTTTCTTGGTTATTAGGCTTCTGATGGCATCTTCTATTTAATTGCTTGAAATTTGTCTGTTTAAATTTTGTATATCATCCTGATTCAATTTAGTAAAAAATTATATGACTCTAGAAATTTGTTGAAGCCTTCGGTATTTTCAATTTCATTGTATTACAAGTTTTCAACATAATTTCTATATATTCCATATTTCTGGAGTGTGTGTTGTGATATTTTTTTATTTTATCACAGATGTTAGTAATTTGAGTTTTCTCTCTCCTTGTCTTTGTTAGAATGGCTAAGGGCCAGTCAATTTTATATTTTTTCAACAAACCAATTTTTGTTTTGTCAATTTTTTCAATTGTTTTTTTTTTATTGTTGTTGTTGTTGTTCTAATTTCATTGATTTCAGCTCAGATTTTACTTATTTCTGCTCTTTCTACAGCTTTTGGTGTAGATTTGTAATTCATTTCCAAAAGCTTTGAGATGTAATGTTAAGTCATTTATTTGTTGATTTTTTCTTCTTTTAAGGAATGAACTCCATGCAATAAAAGTTCCTCTTATAACTGCTTTCATATATATCTGTGTTCTCACTAACCTCTGAATTTTTTAATCTCCTCTTTGATATCTTCTGCCACCCATTGCTCATTCAGTAGCATATTATTTAGTTTTCAGGTGTTGGAGTGGATTTTATTTCTTATTTTATCATTGATTTCTAATTTCATTCCATTAAGTACTGATAGAATGCAGGGTAGTATCTCTACTTTGTTATATTTGCTAAGAGTTGCTTTGTGGCATAATATATGGTCTATTTAAGAGAAGGATTCATGTGCTTCTGAAAAGAAACTGTATTCACTCTTTGATGGATGGAATATACTATCTATCTATCTATCTATCTATCTATCTATCTATCTATCTATATTATATCAGTTAAGTCTAAGTTATTTATTGTATGATTGAGTTCTATAGTTTCTTTGTTCAGCATTTGTTTGGAAGATTTATCCAGTGGTGAAAGAGGTGTGTCAAAGTCACCCAAAATTATTGGTTTTCATTTGTTGTATTCTTGAACTTGAGATGAGTTTTTTGATAAATGTAGATGCTCATTTGTTTGGGGAATATATATATATATTTGTAATTGTAAAGTCTTGTTGGAGTAGGGTTCCCTTGAGCAGTATGTGGTGTCCTTCTTTATCACTTTTGATTAATTTTAGCTTGAAGTCTACTTTATTTGATATGAGATGGAAACCCCTGCTTGCTTCTGCAATACATGTGAGGGTGTAATTTTCCCAAACTTTCACCTTCAGTCTGTGAATGTCTTTTCCTATGAGATGAGTCTCTTGAATGCAGCATATTGTTTAGTCTTCTTTTGTTGTTGTTCCACTCTGCTAGTCTCTGTCTTTTGATTGGTGAGTTTAGGGCATTAACACTCAAGGTTGTTATTGAGACATGATTTGTATTCCCAGCCATTTTTGTTTATTTTCAGTATTTGACTTGACTTGGTTTCTCCTCTTATTAGTTTTTCTTTTAGTGTGATACCACCCTCTGCCTATTTTCATCATTGTTTTTCATTTCTTCTTCATGGAATATTTTGCCAAGGATGATCTGTAGTGCAGGCTTTCTAGTTGAAAATTCTTTTAACTTTTGTTTCTCATACAAGGCTTTTATTTTATCATCAAATCTAAAGTTTAATTTTAATGGACATAAGATTCTTGGTTGGCATCCATTTTCTTTCAGAGCTTGGTATATGTTGTTCTATGATCTCCTGGCTTTGAGGGTCTGGGTTGAAAAATCTTCTGAGATACAAATTGGTCTCCCCCAATATGTGATTTGATTCCTGTCTCTTGTGGTTTTTAAGATTATATCCTTATTCTGTATGCTAGGCATTTTCATTGTAATGTGCCTTTGTGTAGATCTGTTGTAATTTTGTACACTTGGTGTCCTGTGAGCCACTTGTATTTGGTTTTACAATTTATTCTTCATACTTGGGAAATTTTCTGCTATTGTCTCATTGAAGAGATTGCACATTCCTTTGTTTTGAAACTCTGTGCCTTCCTCTATCCCAAAACTCATAGGTTTGGTCTTTTGATGCTGACCCATAATTCTTGGATGTTCTGTTCATGGTTTCTTACTATCTTCACTGTGTGGTGAACTTGCTTTTCCAGTTTGTATACTTTGCCTTCATTATCTGATGTTCTTTCTTCCAAGTGATCTAATCTCTTCGTTATGCTTTCTATTGAGTTTTGAAATTTGGTTTATTGTTTCCTTCATTTAAAGAATTCCAGACTTTTTTTCCAGAGTCTCTATCTGTTTCTTGAAGTAATCTTTAAATACCTGTATTTGTTCTCTTATCTCTTTGTTGGAATGATAAATTTTTGCCTGTATTTGCTCATTTACATCATTCTTTAATTCAGAGATCATTTTTATTATGAACCTTCTTCTGAACTTCTTCTCTGACATTTTTTTTTCAAGTTTGCTGTTCATGGGTTCTTTTATTGTAGTAACCTGGTTTGTTTGGGGCACTTTCCTTTCTTGTTTTTTTCATGTTGTCTATGTATCTTCCTTTCTTGCATGTAATCTGTAATATCTTAGATATTACAGATTCTACCCTATATTTTGTAGGGCTGATGCTGATTGTCTGTACCTCACCTTGATCTTGGGCTTCCAGACCCTGGTAGTGTCCCTCAATGTATGCTATTACAACTAATGTTGGTGGTGGCAATAGCCAAGGTAACTAGAGATAATAGTGGAGGTGCCCCAAGATGGATGCAAGGTCTTACAGAGATGGAGCTGAAAGGGTGGGACTTACATTGTCTTTGGGATGCCTGCTCTGACATGTAGCTGCTTCTAGGCCCTGTCTTTTTTCAAAAGGTAAGGGCTACTACATGGAGAAGGCTATAGTGATGTCTGCCATGTTCCAAGATGGAAGTGGGCTAGGCTTGGGCTCTCAGGTGGGGGGGGCATGGCAGACTGTACCCACCCTGGGTCTGGGTCCCATGTATATTGGTGTAAGCAGATCTGGGCTGGGCCTGGGCTTTGGTGGTCTGCCAGGGGCAGGATGGTCCCAGACCTTTTGTGCACCTGGGTCTGCAAAAGTCAGTGTGTGTGAATCTGGGCTGGGCCTTAGATCCTGTGGTGTCTGCTGTTTGGAAAAAGCAGTCCTGTGCCAGAGCTTGAGCTCTGGGGGATGTCTTTCATTGGCAGAATGGACTAATTCTTCCTCCCAATGATATTGTTCTTAGCCTTTTTATGTTTTCATATACTATAATAATTAAAGATAATTTTTATCATAATTACCTTAAGAAATGGTTATTTTTAGAGCAACTGAGAATAAGCAAATTGAAAGTTTATTTGTCATGTATTGATAGCCTTTCCTGATGTTCTTTCTTTTTTAATTTAGATCTGATTCTCTTACTAATATGATTTTCTCTCTGATTAAATGACTTCTTTTAAATCTTCTTGTAAGAAAAATTGTTGGTAATGAATACTTAAGACTGTTTGTGTGAGACTTTCTATTCCTCCTTCACTTTGAAATATTAATTTCATTAAATATAGCTTTACCTTGGTAGAATTTTTATTTTATAACTTTTAATGTTTTATTCCATTTTCTTCTTGCTTGTATACTTTCTGATAAGAAATCACTGTACTTCTTATCTTTTATTTCTTTATGGTAAAGTTCTTATTGTTCTATGGTTTCTTTTAAGATTTTTGTTTGTCTACTGATGTTGTATAACAAAGGTTCTTCTAGTTATTTCTCTCTCTCTCTCTCTCTCCACACACACACACACACACACACACACTGTTGTTAGTCCCGCTGATGGGTTCTGATGATGGATAATATGATACTAGTCAGGATTCTCTAAATAAAAGCTAACATCCTACAATTTAATATATGAAATGAACAATAACAAAGTTATATTCTTAAAATGCAAATTTGATTAATGATGTTCTTTTATTTCATAACTTTCTTTGTTTTATTCCATTTTCTTCTTGTTTGTATACTTTCTGATAATTACACACACACACACACAGACACACACACGGAGAAAAACTCTATTATCTAATTTAAAAATATAAATTAAGTATATGTCACTGATTTGTCATTAAATTATAATCTAGAATATGAAGGTTCTCAAAATATGAGTTTTAAAAAGGTGCTTACATCTTAGAATTAAGGAATACTTGAGAAGAAAACATGTGTTAAGTTATTAGAATTTGTTTAATTATGAATTTTCTATTCTCTAAGTTTATAACCAAGCCTTTTCATTCAAAAATTAGATTAAAATAACATTAAAATCTTGATATAGCATTAAGTGTTTTTTTATTTGAGAAAATATGTCATCTTTTAACCAATCTGTGACTTATACAATGCAAAGATACATATCTCATAAGAAGTTGTATAAACTAGAGAAATATAATCAGGATTTTGTAATGATGTTTAAATCCAAATCCTTGCCCTTTTGCCAAAGGTGATTACTGATTATTGATAGCAATAAAGAAACAACATAATGAAGATGCTACTTCTCATCACACATAACTGAAAATAGTAAATTATTTTCATAAATAACTTTTATATCACTATATCCACAAATATTGTGACATTGGTTTCTTTAAAATAATTTTCTTTATTGTTCTGATCCAAAGTGTTAAAAATTATTCCTCTTAATTAAATATTTTCTATACAATTAAATGCTCCTAATCAGAACTGTAAGGTAGTGCCTATGCAGTGTCATCAACCCTCATAATAGCCTTTTTCTTTCTCTAGATTTAATTATTTCATATACTTAAGCACAGTGATATATATACACATACCAAAATATATTTTTAAAATGTCCAAAATATATTAAGTAAAAGCAACATAGAAAAAGAAAATAAAACTAATACATATTAACTAAGCCCCTGTTATGCACAAGCCCCAATTTGTTACACAAATCTGTATGAGACATAGGCTTTTAAAAATTTGTCTGTGTCAAAAATAGTTATGAAAAGTTGAACACAAGAATTAACCACAAATATATAAACTTAAAACCTTTTTTTTTTCTTCACTGCATGAGTATTTTAGTCCTATTTAGTAGGCATAGAAGGGGACATGGACATTTGCCTAGTGGGACTGATAATCCCAGATAGAGTATATGCGAGTAATAATATAAAACTAAAAAAATAATAATAATGAACTTCAAAAGACTGAATGCAAGCTGGTTCAAGAGCAATAGTCCCTGGATTGCAAACATATGACTTTCTAGAGTCCTTTAGCCTTTCATTTTTTCAGTGGTAACAAAGATAAAGATAAAAAATAGTTATATCAATGAAACTCCACATCATGTACAACCACAAGAATGAGATCTTCATTAAAATAAGTTATACCCCTTGTATATATAATATGTCAAAATACTCTCTACTGTCATGTATATCTGAAAAGAACAAATAGAAAATACTTTTTAAAAGTATTTGTACCTCTGGTGGAGGGGTAGAATTATATACTAGACCCAGCACAATGAGTTGTAGGTGGACAGTAGCACTTACAAAGGTCATTTTCCAAAGATCCTGTGACAGAGTGCATACCTAAGAATGAGGCTAATTAGATAATTATTTTAACCTTCACACCATCATTCTAGCAGCTGTTAACAAGAAATAGTGGTGGGAATACTGCTTGGAGAAGAACAAAAAATATTATCCTTAAGGCACGGGACAAAAGGAAGAAAAGGAAGGCACAACACCAAAGTTAAGATGAGAGTCAACATTGAGAAAATGACCTCAAGTGAACCATTCTACCCCTTTAACATAACTTATCACTAGAGAAATTTAAAGTCTGTGATGCACTAAAGATAACAATAGAAACAATATCTGCTCATTCTTTACTTAAATAACATGAAATCTAATAACATGAAATCTAATGTATGCACATTGTTAAATATAAACATAATTATCTAAGTATTTACTGTTCTTTTCAGCATGTCTGGTTTTCACACAATATATTAGGAGTAACAAGAAAAATGCACTTTCATGTGACAATAATTAAAATAAGGTTCAGTAATTCATAAAATGTTGGCATTATTTCAAATAAAATATTTAAGATAATAATGACTGTTTATCTTTAATATAGAAATGGATAACATGAAATATCAGAACATCTTCAATGAGTTCATTGATAATGCAAACATATATGAAGAAATAATCAGTGAATGTGAATATAGATGACTAAAATTGTCCAAATTGGAACACAAAGAGATAGAAATAGTGTTTGTGAGCTGGAGATTGGGGAGTTCATAGTGTTTTATAAGGAAAAGATTAAAAAAATCTAATATAGGTAAAATTGTCCACTGATAGAGAAATAAAAGGTAGCAAATAAGAAAAAAATACATTACTAATGACTAAGATTACAAAACAATTTTGACAAACCTCAAAATTGAAGATAGAAAAAGTTCAGAGTATATCAACAGTATGAATTCACAAATACAAAACATGTGTGTGTTTGGGTGTATATACACACATATATATTTAAAAATATTATAACTAAAGAAAAAATAGAATTATGTGTATCAGAACTGAGACAAGAAGAAAAATTTCAACACTTTGTTGTAGAAAATTTTAAGTTAGAAAACAATTGATTATAAAGTAGAACAAAAAATAAAACCTGTCAATCCACAATGTAAATCAGTGAAAACATCCATTAACTGTAAAGAAGAAATGGAGGCTTTTGCAGAAAAATAATTGAGGGATTTCTTTGATAAGCAGCTCTAGCCTAGTCTACTATATTCAAAAAGAATATGATAAAGGTCAGAGTCTTTTTTTTACATGTTTTTTTAGTTGACAATGGACCTATATTTTACTTATTTATATGTGGTAAGGAGAATCGAACCCAGTGCCTCATACATGCTAGGCAAGCACTCTAACACTGATACACCACCTCAGGCCCAGAGTCTTAAATCTATATAAATTAGTAAAGATAGCTATAAATGGATTAAATAAAGATTAAATTAACATTTTTATTATTTATTATTCTAAAAGATAACTAGCAAATATTGACTGTTGTTAGTTTTGTTGTTTTAAAATATAACAAAATAATGTGGACAATATCTTTGTGTAATCTTTTTAGAAAAATTGAATACACATTTTAATTATATATACACATACAACAATATGATAAAAATAGAACAAAAGATAAGAGGGAAGAAGTGAACAAACACTATTATAAGTTTCTTAAAATGTGCAAATGTGTTACCTTACATGTAGATGTGCTCAGATTGGCTGAAATAATATTGAGAACTTCTGATTTTAGTTTAGAATTACATGGAATTTGAAAGTGACAGTTGATATTCTTACAACAAAAAGCTGGGAAAACTGAAGATTATTGTCATTCTTTGAAATTATTGGAGAATTAAGAATTCAGAGTATAAGGGTAAATTAATAAATGTAAATCTAAAAATTAAATCTACCTTGTGGCAGGTACAGTGGCACACATTTGTAATCCAAAAAAAGCTCAGGAGGCTGAGGCAGGAGAATCTCAGGTTCAACCAACTTATTGAAACATTGTCTCAAAATAAAAATTATAAAAATTAAAAATGGCTAGAGACGTAATTCAGTGGTTAAGTGCCACAGATTTTTTCTTTTTGTCCCTGGTACCAAAAAAAATAATAACCTTTGTCTAAAAATGATAATATCTGATCCTCTTTTCTTTCAAACTTGTTTTTTTCTTTTAAATCACTTGTTCATTTATTCATTAATATGCTATAAAATTTTTTATACACTATGGTGTTTATTCCATTTTTTGTACTATTAGATAGACATGTTTAAAATATTTAACTTAGAAATTAAATATTTTCTGAAAAAGAATCATGTTGTTACTGTTCTCTAGCAACAAACTTGAAACAACTCTCATTAAACTGAACTAACTTATTTAAATAACTTTACTCAATGGCAACAACTCTGAAGGTATAGTTTAAACAGTTCTATTCTACATAACACTGTTTTACCATGTTACACAGTACAAAATTTTTAAAAAATCATAATAAACATGTTTCTTTCTAATGTGATAACGTAAAAATTTTCACACTTCCAACTCACTCAAATATATTAACAATCTACAGTTCTTTAAAAAGCACAAACATTTACAGGTTCAAATCTTTATCATTTTAAATTTTATAGGTCTTTTATAATACATTATTTTGTTATTTAAATAAACTCTAAATGGTTAAAGTATAATGAATATCTTTTTCTTAAACTCAACCATGAATTATTATTTCATCATGTGATTATTCTAAATAGTCAAAAGTTTTGGGAAGGTTTGAGTGTTGCCTTCAAAAATGTCAATGTAGCAGACCCCTTTCTTTAGAATCCACATGACTTGTCTGTTGAAAGTGCTTGTGAAGATTGCTGATTACATATGGCTGATCTTAAAATCCGTCAAATTACAAAATTCTTTCTTGTTCTTGAAACATTAAATGACATTTTAAAAATTAAAGAATTTGTTTTAGTAATCTACTGAGGCAAACTCAAAATTATGATTATCTGCATGTAGTAACACCACTATTTAAATAGTTTTTAAGAATTTATACATTTTATAAAGAATGTGTTAAAGAGTGCAAGTATTTGGATATTGATTTTACAAAAGGACAAATCTGGTAATAAGAACTAACATTTAACATCTAAGTTCAACCTAATATATATTTAACAGGCACTTAATATGGTTAATCATAAGCCATGATGCACAGGGTATGCCCTTTGAGATAATGAACAGTTTGGTCTGCATTTCTAGAGTTTTCTGGGTAAAACAAAACAAAACTGTTGCAGTAATTCACTCGCAGGTCAGCATGAGAAAGAAAGAAGAAGCAAAGATAGCAAAGCAGCAGCAGGAAAAAAAAAAGGCCTCTATTGTATACAAGCAATCTTTTTATAGTATTGTGAACAAAGAAGGCAGCCTTCCAACAGCAATAAATCAGGTCTTTCAGCTAATTAAACATAGCATACAGAAGTTTTACTTTCTAATCAGAAGTGACCCGCTTCTCATGGCTAATCTACTCTCAGTCTGGAGCATGCGGAGCTCTGCTCTTATTAAGAACAGATAATACAATTTTTCTCAGGGCTCTCCTAGCCCACCTGGCAGAACATCCCGTTTGCAGGCAAGTCCTCCCAAGGACAGTAGATACCTAGTTTTCAAGCATGTCCGCTCTTACCTATCTATACCTTGACAGAATATCCCATTTGCAGGCAGACTCCATCAAGGACAGTAATAGTAACACAGTCACATCTGATTCTCTACACAAAACAAAATTAAACCATTTAAAATCAGCCATGTGGTTTGATGAATTTATTGTTCCTAAAATATAGCCAAATTTATAGTAAATGATGCACACCAATGAAGTGTATTATCACAATGACTCTCTTTTTTTTAACCTTTATTTTATTTTTACATGGTGCTGAGGATTGAACCCACTGCCTCATGCATGCTAGGCCAACCCTCTACCACTGAGCCACAACCACAGATCCATGATGACTCTCGTATATAAAAATTGCCTGCTGTTTTTGGAGTGATTCATGGATTAATGAGCACTATAGGACAATGTAGGAAATGTCACAGAAAGTAGTAATTTCTTTAATAAGCTATATTTTCTTCTTCCATTACACAGTTTTCACTCTGTAAAACTTTTTCCCTGAAGGAATTTTAAATTTGTTTTGTGCCTTTCTGACTTGACAGTATTACTTTTCCAAGTACCCGGGATTTTCTAGATGCACCAATTCACCCGTGCCTGGTTTGAGATCCAAAGCAGTTAAAGTCTCTGAATGCATAAAATATAAAGTAGGACTAAAAGTAAATAATATATAATTGTCATGACGTTCTTCTAGGATGGTTAATACAAAATCTCCCATATGAACGTCTTAAATGACTATAATTTCAGAATGCCTTGAAGATCCTGAAGACACACTTTGTGACATCAATCTTTGATTCAACTGCTTATTTTCTTCCTCCTTCAACATCAGTATTCATTTTAACAGCATTATCTTCTATTTCTCTTCAGACAGCATAGGGACATTTTCTTGGACAGATATCATGCTCATCTCTGTTGCTGAATCCACTTTTCCTTCAACTGTTATTTCCATGATCATTCTTTCTGTTTTGCCTGGGAGTTCAGGGGCTCCAGCTCCATAAAGTTCTGGGGCTTTTACAAAAGCTGAAGGAACAAAACTGCTACTATGCAACATACTGACTTCTCCTTCAAGCTTTTCCTTTTCCTCAAGCAAACTAGCTTGACATTCAGATAGTGACTCTATCAAATCTTTGTCTCATTCTTGTTGTTGCACTTTAGTTTTTGACTTATTACTAAGATCATCTATTATGTTTTATTTTCTCAAGTTAAAACAGTATTCAAGTTGATTTGTGGTTGAGTAAAGATATTAGAATATTTTGCATTTCTTCATTCTTTCTCCTTTCTTGCTCTTCAAGTTATTCTAGAAACTTAACTTTTTTTCTATTTGAAGCCTTTCTTGAAGTTCAGCAACTAAGCTTGAAGAATCTTTCCTGGTACAATAAATAGCAGGACTTTGGGCTATTTTATTCTCAAAATGTTTAAATTTTTCTAATAACTCTTTCTCAATAATGTCTTATCCAATTTAGATTCTTTAAGCATAGCCTGAACAGCTTCATCCTTTTCCACAATTAAGCATCTTAATTTTACTGTTCTCTGTCCTGTTCATAGCTCAAGACTAATCTCTACATGTCTTTCTCATAATTCTGGATAATAGTTTTATATTTCTCTTCTTATTGGGTGATTTTTTCCATCTTTTTTTTCCTCAACATCACTCAAGGGGCTGGGGCTGTATTTCAGGGGCAAAACATTTACCTAGACCATATGAGGCACTGGATTCAGTAGTTAGCACCACATTTAAAAAATAGAATAAACAAACAAAATGCAGGCATGCTGTCCATCTACAAATAAAAGAAAAAAAATATAAAAGAGTACTCAATTTTGAGTCCAATTTACTCTATAGTTCTACTATTTGTTCTTTTAAGTTATTTTTTTCTTTTTTTTTTCTATTTCAAATGCTTGGTGATGCAAAGATGTTACTTTGGCTAATTTGGCTTTAAGAATATTATATTTTTCTTCCTGTCTTCTAATTAAATCTAAAGTTCACTGATCTTTAACAATTATCATTAAAGTTCTTAGTTCTTCTAAGCCCACCTGGTAATTTTAATTATTATCTTGAATATTTTGGTTTAGTTTACTTATTTCTGTTTTCAAATTTTCTGTCTCCTGTTCAAGGAGAGATTTCAAAGTCTCCTTCTGCTGCATTCTACTTTCTTCCAGTAAAATTTTTATCTCATCAGTTTCTGTTTCTTTCTGTGCAAGTTCAACTTCTAACTTGTATTTTTTGTCTGACAAATCAAAAACTTGAGTTTTAATTCCTGCAGTTGTTGTTCTTTTTCCTGGATAATCATGACATGAGACTCTTGTATCAGATCAATTCTTTGTTGACTTTCTTCTTTCTGTTTCTCCAAAGAAACTTGGTGGTCTGTCATAACTTTCTGAAATTCCAGCCT
This sequence comes from Urocitellus parryii, assembly GCF_045843805.1. Lineage (NCBI taxonomy): Eukaryota > Metazoa > Chordata > Mammalia > Rodentia > Sciuridae > Urocitellus > Urocitellus parryii. The sequence goes on along the minus strand of NC_135547.1, from coordinate 47,995,736 downwards.
GACATGCAGCATGTCCTTTAATTCTTTCAGGTGACTTTGTTCTAAGTACTAAAGTTCTACCCTAAATAACTGTATCTTCTCATCATTTTAAAACATGGAGCGTTTTTAATTGTTCTAATACCAACTCTTGTGGCTGCTTCAGCTCTCTAATTTCACAATTTTGAGTGTAGATTATATTTTCCATCTCCAACAACTTCTAATGCTTTTCATTCTGTAGGCAGATGACAGCTTCTTTTTTCATGTGTAACCAAAGCAAATTTATTGTCTTGATTTTGTAAATCCTCCTCAAGGCATACTAGGTCTCCTTTAAATTTTTTTTATTTTGTTTTATTTTCTTCACTTTCCTTTATTAGTGCATCAAGTTCACCTTCATTTTCAATTTTAAAAGAATATAGTTTTTTCATATTTTTCTAGTGTTATATCCAGGGAGCATTTTACTTTTTCATTAATGTTTCTTATTTCCAATGCTGTACATTTTAAAGAATTTGAGAAGTCACTCTGTTATTTTTGTACAAATGTTCTCAAGTGGGAAAGGTTTTTCTTGGTGGTTTGTATACTGAAATGAGAGTCTTAGGCAACAACTCCACATTTTTCCAGTTGAACATTCAGAGAAGCATGATCTCCAAAATCCTCTTTACCACATATATTTGTAACCTGCATACATCTACTATCAATTGCATTGATAATTGATGAATAAAGTGATTCCACAATCACCTCTGGAATTAGTGGATTACTTATAAGATTAAGGGAGAATAAATTTTCTTCATTCACAAACTCATTTACAGCAGACATAGAATATGATTCAGGGCTTTTTGCTAATGAATCCTAGTCTAAAGAAACTTGTTGAGGGGCTGGAGATATGGCTCAAGTGATAGAACGCTCGTCTGGCATGCGTACGGCCTGGGTTCGATCCTCAGCACCACATACAAACAAAGATGTTGTGTCTGCCGAATACTAAAAAATAAATATTTAAAAAATTCTCTCTCTCTCTCTCTCTCTCTCTCTCTCTCTCTCTCTCTCTCTCTCTCCCCCTCTCTCTCTCTTTAAAAAAAGAAACTTGTTGAATAGTTTGTTCTATATTTGGATGGGGGGATAGTTTCAAATCATGTCTATGTGCATCAGTGCTTTCTCAAGATGATTCTTCTAAGGGACATATGGCAGAACATAAGGGGTCCTGAGTAGAGGAGTAGTTTTCGGTGAGGTTTAGTTACAATTCCTGTTGCACTTTCTATTCATGAGGAAGAAGTGGACTATGGGCATGCCTGACTTACCAATGCCTTTTGTTCATTCAATAGAACTGTAATGGTCTGGGACATTTCATTCAAACGTTGTGCTGCCTTTACCAAATTATGTAGGGCAAGTACATAGTGGTACAGAGATTCAAAGTCAAAAAGTAAAGGCACCCTGAGGAATGTTTGAACTCCTGAGAGACAAAATGAGTGTAGAAACTGTAAAATCTTTTAATGAAATATCTGGAAGTTCATAGTCAAACTTTTCAGGCTTCTGAGTACAAAAGAAAAGGGACCAGGAGTCCAGGCTCCAAAACAGATGGTTCTTAAAAAAGACTTCCTAAGTAATTTCCCAAAGGATTCACTTTTAGATTTTTCTCCTTCATACAATCACTTCCCATCTTTGAATAAGGCACCAGTCCACTCCCTGTAGCGTTTAAAGATCATTTTTCTCCTTACAACCTCAACAACAGCTAAGCAGTACATCTGAGGAAATGTACTAAGACCTTTAACATTTCTGACTCCTAACAGCTCTATTACAAGGCAGAGAAAGCTTGTAATTTCTCTTCATCTTGATCGGCAAGCAGCATCACAAAGCAATACAACTTTAGTCTGACATGTAGATTATTTGCTATTTTTTGTTTGCAGTGGTACACTTCTGCTTAATAACCTACAGTTTTCTACGATTTTGCAACATAATCTTCAAATGTTTTGCATGATTCAGGCACAATAAGGTAATAAAATGCATCTTTCAAGTTTTCAGCTCTCATCTGATTAGTGAAAATCCCTGAGTGAGGTTTTTCTGTTCATTCACCATCTAGGAATCATCTGTTCCAGAGCATACAAACGATCTTTAAGCGCTTAAACGGCTTTCATATTCTGATTATTATGTTTGGCAATAAGTTTGATGGCATTATACTATTAATGTTCAAGTAATCTTTTATAAATCCTGCTCACAGAATCAAAGCACTTCCTGACCAAGAATTCTACATCGTTAGGTCTGTCTTAAATATTTATCCAGTCTAACAAAGAAAATTTTAAGGAAAAAAAAAGGCACTTCACCATCTTTAGCATCTACTGAAGTTTTATCTTACTGGACAGTACTTTGACAAAATTCCCTAATTTCTTTGCCAGTTTCATCATTTGTGGTTCATCTGGAGCTACATGTTCCACTGACTCATGAGATGAAGTTAACAAGGATGTGTTAGTTGTGCTAGGCATATCAGGAGAAAGTACCAGTTCAGTGGATGTTTTTCTGAGTCTTCATTTTCATTTAAAGAATCAGGTCTTCCCAAACATTCTATGTCTGGTTTGAAATTCCAACAGTGGAATCTTGGCCATTACTGAAACCACAGTTGCTAAATGAGTAAGTTTTACCTTGATGACTTTTATGGATTACAGTTACTTTGAATAAATACTTTCAAACTTGAAAAATAGCTTTTGGTATGAATTTGAACAGTCTTCCCTATTGGTCATGATTGTAGCCCAGCCTTGGTGCTGAAGACTTTCACCATGGTTAAGACTCTCACACAAAAAGAAAGTTTATTGGCAAATTCATATATTCCCACTGAAAGGTGTGCCCTTGAAGAAACAGTGTGAAAAACGGCAGGTATCATAAGAGACTCTTCAACTTTTATTTCCATGTCATTTTTGTTGTTATTGTTGAAAAGGTTGTTTTAAGAATAGCAGCTGCATGATAACATAAAACTAGTTCTTTGTTAAAAAGAAAAAAAAAGGATTTTTGTCTGTCTCCAGTGGTGTAGGTACACACTCTTCAATCTGAAGCCATGCATTCTCGTCCATTGATTACAAGTACTGACACTTAACAGCAATTTTTATTTGCTTTGAATATCATGTTTAAGGTCTACCACAGTTTGTACTGCATGTTTAGTGTCAAATGTTAGAGTAGTTCCAGTATTAACTATAAACACATATAACTTCATCATGATTTGACTTCGTGAGCTTGCACCTCACCCTCTAATATGAATCTAACAGTCACTGTGAAAAGCACTACCACTCTCCCTAAACAGATTAAAAGCGGCTTATGTTTGCCTTGCTTGATATTGGCAACTGAACAACATTAATGGCAGTTTTTGGTGATCTGGTGGGAATATTTTAAACTTCCAAGGTTGTACCTTATTTGGGGAAGGGGAGAGTGATATGTCCTCACATTGTGACCCAAAATAGAAGGATATATATATCCTTCTCTCTCTCTCTCTCTCTCTCTCTCTCTCTCTCTCTCTCTCTCTCTCTCACACACACACACACACACACACACACACAGGCAAGTATACATACTCACATTAAAAAACCTAACGTATTTATAAATGTTATAATTATTATGCTATATGAAATAAACCAAACTCAGAAAGTCAAAGACAGAATGATTTTTCTCATATGTTGAAGCTAAAGAGAGGCAGTAAAATAACTTAAAAAGGAGATCTCACAAAAATAGAAGGGAAACTAATAGAGAAATGGGTGGAAGGAAACTAATAGAGAAATGGGTGGAAGGAGGTATGCATGGAAAAATAGTGGGTTTTGAAATCTACCAAATTATATGTTAATGTATGAACCTACTACAATGAATTCCACATCTAATATATATATATATATATATATATATAATGCAATGAAGTAATGATAATAATAATAGTAATAATAGAAGTGAGATCAGAAGGATAGGGCAAGTGGATCAGCAGGCATAAGGAGGGATGGAGTAGGAGTGGTACTGAGAAATTAGATCAAATTTTCATGTGGATATATGCATATGGCCAAGAAGATCCCACATATATGTGTAATTATAATGTGTCAATAAAAATATTTTAAAAAGGGAAGAAAAGTAGTTTGGAGAGAGACAATGGAAAGATCCCTTAAGGGCAACTCAGGAATCAGAAAGACTATACCCATGGCAGATTCACAGATATAAAAGTGAAACTCCTTTATGATGAGACTCTGGGCACCCTGCTCAAATAGGATGGTCAAAGGAAGTTGCTTCCCAGGACTCTTTTCACCATCCACTAACACCCAGGCACTCAGAGGTCACTGAAGCTATGGTCCAAAGGGGTCCAGTTACTGCTTAAACTGAGAAAAGACTTGGTATTGTTCACCTGGTGAATTCTTCAGGAATTCTGGATACTGAACTCAAGGGGGTCATAGAGGCTAAAACTGAGATTTCAAAGGAAGGCATCAGAGTCTCTGCAGTGTGTAAAAGGTTTGAAATCCTTGTGGACAGCCTCTAAAGATAAATGCATATAACTGTGAGAAGGAAGCTGAAGATGAAGTGGAGACCCCTGGGATTAACAGATGTGGAATACCTGTTCTGGAAAGATGCTTGATATGGATAGAGCCAGCCTAAGAAAGAGGCCATGTGGGCTATTGCTTGCTGTTCCAAAGTGGTGGTATTGCCTGAGTTCTTTGGAGCTCATGTTTGCCCCAAAGGTCATATGTGGAGCTACAGGGCTTTTTGGTCCAACTGGGCATCTGTTTTTCTTTGGTTCTATCCCTTCATTCTATGACCTTATTTCCCCCCTTCACAATGTCAATGTTTATTCTATGCCATTATATATTAGAAGAATACAACTCATTCTTTGAGTTTTTACAGGGGCTCACAGCCAGTTGTTTGCCTCGATTCTTGGATGAGACTTTGGACTTGGACTTTTGAAAAGTATTGTAACTATGAAGACTATGGGGTCTCTTGGAGATGGACTGAATGCATTTCAATTTTTGAGATATACATGAACTTTTGCAGACTATAAGTGGAATATTATGGTTTGGATGTGAAGTGTTCCTTCAAAAAAGTCTTGTAAGATAGTGTAAGACTTTTCAGAGGTAACACAATTAGATTATCAATGCTGTGATCAAGTCAGTGGATTAATCCATTTGATTAATTATTTGAAAGGACTTCTCTACTAGGTGATGACTGTAGCAGACACATTGTGACTAGAAGAAGTAGGTCACTAAAGATATGCCTTTGAGATTTTTATTTTTTCCCTACTCCCTTGCTTTCTTTCTGCTTCCTGGCAGCCCTGAGCTAAGCTGTTTTCTCTGCTATGTCCTTCTGCCTTGATGTTTTCTGCCTCACTTTCTTCCAGAAAAATAGAAGTGGTTGACGATGGTGTTAAACTCTTAAACTGTGATCTCAAAGTAGAATTTTCCTTCCTCCTCTATGTTGATCTTTATAGGTATTTTGGTCACAACAAAACAAATCTGACTGACACACCTATTAATTGTGACAAGTGTATCATGCAAATATAAGATGTTAAAAATAGATACCCAGGCTAAGAAATAAAAAACTAAGTTTTAATTTTTCTCTTTGTTCTTTGATTATTACATGTATTTTATTCTGCCTTTAACAGATGTAAGAAAAATCTTACATTTATGTCATTGATTACATGTAAAATTATTACATTTATTTCCTTGATTACATGTAGAATTTTGTGGTATAGTCTTAGTCAACTTTTTCATTGATGTGACTAAGGACCAGGCCAGAACAATTGTAGAGGAGCAACAACTTATTTGGGGGCTCATGGTGTCAGAGGTCTTAGTTCACAGAAGATTTGGCTCAAGGTAAGACAGAATATCATGGCAGAAGAGTCTGACAGAGGGAAGCAGATCACATGGTGATCAAGAAGCAGAGAGTGATACTCCACTTCCTAGATATAAATATACACCCCAAAGTCATGCCCCCAAATCCCTCCTCTTCCAGCTATGCCCTACCACTTCGGTTACCACTCAGTTAATCCCTATCAGGGAATTAATTCACTGATTGTGTTAAAACTCTCATAACACAATCATTTCTCCTCTGAACCTTCTTGCTTTTTCTCACATGTGAGTTTTTTGGGGACACCTCACATCGGAACCATAACAGGCATATTTCTAAATATTATATGATTTTGCATATTTTAAATTTTCTATATGTTTTAAAGACACTAATTTACAACATGTACTCTTGTCTTAAAATTGGTACGCTTTGAAACGTATGTCTTTTGAAGTTTATAGTAGGGATACCAGTACCATTTATAAAATGCATTTAAACAAAACTTCTATAATATAGAAGTCGGATTTATCAAATATTTCTTGTTCCATGCCACATGCAGATCATTGTTAAATTAGTTATGAATAAATTATAAATTATAAATTAGTCACTTCAAGTTCTTGTGAGTGCAGTAAAAATTAAAATGAAATTAAATAATTGTATTTTCCAATAGAACAATAGTGTATCATTTATTATTCATTATTTTGAATAAAATATAGTAAAAATATCATCCCTCAGGTACATTATTTAAATAAACCTTAAATGATCAATTATGATTATAAAACATTACTTGAGATTAAGCCTTATGAAGTATTTTGAAATGCTGTAACTTATGTATTCTAATGACATATTAGCTTAATATCTGAAAATGGTTAAATTTTTAAGGAGGAGTGAAAGATTTTGTAATCATTGATGAGAAATGTGCCATATTTTAGTGAAACTTTTTATAAAATACATTATTTTTATAATATTAATAAAAGGAAATAATTTTGAAACAGAAGCTTCACCATTTTTATTATATGCAAATATCATTTTACCATGTAGCACAATGACTTTTTTTTCTTGTAATATAGACTATATCTTCTTTTTGTATTACCAACAGGACATATTCTTTGCAATTCTTAGCAAAATGTATTATATCATGCAAGTATTATGTGAACACATCATTATCAAAATCCAATTTTGTTCTTAAACTTGATTAAAAAATCCATTTTAATACCATATAGTATACTATACTTAGCTTTCATGGTTTTATTTTCATATATTTCTTTTGACGGGCATCTCATCAGTTCTTTACTCAAATTACAAACAGATATAAATCTTTTTGGATTATATTCAGGTTTAAGTTATTTCATGAATGAAGGTGAACACTTCACAGCCATGAGTACCTTAAACTATCAATTTCTTAATGCTTTTTAATTCTTTAATTTAGATACATCCCTCACTTTGATATTTCTAAGTCTACCTATTAATGCCATAGATATTTCCACAACAAACTTCTGAGTACTTACTAGATCAGTAAATAATAACCTTCTGTAGTATAATGCTGAGAATTCTATTTTCCTAATGATAATTTTTACAGTTTGGGAATTACTTGTCAGATTTTGGTAATTTTGAGTTTATACCCTATTCTTTTATATGACACCAATAGGAAACATCAGTATTTATAAATCACAGTGCTTGATAGGTATACTCAATAATTTCTTAAGCCCAGAAACCAATTCCATTGAGTTGTCTGCTTTAAATATAGTAATTATATTGTCTTAGTATACAAATTAGTATCTTACATAAATATGAGATTTTTATGCTTATATCTGATTTTCATTTATTTTTCAGAATTTCCATAGATTATATCATTTTACAAAAGTGATTATGTATGGTAATAAATTTATATTACCAGATTACATTGAGAGGGAATTTTAGTTAATTATGTAAATCTCATCTTTTATGAATACTGAAAAATGATGACTTGATATCTGGGTATGGTGATGCATGTTGGTAAGCTCAGATACATGGGAAACTGAGGAAGGAGGATTAAAATTTCAAGGCTAGTTGGAGCAAATGAAAACTAGTCTCAAAATAAAAATTTAAAAAGTACTGGGTATTTATCTCAGTAGCAGAGTGCTTATTTAGCAAAAGTGATGTCCTAGGTTCAATTCCTAGTACAACAAGGACAACAAAAACAATGAATTGATCAAATTAAATAATAAAACATGATACAGATATCTTGGGGGTTATTTTCTAACAAAAATGTTGATTTTTTTTAATATTTGTTCACTTTGCAAATAAATTGTGGACCATTTGCTAAATGTACTTAATGCTAGTTATAATGGTAAAAACTTAAATTACATCATTGCCTTTAATGTTTTCAGAAATATTGAAATATTATCATTTACTTTATCTGAGTAAAATAAGAATCAAAGAGATTAATTTTCCCAAGGCCACTTAGTAGATACTTGGTTGAACCAAGAATTCAAGGCATATCATTATCTAAAATCCTAAGTTTTCAACAATGTTAAACTACTTATATTATCATGCAAAATTTAGAAAAAGTCCATGCAGACAGGGATTTTATACTACTACACTGTACTATGGTAACAAACACACAATTAAAAAGTAAAGCTTTTAAGATTGTACATTGTTTATTTATTTAAAAATTGAAAATGTCAAACATAATAAGATTGAGATACTTATATGTGCTAATAAATTGTGACTCCCTTTTCATAGTGATTTCAGTGTTGATCAACATTTATAATAAATGCTGATTTAATCACCTAATAAGGGAAATAACCAATGCCAAATAGAAATACCACCATATTTTCCTCAACTATATGCATTTATCATTGGAATTTAACTTTGAATATAAGAGTAAGACATGTATTTTATTGTGGAAAAAATAATAAATGAAATCTTGGTTAAAAATATGTCTCTAAAGAAAAAAGTCTATCATTTTTTTCTCTTCATTTTTTTCCCATCTAACTATGACCCTGCCTTAGCCTTCCTCCATGAATCCTTGTTTATTCTTTCTTTCCTTTTGTACTTACAGCTTGTGAATTTTGGTGATTCTAGAGTAAATTTATAATTAAAATCAAATTACTTGTTCAAAAATATATGCATTTAAGGTGTATTTACTTTTTATTCAGAATAACCCTAATGATATTAGTATGAAAACGTCATTATTATTCTATCAAATGCTAATAGCATACATTTATCATTACTTTTAATATTAACATAATGGCACTGCTTATAATATGGACATTTCATATCCTATATGATGTATAAAATATTTCCTACAAGACAATTGTTTATTCATGAATAAATACAATTTAAAACTGTACCTTGAACTAACAACTATAGCTTTTTAAATTACAACAAATTTGTGTAAAATCAATTTATTCTTAAGAAAAATGCTATTTAAGGCAGTTTATCCCTATGTACCTAAGTATTTGAGAGTTAATAGGCTTATATTTCTATATTCTATTCTTTTTTATGAACTTATTATCAGCTCTTCTTTTCTTGAGCTATTTCTCTTTTTTACTTCCATGTCTTAAAGTCACAAATTTTCTAATGAAGGTAGAATGGCAGAAATTCCTTATTAATGAAGCTACTGGAGAAAAAAATTTAATTGTGCAGTGATAATTCTACTTACTACCTCCTTGCCCTATAGGGATTTTCTGAAGCATTACTAATTCTTAAATCTAAACCTTTCAATATGCATGATTTCCCAATATGCTATAAAATAAAATTGATCCGAAAACAAAAGACAGCTCCAATTTATAAGTGAAATTAATTGACACACTTTATAAGACATCAAACTCATTTTCCCCAAAAGCCTTGTATGTATGAAAACCCAAATAAATGACTATCCAAAAATCTCTTTTACTCACCTGTTGGGACATATCAGAAAAAAAAATAAAATACTTCATTGTAGTGCTATTTCCTGGTGTAAATCATCCACAAACTGGCCATAGCCCCTTCTGAATGAGCCCCTTTTTTTCAGTATTCTATATTTTTTATATGCCAGGTCCACAGTACAAAGAGTTGAAAATCCTACAGGAAGAACTTATTAAAAATTGCCTTACAGACATTTAGAAAACCAGGGAATTGTATTTGTGAAGTTTCAAACAGCTTTCTAGAAGTGAGTTTCCTTTCATATACGCATTATGAGAAGTAATGAAACTGGTAAATACCCTGATTACAAAGTATTTGTGCCTTGTTTACAACATACAAATCAGTTCAAATATAGCTTACTTATGAGAAATATTTTCTGCTTAACTATTCAATTATTGTGGATATTAAAAAGATATTCTGTTTTTTTGCTTAATCTGTCTTCATTAGATACCAATTATAAAAATCATGCTATCAATATATAATCCAACAGTGCATATCTATAATTTTGATATTAGTGAAAACAGTCTATGAAAAAAATGTTTTTAGCTTACTAAGCCACAAATTCTGTGATCAAATTGCCTCAAATTCAATCCAAGATCTTCTACTGCTAACTTTGTGATTAAAGTTATTTTACCTCTCTGCCTCAGTTTTCTCTTGGGAGAATGGGGATGGAAATATTAACCTAATTCATGAGGTTATTATCTATATAAATAAAACACAAGACTGTGGTGCAAATAGTAGGTGATTCCTGTGTTTCTATTATTACTTATAAAAATAACCTAAGTGATAAATAATAAGGGAAATTTATATGATCCAGGACATCAGGCAACACTGCTTGATGCATAGTTAGTGATTTATAAGAGTTTATTAAATAGAAAACACTTTAAAAATATTAAACACGTGCTATCATTGAAGTAAAAAATAATAAAAAAGAAATCAAATGAAACAATATGTTAGCATTATCAGTAGAAAATAACAAATTTGGTATAAATTAAATATGAGATGTTTTATTTTTAAAGAAGAGTAAATGTTCCTGATCATACCACCCTTTTTTGTTGCTATTGTTGTTTGTTTGTTTTGGGTACTGGGAATTGAATCAAGGGGGGCTTAACCACTGAGCCACATCCCCAGCCCTTTTTTTCTATTTGATTAGAGACTGAATTGCTTAGGGCCTCACTAAGTGGCTAAGGATGTCTTGGAACTTGTGATCCTCTTGCCTCAGATTCTCAAGTCACTGAGATTACAGGAGTGTGCCCCTGTGCCTTGCTTGATGTTATATATCTTGATAGAAAATATTTCAGTCATAAGAAAAGTATGAAAAAATACATATGTAAGTATATGTACATACATATACATTTAAACATATGCATATACACACACACACACACACACACACATACACTGGTAGAGAGACAATTATTATGGTGATATGAATCAGGCTAGAGAAAAGGCAAAGAATGAAGGGAAGAAGGCAGAACTGTTTACCTAGCTAGTGTACTATGCTGCTTCTGGAAACTTCTGGTTATAAATTGTGTTATTGTAGATGCAATGCCATTCTAAAGTTGATCAAAGGACCAAAATCTATACTAGAATTCTTCGATAAATATACGATGATCCTATGTCCAATTGGTTCATGCCCAACCTAGGTGGAAAATATAATCAGTAACCTTGTTCTGAAGTCATTTTATCTATAGAATGTAATATGCAAAAGAACCCAAACAACATTCTTCAGAAGAATGATAACTCATTTGAAGAACATTTTTTAACTTCAGAAATAATTTTGCTACAATTCAGCATGACACGCAATCGCGAATTGCTGGCTGTTTGCCTTTTAATTGCTTGAGATTAAAATTATAATTTGTTAATTTTACATGGATTAAACATGTAATATACTATTTGAGCTAATAGATTAGAGCAAAACAGAAATATGTCTATGCTACCAAAACAGGTTAGGAATAATATATATTTCTTTTTAAAATTATATATATATATATATATATATATATATATATAGTGCAATATCTATAATATCTTATTAATAACATCAATGTACTAAAATTTTTTCCAGGTCTATTATAGATATAAAATAAATTTGTTATAAAAATATTTTAATAAATACTTACTTGTATCTATGCAATTTACATTGGTATATGGTAAGTTTTGCAAGAAATTGATTAGAAAATCAATACTGTAATTTAATGATCATCTATTAATCTTGTTGTGCCTGCATTGCTAAATATTGTTGAAATCTATCTTGTGATTCAGGAAAGAAGTGTTCCAAAAGGACTATGTGGGCTGGAAGATGCAGGACTATATGTAAGTAGTGTTGAAATATTAACATTCTTGATGTATAATTTATGCTTTTTGAAGTTTTATCCTATTATGATTTAATTGTTTGCTATTCCCCAAAAGGTCATGGGTGAGACAATGCATGAAAGCTTAGAGGTGAAATGATTTGGTTATTAGAGTTTTAACCTAATCAGTATGTTAATCCACTAATAGGGATTAACTGGATGGTAATTGCAGGAGGTGGATTCCTAAGAGAATGCCTTGGGGTATATGTTTCGAACTTTTTGAGTGGAGTCCCACACTAGCCCCCTCTCCCCTTTCTCCCCTTCTCCCTTCTCCCCTCTTATTTGTGACAATACTCTGACCTGCTTTCCTCTGCCATATTATTCCACCATGAATTTTTGCCTCACCTCGAGGCCTAAGAAATGGAGCTGACTCTCTATAGACTGCGACCTCTGAATCCATGAACCTACCCCGCCCATAAACTTTTCCTCCTCTAATTGTTCTTGTCAGATATTTGGGGCAAGGTGGAAAAAAAAACTTGACTATAACATATCTTATTGGGGAAAAAATCTTAATTTAATCCTCAATATTTTGAATTAGTTAATCTTTCTGATTGCAATTGAAAGATGAAAATTCAAGAATAGCACATCATACAACAAAAATGGCTCATGTTTATGTAAACAATGATTTTTCAATTACCTCTCTAAGCCAGGATCAAAAGTCTTCAAATTGGCTGTGTTGGGATTTAAAAATTAATCATTTTGGAAATGTTGCTCATTTTCATCAAATTATTAATTTGTTAGATCTGCCATGAAGTGAAAAAAAATCATATTTCATACAAACATTCTTGTTTTTTGCCTGTCAGAATAAGTGCAATGCAAGTCATAGCACAAAGGACACCATTTTAAATATTTTATTTTTTAATTCAAAAATATTAATCTCCAAAATAGTGCTTTAATATGATGAGATTATCTAAGTACTATATGGGTCCTGGTAGGAGAGATCTGTAAACTCAACTCTCACAAGAATATATTGGAGAACTAAGCATCTGAACTCTCTCTAGAGAAAGTTCCAGTAGTACAGATACTACTATCTCATAAAACTATCTGTATAAGGTTTCTCGTTTTCTTCATTTCATTTTAGTTATACATAACATTAGGATTCCTTTTGACATAATTATAAATGCATGTTATGTAATTTTCTTTAATTCAGGTCCTAGCATTTTTCATTTTCCTACTCTTTTCCCTTCCCTTGTTCCCTTCCCTCTGTTCTACTGATCTTTTTGCTATTTTTTATATATTTTTTAATTAGTACCTTGTGGATATGCATTAAGATGAGATTCACTGTGGTGTATTCATATACAATGTATATAGGGAAATTGGGTCAAATTCATTCTGCTAATCTCCCTTTATCTCATCTCTTCTCCCTCCCCCTCAACCCCCTTCCTCTGCTCCACTGACATTTTTTTCTACTTTGACTGAATTCCTCCATTTTCTTTTTTTCCCTCTTTTTTTTTGGTATAGCTTTCACACATCAGAGAAATCACTTGAAAATTCACTTTCTAGGTCTGGCTTATTTAAATTAGCATTATGATCTCCAGGTCAATATTTATATCAAATACGTGTTGAAAAAGCATTTGATAAAGTCCAGCACCCATTCATATTCAAAGTAATAGAGAAACTAAGGTTAAACTTAACATTGTAAAGACTTCTACAACAAACCCAAGGCCAACATCACAAGAAATAGCAAAAAGCTGAAAGCATTTACTCTAAAATCAGGAATAAGCCAAGGATGTCCACTCTCACCATCACATTCCATAAGTTTGTAAGCAGCTTTAAATAATAATAACAATAGTAAAAATTATTATTATTATTATTATTATTATTATTATTATTTCTTTCTATTTAAGAACCTCTTTAAAATGAGAACAACAACCACATCCTATTCCCATGTTTTTTACCTCACAATATCATATTTAACATCTTTTTTAATATTTATTTTTTAGTTGAAGTTTAACATAATATCTTTATTTTATTTATTTATATGTGCTAAGAATCACACCCAGGGCCTCACATATACTAGGTGAGTATTATACTGCTGAGCCACAACCCCAGCCCATCTTCAACATCTTGAACCACAATATTCTGTTTTTCCTTAGGAATGGCTTCCACAGGCACACATTCAAAAAATCATCACTTCCTTGTATTTTTTGAAGCTGAAAACAATATAACTATTCCAATCTTGATTGAAATAAATAATAAATATACCAATGTGGTTGTAGAAATTACATCAATTCTGTAATCCAAGAACATGTATACAATGAAAAAAAATAGTCAGATTCTACAAAAATCAGTGCATTTAAGACCATATTTTTAAAATTTATCAAAGATTCATATAATATCTACCATACTAGAAAACACCATAGTTTTACAGAAAGAAAGCTATTCAATTTCATTGTTAGCCATCATTTTTGCATTGATCATATATGTCAAATTCTTTTCATTAAAAAAACAAGTTTTGTTTAAGTATTTTGAAGATTCTCTTTATTATTTAGTGTTATTTATATTGTTGAGATTGGTTTATGGCTTGGCAAGATGGCATAGATTCTCCTTCCCAATTTCTCCCAATTTAGTAGAACTAAAAATCCTGGAAATGATACAACAAACAAAAGGAAATTCTTAAAGATGGTATTAAAAATGGAATTGAGAACTTCCCCAAAATTTATAATTTGAATTTTTAAAACTCAATGTGACTATATCTGTAGACATGAATTTTAAGGAGATAGTTAAGATTATGATAAATTGTTGTATAAAGGTTTATTAAGAATTGTAATACAATAATAATAATAATAATAATAATAATAATAATAATAGAGCTCATGTATAATGGAATAATTTGGAGTGAACACACTTTATATACAGAGTTATGAAAAATGGTGTTGTGAATGGATAATTATGATTGTAATACATTCCACTATTTTCATGTATGTAAGAAATTTTAAAAAGTTAAAATGAAATCTAACAGTCAAGACTTATAATAATTTACCTGATAAGTATTAAAGAGAGGCTAAAAAAAGATTAAATGCAGTCATAAGGATAGAACTCTAATCCAGTTGAACTGTTGTCCTTATAAGAAGAGGAAAGGACACCAGAAATCTCATTGTCTATCTGTGTAGATATAAAGGAATTCTCACATGAGGACACAGTTAAAAAGTGGCTGTTTGAAAATGAGAAAGAAAGACCAGACCAGAAACCACCCATGATAGCATTTTGATCTTAAATTTTTAGTCTCTAGAAAAACAAAACAAATATATATATATATATATATATATATATATATATATATATATATTGCTTATGTCACCTGGTTTTTGTTACTTTTTCTATGGTGGCTGTAGAAGACTAACGTAGGTGATAGTATTCTTGGTTGACATCCATTTTCTTTAAGAGCTTGGTATATGCTATTCCAAAGACTCCTAGATTTAAGTGTCTGGGTTGAAAAATCAGCTGAGATCCAAATAGGATTCCTTCTATATGTGACTGGATATTTTTCTCTGGCAGACTATAAAATTCTTTCCTTATTCTGCCTGTTGTGCATATTCATAATAATGTGCCTTGGTGTGGGTCTGTTGTAATTTTTCAATATTCCTATAAATGTTAAAACAAATTATACTCCATGTATTAGTTTACTAACCTTACTTTTGCCATATATATGCCAACATATTTAACATCTAGATAGAATAGATGTAAATTATGAGTCCTTTGTCTTTTATATATAGCATTCACACAGCATCATGATACAAACCAATAGGCATAAGAGGCAATGATAATTCTTTCTTCAGATAAAATACACTGGTTTAAAACCCTTCAAACTTTCTTTTCCTTCTTCCTTCCTGAACCTTAACAAATGTAATATACACTACTCAGAGAAGTTTTTTGATCATTCCATTTCCAAAATACTGTTATTTTATTGTGAATATTAACAAAATGATGTATACAAAATGTTTTATTTACTACCTCTACTTTTAACATAATTTGAGCACTTCTGAACATCTAGGAATATTAGATGCTTCAAATATGGACTTAAGTTTGTCCACTATGTACACAGTAGTGTTGAATAAATGATACACATATAGCAATGGTTATATTTGAAAGTGTTTTCTCAGTAGAATAATTCTGGCCTAAAGTCTTTCATTTCTTCCTCTCTTTTTTCCTATGTCACATGTGATATAGACACTTGTATCACTCAGAAGTGATGTTATAATTTCACTTCCAAAAAATGTTTTCAGAAGACTACCTTTTTATGAATTTTAACGTAAAGTATACAAGATGGTTTTGTTTACTACTTTTGTCATACATTGGCAATCTCTTTAATATCTACAGAATAGATCTTACAAAATTACGACTCCTTTGTCCTGTACACATACAATACAGCAAAGATAAATGGAGTATATATTACAGGGCAATTGGTAAGCTGAAAGTTTCCAGTACGTTATAACAAAATACCTTTTGAACTCCTTCCCTCCCACCTCTCTCAACCAAATAAAAAAGTGCAGACAGTGTTATGTTCAGAGATGGTTTAATAATCCTAAATATAGTATTTCCCATCAGATTTTAAAAGCTATTTACAAAAAGTTTTATTCTACTCCTTCTATTTTAAAATATATCAAACACTTCTAAATATATACAAGGACTAGATATTACATGTAAGAATTTGTTCACTATGCACAGAGCACTGGTAAACAAGATTGCACATGTACCAATGGTAATAATCTGATGTATCTTCTAATATGACCATTTTGTCCTTGAATCTTTCCCTCCTCACTTCCTTCTCTTTACTTTCAGTCCAGTGGGCAAGTATAGGCATATATAATGGTTAAAGATAGTTCAACAAATTTATTTCCCAAAAGTCATTTATAAAGGACAAGCTTTCCTATGAATTTCAACACAAAATGTACAATATGTGCTAATTTTACTCCTACTTTATCATACATTGGCAAACATTTTCCCAATAATTTTATAAATTTTAATAGATAATGCAAAATTGGGACTCAATTTTTCTTATATATACTATATACAGAAAACAAAATGCACAAAAATAAAGGAAACTGGTGTCTGAAAATGTCCAATTATGAACATACTAAAAATATTACCTTTTGATTTGCTTCTCTCATCCTCCTCCACCTCACTGATTAGTACAGATTGTATTATTTTGCTCACTTAGGTGATTTAACAGTTTCATTCCTGAAAGACAATATTTCATATAAATTTTAGCAAAAATATATTTAAAAATTGATATTCTACTACCTCTACATTTAACATACCTTGGGCACTTCTAAACATCTAGACAGACTAGATGTTTCAAGTAAGGATTCAATTTTTGTACTCTGTACATGACAGTCTTAAATAAACTGCACATATGAAACATTAGTTCTAAATTTGAAAATTTCTTCAAAACATGAGTATTCTGTTCTTTCACCGACCTAGTAGGTTATAATGCTCAAATTTTCAGAAGACAATCCTTTCTAGCAATTTTAATACAAAATTGGTTTATTAATTCTACTTTTGTCATACACTGGCAATCTCTTTAACATATAGAAAGACTAGATTAGATAAGAACTCATTTGTATTTTATATACACTATTAATACAGCAAAGTAAAACAATACCTAAAAGCATAAGGAACAATGGTTACTCTTGCCTCATTGTATGCACACCATGCACACAATATGTACTACTCAAAGGGGGGGGTGGCTATTGCCTCAAAAAATTTTCATAAGAAATTTAACAATAAGAAATTTACAAAATGTTATATTTTATCACTTCCACTTTTTTAAAAAAAATATTTATTTTTTAGTTTTTTAGGTGGACACAATATCTTTATTTTATTTTATTTTATTTTTTTATTTTTTTTTATAGAAAGAGTGAAAGAGGAGAGAGAGAGAGAGAGAGAGAGAGAGAGAGAGAGAGAGAGAGAGAGAGAGAATTTTTTTTTAATATTTATTTTTTTTTAGTTCTCGGCGGACACAACATCTTTGTTGGTATGTGGTGCTGAGGATCGAACCCGGGCTGCACGTGTACCAGGCAAGCGCGCTACCACTTGAGCCACATCCCCAGCCCTTTTTATTTAATTTTTATGTGGTGCTGAGAATCAAACCCAGGGGCTCACATATGCTAGGTAAGCGCGCTACCACTTGAGTCACATCCCCAGCCCCCACTTCCACTTTTAATATATTACATGCACTTTAGAACATATAGAAAGCCTAGATGTTTCAACAAAAATTACTTCGCATTGTCAACTATATATACAGTAATGAGGACTAAAATGTACACGCTAAACTATAGTTATAATACAAAAATATATTTTACATATAACCATTCCTATATTTTGAAATATAGGAAATTATTTTGGACTATAGTTACCTTAATGAGTTTTAAAACACAAAATCTAATTCTCCCTCTCTAATAAATTGGACTGGGAAAGCTGAATATCCATATGCAGAAGAATGGCATTAATTCCCTTCTTTTCATCATGAAATAATATAAATTCAGAATGGATCAGAAACTTCAATGTAAGACCTGCAACTACAAATTTACTAAAGAAATGATAGGAAAACACTTCAAGACATTGATATAGGCAATATTTTTCTTGATATGATGTCAAAGTATGAAAAATTATTAACATGACTTAATAGGAGAATAACAGCCAAAAAGAATAAAAAACAAAGTGTAATCATGTTATTTAGGCATTCTGAATTGAATATGTATACATATTAGAAGCCTCAGAAGCAGTATAGGATCAGTGGCAGTATATGGGTTATCCTTAACTCTTTCAGCTTGTAGTTTAAATATGTGTGCATGGAGATGGAGTTTTCTTTTTGATTTATTATAAAATAACTTCCCCAAACAAGGAAGAGGGACTAACGATTATTATTTATCCAATTCATAGGCAAATTTAAAAGATAAATTTTAAATCTCCAAACTAAACTTGTAGCTAGGTTACCATTATTGTTAGGTAGTTAATTACCTAAGAGAAGATAGGAAGAGGAACAATAAGAGGAAACAACATATAGGGAAGATATCAAATGAATATGTAAGAAAATAAATAATATATATGATATTCCTCAACCAGTAGCATAGCCTATAGACATTACTGTGCTTCTGAACCCTGATAATATATAGTTACATGATAGCATAAGGTTACGGCTATGTTAGCCCATGCAGTTGAAACCAGGGAAATAGGTGCAAAGAGGAGGTACATTCAAAACAAAATAAATACTAAAGTTAAAAAAAAATTGCTTTTATGGGATAAAACACATTTTAAGTTTTATTGAAGTTGGACCCCCTTAATCCACAGAAAAGTCTTAACTGGACTTCTCCAGAAATCTTCACCTTGGCTGATTTTAGGACTGTCAGCAAAAGAGTCTCTACAAAAGACTGAAATGTAGACAAACTTCTAATTTTCATGTTTCACTGTTTTACTTGGCCACTGGCCAGGAAAATAATCAGCCCTTCAGATGCTGGACATCCCCTTCCTAGTTTCTCACAAATATGTATCCAGTAGAGTAGTTTGTAAAAATGTGTAAGCCTAGCCTCTGGCCTTGAGCTGGGGCTTCACACAGATGTCTACATTTCTAAGATAAGAGAAGTTACCAATTGGACTCCATGGTAATAGCTGGCAGGAGAGAAAAAAAAAAAAGAGGAGAAGAAGCTCTCTTCTTCTCAGGTACTGTCTTTGAAGGGTTAACTTGCCCAGAAAAATGAAAGAAAAAAATGCTTTTATGTGACTTCTGCAGACTGTGAACTTCTGAGCCCCTCCCCTTACATGCTGGGTATAAAACTCTAAAACTACCAGAATTCAGGGTTCAGGGTGTTGATTGATTACAGCAAAAGCTGTGCCATCTGAACTTAGCTGAAGCCAAATAAAACTGTTTCCTGATTCAAAAAAAAAAAAGAAAAGAAAAGAAAAAGAAATGAATTCCATAGTTTAAAGGACTGGGAAAAGCAGGAAACCCTAAAAAACAGACAAACATCTAGACACATATAACTCCCCCCCAAAAAAAATAAAAGGGAGAGAACTTGTATATGAAAGCAATAGTTAATTATAACCTCTTTGAGGCACCATCAGTTCAAACCATTGTAAACCATTGTCTTACCTGGTCATTATAACCCTTATAAAGAAAATTTGCGACTGGCCAAAAAAATGAGATATAATAAATAATTTGTCAATCACCGGACAAAATATGAAATGAGACTAGAACAAAGAAACCAAGGCCTCAAAACAACAACTACACACACACCCACCCACACACACACACACACACAGAAAAAAAAAAAAAAAACTCAGAACAAAACAAGATAAAAACAACAACAAAAAAACAGACTATGGGAGAGCTTTGTTCTCTTCAGGAACAGTCCACATAGTGCCCATGCTGTGGGCATTTCCATTTGATCCTTCCACTAAACACCTGCTTGCTACCCTGTGTGTTCTGCTTGAAATTCTTCTTGTGGGAGTACAAGGACTCATTGCTGACAACCCTCATGGCCATTTTGGCTCCCTGGGACCCTCCCCAACAGCAATTATGATCATTTTGTGTTCAACATGTGAAATCATAAATGCTCAGAGATATTATCTTGTACAAACTTACACGTCAAATAAGTTAAAAAGTTAGAACCAAATTTCAATAGTTTATTTCAGAGTTCAATATCTGTGTCTTTGGGATTCTACATTGTATTGCCATCCTCTTCCAGTGGCACTAGGTATGACAAAAGGATGTCATTTCTTTATGGTGGTAGAAATGCTTAACACTTTTTGTCTTATGATTCTTTTTTTTTTCTTTTCCTGGCAAAGGAGATAAGGTAAGTAAACATTTTATTCAAATAAATGTGTACAGATTTATTTCTATGGAAGAAAAACATAGGCAAAATATTAAAGTGGTAGTACTTTTTAAATGCATTCTCCATCTCATTCTGGAGCTTATTTCTCTCCACTTTTGTCTTCCTGTAAACCCTAAGCATCCACCTTTCAGGTTTTACTTTTACTGAATAGGACTTTTCCTTAGATTTAAGTACTTTCTATACTAGTTTTCCTCTTCCTCAGGGCCAGTTTTCCAAAGTTACAATTGAGTCATAAAGTTACATATAAATGAAATACATATATATGAAAAAGTCTTTGTTATTGGAATATAAAAAATCACTCCACCTAATGATAATAATAAAAAAACCTACAAAACTCTTATGTATGAATGTTTATAGCATCTTTATCCATAACAATAATGACCTGGAAGTTATATAAATATCCATTGAATTGTGCTTGGAAAAAGAAATTGTGATATACCCATACAATAAAGTATTCATAAGCAAGAAAAGTAAATAGTGACATATATAAAAAAATGCAAAAACTTTGAAAATAAGTCCAAATATGGCAGCTAAGAATCAATTCTCATTTAATATTACATTCATTTATTAATCTGAAACTCATAAAGTATTTGTTACTGATAGAGTAATATCATTTATTTACTGTGTTTGGTTTCATAGAAAAAGGCATATTAAGTGTCCAACCTGTTTTTTCTATTACTTAAAATATATGTAATTTAAGTCATGTAAATTTTTGCTCAAAGGAATTTTTAAATTACACATGGAAAATTGGACTTCATAAAACAATTTTTGCTGAAAAGAATGCCATCATGGATTTTTACCTATAATATATGTAGAAAGGTTATGATTCTGTATTGGAATAAAAAACTCAATTATAATAAGGGTACTGGGTCCTCAAACCTCAAAAATATTTGCAAAGTACCAATAGGTAAATTATCTATCAAGGAAATGTAAATAAATAAAAACCAAAATGAGATAACACTTCACATTCACCTAACAATTGTTGGTGAGGAAATAGAGATATTTAAATTCTTGTGCATAGCTGTTAAGAATGTAAAATGATACAAGTTACTTGGGAAAATTATTGGTGTCTTAGGCAGCCCATTGCTATAACTAAAATACCTGATGTAAACAACTTAAAGGGGCAACGTTTATTTTGTTACATGGTTTCTGGTTTTCAGTCCATGATTGCCAGCTCAATTGCTTTGGTCTTGAGGCAAGCCAGAGTATTATGGAGAAAATGTGTGATGGAGGAAAGCTGCTCACATCATGACTGCTAGAAAGGAGAAAGGGCCAAGGATAATAAATACCCTTCCATGGCATACACCTAGTATAAAGTAATTCTCTAAATATGTCCAGTTTCCATCACTCCCCAATAATCCATTCAGCATTCCATGGATTAATACACTAAGGAGTTCAGAGTCCTCATGATCAAATTATTTTCCAAAAGCCCCACCTACAAACATTACTATATTGGGGACCAAGCCCTCAATGCCTGATCATTTGGGGAACTTTTCTTGTCCAAACTATAACATTTGGCAACCTTTCAAAAGTTAAATATAGAAATATCATATGACTTAATAATTATACTCCTTAAATAAAACTTAAAAAACTAAAAATTTATGAAAATAGAGAATTTTGTACACTACTGTGCAGAGCTGCATTATTTATACTAACCAAAGACTGGAAACAACCCAATTGTTTATTAACTGATAAAATATAATATTTCCATAAAATTAAGTATTATTCAGTCATAAAAAATTAAATAATTGCATATGCTACAATGTTAATAACTCTCCAAACTATTTGCTTAAGTAAAAGCAGCATATCACAAAAGACTAAATATTGTATGATTCAATTTATTTGAAATGCCTACAATGAAGAAATCTATATAAAGGAAAAATATAGACTAGTGGAAGGATATGAGAAGTGACTCTGAAGGTATTGGACATTTTGATGGATAGAATTATGAAAATGCTTTAAAACTCATTGTGATCATTGTTGTAAAATCTGGTAAATAAAGTTAATCCCATTGAATTTTGCATTTACAATTGTTGAATTGTATGACATGCAAATGACATTTCAATAAATCTGTTGAAATGATACCTTGAATTATTAATGGGCAAGTTATTAGATATAACACTCAATAATATTAAGCATATTATGAGGTAGTCAACACTATTAATACTCAGAAAATTGAATTTTAAACAACTATATAAATGTAGTACTACTTAATGGCTAATCAAAATAGAAATAATTAAAGACTGAATATACAAAATATTGGCAAAAATGGTAACTTCATATTTGGCTTGGAATGGAGTGTAATGGTATTACAAATTTGGAAAGAAGTAGTTATTTTCTATACATTTAACTTAACAAGCTATATATTTTAGGAGTTTTAGTTTTAGGTATGAAATAAAGATAAATGAAAATATGTCCATAAAACCCTAGTTATTTGGGTAAAAATTGTAATAGCACCTTTAAAATAATAAAAAAGCACAAATGAAACAGACTGTATGCTCATCAACAGACTAATAAATGTAAAATAAGTGGTATATTCAAACAATGTAATCCTATTCATAAAATAGTAAATCAAATAACAATTAATTAATTGCACATGTCTCATTAATATAGTTTTGTAGAAAACTGATATATAGAAATACAATCATATTAGTGTTTGAAGTGTAGGCATAGGCACTGACTTCAATTAGACAGAGAGCTACTGGGGTGATAGAAGTGTTCTATATCTTTAATTGGTATAATACTTACACAGATATATTCATTTGCACAAATCATTCAGTTTCCCAGTGCTGAAAAAAATATCATCTAACTGCATCTTTGAAATAGATACCTTGCATTATATGCAATTATATCTCAATAAATTTGTATTTTAAAATATCTGAAAGATTCTGACACATGATGGTTATTCAAGCATTCTGATGTTAATCAAAGATTAACAATTGGTATGAATTTGTGCAATATATACAGTTTAAAAACATTTTAAATGACAGACATTTAGGATCATCTCCAATGTTTTTCTATGTTAGTCACTTTATGCTTTATGCACACACAAAACAAAATATTGGCAGGGCATCGTGGCACATGCCTATAATCCCAATGGTTAGGGAGGCTGAGACAGAAGGATCACAAGTTTAAAGCCAGTCTCAGCAAAAGTGAGGTGCTACACAACTCAGTGAGACCCTGTCTCTAAATAAAATACAAAATAGGGCTTGGGATGTGGTTCAGTGGTCAAGTGCTCCTGAGTTCAATCCCTGGTACCCTCCTGAAAAAATAGTGAAATTCATTCAAGTTTTTAGCCTTGAAAACATGGTATGTGGGTAGAACATATATCATAATTTAAGATAACAATCTCTTACTTAGCAGCTAAGTAAGATCCTCTGATGCTTTCTCTTCAAAGACACAACATGTTGAGCAGCTTTCATGTGTCAAACTACCAGCACAGGAGCTAAGGAAATCATGTGAGATACCAAGGTCCCTGAATTTAGTATAACAATACTAAAGGTAGCATTGAAGAAGGCAGGAAGTAAAGCATGTGCTGCTTTACCTTTACCTCAATTGCAAGAAGCACAGCAAAGAGAATCATCTCTCATTTGGGAGAGGGAAAGAAAATTAAGTCCAAGTCTTAAATGTGAAACCTATTGCCAGTCTGAAAAAGCAAAACTAAGTACTGG
Organism: Urocitellus parryii; assembly: GCF_045843805.1. Taxonomy (NCBI): domain Eukaryota; kingdom Metazoa; phylum Chordata; class Mammalia; order Rodentia; family Sciuridae; genus Urocitellus; species Urocitellus parryii. Next base: position 47,971,223 of record NC_135547.1, on the reverse strand, counting down.
CCACCATTCCCTGCCTTTAACACCATATCAAAATTTGCATACTGAGCACTTGAAACTGCATTAGTCCAGGAGGCAGAGATTGCTTCCAGTACTTTTCTTCCAATCTAAGGGTGCTAAGGGTGCTAGAGTAGGGAGTGGGACTTCATCTGCTAAGAAGTAGGGCATAAAAGTCAGCTTGGGGCTTTGCCTAAGAGTTCAGTGCCAAAAGATAGGTAGTTAGTGTAGTTAGATAAATCGGGTTTAATATCAAGTTCAATAAAGAAAATGGAGACCATATGGAAAATAGAGTCCATAAAGGAAATGACATTGGATCTGAGCCAGGGAAACTAGAACAACATCTGGGGAATTGAAATGTTAATGTCCCCAAGGCTCCAGGCCTATTCTAAAGAACTACTAATAAAGTAGCTTCCAACAAAACAGGGAGATGGTAATCAAACCACCCTAGGACCTTCCCTAGATATAAAAGTTGGAAGACCTCCTGTTTCCTGATTCCACTTTTTGGGTCCCCTTCTTCCTGGGGGAGTGGGAGTCTTTTCTGCTATCCTTATATAAGCCTTTCACTTTCCACTCTGCACTTGCCTCGGTGTGCTCCTATGGTGTTATATTTCAGCATTTGGGGAAGCAAGGAGTCATCATGGTAAACAGCGGTAACAAGACCAAGCACCACATAGAAACTGAAGTTTCATTACACAGGCCAGAGTTCATAAAGATTCTAGAGTGGCTCCAGCCTTGGGTGGAGATCTGTGCATGTGAAGGATGACACATTGTTTTAGCCACATAAATTTCAGCCTTGGACTGGGCTTAGGGAACACATACCCTCATTTCAAGGCTATGAAGGTCCATACATTTGTGAGACTCAGGTGTAACCTAGTTTAACACTAAACTTGGTGGCCAAGAATTGTCATCACCACCAATTTCCCAACCTTGGGCTACACAGCTATTGCAAGGCCAGTGCTCCTAGATGGGACTCTAGAAGTGGTCCTGCAATAGGCAGAGACCTGCACCTAGTAGGACAATCTTATGTTTGGCCTACATCCCTGAGGGCTATAGCATGGTACTTACCATACCCCTGACTCTGTGTAGGCCCTTTCAGCTCTCAGACTCAGGCTTTAAACAGTTTATCATCAGCCTATCTGGACATAACCTGGCCCCAGGGAGTGGTTTGTAGAGAAAAACTACTATCTCTAAGTACTTTACTATTTCTTTCTGAACAATTTACCAACAGAATTAGATAAAACTAAGCTTAGATTGACATCTAGTAACAACACCCTAACATTATATTTGTGGCAAATCTGTACCTTGGGGACATCTATTGGTGAAATAGTAGAATCGACTAAAGCAGAGAGCAGTTGGCCTGCTTAAAATTTTGGAAAGTCAGGAACAAAATAGGTTAGAAAGACTAGAATAAATACCTGATTGTTCAATGCCCACAGAAAATTGCACACCAACAAGCATCAGGAACTTCCAAGAAACCATTACCTTTCCCAATATTCAAAGGAAGGTACCAGAAACTGATGAGTCCTTAATTAGTAGAAGTGGATACTGAAATAGAGAAATTAAAATAGCTTTTTCACAGAAAATCAGAAAACACTTTAAAACTCTAACAAAGAAACTTAATAAATAAATGGAAGGAATTTATAAAAATCAAACTGAATTTTTCTTATTATTTATTTTTTAGTTGTAGTTGCACATAATATCTTTATTTTATTTGTTTTTATATGGTGCTAAGGATTGAACCCAGGGTCTTGCATATGCTAGGCGAGTGTTCTACTGCTGAAACACAACCCCAGCCCCCAAACTGAAATATTTGTTCTGAAAAAATATACATAGTGAAATTAAAAATATGATAGAAGGCATCAATACCAAGTCATATCAAATGGAAGAAAATCAGTGAGCTGAAAGACAGGATATTTGAAAATACATAGTAGGAGGGAAAAAAAAAACTTAAGAGAAATGATGAACACTTATGGGAAACTCAGAATTCAAGGAGCAAGTATTTGGGTTATTGTGGTTCAAGAAAGATGTGAGAATGTTGAAAGGGAATAAAGATTACTAAGAGAAATAATAACAGAAAACTTCCCAAGCACAGAGAAGAATACAAACAGCCAGGTACAAAAAGATCAAATATAGATCAACCATGTATACATCTTATAATGTGAAAGATAAAGAGAACGTTTTCAAGTCTTTAAGAGATAAGAAATAATGCATAGGTGTGCCTCATTTTTTATTTTTTGACAGCCACCTTCTGAGTCGAAACCTCCCAGGACAGAAGAGAGCAACACCAGGTTTTCATAAAACTGAAAGAAAAACAAAAAAAGTCCATCAATGGAAAATACTGTATCCAAAAATACTGTTTTATCAAAATGAATGAATATAAAGATTTCTCCAGACAAATAGAAGGTAGGAGAATGGATCTCGACCAGAACTGTTTTCCAATAAATGCTAAAGAAAGATTGCCAAACTGAAAAAAAATATATGTTAATGGGTAAGAAAAAAACAGGAAGATACAAAACATACTGGTAACAGTAATTATGCAAAAAAAATAGCATACTGAGTACAAAGATTAAAAACACAACAATTAGAAATAATAATTACATGTACATGGTAAGTGGAAGAAAATATAAAAAGATGTAAAATGATTTGTGCAAAATTCAAAATGTAGGAAAGAATAGAATGCAACTTGAGAGTCTTCTTTTGTAATGTATTATAATTCTTTTTGAAGTCCTTTTTTATTCTTAGGATCTGACTAAGTTGTCATCATTTTAAATATGCTTTTTAAAATAATAAAATTGTTTGTGTATATGATAATCAAAAAGCAAAATATATAACAGACAAAAATAATAAGGAATCAAAACACACTACTAAAGTAATTCATTTAATCACTAAGGAAGATCATAATTTAGAAAACTAGAAAACAATTTATATAAAAGCTATAAAATTTTAGTGCATTAGACAAAGGGGAATTAAGGGAAGGGAGTTGGGATGAAAATAGGAAATATAGTAGAATGAATTGGACACAACTTCCTTATGTTTGTACATGAATACACCACCAGTGAAACTCCACATTATGTGCAACCACAAAAATGTATCCTAATTAGTGTAGTTAATAATCTATGTATGTATATATGTCAAAATACACTCTACTCTCATGTATATATAAAAAGAACAAACAAAAAATTAGAGACTGGTATTCCCAACTAAAAAAGAAAAAAAAAAAGCTATAGAAGACCTTACCTATCCAGAGTTACTTTGACTCTAAATAGATTTAAATTCTCGAATTAGAAGACATAAAGTGACTGATCCAAATCATGCTGATTACAAGAAACATACTTTATCTGTAAAGACACACATAGAGTGACTGAAAGTAAGGGATGAAATAAGATATTACATGCAAATGGAAGCTAGAATAAAATAAGAATATCCATACTCAGATTAATAGATAATGAATAAAAAGCATTAAAAAATCATTATATAATGATATAGGTGTCAATTTATCAAAGAAAATAATAATTCTTTACATACTTGGACCTAATCACAATATCAGAAAACTCAAATATATAAAATAAGTATTAATAGACCTAAGGTAGAAATAGACTATAATATAATAATAGTTGGGGATTTTAACAGCTCTCTTTTATGAAATGAATATATCATGTAGATAGAAAATCAACAAAGAAATATCAGAGTTAAGTTGTATTCCAGATCAAGTGGACCTAACAGATATCTACAGAACATTCCATGCAATGCTAATGTACACACATTTTTCTCACCAGCATGATGAACACTCTCCAAATTAGATCTTATCATAAGACACAAAACATTCTTCAATAAATTTTTTCAAATTTGATATCATATTGAGTATTTTTTCAGGCTACTATTCAATAAAGCTAGAAATAAATATTAAGAAAAACTTTCTAAGCTATAAAAATACATGGAAATTAATCAACTCATTGATGAATAACCAATGGGTTAAAGAACAAGCTAAAAAGTCAGTAAAAAGATTTTTTGAAACAAATGAACATGGAGACACAGCAGATCAAAACTTAGGAGATACAGCAAAAAAAGAAGAGGGAATTTTATTGCAATCATGATGTCCACATCAAAAATATTAAAAGATCTCAGATTTTAAAAAAAGTTCACCTATTACTTCATCAAAAAGAATTATCTAAACAGGAACAAAATAGGTAGAAGGAAAGAAATAAAAAAGATCAGAAAGAATTGAGACTAAAATTTAAAAAGAAAGAGAGTTGTTTTTTTGAAAATATAAACACAATAGGTAAACCCCATGCAAGATTAACTAGGAATAAAGAAAACTCAAATAAATAGAATCAGAGATGAAAAGGGAAACATTACAAGTGACACTACAGAAATACAAAAGATCATTAGATAACATTATGAATAGTTATATGTTAGCAAGCTCAATAAACTAGACAAAAATGGACAAATTCCCATACAAATATACCTTACCAAGAATGAATTTGAAGAAATAGAAACATCAAATAAACCAAAAACATGCTATTATTTTGAATTGGTAATAAAAATCCTCTCATCAAAGATAAGTCCAAAACCAGATGACTTCACTGCACCAAATACAACACCACAATATAAAGATCATTCTGTGTGATCAAGGATAATGCATAGCAATAATACTAGAATGGTTGAATATGTTAAAATCATTAAAGGCGAAACACTATCTTAACAGAATGAAGATTGATGTAGAAAAAAACATTTAATAAAATTCAACATCCCTTTCTGATAAAATTTCTAAACCAATTTGACACAAAAAGAACATACCCCAGCACATAAAGACAATTTCTAATGAGCCAACAGCTAACATCACATTGAGGGCTCCTTTTCCAGTCTGAGTGACCATTATTTATTTATCTTGCCTAATTGATTTGAGTAGGACTTTTTAGCACTATGTTTAATAAAAGGGGTGAAACTGAGCATACTTACTCTGTTACAGATCTTAAGAGAAAAAGCTTTCATCTTTTCCTCATTCAATGTGATGTTAACTTATTAGAAATGGTCATTATGTGATTCAATTCTCAGTACCAAAACAAAACAAAAACAAAACAAAACAAAACAAAAAATCTAAAGTTCTACAAACTATAAATTATAATTAATATTTATCACACTTGCATCTAGACCAACTTACTTTATTAGCACAAGGTATAAATATAACCAATTTTTTCCCTGTAACCAGACAAGAACCTACCCACACATATGGGCAGAGAGTCCAATAATCTGCTCTGCTTTTCAACCTTTATTACTTTAAAATTTCCTAAAGATATCTAATGCTATGGGTTCTAAATTGATAAAGTTCTATTTTCCAAAGTCATGAAAAAATTAGAAAGCTTTAACATTTTCAGAACAGGTATGGTTTCCAGTTTGTGTTATTTTTCTTACTGCAAAAAAAGCTGTTGCTATGAAAAAATGTCATTTATGATATAATGTGCAATTGTGCATTGATGTAGAAACATAACAGCAAGCCCAGATATCTGTATAGGTCAAATAATTTTATCATTACAGAAACAGACTTTATGAGCTCATATGTGCATGAACTACAAAACTTTCTAAGCTATGGTCACAGGACAGGAGTGGTTGAATCTGATCATGCTTCTAGTCTCAGATACATACTGTAGGAAATAGTTTTCCCTAATAGAAATTGAGGTGCTGATGGAAGGCATAGGTAAAAAGTCCAGATTTTTCTTCATATGTTTAATTTATATTTAGCATTACTACCATATATCTTTTCAGCAAATCCATATTTCAAGCATCACAATTCATCCAAGATATTTAATAGTGTTGAATTTCAAAGAGAAAGGTGTTTGAATATCAATTGCTGTTCTCAGTTGTCTGTTTTCCCTCTTGTAAATTTACTTAATTGTGTCTAGTATGCAGCATAAATAGAATAGCTGGGACAAAAGAAATATAGTGAGCATAGAAATTTATGGACATATTTTGGTTAAAAATATTATTGATATTTTGATAAAAATCACATTGAATTTGTAAGTCTCTTTGAGAATTATGAATATTTTAACTGTCTTCATTTCTTCCATGAACGTAAAATGTCTTTCCTTTTATTTGTGCTTTCTTAATTTTTTTTCATTAAAGATTTATGGATTAAATTGAACAAGTATTTCAACTTCTTGGTTTATTCCTAATTATTTTATTATTTTTTGAGGCTATTGCAAATGAAATTGTTTTCTAAACTTCCTTTTCAGATATATCATTTTAATGCATAATGTAACTGTTTTTTGCTCTTATATACTGTAATTTACTATGTTTAGATTGTTTATCATGCCCACTGCAAACAAAATATTTCAATGATTTATTTTTATATTTGTATGGCTTTCATGTCTTTTCCTTAATTAGTTTTTCTAAGACATTCAGCACTTAGTTGAACACATATGGTGAGACTGAATTATTCACCATTGCTGAGCTTACAGAAAAGCTCTAAGTTTTTCAGTATTGCCATAGACTTTTTCCATATAATCTATATTATGTTGAGATAAATTATTTTATAGTTGGTTTGTATAGGATTTACAATGAAACTGTACAGAAGATCGTCAAGTGTTATTTCTTTATCTGTTGAGATACCCATGTGATTTTTAATCCTTCAAATTATTAATGTGGTGTTTCCAACTAATTGATACATTTTGAATTTAAATTTACTTTAACTGATATGTAAAACATTAAAATTACAAATATTTATATGGTTCATTGTGATGGTTATTATGTTGAGCAATTGTTGAATCCCAGCAATAAATCCCACATGGTCATTTGGATCTTAAATATCCCCCAAAGGCTCATGTGTTAAAGGCTTATTACCCACAGTGGTGTTATTGACAATTGGTAGAATCTTAAAAAAATATGAGGTCTACTGTATATCTTCTGGTCTTTAATTGAATAAATGTTTGTAAAGGAGAAGTAGAATCCTGAATCCTCTGCCAATCTCTTATTGTAAGGGACCAGCGAACGATGGAGGAAGAGACCACCAAGAGACTGACTCATGCAACAGCAAAAGGGGGTTTATTGCAGATCCAGCACGCTGGGGCTGCAGGCTCACTCAAGAAGGGAGAGAGGCCAAGAGCCCTGAGCAGGGGTTAAGCAGTGCTTAAGTACACTTTTTGGGGAGGGCAGGGGCTTTGCATACATCAGAGCAAATCATCATGAGGCGCCGGAAAATCAAACAACAACTCTCAAACATGATTAGTACATTCATTGGCGGGAACAGGTCGGGCGGGGGTGATAGGTCAGTCCTAAAGCGGGGTATACATTCAAACTGATTGTTTTAGGCCCTGAGGTGCCTACGTGCTAAGCTACACTGGGTCCAAGTTGTTAAGCAACTAAGTGGTCAGAGGGGATTTCCACACATATCTAATGGGCAGTCCCCAGGAATTGTCTTAACAGCTACAAGAATTTCAGGCTTTGAGTGTAGCTTAGAAACTTAACAATACCTGGTCCTTACATTTTAACTTTAGTTTCTTTTATCCTTTCATTGTTTCTTGGACACAAAGTAAGCAATTTTCTTCAGACACATGCTTCTACTATGATTTGCTGACACATCCTCAAAGCAAAGAGGACCACATAGACTGAAAGCTCAGAAGCCATGAACCAAAATAAACATTATCTTAATAAGTTTACCATTTCAAGTATTTGTTTTACTATAGCAGTTGTTTAATACAGTCAAGGTGACTGATCATTTAAAGTGCTACTACTCTATAACATTGTTAAAAAAAATCACATTCAAAGATTGTGGTTTGAATATGAGGTGTGTTTTAGTCAGCTTTTTTGCTGCTTTGACTAAAAGGTGTGAGAAGATCTATTAGAGGAGAAAAAGTTTATTTGAGGGCTTATGGATTCAGAGGTCAGTTTGTAAGGGGGGTCTGGTGGAGCGTCAGAGGGAGAGACCACAGAAGAGACTTACTCCATGCAATTGGCAAAAGGGGATTTATTGGGGATCCATTCCAGCGTGCTGGGTCTCCGTGCTTACTCAAGAAGGGAGAGCAGCCCAGAGCCCCGAGCAGAGGTTCAAACAGAGCTTAAGTACACTTTTTTGGGGAGGGCGGGAGGCTTTGCATACATCAGAACAAATCATCATGAGGCGCGGGGAAATTGAACAACAACTCTGAGATTGGCACATTCATTGTCGGGCGAGGGTGATTGGTCATTCGTAAGCGGGTTAAACATTCAAACTGATTGGTCCAGGCCCTGTGATGAACTGCACAGGGCCCTAGGCTAAATGGCCAATAGGGTGTTATCTTAACTATCTCAGGAATCTGGGTGTAACAGAGGAACTTAATAATACCTAATCTTTTACATTCAAGCTTTCCAGCTGAGAAACTTTACCCTTTCAAGTTCATAGATGGCCAACTCTATATCTTGAGATCTGAGATGAAGCAGGACATAATGGCAGAAGAATATAGTAAAGAAAAGTGTTTCCAGACATGATCAGGAAGTGGGAAAGGGAGGGAGGTAGGGGCAGAAAGGGAGATCTCCTCACTAGAACAAAATGTAAACCCAAAAGGCATGCTCCCAATGACCCACCTCTTCCAGTCACACTGTAGTTGCCTAAAGTTTCCACCCAGTTAATTCCTGTTGGGGCATTAATGCACTAATCAGGTTAAGACTCTTAAAACCTAAACATTTTGACTGTAAACATTCTTGTATTGTCTCACACATGAGCTTTTCAGGGACACCTAATATCTAAAGCATAACAAGTTGTCCCCCCAAGTTCCAGTGTTAATTCAGGTATATTCAGAGCAGAAATAGATTATAAATGCTCAAATGTAATCAGTCTGTTCTAGTTTAAATAGACTTAATTGGTGATAATTTCTCTTAGACTGAAAGTGGCTGGAAGAGGTGGGTCACTGGGGGAATGACCTGGAAGGGGTCATCTTGCCTTTGGCCCCTCGTGTCCCCCTTCCGCCTAGCCACTGAAGCCAGATTTAAAGATAGGTAGTTAGTGTAATTAGGTAAATCAGGTCTAATATTGAGTAAGATAAATAAAATGGAGGCCATTATTAATAATGGAGTCCAGGAAACCAGAGCAGTACTTGGGGAAATTGAAATGTTAATGTCCCCAAAGCCAGAAACCCATTCTAAGGAAATGTTAATGAAGCAACATACAGCAAATACAGAGATGCTAATCCAAAAACTGCCCCAGGCCCTTCCTGCCCAGATTACTGCTTCAGCCCACCTATCACCCACCTTTTGGGCCTTCCCACCAGCATTCTATCACTGCAAAGGCAAGATAAGGGAAAACAAAGGACAGGAATGTTGGAAATCTGAAAAAAAAAAAAAGACCTTAGCTATGAAAGAGGGAAGACCTTCCCCTTCCATGATTCTGCATTTTGGGTCTCCTTCTTCCTCTGGGGAGAAGTCCTTTCTGCTGTCCTTTAATAAGGCTTCTACTTTCCATTTTAAACTTGCCTTAGGTGCTTCTCTGGTGTTATATACTTCAGTATTGGGGAAGCAAGGACTTGTCACCAGTAAACAGGGGTAACACCACTATGAATGGAAAAGCACTTTTCCATCATGCCTTTCTACTGCTATGTTCTGCCTTACCTTTGGCAATGGATTCAGCTGACTATAGCCAAAACCTCTGAAACCATAAACCAGAATAAACTTTTTTATCCACAATGTCTTTCTTGATCACAATGGGTTGAATTTAGACATGAACAAAAGAATAAAAACTAAAGGGGGCCGTGTTGGGTGCAGAGCAGGCTGAACTGTGTTGTCTGCAGGGCAGGCTGAACAGATGTTGGCTGCAAGATAGCCCATGCACTCAAACCCCCCTCTATCTGGTCCTTTATCACCTGTTTGTGTCAAGTCCCGCTCAAGGCTGAGCACTCAACCCCCCTTGTGCCAACAAGGCAGCTTGCAGACCCAGAGGCCCCATTAGATTTGGGCTATAAAAACTCCCTCCTGCCAGGCCCCCCTCTCTCTTGCTCTCTTTCTCTTGCTCTTTCTCTCTTGCTCTCTCTCTCTCTCTTGCTCTTTATCTTTCTTGCGTGCACTCTGTCTCTCTCTTGCTCTTGCTCTCTCCCTGTTCATCTCTTCTCTTCTTTCTCTCTCTCTCTCTCTCTCTCTCTCTCTCTCTCTCTCTCTCTCTCTCTCTTCTCTCTCTCTCTTTCCTTCCTTCTTTTCTCTTTGTTGCACTGCTGCAATAAAGATCTTTTGGTCACTCCGAGTGTTGTGGTCACTTTCCTTTCATTGGTGCCGAAACCCGGGAGAGGGTTAAAACCCACTTTTGGGTCCCTCTTCCTTCGGAAGTGCCACTCACCGGATGGCCTGAACCCAGGCCTGAACCCATTTTCTCGACTGCCAGAACTCCATCCACCACCGACCTTCGATTGGTGAGTTTCCCCTTCCTGGAGTCCTAAACTCAAAGGTGGTGTCAGGAGGATTTGACCTTTGATTGTCCGGCAAACCTCTTTGCCCACCTGCGGGGAGGAAAACACCCCACCACAGCCTTCAAGGCCACGGTGGCCCTCAGGGACTCCTTCCTAGGGCAGAATAGACTCCTGGGTTCAAAATTATTCCCTTCCCCTCCCAGCTGGTAGTTTACCAGCATAGGCTTTGTAGGTCTCCCTCAAAGGACTGTGTAACCTCCGGGGACACAAAACAGAAAACTTAACATCACACCCCACCCAGACCTTCATGGCCTCGGTGGCTCTCCTAAAATCCTAGTCCTCACACCTTCAAGACTCGGCCGCCAGAGAGATGCTTACCCTCCCCTTCCTCCCTCTTCCCCTGTCTCTTTCTTTCCCCTCTTTCCGGCCCTGCGGCCCTGCGAGTCTCTGGCCTCTCCAGGAGGGGTCCCGAAAAGAAAAGCCTTGGCCAAGGTCTCCCACTGCTACGGCTCCTTCCAGGACGAGAGCCTCGACTGTCAGGATTCGGTGACGACCAATCTCTGCAGCTCGAACCTGCCACTAAGGCACTCCTGATTTTGGGCTCTAGCGGGGACGCCCCTTTTGGCAATAAATCAGTTTCCTCCTTCTCTCTTATACTACAGTTGCTTCTCCTTCCTTCTCCTCTATACCAAGTTTGCATCCCCTTTCCTCCTCCTTATACTACTTTGCGACATGGGTAATGTGTCCTCTCTGCCAGTCGACTCTCCCCTACAATGCCTCTTGGATAACCTCAAAACTCTCTCCTTGACACCAGACATCAAAACCCCAAAATTGATCAAATATAGCACCTAGGCCTGGCCCACTTATCCCTTAGACAACCAAAGCAGATGGCCTCCCTTTTGGGTCCCTGGATCCCTCCATTCTAAGGGATCTCTACAATTACTGTGAGCATTTGAAAAAATGGGTAAAGAGCTGCTGTATCAAAGCTTTCTTCTTGCTTGTGCTCTCTGCACCTCTTGCAGACCTCTGCAAATTTTTCTAGCTTGCAAACCAAAACCCACAACCACTGATCCCCAATCTTCTCCTCCTCCAGACTCATCCACTACTTTTGACCATACTGATGAATTTCCACCCTATAGCCTGGCTCAAATAGGTCCTCACCCTCAACCTTCTGCCCCAGCCCCTCCACTGTCTCCCCCACCTGAACAACCTGACTTCTCCTCTCCACTCACTAGATCAAAAACTAAACAACCGCCTTTCCTCAAACCATTGCCTCTTTTCTGAGGTAGCAGGTACTGAAGGAATCCCTTCACCCACTCACTCCTCTCTTCTTCTGTCAGCGCCCACACCAGGTCCCACCAGGTCCTCTTACCAGCTAACTCAAAGCTCAAACAAGCTGAAGAGAGCCCTTGGACCCCCATCAGAGATCTGGTAAAAATTGCCTTTAAAGTTGCTTTGTCATCACTGAAAACAGGTTACTAAGAATTGTCCCTTACAGGCTTTTTGGGATATTCACTCCCATCCTTCCCTCTGCTCTACCTGTTCTACTGCTCAAGTTTTCCTTGCTAGGGAAAATTCTATTCTTTTACATCATTCCTTCCTCATTCTCAGATCCACCAAGCTGCTCTCAGTCCCGCCTTCCCATCTTCCCCCTCCCTACCCAGGCCCACAGAAAAGACTTAACTGATCTTCTCCAGAAATCTTCACCATGGCTGATTTTAGGACTTTCAGCAAAAGAATCTCTACAAAAAAGTTTAATGTAGATAAACTTCCTATTTTCATGTTGCCCTGTTTTACTTGGTCACTGAAAAAATCAGCACTCAAAAAGCTAGACACCCCGTACTAGTTTTTCACAAAATATGTAAAACAAGGCCTCTGGCTTTGAGCTGGTGCTTCACAGAGAAGGCTACATGTCTAAGATAAGGAGGTTACCAACTGGGCTCCATGATAACAGCCGGCAGGGGTGGGGAGGGTGGAAAGAAGAGGAGAGAAAGTGAAGAAAAAGCTCTCCCCCTTCCAAGTGTCCTTGAAGGGTTAACTTGACCAGAACAGAGAAAAAAAAAAAAAAAACCTGCTTTTTGTGAACTTCTGCAGACTGTGAACTTCTGAGCCCCTTCCCTTACATGTTGGGTACAAAATTTTGAAACAACCTAAACTTGGGGTTCAGGAGATTAATTGATTACAACAGAAGCAATGTCCTCTGGATCTGGTTGCAACCAAATAGGACTATTTCCCTATCTTCGGTGCTATCTTAGGTGCCTTGCCTTGTCTGTCCCTACAATTCTATATACCTAAATATTTTCATGTTTTCATGAGATGGTCAACAGATGTGATTAATTGTGTGTTGCAAATAACAAAATATCTCTTGTTAAAATGGAATAATTTGCCTAAATTCAGAAATTTACAAGGATTGTTTCAAAGTGTGAATAAAAAAGAGTTAACAGATAGGAAAGAGAAATTAGAAGGTTCTAAGTATGAATTTAATACAAGGAAAATGTGTTTCTGGATAAGAGAGTCTATTAAGTAAATAAGAGGGTTTAAGCAAGTGATAAAGTAGGTCTGTGTATGCTGGCTATATAGGTTTAAGTAAGTGCTAAAGAAGGTCTGTGTATACAACTATGGTTAAACAACAACTGTTATTTTGCAATATTGTAATATGTTATTTCTTTAAAAGCTAGACTTGATTAATATAAAAACATCAATAGTAATTGTGGTACTATTACTCTTCTTTGTATATTAAATGCATTCATATTTTCCAGGTATATGTCATTAAGATAGAAACTTTAAAAACTATATCAAGCTGGTGTTCTCCAAAAGGTTGCATGGTTATTTTAGGCTTATAAAAATAACTTATTGGAGATTTATTTATATCATTTAATGTTTTATAACTGGACCTGTTATCAATAAGATTAATATAAAGTTCTATACACTGGGTATGATTTAAATGTAATATACTGTGTTACCTAGTATTCATGTGACATCAAGCAACAACATATATGTAAACTTTATAAAATAATATTAAAAAAAAAAGATCAGCTTCAATACTAGAACACTTTACCTAAGATTTAAAGAGCCCTGGCTTACTTGAGATAAGGCTATGCCTCCCATCTTACTACATGTCAGAATGACTCCAAAGTAGGCCAGACTTCAGTTAAAGCCCAATACTCTTAATTTAGGGTGAAACTGACTTTGCTGGATGTTCATAATCAAGATTTAAAGTTAAATTAAAATGGCCAAGAAAACCAATATTTGGCTCTGGCCCTCCGAGTCAGTCTGAATCCAGGGAACAGGGAACTTCTCTAGAGAGCTTTGCAACTCTGGGCCACATAACCTCCTGATCAGGGAGATTAAGGAGACCACTGGAGAATGGAAAGCCAATCAGTGCATTTGTTGTGAATAGGAGGGTCATTGGAGACAGGAGACATCCCTGATGCTTCCAAGGGAAGCCACATGGTCAAGCAAGACCTGGACCCATCCTAGCGCAAAAGCACTAGCAGAACTGAGAAGCTGCTCTCAAGTTCCCCCACGAGTGACCCCTATGGGGACTCGGCTGACTCTTAACAATAGATAGAAACAAAGTCAATTTTGACCAACTTGATCTTAAACACCTACCAAAACCAGTTAAGCAAAAACACAGTCATTCCTGGGAGTAATGAAGGACAAGAACAGCTAGAAAAGAGGAGACAGCAACTAGCCAACAGGCTCCATGGGGAATGTTCAGTCAAGTATGGCCTCGGCTCCTCCCCCTCACAGGACCCCTATTAGTCCTCTCTATGTTTCTCCTAATAGGACCATGTCTATTAAATTGCCTACAGAAGTTCCTGCAAGATCAGATACACAAATTCACCCACAAGTCAGTCAATCAACTACTTCTTTAAGACTACCAGCCCTGATGCCCAAGATGGAGACCAACTCCTCTGGCTCCAGAGACTCTGTGCCCATCTAAAACCCTCTTCTTCTTTTACTAATCATTATTCTCTCTCAAGTTTTTATCTCAAACTACAGATACCGCTTCTACATCAATGTGACTTGACACCAGGATGACACCACCCACTCTCAGTTTATGGGTCAAGGCGATTGCCCTTCCACTGGCTACAATCAGGCTGTCACCCTGAACATTACTGGATTCAACCAAGCCACCTCCAATACTTCCTAGAGTCCCTGCTACAGGACCAGTGGCTGATACCAAGAATCTCCTCCATCCAGGACTGGTTTGATGCCATCAAGGACTTGTGGTTTCAAGGAACTTTTATGGACTTTACCCCTACCATTGTAGTTGTCTGTAGCCACTGAGTGTTATTTCTGGCTTCCCTGGTGTTCTCAGACCTGTCCCCCGAACATTCCTCCACTTCCCCTTCTAGGTCTAACGCCATCCAATATTAAGCAGGAAGAAGCCAGAGGACTTTACGCCGTCCCCCATGTCACTTAGAAAAACAAAAAGGGAGGAATGTTGGGTGCAGAGCAGGCTGAACTGTGTTGTCTGCAGGGCAGGCTGAACAGATGTTGGCTGCAAGACAGCCCATGCACTCAAACCCCCCTCTATCTGGTCCTTTATCACCTGTTTGTGTCAAGTCCCGCTCAAGGCTGAGCACTCAACCCCCCTTGTGCCAACAAGGCAGCTTGCAGACCCAGAGGCCCCATTAGATTTGGGTTATAAAAACTCCCTCCTGCCAGGCCCCCCTCTCTCTTGCTCTCCTTCTCTTGCTCTTTCTCTCTTGCTCTCTCTCTCTCTCTTGCTCTTTATCTTTCTTGCGTGCACTCTGTCTCTCTCTTGCTCTTGCTCTCTCCCTGTTCATCTCTTCTCTTCTTTCTCTCTCTCTCTCTCTCTCTCTCTCTCTCTCTCTCTCTCTCTCTCTCTTTCTCTCTCTCTCTTTCCTTCCTTCTTTTCTCTTTGTTGCACTGCTGCAATAAAGATCTTTTGGTCACTCTGAGTGTTGTGGTCACTTTCCTTTCAGGCCGGAGTTGTGGCTCAGTGGTAGAGCATTTGCTTGGCATGTGTGAGACCCTGGGTTTAATCCTCAGCACTGCATATAAGATAAATAATTAAATAAATAATTAATTAAAAGATCCATTCACAACTAAACATATTTTTAAAAAGAATAAAAATTAGAAATTTCACAAACTAGAAAAAAAGAATAATCCACTTATGAAAAATATTGGCTCAAAAATAATAAGGAATAAAACTATTGTGTCTCTGCAGATGACCAAAAATAAAACTAGGACATGCCCAAATTTATACCATAAACCTTAACCAGTGCTCTAAGAGAAATTCAGAATTATAAATGTGTATGTTATACATTGCTGATGGGATTGCAAATTGGTGCAGCCAGTATGGAATGCAGTATGGAGATTCCTTGGAAAACTGGGAATGGAACCACCATTTGACCCTGCTATCCCACTCCTCTGTCAATACCCAAGGGACTTAAAAACATCATACTACAGGGACACAGACACATCAATGTTTATAACAGCACAATTCACAGTAGCTGAAATGTGGAACAAACCTAGACGCCTTTCATTAAATGAATGGATAAAAAAAATGTGGCATATATAAACAATGGAATATTATTCAGCAATAAAAGACAACATGGCATTAGCAGGTAAATTAATGCAATTGGAGAAGATAATACTAAGTGAACTTAACCAATGCCAAAAAGCAAATGCTGAATGTTTTTTTTTTTTTTTTCTCATATAAGGAGGCACATAATCATCACAGGACTTGGCAATCAGAAAGAAGAGAGAAACTCTGGCTCACAAGGAACAAAATGTGATATCCAAAGGCATGCCCCAATCACTTACCTCATTCAATCATACCCTACCAGCCTATAGTAACCACCCAGCTAATCCTTATGTGGGGATTAATACATTCTTATGTTAAAACACTCATAATCCAATCATTTCACGTTTAAACTTTCTTGCATTGTTTCACACTTGAGCTTTTTGGGGACACCTCATATCCAAAACAGAATATATACCCCTCAAAATTCATGCCCATCTCATGATGTAAAACACATAATTCATTTCTCAGAGTCCTTGTAGTCTTAATAGTTCAAAGATTGCCCAAAAGTCCAAGTCTGAAGTCTTCTCTGAGGCTCAAGACACACTCTCAGGCTGAGTTCCTATACAAATTAAAACCAAGTAACATGCATTCACTATATAATGGCTCAGAATAAACGTTTCTATTTTACATGGCAGAAATAGAGGCATAGAAATATTGGATACTACCAAACAAGACTGAAATTCAGTTGATCAAATAAGTTCTCTAGCTCCATATCCAGAATCTGGGGCACATGACATCATGATTTTATCTCCAAAGGACATGTGTAGCTCCACTCTTATGTTTTTGCTGATTGCAGCTTACATGGCCTCTACCTTGGTTTGCCTCTAATTGACTCTTCCTCAGCAGACATCCCAGGATACTGGCATTTATTAATCTTGCAATGTTCACTGCATCTTTGGCTTTCTTTTCACTTGTCCACACATCATCATTTTAGGGGCTGCCCAAAGGAACTCTGAACTTACTGCAAATTACCTGGCCACCCAGGTCAGGGTTGAAGTTTTGGTGAAAGCCTCCATGGCCCCCTAACTCAAGCACACTGCATTCCTATAGAACCAGCACCATGTGGTTGCCACCAACATCTGCCACCATATACAGCAGTAGCTAAACCTCCTGGTACCATTGCTACAATGGCTGCTGTGTGCCTGGGTGTTTGAGCATGGTGAAACAACTTTCTGTACCTCTTCCTTGTGCAAACAGGGTGCCCCACTAATCTTTTCTCAAAGGAATTTTTATTTACACATTCTTGATCCTGAGATGGGTGTGATATTGCCAATTCCTGAGATGCCCTCAATTTATTTTTTCTATTGTCTCTGATTAAATGTTTTAGGAATTTTTTAGTGGTTGTGTTACCGCTGTTGACTGGTGATGAGTCCTTGCTTCCCCGATGTTAAAGAATAACACCAAAGAAGCGCGTCGAGGCAAGGTCAGAGTAGAAATTAGAAGTTTATTAAAGGACAGCAGAAAAGACTTCTCCGGAAGGAAGAAGGGGACCCAAGAGGTGGAATCCGTGGAAGTGCGGTTGTTTCCCCTTTTTATAGTTTTGGTGATGGAATGTAGGTTGGAAGGCCGGAGGGGTGGGACACAGGCGGGCCAAAGAAGTAATCTGGTCAGGAAGGACTTCTGAGTCAGCACCTTCAAGTTTGTTGGGGCCTGTTCATTAACACTTCTTTGAGGTGGACTTTGGCCTAGGCCTTTTTGGACTTCATTAACATTCCATGAGTTGTCCTGCTTTTCCCGGAATCATTCTCATCATGGCCTCCATTTTAGATTTCACTGGGTATTAGACCCGATTTGCCTAACTACACTGACTACCTAACTTTAAATCTGGCTTCAGTTGTAATCCTCTTTAACAACCACACCTTTCTTACACCCACTTTTACTCATAGTCTTCTGGTAAACCTGCAGGGTTTTTTTTCTTTTTTTTTAATTATTATTCTTTGCTTTCTCTTCCTGATTATCATGGTAAATTTGGATAAAACACCCCAGAAATATTTGTGCCACCCCTTTAAGGCTGTGCTTTTTTGAAATTTCCTCTAGCAGATTAATTAGTGCAACATCTTTATATTCAACTTTGTAGAAAGTCTCAGGACTCAGGCATACTGTGGACAATTTCATAGCCAGAATGTAAAATAAATGGCCTCTTTTCCAACTTCCAATAGAGTATTCCTTCTTTTCTAAAACCTCATGAATCAAGTCTTTACTAAATGTCCACAGTTATTTCTGTATTCTGGTCTTTTGCACTCCCACCAGAATTACTCATTAAGCTTCACTTACAATATTCTAACATTTTTCTAGCTTGCATATCTAAACTTTTCAAAATTCTTCCCAGTACAAAACAGCATCAAGGGCTTTTGAATCATGAGGTCAGTTTATTTACATCAATGACCTCACTTCTGAGTACCAAAGGATGTTTTAATCAGCTTTTTCACTGCTGTGACCAAAGTTTTAATAAGAACTGAAAGGGTAAAGTTTCTAAGCTGCAAAGCCTGAATTAAAATGTAAAAGATTGGGCATCATAAAGTTCCTCTGCTACACCCAGAACCTGAAATTCCTGAGATAGTTAAGACAATGCCCTACTGGCCATTTAGCCTAGGGCCCTGTGCAGTTTGTCACGTAAGCATACAGGGCCCAAAACAATCAGTTTGAATGTGTACCCCGCTTAGGAGTGACCAATCACCCCAGCCCGACCTGTTCCTGCCAATGAATGTGCTAATCATGTATGAGAGTTGTTGTTCAATTTTCCCGTGCCTCATTCTGATTTGTTCTGATGTATTCAAAGCCCCCGCCCTCCCCAAAAAGTGTACTTAAGCACTGCTTAGCCTCTGCTCTGGGCTCTGGGCTGCTTTCCCTTCCTGAGTGAGCCTAGAGCCTCAGCACGCTGAATTGGATCCCCAATAAATCCCCTTCTGCATTTGCATAAGTCAGTCTCTTGGCGGTCTCTTTCTCCGACTTTTCGCTGAACCCTTACAGAACAACTTCAGAGGAGTAAAAATTTATTTGGGACTCAGTTTCAGAGGTCTCACTCCATAGATGACTCACTTCATTACTTGGCCTCTGAGATGAGGCAGAACATCATCATGGAAGTGTGTGCTGGAAGAAGTCAGCACATGACTTGGCAATCAGGAAGCAAAGATAGACTCTGCCTCACCAGGAACAAATTTTAAACCCCAAAGCCATACCACTAACAGCTCACCTCCTCCAGTCACAGCCTAACTGCCTACAGTTACCACCAATTTAACTGTTATAAGGGCATTAATATTCTGATTATGTTAAAACTGTCATAACCCATCATTTCATCTTTAAACTTTCTCTCTTTGCTTCATAAATAAGCTTTTTAGGGACCCATCATATCTAAATCATAAAAGATTTTATTTCATGTCAAATGACTAATATTTCACTGTACTTATTTTCTAATTCCAATATGAAGTAGTAATTATCTATTTCACACATTCTACAGCTGACTTCTTCATTCTGCCTGCCTCAGGCATCTTTTTTTGTAGTTTTGAATATTATATTTTAAATTTACATCTGAGTCTTTGAAATTATTGTGTCATGAGATTCCTATTGAAAAGTGTACTTGTCAGAGAAACACAAGAAGATATTTTAAAACTTTGAAAATATAAATAAAACAAAGGAAACACTTTAAAATTTTAAAATGAAAGCATATTTTTATTCATTTGTGGGAGACATGGATTTCTTTAGTCAGACATAAAAATGTTGCTATGTTTGACATTAAAACATTTCTTCTTTGAGAAAAATCAGAGAAAGAGAGAGAAGACAATACACAATGTGGAAGAAAATATTTGCAATACCTATTACTTAAAAGGTAATCTGTATATAATTAAGGGCTGAAAATCAAAAGGGACCACATACAAAACATTGGAAAGAAAAATAACCAAAGTCAGGAACAGGCGTTACATAAAATCTGTTACTGAAATGGTGCTCAACCTTGTTACTAATTACCAATTATATAAATGTAAATCAAAATCACAATGAACTATTATACCATGTTAAAAATGTTGATAAGCAGAATTAATATAGTAAAATGGACATACTACCAAAACTGTTATACAGATGCAAATCCAGTTAAAATGCCAATGACATTCTTTATAGAACTACAAAAACAATCATAAAATTTATTTGGAAAAAAAAAAAAACTGAGAATAGCCAAAACGATCCTTAGCAAAAAGAGTGAAGCAAGAGTCATCACAATACTGCACCTTAAACTACACTTGTAGTACAGCTATAGTAACAAAAACCAGCATGTTACTGGCACCAAAATAGACAAGAAGACTAATGGTACAAAATAGAAGATACAGAGACAAACCCAAGTAAATAGTTATCTCGTACTAGACAAAGGCACCAAAAACATGCATTGGAAAAAAAATATAGCCCATTCAACAAATGGTATTGGGAAAACTAGAACTACATCCGTTCAATATAAAATTAAACCTCCATATCTCACCCTACACAAAAATGAGCTCAAAGTAGATCGAAGACATACACACTAGAAAAGAGACCCTGTGTTATGCTCCAATTTGGGACCCCCAAAGACCACCAGAGACCCAAGATCGATGTAAGCAGCAAAGAGGTGTTTATTGAGAGCTAGCTCAGTCCTCCACGCACACACACACAGCAACTGGTGACGCTGAGAGGCCCTGAGGCCCGGGTTTGCAGCAGTTTTATACATTCTTTGGAGAGGGCAGGGACTTCACATACATCATAGCAAATCATCACACACTGCGGGAAAATCAAATAACAACTCTAAAACTTGATTATTAGCACATTCACTGGCGGGAACAAGTTGGGTAGGGGTGATTGGTCAGTACAAAAGGGGTATTCATTTGAACTGATTGGTTTGAGCCTAGAGGGGTGTTCATGCTGAACTACATGGCTTCCCAACTTGTTATCAACCACCATAAACCACTGGCATCCCAGGTATTTCCCTGTCTCATGCTGATTGGTGGATGCTAGGGGTCTGCTATGGATCCCCACCTAGCCTGACTGAGTCAGGGACACTTGGTGCAGCAGATCTCTCCTGTTGTTTGTAGATAAACAACTCAGCAGGGTGGGGATGTGCTTAGGAGTGCTCTGTGGGTCTTTCCAAGGACTAAGGTCATGTCCCTTCCTTGGACATGCTTTTCTCTGAGATAGAGGCTGGTTTTTCACCTGCACCTAATAGAAGAAAAAAGTAGGCCCAAATCTTCATCATGTGGGCTTAGGACCTGACTTCCTTGACAAGACTCCTAAAGCACAAGAAGTAAAATTAAGAATCAATGAATGGAATTGATTCAAACTAAAAAGCTTCTTCTCAGCAAAGGAAACAATCAATAACTTGAAGAAAGAGACTACAGAAAGGCAAAAAGTCTTTATATATGTACCTCAAATAGAACACTAATCTCCATTATATATAAGGAACTCAAAAACTTTACACACACACACACAAAAAAAACAAACAACCCAATCAATAATTGGGCTAAGGAAATAAACAAACACTTGTCAGAAGAAGAAATACAATTTATCAATGAACATGAAAAAATATTCATCATCTCTACCAATTAGAGAAATGCAAATCAATACTACTCTAAGATTTCATCTCACTCCAGTCAGAATGGTAATTAATAAGAATATAAGCCATAATAAGTGCTGGCAAGGATGCAGTGAACAATGACACTCATACACTGCCGATGGGACTGCAAATGGTGCAACCACTTTGGCAAGCAGTATGGAGATTCCTCAGAAAATTTGGAATGGAACCAGATTTGATCCAGCGATCCCACTCCTTATTTTAAACCCAAAGGACTAAAAATCAGCATACTACAATGATGCAGCCACATCAATGTTTATAGGAGTTCAATTCACAATATCTAAACTATGAACCCAACCTATATATCCTTCAACAGAATAAATAGAGAAAATATGGTACATATACACAATGGAATATTACTCAGCCTTAAAAAACAATGCAATAATGCCACTTGCAAGTAAATGGATGAAAATAGAGAATAATGAAATAAAATAAGTCAATTCCAAAAAAATCAAAGGCAGAATATTTTCTCTGATAAGTGGATACTGATTGATGAGGGGGACAGATAAGTAAGAATTAAGGGATTTGGAATTATATATAGGGCAGTGAGGACAGATATGGGGCTGTGTGAATGGGAAGGACAGTAGAATGAGACACATGTAATTACCTTATATACATGTATGATTACCCTACCAGTGTGTCTCTGAACCATGTACAGTCATATGAACGAAAAGCTGTGCTCCATTTGTGTACAATGTGTGAAAATGCATTCTACTATCATGTATTAGAACAAATTGAAAAAAAATAACTTTTAAAAATAAAAAATAATTTAAAAAGACAATATGAAAAAAATAGGCAAGGTTAGATTTTTCTAACAATACGCCAAATTTCCTCTTGCTTCTATGCAAGTGGGAATTTTAGGAAGTTTTTTTTTTTAAGGTCCAATGTAATTAAATATCAATAGAATTTTAAAAAGTGATATATAGAAACACACACACAAACATACATACAAACACACATTCACTTCATTTTATGTATTTATGTGGAGTTTTATTCAGCCATAAAAAAAGAGATTATGTCATTTGTAAGAAAATGAATCGAACTTGAGTAAAATCAAGCAGAATCAGAAAGAAAAGTGTCATATAGTATTTCTCTCATATATGGAACCTAGAGGGATAAAAGAGGGGTGACAATCTCATAAAAATATAAAGGAAATAAGTAGAGGGAGGAATGGGAAAAGGAAGAGGAGAAGAGCAGAAAAGGGAAGGTACTGTGAAACAAAAATTACAAAATTGCTATATGAATGTACAAGTATATAACAAGAAATCCTGATATTATATAAAATTGTAATGCATCAATAAATACAATTAAATATATGGAGAAATATAAACTATCTAGGCCAAAAATAAGTTTTGAAATTTTATGCATTTTAACATGTATGGATCAAAGGGGCTTCTATGTTCTTATATTTCAAGTTTAACTTGCACAGTATGAAAACTGGCTTTATCTTTTAAAGATTACCATGAATATACACTATAACCAAGAATTTCAACTTTCAAGTGTATACTTGGAAAAATGTACATTTGTAAATAAGAGATATGCGTATGAAAGATAAGGAGAAAATTTCCAAAATAAAATATGAAAACAAAACAATTATCACTAGGAGAATAAACAAGTGCTTTGTAGTATATACAAAGGAAGAATTATTATACAGTAATAAAAGTAATGTATTATAGCTTCACATCAATGTAGAACAATATTAGAAATACATTTAAGAAAAATGACAAATCAATAAATTATGTTTTATAATAATAATAATAATAAGGAGGAGGAGGAGAAGAAGAAGAAGAAGAAGAAGAAGAAGAAGAAGAAGAAGAAGAAGAAGAAGAAGAAGAAGAAGAAGAAGAAGAAGAAGTACATTTTTCAAAAGTTTTGTCTAGGGGCTGAGGATGTAGATCAGTGGAAGATCCCTTGCTTACCACACATAAGGACCTGCGTTTAATTTCCAGCACTTTAAAATTAATCAATCAGTCAATCAATCAAGAAGTAAATTTTTCAGACACTTCTGGTAGTGTTCTTGTTGTTAAAATCATTGGGGTTGGAGGAGAAGGGAAGGGGCATGGGGTTAGAAATGATGACGGAATCTGATGATCATTATCATACAAAATACATGTACGAAGACAAAAATTGGTGTGAATATACTTTGTATACAACCAGAAATATGAAAAATTCTGCTATATATGTGTAAGTAGAATTGTAATGCATTCCAGTGTCATATATAAATAAAAATGGTAGATTAGTTTTATTTTCACAGTTTTGTTTATAACTTTCATTAATTTGACACTATTTTTGACAGCATGTGTTGACAGCCACAGCCGAAGGGGCTCCAGTAAACTTCCAGCTTCCAGCTGATGATTGGCTCACAGTGGCAGAATTTTGTAAGCAATGAGCTATAATATCTTTAGTTTTTTCTCCGGCATGAAGGGAGCCCATCAAAAATCCAGAAGAAGTATCAACTGTAACATGCAATATTTTAATTTTCAAAATTCTGTCAAGTGTGTAATGTCCATCTGCCAAATATAGTTATATATCAATCCTCAAGGATTGACTCCAAGATTAACTTGTGGTAAAAAGGTCACACAATTTTGACATTGTTTTATTATTTGTCTAGCTTGTTCTTTAGTTATGTTAAAACGCTTTTGTAAAGTATGAGCATTGACATGGAACTTTTTATGAAAATTTATAGCTTCTTCTAGTGTAGAGAAATTATGTATGTCATGTGTAGTTTTATCTGCTAAATCATTGCCCAAACTTAGGGCTCCAGTCAATCCTATATGTGCTACAAAGAATGGATCTTTTCTGTCCCAGATTAGACTTTCCATGGTGAAAAGCAAATAGAAAACAGTAGAGGAGGGGGAAATCCTACCAGCATCTTCAAGGGATACTATAGCATTAACTATATACTGACTATCAGAAAATAAATTAAATACAGAATCTTTAAAAATCACAAAAGCTTGTAATACTGCATTAAGCTCTACATTTTGAGCTGATTGTTTGGGTACTAAAAATGTAAAAGTTCGATCAGGTGTAACTATTGCTGCTGTACCATTATTTGACCCATCAGTGGATATATTTGGAGCATTCCTGATAGGTGTTTTTCTTGTCATTTTTGGAAAAATTACAGGATGCAATGACCAAAAAGACAATAAAGGATTAGATGGTAAGTGGTTATCAAATGAAACATTGGATTTGCACATGATTATTGCCCAAGTATTTAACTCATTAGCTAATTCATCAATTTGATTCATAGTATATGGAGTAATAATTTTGTTAGGAGAAATTCCAAACACTGCCTTTGCTGTTTTTATTCCTTTGAGTATTAATTGTCCTACAGCCTCAGGATACCTAGTAAGAATAGTGTTAGGAGAATAAGATAAATGTATCCATAATAATGGACCTTCTTGCCAAAATACTCCTGTAGGAATATTTTTTGTTGATAGTACAATAAATAATAAAGGCAAACTTATATCAATTCTATCCAAATGCATATTTTCCATATATGTTTCAATGATTTTTAATGCCTTTCTTGCTTCAGGCGTCAACATTCGGGGTGAATTTGGATCTGATGGACCTTTTAGGATATCAAATAAAGGTCCCAATTCTCCTGTTGGAATACCTAGATAAGGCCTTATCCAATTTATGTCTCCTAATAACTTTTGAAAGTCATTAAGTGATTTGAGTTGATCTACTCATATTTGAATTTTTGGTGGACGGACCATGGTTGAGGATAATAGAACTCCCAAATAATTAATTGGAAAATTTAATTGTACTTTATCTATTGCTATCTCTAGATTATAATTTTTTAATAAGTTTGTAAGTGTGGCATAACATTCTAGCAATGTGTTTTTAGCTTTGTGTGCTAATAATGTGTCATCCATATAGTGAAATATTTGTAGCTCAGGATTTTGATTTCTAAGTGGCTGGATTACTTTGTTAACATAAATTGGACACATAGTTGGGCTGTTAGCCATCCCTTGAGGGAGTACTTTCCATTCATATCTCTGATCAGGACCTCCATGATTTAGTGCAGGGACAGTAAATGCAAAACGTGGACTATCCTCAGGATGAATTGGAATTGAAAAAAAAAACAATCTTTAATATCTATAACTAAAACATACCAAGTTTTTGGCAAAGCAGACAACTGAGGAATCCCCGATTGAGCAGGTCCCATAATGACCATTTCATTATTAATGGCTCTTAAATCTTGCAATAATCTCCATTTACCAGATTTCTTTTTCATGACAAAAATGGGAGTATTATGGGGAGATACAGAAGGTTGTATATGTCCTTCCACTAATTGTTGTTTGACCAGATCATGGGCTACTTGTATCTTTTCTTTAGTCAAGTGCCACTGAGGAACCCATACTGGTCTTTCTGATTTCCAGGTAATTTTCATTTTCTCAGTGGCCCTTTGTGAAAATCCAACCCATGTCTGTCTGTTCCTTGATTTATTTGTATTGGTGCTGCTATACCTTGTTCTTGTTTTTCTAATCTTTTTCCTTTCCTAAAACCTTGTCTAGCCATAATAGTGGGTGCATTTTGATTGATATTATTTGTTAATGTCAAACCTAATTGATCTAAGACATCTCGTCCCCATAAATTCACAGGAAGATGATCCAATACATATGGCTGTATAGTTCCTTCACATCCTTCAGGATCCTTCCAATCTAATACCATTGCACTTCTATATGGATTAGTCACCACTCCTAGGCCTCGAAGCGTTTGAGTGGCTTGTTGTAATGGCCAATGTTTTGGCCATTCTTGACGAGAGATAATGCTAAGGTCTGCACCTGTATCCAGTAGCCCATTAAATTCATGTCCTTGAATATTTAGTTTTAGCATGGGGCGAGAATCTAAATTTAAAGAAAGCATAGCCCAATCTACAACTGTGGAGCCTAATCCCTTGGAACCTCTTTCTACAGCATGACTGGAAAATTTATCATGTAGGCTTGGTATTATTAGTAACTGTGCTATTCTATCTCCTGGTGAAATTACTGATATACCCTTTGGAGAACTGGCTATAATTTTTATTTCACCTTCATAATCAGGATCAATTACCCCAGGACTTATCAAAAGTCCTTTTAGAGTACAAGAGCTGTGTCCCAATAATAAGCCTACTGTTCCTTTTGGAAGAGGTCCTTTCACCCCTGTGGGAATGATTTGAACTCCCATCTCTGGAGTTAGTACTGATTTGGCGGAGGCGCAGATGTCCAACCCTGCGCTCCCTCTGGTTTGTCTGATGAGGGATCTGATGCCCTGGGCACTACCCTGATGGGGTTGCTGGGGTTGCTGGGTTCCTCCAGTGCTCCGTATATTTGTGGTTTGGGGCCCCGGAGCATTGGGGCCCCCTGTCCATTTTTTGGCAACGGAGCCCGATGCCTTTGTCCACGATATTGTGGATAAACACCTTGTCCTTTTTCGTTTTTTGATAATGGAGTACCCTCTATGGTGGTTTGAGAACAGCATTCATTAGCCCAATGTCTCCCTCTACGGCATCGTTGGCAAATACCCGGTATTCTACTCCTTTGATACCTAGTTTTGTTAAACCCTCCTCCTATGGGGCAATTCCTTTTAAAATGTCCTGTTTGTTCACAATTGTAGCATGTTCTTGGCCTGGAATCTAAAGCCTGTTTTACTGCAGCTGCCACAATTTGCCCTTGTTCATTAATATCTCTGGCATCTAAAGCCTGTTTTACTGTAGCTGCCACAATTTGCCCTTGTTCATTAATGTCTCTGGCAACTAAAGCCTGTTTTACTGCAGCTGCCACGACTTGCTCTTGTTCATTAATGTCTCTACATAATTTAATATATGTGTTTACATCTTCCTGTTTCCATGGTCTAATGATATCTCTGCACCAACGATTTGCTTGGTCATAAGCCAGTTGTTTTATTAATGGCATTTCTTGTTCTGTATTCCCCAAAACTCTGGTAGCTGTTTGAATAAGCCTATCTACAAATTCAGCGTAAGGTTCATTAGCTCCTTGTATTATCTTAGATAATTGACCTTGTAAACCTCCATGTCCTTGTAAAATCTTCCATGCCTTAAATGCATCTACAGCAATTTGTAAATATACACCAGGATCATATGCAAGTTGTTGCTGCCAATCCTCATAAGGTCCCTTTCCTAACAACATATCTAGATTTCTCTGAGGATAACCAGCTGCTGCATTTCGCCTAGCCGTCTCCTTGCAAAATTCCTCATTGGCAACCTTCCATAACAGTTATTGTCCTCCAGTTAACACAGCTTTACAAATATTAGCCCAATCTGCTGGTGTCATTTTTAAATTGGTAATGGATTCGACCAAGCTTACAGTGAAGGGTGCTTGAGGACCATAGGTTGTTACAGCCTCTTTTAGCTCCTTCACTGATTTGAAATTTAAACCCTGGTAAATTCGCTGCCCTCCTACCTCAAATACAGGGCATACTTGAGATCCTGTCTCAGGATCCCAACTATCAACTGCGGGGGTTGGGAGTCTCTTAGCATATGGAGGCGGTGCTGTTGACTGGACACTTATGCCCTCTGGTGATAGAATGCTGTTAGTAGCAGTCTCCTGTAGAGGTGGTGCTGTTGGTTGGAGACTTTCGCTCTCTGATAGAAAGGTGTTATTAGGAGTCTCCTGTTGTAACTTTTACCCTGATGGCTTTTTCTGCTCTAAACTTCCTTCCTCTGTCTCACTAGCTTGAAAGACCTTCTCTTGTACTTGAATCTTTTCCTCATTCTGACTAACTTGAGAGACCTCTTTTACTTGAATCAATATGTCTTCTCCTTCCTCTACCTTTGTCTGATCTGAAGGCTTTGGACTAAGCAAACTAGATACGTTCGTCCACAATGGCAATGTGCCAACTGGCAGAGTCCCTGGGTTGTTCTTTTCTATTCTTTTTCAATCCTCACCATGATGGTTCCATTGTGATATATCTAACAACTCCTCCTTAAAAAGCCATGGGCTATATTTTTGTATTATATCAACGTATGCCCTGACTGCTCTTGATTTTATTGGGAAGCCCCCTTGCTCTAACAATTTACTTAACACTCTTTCGGTTTGTTTTTTACTAATTGCTGATCCCGTATTTCTACTATAATACAACCCAGCAAGATAACACCAAACCAAACCGAGACAGAATGAAATAAAGTTGGAACAACACAAAATCATTATAGCCTTTCTATCCTCCTGACATGTCCATCCGTCCTTTCTCCCTGTCTGTTCCTCAGACGCAAATAGTTTTTCCTCAGATGTGAGCGGTTTTTTTTCCGTCTCACTCATCTCCAGGGACAGGCAACTTAAAACAAAAATGAAGCAAAACAAAACAGGAATCTTAGAATGGCTACCCATCCTCTCGCCCTGCCCTCAGGGGCGAGCAGTTTACTTACCCTCAGTCGTTTCCCGTGCGAGCCACCAAATGCCGCAGTCTGGCTGGGCACAATTCAGGAGCCACTTGTCAAAAGAAACTAACTTTATTTTTAGAACTACAAAAGCCAAGCAAAACAGCTCCTCAGGAAAAACCCTCAGAGCCCAACTGCCACCACCGGCTTCCACAAGCCTCTCACCCACACACCAACAACCACCTCCCACAATCCTCCTGCTCTTGAGGCCGATTGGCTAGGTCGCATGGGTGGAGCCAAAGAAGTCCCCCAATGAGCAGTTCCGTAGTCTGAAGGGCAGGGAAACAGCCCAATGAACATGACCGCAGAGGAGCCAATCAGCTAGATGTTGCTGGGGCCACTGTGAGCCAATCATCATCAGCCGGCAGCTGGAAGTTTGCTGGCAGCTGGAAGTTTGTTGGGGCCCCTTTGGCTGTGGCTCTCAACATATATCTATATAAATATATAAATTTATATATATATAATGTTATATATGATATATATATTACATATATATTACATTATATATTTTTTATTTATAATTATAAAGTAGTATTTATTATATTGACTTACACAATCAGAAGCTGCATATAGTCCTGAAATGGTTGCTTGAATGCTGGAAAAGCATAAGGGAGAGACATAGGAACAGTAGCTCAATCCAAGAAGCTGAAGCATCAGAACAAGAAGGGTCAATGATTTAACCTGAGTATGAGACAGAAAGTTTGAAAACTCCCTGGAGAGTCACTGGTGAGCATCCATTTCAGAAAAGTGAAGAATCTAGAGTCCAATGTCTATGGTTAATGGTAGCAGCAATAGATTCACCTACTCAGGAAGAACCAAATTTACACTCTCATGACTTCCTCCTTTCTCCCCCAACCCCATGGGGCTCCCAATCTATTGGGCAGTGCTAACCATATTCAGGGTGGATTCCCACTTCAGTTTTCTGTCTCACATGAGAGTATGTTCTAGAACTTTCTTGAAACACCCTCATAGATACATCCGGAGTCATCTTCATCCTTGGCATTTTCAATCAATTTCTCAATTCAATCAATTTGACAATCAGATTAGCCATCTCAATTTTGAAACTAAAAATTGAGTGAGAAGGGATTCAAGTAGTATCTGTGGGTATATTATTCAAAAACAGTAAGCAACACATGTTTAGCATTATGATGGAGAAGATAGTGTTAGAATAATTCTCTCATATGGCTCCAAATTTATTTTATTCTATCTTACTTTTAATTGATACACAGAAACAAAAGTGTTATATATTAATGGGATACCATTGACTATTTGATATTTTGTATATTCCATAATGTTTAAACCAGTTCAAACATATTTATCTCCTCAAACGTTTGTGATTTTTTTGTTGAAAATATTCAAAATACTTTCTCTAATTTTTTGAAATATGCAGTACATTATCATTAACTGTAGTTATTACACTGTGCAATAGTAGCTCAGAGCTTCTACCTATTTAACTGTAATTTAGTACACATTGATCAAACTCTTTTCATTCCTCCACGCACATCCCCTGTGTTCTCTCAACTGTTTATCACCTTTTAACTCTCCACTTTTATGAGATCAACTGCTTAAGTTCCATATGAGTAATATTATGTAGTATTTATCTATGCCTGAATTATTTTTCTTAACATAATGATCTCCAGTTCCATTCATGTTGTATCTGTTGTTTTTGTTTCTGAATAGTATTCTATGTATGTACCACATTCATTTATTCATCTGTTTGTGGACACCTAGGTTGTTTGTACTTTCTAGCTATTATGAATAGATCTGCAATATATATAAGCACAGATGTCCCTTTGACATACTTATTTAATCTCCTTTGGACAAATACCCAATAGTAGGATTGCTGGATCATATGGTTACATTACTTTTAAGGAAAATTTATCATGTTTTCCACAATGACTTTACTAATTAAAATTATAACCAATGGTGTGCAATTTTTCCCTCTTCTCTATATTCTCACTTGAATTTCCTCTTTCTTTGATAATCACTGGGGTGAAGTGATATCTAATTGTGATTTTGATTTAAATTACCCTGGTGATTAGTGATATTGACAATTTATTTTTCATATACGTATTAGCCATTTGTGTGTCTTTTTTTGTGAAAATATCAACTTAGTGTTTTAACAAGTTTTTGTTTGTTTTCCAATTCAGGTTTTAGAGTTCCTTATATATTTGGGATATTGAACTCTTCTTAAAGGCAGAGTTTGAATATACTATGCTTCATTATGTAAGTTGTCTCTTTATTCTTTTAATTGAAACCTTTCTTATTCAGGAACTTTTTAGATTGATGTAACTTTGTCATTTTTGTTTTAGTTCTAAGTGTTTTGGGGATATACTGTCCTTGTTGTCCTATAAATTTTCTCTATACTATTTTTCCAATAATCTGTTTCAGATCTTACATTAATGTCTTTAAAGTATTTTGAGTCGATTTTTGTAATTGGTGAGAGAACAATAATTATTCAGTGTGATAGAAAGTAGGAAATAGTAATTATATGTATGTATAGTATGATTAGAGAGACTGTGAAAGCCCAAGATTGGACAAAAGGTGTTGTTTATAAATGCAATTTAAATCAATTGTCAAGGTAGTTTTCATTGATAAGCTGACATTTAAGCAATATTCTACTAGTAAAAAAAAAAAAAACAATAGAGCAAAGATTATCCCTATTTCTTTATTTTTTTCCATTACAAATACCATGTATTTTCTTTTTTTTATATTAGTTGCTCAAAACATTACAATGATCTTGACATATCATACATTTGATTCAAATGGGGTATGAATTCTTATTTTTCCACGTGTACAGATTGCAGGATCACATTAGTTATACAGCCTTATTTCTTTAAAAGTAAAACAAATATATCTATTGCTGAAGAAGAGTTACAGTCATTATTAATGAATGTTGGAAGTGCAAATTGTAATTATGTTTGAGGGTCATTTTGGCAAAAACTGTCAACATTCTTGAATAATTTAAAACTATTTTACAGTAATTTTAATTTCAGAATGAAATAATCAGCTACATGTAGTTTATTAATGACAGAAAATATTGTGCTTAACAAAAATCCGATTAAAAAGAAACATGATAAATAAAAAATTGTTATGTCCCATATAATGGAAAATTCAGAGTATCATTAGCTAATTATATTTAATGAAATATAAATAAGATATAGTGTGCAAAATCCCTCTTGCTTAGCTATGTGAAATATTCAGGTTTTTTGTGATTAAGATGTGGACATCTCTTAAGAAGAGTTATTCAATATACTATACTATCCAAGGAAATTATGAGATTTACAATGAAGAAATATTCAACATTAAAACAAGTATTTCAACTCAATTTTTATTTTTTTGAGGTAGACATTGTGACTTTTATTTATCTTCACAGCACCTATCACACTACTGGGAACATAATAGTTGCTCATAAAAAATTGGTAGAATAAGCAGTTGGGGTTTTGGCTCAGTTGTAGAGTCTTTGCCTAGCAGGTGTGAGGCACTGTCTTCAATACCCAGCACTATTTAAAAAAATTAAAAAATGAAGATATTGTGTCCATGTACAATTAAAAATATTTTTTAAAAAAAATTGGTAGAATGAAAAAGCAGATAAACTTCAATATATCTTAAATAAAAAAAGCTGTTTAGTTAAATCAGTCAAACTAAATTAATATCATAAAGATACATCTTGGTTTGTTGTTATTTCTCTTACTAATGGAGGAATGTCGTTAAGTATTTCACTATTTCTATGCATGTATGTTGGAAAAGGACACCAAATTTTTATTTAATTATGAAGTATAAACAGTTATGCTTCTCTAATAATAACTGTGATAGAAATCATGAGTTAAAAAAACCAATAGAAGCTAGGCACAGTGGAGCACACCTCTAATCCCAGCAGCTCAGGAGGCTGAGACAAGAGGATCTCTAGTTCAAAGTCAGCCTTAGCAATGTTGAGGCAATAAGTATATCAGTAAGACCCTCTCTCTAATAAAATACAAAAATTGGGCTGGGGATGTGGCTCAATGGTTGAATTTCTCTGAGTTCAATCCCTGGTACCACCCCCTGCAAAAAAAAAAAAAAAAATAGTGCTGAGCTTGGTGGCAGATGCCTGTAATCCCAATGACACAGGAGGCTGAAGCAAGAGGATCATAAATTTAAGGTCAGCCTCAGCAATTTAGCAAGGTTCTAAGAAACTTAGCAAAATTTAGTATCAAATTTTAAAAATTAAATTAAATTAAAATGGCTGGGGATGTGGCTCATTTGTTAAGTGCCTCAGATTAAATCCCTGATAAGAAAGAAAGAAAGAAAGAAAGAAAGAAAGAAAGAAAGAAAGAAAGAAAGAAAGAAAGAAAGGAAGAAAGAAAGAAAGAAAGAAAATAAGTTAGCAAAACAATCAGGAAGTGTAATGGTTATTCATCACTCATTAATCTTTTTAATTAATTATATTTTTATCATTAGTATTGCTTTAAAAGTATGCATGAACAATTATAAGAGAACTCTTTTATATAACTTACTTTTGCTGTGCTTTAATAAAACATCAACATTTGCTCTGATGATTTGTCACATCACTTCAAAACTTTATGATCAGAGATCTCTAAAGAAAATTGAAGTCAATGATTACAGATTTCCAGTATATAAGAAATGATATAATGTATCAATTAAATACTATAATCACCAATACATAACTAGTTTTACAAATTTTTACTGAAGTAAATAACAATCAAATTTTATAAATTGTGTTTCTTATTTATTTCCATTATTAGTCAAGAACATAAAGAATTTTAGCTTTAAAGACTAATTTAATATATGAAAAACATCTACATTATTTCCATGAATATGTATTTAATACCATGGGATTATTATTGTGCAAATGTTCTCTCTGACACTAAGAGAAATAAGGAAGTTGTATTATTTATACATTAAACAGGGATACAGCTCAGTTGGTAGAGTGCTTTGCTCAATCCCAAGCACTATCAAAAAAATATCTTATGCATTAAACATTTTCCATATGCTCAATCTGTGTGTCCATAGCAAATATAAATCTTGTCTTCTGATCTGATTAACATTAGTATGTTTTCATAATTTTATAAGCAATAACCTATTTGGTAGGAAGCAATTAATAAACACATGCTGAAAGAATTAGTTTTTATTTGTGATGTAGTTTGTTAAAATGGGGAAAAAAACTGAACTTAAACTTTTATGAAATTTCATTTAACTATGAGTTTTTTTTTCTAATTGTGAATGCAGCAAAGATAAGGTTATATCAAACATTGTGTTTGGTCATACAACTGAAAATCTTAAGATAAATATTATAATGAGTATCTTCCTCTTATATAAAACATTGACATTTTAACAATTAAAGATGGGTTATTATTATGAGCCATTAAAATGTATTTTAACTTTTATTTTTAAATGCCATGATACTAGGAATGTATATAATGTGGAATATTATTTTTAACTGTTTATAAGGTGTCCCTCCAAATCTCCTGTGCTATTATAGACATATTCAGGGTTCAAGTATAAGATGAAAATAACCTAATCAGTCCATCAAAGTTTTAATGGGAAAATTGGGTGGTAATTATAGGAAGTTGGGACATGCCTGGTGTAGGTGGGTCAATGGTTCTGTGTCCTGAAAGAGTTCATATTCCCCTTTCCCTTTCTTTCTTTGTCTCTGCTCCCTAACTGTAATGAGGTAAGCAACTATCATCTGCTATGATGTTCTCTGTCACCTTGGGCCCACAGAGATGGAAATGGCCAACCATGGATTAAAATACTGAAATTGTGAGCCAAAATATCCTTTTTTTCTTCTAACATTTTTTTCTTTTCATGTACTTTCATTATAGCAGTAAAAAACTGACTAATACCAAAAAATAAAAATAAAAAAAAAACTGGTACTGATAAACGGCGTTGTTAGTGTGACTAACCTGATCAGAAATTTCAGAAGTTGTCTTTGGAAATAGTTTGTGGAATTCATTTGGAAATGTTTGGAGATGAAAACTGGAGAAATCTTAGAATTCTGTAAGCAAAGTTTAATGGTGACTATGGTGGGAGCTCAGAAGACCAGAATACTAATAGGAGTGCACACAATAAAAATTGTGCTCATGACATTTCATAGGTTGCTGGGGTCTCTATTAGAAATTGTACTGGAGAACATACATGTTACATTCTGAAAAAGTGCTTGTCCACATTTTGCCTATGTCCTGAGATGTTGGGTAAGACCAAATTTAAAGGCAATTGATTAATTATTTTGATGGGAAAAATTTCAAGGCAGCACTACATTTAGTCTGTGGCATTAATTTTGCTGACAGCCTTTAATTAGATTTACTGTGAAAATCAAGAGAAGGTAGCAGAGCAAAATGATTTTTGAAGCTGTGATTTATCCAGAAAGCATGTGTAAAACTGAGTCTGGGGAAGGATTGATTATTGGAGAAATTATAGTCAGTAAAGAGATGCTAAGTTCTTCGCACAGAAATGATAGGAAAGATGAATTGAGGGTATTTCAGGAATTGGCAAGACCATATCCATCACAGGCTGAAGGATGCACAAGTAAAATTCCTCTGAGAATAAATCATGGGGATACAATGCTTGCAAAAGCATGCCTAGGAAATTATGTCACTTCATTGAGATACATAGGTAGTCAGTCAGAAGCCACTGCAAACATGACTCCAGGGTTCAGCTACTGCTCAAGCTGGTGGAAGACCTTGGCATCATTCATGTGGTGCTGGTTCTGCAGGAATGCATGACACCAAACTTAAGAGGTCATATAGGCTTCCAAATTGTAGTCCTGAGAAAACAGATAAAGTGTAGCAGGGTCATAATCTCAGTGAGGTTCCCCAAAGTGGGCAATGCAAGAAGCCATGAAAGTGAAAATGAAGCTGGAATGGAGATCCCAAGAACTAAAGATGCCAGTAATGTGGAATGTCTTCCAGGAAATATTTTTGGCTGTGGAAAGATCCAAACTAAAATGGAGATCACATGCGCTGCAAATATTAACATCTAAAAATCTAAAATGTAGGGCAGCCAAAGCCCTTTGGTGATTATACCTCACTACAATGTGTCCCAGATTCCAGAGATGGAGTTATAGAAAATGTTTTTTTTTTTTTTAGCTGAATTATGGGCTTGTTTTAGTTGCATCCCTTCTTTCTTTAACATTATTCCTCCTTTTGTGATGAGAGTGGCTATTCTATGCATTGACATATTGGACATATGCATATAACTTGTTTTTACAGGTTCTCTCAGTCAAGAGTTTGCCTTGAGTATCAAATGACATTTTGGGACTTGGACTTTTGGGTAATTCTGGAACTCTTAACACTATGTGTACTCTTGTAGTTATATTAAATGCATTTTACTACAGGGGCATGAGGTTTTGGGGGCCATGGGGAAAATGTTATGTTTTGACCATAAGGTGCCCCCAAAAGCTCCTGTACTAATTAGGAAATATTAAGAAAATCAATGATAAGATTTTAAGATCTGTAATCTTAATCAACCCATCATAGTTTGGATATTGCTGGCATAATTCTTTATACCTACTTCTGTATCAGAGAGTAGTGTTCCACTCAATTCCAGCTGTTATCTTCACAATCTGCATATGTTGAGTCTTTATTTTTCTAATCTACCATTGCCCCTTGCCAGAACCTGCTAGTTTGGCCGTGCTGGTAGTGGCACCCAGTCCTTTTGTTTATTCAATTTTTTTTTTTTTTTTTATTCTGAGACAGGGTCTCACTAAGTTGCTTAGGGCCTCTCTAAGTTGCAGAGGCTGGCTTTGAACTTTAATTCTCCTACTCCAGCTCTCCATCCACTGGGATTACAGGCATGCATCACCAGTCCCAGCTGTTCAGGTGTTTTGGTCACAGCAACACAAAGCTGACTAAAACAAGCAGATATTTTTATCACTCTAATTACAAATTAGTAAGCTTTTAATAAAAACAAAACATTAATAAAATTTTTGTTTGGGAGCTTAACTCACAATCAGTCTAAGTACAGAAATATATTTATTAATTTTATATTGATTCCTAAAGCAGCACTTTATATTTATATAAGGAGCTAAAATTTTTGAATAACCTGTATTATTTGCACTGACTGGTTGTATTGAAGGCTAAAAAGAGTTGTGCTTTTATGAAGCAGCTATTCTTTCATACAGGAAGACAATTTTGTTAATTAGGTGAAACAACTGGTAGAAATACATTGTTCTTAAAAAAATATAACTTACTCACAACTTATAGTTTTGAACTTCAAAATCAATTATTAAAATTCCACTAAATAATTTTTAATTCCACAGAAAACACAAAATAACACACAAATTATACTACATAAACATTGTTCTTCCTTTGCCAAAGTATTTTTAAAGTATTGCATAAATCTTTCACAACAATCCTTTATGTAAATACAGGATCTTTCCACTTTTTAAGTTCAATAATTAAAATGTGCCAAGTTTTAAAGGTTGCGTTATCAATTTAGCTTTGTGAAATATAAAACCTGAAAATTTAAGAAACAGAAGAAAATAATAACAAGTTTGTGTTATGAAGACAATATTAAAAATAATAGTCTGGGGCTGGAGATATAGCTCAGTGGTAGAGTGCTTGCCTAGATAATGTAAGGTAATGGGTTTGATCCTCAGAACCAAATAAAAATAAATACATAAAAATAAAAGTATTGCAACCATCCACAACTAAAACAAAATATCTGGCAATCATAATTTATCATTTCTTCATGTTCTAATTTAGAGAAAAAGTTAAAATTGCCCCAATTAATATCTGCACTCAGTATGACAATTGTGTATGTAGGTTTTAACTGATGTTTTAAAATAAATGACAAAGAAAAATTTAACTAATTAGTAAAGATCCAATGCAAAATTCTGATAATCATAAAATATAATAGCAATTTATTTAAAAAACAATATAAATTTGAATTATGAATCTAATTGTTCTTTTATTGTTAGTTTCTCTGTTACAGAGATATCTAAAATAATTGTCACAATGGATATTAATAGTTGACCAGAGTACTCAGACTATGTTCTATCAAATTTAATCTAAAAATTCATAATAACCATTAAAAAATTATTGATTAACCTTTTTTGATCTTACAGGATGAGGGATATATAATTCACAGGTTAAATTAGTAATACCAGCCTCAAATTATTCAATTGATATAGTACACCTCTGATGCCATTCTACAAATCCCCAAATAATCCTAATATAGCTTTTAAAAAGACATACAGACTTCCAGAAGTGAATAAGATTACACTAAATTTGGAATTTGTTTTTCATGTTGAAGTATATATCAAACCAACAATAGTAACATGTTCATTTGTTCACACTAACGCCAAACAATGGTATTATTTTGTATGTATATATAAATTATATATATACATATATATCTATATATAGATATATGTATACATATATAATATATATTTTATAATTTTTAAAGGGCATATATCAATCCCAATTTTATATATTGTCAAAGTATTTTTAAAGTATTTTATATATAAAGTATATATATAATTGAGATTGATATATGCCCTTTAAAAAATTATTTTGAATCTCAATGTAAAGCATACTATTTAAAAATACTTTTGGTATTATCAAATTAAAACTTATCTGGATGTAGATCTGCCAATTTTGTTTTAAATTTAGTTGCACTATAAAAAGTAATATTTACTATAGAAATTACTCTTAGCTTCCTTTAGTCTAATTCAAAACAATATGAATTGAATTTATACAAATGAAATAATTTTATTGGCATGTATTTAACACTATTCCAACTCAAAGATATGATTTTCCACTTAAATCATTTTTTGTTTGTATTGTAAGCAGCATTTATCTATTCATTTTTATATTGTCAAAGCTAATCATCATTAAAATTTGTTCATTATTTGTTTTGACATATAATTCTGAAAACCACATGCAGAATAACTGTGTTTGGGCTCAGAAAACAGTAACCATAAATATGTTACTTTGGAGGTGACTCTCTGACCTTTTCCTTCCTCTTCCCCAGAGATCCTTTTGTGAGAACCATCCTTCCCCATTTCTGGAGGAAAGAACTTCATACAGAGTCACAGTAAAGAATCTGCACAGGCCTTGCTGAAGTTCCTCACAGTTTATTACCACAAGATCATACCTTTTTGGTCCAATCATATTTCTCCCCAAATACCTACTTGTTTCAGAAAACCAAACTTCACTGTACAGAGTTTATCCTGGTTATTTTGAAGCTTCATTTTTAAATGAATTCTCCTATACTACATAAAAAGGCTAAGTAAATTTATCATGCATTTACGTGGCTTAATAATTTTTTAGAAGCATAGAGTTAATTTTCAGGCCTAATGCCAAATTGTCATATGCATAGTTCTTTCTATGATAGTGTATACAGAGTAAACAGAACACACACACACACACACACACACACACATTAATTAATATATCACAATTATCTTTGTGAAGATGCAATGAGGTATAATCAATCTTAATACATCTATCATATTATACCTATTTAATTATAAAGTGCTCTTTAGAATTAGGACAAATTGTTACAAGATGGGCAGTGTCAAAGTACTGTACACTTAGGCCATGGAATATGAATGAGAATTCTTGGTGATTACCACTCTACACCATTTAAATGTGAATCAGATTTCAGACCTTGAGTGCTTCCAACACATTTCTATTACAGAAAAACAAAATGTCCTGGCAACTTTAAAAAATGTCAGCAGGGCATTCCAATACATAATTTTCTGTTTTGTTGGCTGCATATAAATGGATGATATTAAACTCCCAGCTAAATGTAATATCATAACTGCAGGATCAAAAATGAGAAGAACACTAGAAGATGATAAATCTATACCTTTATGGTACCAATTTATCTCCAAGTAATTATAAAGAGAGCAAAGAAACATGTAGCTATAGTGTTAAAATATGAAATAAATTTTTGGCATTCTGTGCAGAGTAAGGATTTTATAGAGAAAGAATCTTTGGAAATATCATCACCTATATTTCTTGAAAATCAAAACTAAGTTTGCCACTTAGTTTAGATATACTTAAATAAATGATATATTTCCTTAGCTACATTATTATTATTTGACATTTTGATGTATTTCTAAACCTCTTACAGGTATCTATTAGCTTCTTATGCTAATCTGCAGTCATAAATATGGAACTATTTTCATTTTCTGTTTTGACAGAAAAAAATATACATCTTTGCTCATGATTTTTCACATCTTAAAATAAATATTTGTGTACATATATACACAAGTATATAAAATATATATATATATATATATATATATATATTACATATTTATACACACAGAAATATACACATGTATATGAATATCTAGGACCATTTTGGTACTAGTCAATAATACTATAAATTTTAATTAAATAGTGGAATTATTAATTTTATTTTTATTTCTTTATTTTTTATTAGAGCCTCATAATTATAAATAGTAACGAGGTTCATTTTGACAAAATCATGCATGCAAAAATTTGATATCTGTTTCCATTTCCTTCCTCTTTCCCCTAATTTCCTTACTCTGCTAAACATTTTTCTTTTACATATATATAATAATGAAATTCCCTTTGTTACCTTTACACATAAATAAGCATAATTTTGTTAAATCATTCCATTTATTATCCTCTTTCTATTCATTTCTCCCTCACTCATTCTAATTCTTCTACTCCACTGATGTGGGTATTTTTGTATGATCTGATCTCCTTCCCAACCATCCTATTTCCTTGATTGTGCTCTAGCTTCAACAAATGAAAGAAAACACTCAACTCTAAATCAGCTCAGTCTGGCCTATTTTCCTTAGCATAATTTCCTCAATTTCCATCAATTTAAAGGCAAACACCATTATTTCATTCTTCGTTATGGCTGAGTAAAACTCTATTGTGTATATACACCACATTGTCTTGATTCAATAATATATTGCTGGGGATTCTGGGTTGATTCCATAATTTGGCCATTGTGAATCATGCTGTTATAAACATTGACTTTGTATTGCTATAATATGCTGATTTTAGATCTTTTTTTTATTGTTGGTCGTTCAAAACATTACATAGTTCTTAATACATCATATTTCACAGTTTGATTCAAGTGGGTTATGAACTCCCAATTTTACCCCGTATACAGATTGCTGTATCACATCAGTTACCCTTCCATTGATTGACAAATTGCCTTTCTAGTGTCTGATGTATTCTGTTGTCTGTCCTATTCTCTACTAACCCCCCTCCCCTCCCCTTTTCTCTCTCTACCCCTTCTACTGTAAATCATTTCTTCTATTTGTATTATCTTGTCTTACCCCTCCTTTCCTCTTATATGTCATTTTGTATATAGATCTTTTGAATACATAACAATGAGTGGCTTAGCTGATTCATATTGTGTGATTTTTTTTTCTTTTTTTTTTTTTTTTTTTTAGGAATCTCCATAGACTTTCCAGAGTGGTTGTGCTAACTTGCAGTACCACCCGAAATATCTGAGTGTTATCTTCTTTTTCCTCCATATTTTTGTCGGTATTTATTATTATTAGTGTTCTTGATAATTCTTTTTTTTTTTTTTTTTTTTTATTTATTTATTTTTTTATTTATTTATTTATTTTTTTTTATTGGTCGTTCATAACATTACATAGTTCTTAATACATAATATTACACGGTTTGATTCAAGTGGATTATGAACTCCCGCTTTTACCCCGTATACAAATTGCTGTATCACATCAGTTACCCTTCCATTGATTGACATATTGCCTTTCTAGTGTCTGATGTATTCTACTGTCTGTCCTATTGTCTACTATCCCCCCTCCCCTCCCCTCCCCTCCCCTCCCCTTTTCTCTCTCTACCCCTTCTACTGTAAATCATGTCTTCCATTTGTATTCTCTTGACTTACCCCTCCTTACCTCTTATATGACATTTTGTATAACCCTGAGGATCGCCTTCCATTTCCATGCAATTTCCCTTCTCACTCCCTTTCCCTCCCACCTCTCATCCCTGTTTACTGTAAATATTCTTCTCAAGCTCTTCGTCCCTACCCTGTCCTTGTTTACATCCCTTATATCAAAGGAGTCATTTGGTATTTGTTTTTTAAAGATTGACTAGCTTCACTTAGCATAATCTGCTCTAATGCCATCCATTTCCCTCCAAATTCTATAATTTTGTCATTTTTTAATGCAGAGTAATACTCCATAGTGTATAAATGCCACATTTTTTTTATCCATTCATCTATTGAAGGGCATCTAGGCTGGTTCCACAGTCTTGCTATCGTGAATTGAGCTGCTATGAACATCGATGTAGCAGTGTCCCTGTAGCATGCTCTTGTTAGGGCTTTAGGGAATAGACCGAGAAGGGGAATAGCTGGGTCAAATGGTGGTTCCATTCCCAGCTTTCCGAGAAATCTCCATACTGCTTTCCAAATTGGCTGCACCAATTTGCAGTCCCACCAGCAATGAACAAGAGTGCCCTTTTCCCCGCATCCTCTCCAGCACTTATTGTTGTTTGACTTCCTAATGGCTGCCAGTCTTACTGGAGTGAGATGGTATCTTAGGGTAGTTTTGATTTGCATTTCTCTGACTGCTAGCGATGGTGAGCATTTTTTCATGTACTTGTTGATTGATTGTATGTCCTCCTCTGAGAAGTGTCTGTTCAGGTCCTTGGCCCATTTATTGATTGGGTTATTTGTTATCTTATTGTCTAATTTTTTGAGTTCTTTGTATATTCTGGTTATTAGGGCTCTATCTGAAGTGTGTGGAGTAAAGATTTGTTCCCAGGATGTAGGCTCCCTATTTATCTCTCTTATTGTTTCTTTTGCTGAGAAAAAACTTTTTAGTTTGAGTAAGTCCCATTTGTTGATTCTATTTGTTAACTCTAGCGCTATGGGTGTCCTATTGAGGAATTTGGAGCCCGATCCCACAGCGTGTAGATCATAACCAACTTTTTCTTCTATCAGATGCCGTGTCTCTGATTTAATATCAAGCTCCTTGATCCATTTTGAGTTAACTTTTGTGCACGGCGAGAGATAGGGATTCAGATTCATTTTGGTGCAAATGGATTTCCAGTTTTCCCAGCACCATTTGTTGAAGATGCTATCCTTCCTCCATTGCATGCTTTTAGCCCCTTTATCAAAAATAAGATAGTTGTAGTTTTGTGGATTGGTTACTGTGTCCTCTATTCTGTACCATTGGTCCACCCGCCTGTTTTGGTACCAGTACCATGCTGTTTTTGTTACTATTGCTCTGTAGTATAGCTTGAAGTCTGGTATCGCTATACCGCCTGATTCACACTTCCTGCTTAGTATTGTTTTTGCTATTCTGGGTCTTTTATTATTCCATATGAATTTCATGATTCTTTTATCTATTTCTACAAGATATGCTGTTGGGATTTTGATTGGCATTGCATTGAACTTATAGAGAACTTTTGGTAATATCGCCATTTTGATGATGTTAGTTCTGCCTATCCATGAGCAGGGTATGTTTTTCCATCTTCTAAGGTCTTCTTCTATGTCTTTCTTTAGGGTTCTGTAATTTTCATTGTATAAATCTTTCACCTCTTTAGTTAGGTTGATTCCCAAGTATTTTATTTTTTGGGGGGATATTGTGAATGGAGTAGTTGTCCTCATTTCCGTTTCAGAGGATTTGTCGCTCATATACAGGAACGCCTTTGATTTATGCGTGTTGATCTTATATCCTGCCACTTTGCTGAATTCATTTATTAGCTCTAATAGCTTCTTTGTAGACCCTTTTGGGTCTGCTAGGTATAGAATCATATCATCTGCAAATAGTGATAATTTAAGTTCTTCTTTTCCTATTTTTATGCCTTTAATTTCTTTTGACTGTCTAATTGCTCTGGCCAGTGTTTCGAGGACTATGTTGAACAGAAGTGGTGAGAGAGGGCATCCCTGTCTTGTACCAGATCTTAGAGGGAATGCCTTCAATTTTTCTCCATTCAGAATGATGCTGGCCTGTGGCTTATCATAGATTGCTTTTACAATGTTGAGGTATGATCCTGTTATCCCTAATTTTTCTAGCGTTTTGAACATAAAGGGATGCTGTACTTTGTCGAATGCTTTTTCAGCATCTATTGAGATGATCATATGGTTCTTATTTTTAAGTCTATTGATGTGGTGAATAACATTTATTGATTTCCGTATATTAAACCAGCCTTGCATCCCAGGGATGAATCCTACTTGATCATGATGTATAATTTTTTTGATATGTATTTGAATCCGATTCGCCAGAATTTTATTGAGGATTTTTGCGTCAAGGTTCATTAGAGATATTGGTCTGTAGTTTTCCTTCTTTGATGTGTCTTTGTCTGGTTTCGGAATCAGGGTGATGTTGGCGTCGTAGAATGAATTTGGAAGTTCTCCCTCTTTTTCTATTTCCTGAAATAGCTTGAAAAGTATTGGTGTTAGTTCCTCTTTAAAGGTTTTGTAAAACTCTGCTGTATACCCATCCGGTCCTGGGCTTTTCTTAGTTGGTAGTCTTTTGATGGTTTCTTCTATTTCCTCTATTGTTATTGGTCTGTTTAGGTTGTCTATATCCTCCTGGCTCAATCTGGGCAGATCATAGGACTCAAGGAATTTATCTATGCCTTCACTATCTTCTATTTTATTGGAGTATAAGGATTCAAAGTAATTTCTGATTATCTTCTGTATTTCTGAAGTGTCTGTTGTGATATTGCCTTTTTCATCCCGTATGCTAGTAATTTGGGTTCTCTCTCTTCTTCTCTTCGTTAGCATGGCTAAGGGTCTGTCAATTTTATTTATTTTTTCAAAGAACCAGCTTTTAGTTTTGTCAATTTTTTCAATTGTTTCTTTTGTTTCAATTTCATTAATTTCAGCTCTGATTTTAATTATTTCTTGCCTTCTACTTCTTTTGCTGTTGTTTTGCTCTTCTTTTTCTAGGATTTTGAGATGAAGTATGAGATCATTTATTTGTTGGTTTTTTCTTTTTTTGAGGAATGAACTCCAAGCAATGAATTTTCCTCTTAGAACTGCTTTCAATGTGTCCCATAGATTCCGATATGTTGTGTCTGTGTTTTCATTTAACTCTAGGAATTT
Organism: Urocitellus parryii; assembly: GCF_045843805.1. NCBI lineage: Eukaryota > Metazoa > Chordata > Mammalia > Rodentia > Sciuridae > Urocitellus > Urocitellus parryii. The sequence goes on along the minus strand of NC_135547.1, from coordinate 47,926,311 downwards.
TTTAATTTCCTCCTTGATGTCTTCTAAAACCCATTGATCACTCAGCAACCTATTGTTCATTCTCCAGGTGATGCTTGCTTTTTCCTTTCTTCTTTTATCATTGATTTTCAGTTTCATTCCATTATGATCAGATAAGATGCATGGTATTATCTCTACCCCTTTGTATTGTCTAAGAGTTGCCCTGTGACATAGTATATGGTCTATTTTTGAGAAGGTTCCATGTGCTGCTGAGAAAAAAGTGTAGCTACTTAATGTTGGGTGGTATAGTCTATATATGTCAATTAAGTCTAGGTTGTTAATTGTGTTATTGAGTTCTATAGTTTCCTTATTTAACTTTTGTTTGGAAGATCTGTCCAGTGGTGAGAGAGGTGTGTTGAAGTCTCCCATGATTATTGTATGTTGGTCTATTAGACTCTTGAACTTGAGAAGAGTTTGCTTGATGAATACAGCTGCACCATTGTTTGGGGCATATATATTTATGATTGTTATGTCTTGTTGGTGTATGGTTCCCTTGAGCAGTATGAAGTGTCCTTCTATATCCCTTTTGATTAGCTTTGGCTTGAAATCTATTTTATTAGATATGAGTATGGACACTCCTGCTTGTTTCCGCGGTCCATATGAGTGATATGATTTTTCCCAACCTTTCACCTTCAGTCTATGTATATCTTTTCCTATCAAATGCGTCTCCTGTAGACAGCATATTGTTGGGTCTTGTTTTTTGATCCATTCTACTAGCCTGTGTCTCTTAATTGGTGAGTTTAAGCCATTAACATTTAGGGTTATTATTGAGATATGGTTTGCTCTTCTATCCATATTTGTTTATTGATGTTACTAAACCTGATTTGTTATCCTCTATGACTACTTTCCCCCCTTTACTGTCCTACCTCCCATTGTTGGTTTTCAATGTTGTTTTCCATTTCCTCTTCCTGTAATGTTTTGCCAAGGATTTTTTGAAGAGATGGTTTTCTAGCTGCGAATTCTTTTAACTTTTGTTTATTGTGGAAGGTTTTAATTTCATCTTCTAACCTGAAGCTTAATTTCGCCGGATACACGATTCTTGGTTGGAGCCCATTGTCTTTCAGTGTTTGAAATATGTTATTCCAGGATCTTCTAGCTTTCAGAGTCTGTGTTGAGAGATCAGCTGTTATCCTGATTGGTTTACCCCTAAATGTAATCTGCTTTCTTTCTCTTGCAGCTTTTAAAATTCTCTCCTTATTCTGTATGTTGGACATCTTCATTATAATGTGTCTAGGTGTGGATCTCTTATGATTTTGCACATTCGGCGTCCTGTAGGCTTCTAGGATTTGGGATTCTGTCTCAATCTTCAATTCTGGGAAGTTTTCTCGTATTATTTCACTGAATAGACTGTTTATTCCTTTGGAATGGAGCTCTGTGCCTTCCTGTATCCCAATGACTCTTAAATTTGGTCTTTTGATATTGTCCCATAATTCTTGGATGTTCTGCTCATGGTTTCTTAGCAGACTTGCTGAGCTGTCTATGTTCTTTTCCAGTTGAAATACTTTGTCTTCATTGTCTGATGTTCTCTCTTCTAAGTGATCTACTCTGCTGGTAGTATTCTCAATTGAGTTTTTAAGTTGGTTTATTGTTTCCTGCATTTCTAGAATTTCAATTTGTTTGTTTTTTATTACCTCTATCTCCCTGTGAAATTGATCTTTGACTTCCTGGATTTGTTTGTCAATGTGATCTTTCATTGTCTGATTTTGCTGTCTCATGTCTTCCTTGAGACTCCAGATCATCTGAAGCATATATATCCTGAACTCTTTATCTGATATTCCATCTGTTGCAGCTATTACCTCTTCTAAAGTTGAGTTGACCTGCATTGCTTGTGGTCCTTTCTTTCCTTGTCTTTTCATACTGCCCGCGTTTCTTTCTGCTTGGTGCAACTGTTGTGTTTTGAAATTTACCCCCTATTTATTTATGTTGCTCTTGTATACTTGAAAAGTCTCCCTTGCAGGTGCGGGCGGCGGCTGTGCCCCTACTCCAATTGGGGTGACGTGTCTATCACGCTGGCGGCTCTCTGGGCCTGTTCCGGGAGTGGAAGGCGGCTCTGCTCTGTCCCTATTCCAATTGGGGTGTCGTGACTACAATGCTGGCAGATCGCTGGGCCTCTTCCGGGCGTGGGCGGTGGGCTTGGCTGGCGGGATTCCACCTAATGGCAGTCCCTAACCTCCCTGCTTGCTAATTAATGGCTTCTCTGAGGCGCCACGCCTTCTGTAGCTGCGGGGCAGGCCGCGGGAATCAGTTGGCCTGGATCTCCGGGGTCCTGCTGCTGGCTGTTTTGATGTTACAAGCTGTTGGAGAGTGGTGGTGTATTCTTCAGCTTTCCCGGATGGTGGCCACTGACTGCCTGGATGGAGTGTCCGCTGTTTTGATGTTGCACTCTGAAGGAGAGTGGCGGTGTATCCTTCAGCTTTCCCGGATGGTGGCCGCTGACTGCCTCGGTGGAGTGTCCGCTGTGGGGAATGGGACTGTACCGCTTTCTTCCCCTTCTGAGAACCCGAGCTCGGCCCAAGGGTCCGTGTGGGCTTGGCTGGTGGGATTCCACCTAATGGCCTTCCCTAACCTCCCTGCTTGCCAATTAATGGCTTCACTGAGGCGCCACGCCTTCTGTAGCCGCAGGGCAGGCCACGCGAATCAGTTGGCCTGGCTCTCCGGGCCCTGTTGCAGGCTGCTGGGATCCCTGGCACTCTATCACTTTGATTTTTTCTGCTTGCCCCTCCCCCAGCGCTGGCTAGCCAGGTTTCCTTTTGGCTGCTACTGGGAGGAGGGGTTGGAGGTCAGGTGTCTCTGGTTTCCCCCTAGCCTGTATGGAGGCTCAGCTTGATACACCCTCTCCCGGCAAGCCTAGGAGAGATTTTATGCGAATTCCCGCTGTCTGGGGGGTGAGCTAAATGACACCGACCTGTTTTGATGTCGCACTCTGAAGGAGAGTGGCGGTGTATCCTTCAGCTTTCCCGGATGGTGGCCGCTGACTGGCTCGGCGGAGTGTCCGCTGTGGGGGATGGGACTGTACCGCTTCCTTCCCCTTCTGAGAACCCGTGCTCGGCCCAAGGGTCCGTGTGGGCTTGGCTGGTGGGATTCCACCTAATGGCCTTCCCTAACCTCCCTGCTTGCCAATTAATGGCTTCACTGAGGCGCCACGCCTTCTGTAGCCGCAGGGCAGGCCACGCGAATCAGTTGGCCTGGCTCTCCGGGCCCTGCTGCAGGCTGCTGGGATCCCTGGCACTCTATCACTTTGATTTTTTCTGCTTGCCCCTCCCCCAGCGCTGGCTAGCCAGGTTTCCTTTTGGCTGCTACTGGGAGGAGGGGTTGGAGGTCAGGTGTCTCTGGTTTCCCCCTAGCCTGTATGGAGGCTCAGCTTGATACTCCCTCTCCCGGCAAGCCTATTAGAGATTTTATGCGAATTCCCGCTGTCTGGGGGGTGAGCTGAATGACACCGACCTGTTTTGATGTCGCACTCTGAAGGAGAGTGGCGGTGTATCCTTCAGCTTTCCCGGATGGTGGCCGCTGACTGGCTCGGCGGAGTGTCCGCTGTGGGGGATGGGACTGTACCGCTTCCTTCCCCTTCTGAGAACCCGTGCTCGGCCCAAGGGTCCGTGTGGGCTTGGCTGGTGGGATTCCACCTAATGGCCTTCCCTAACCTCCCTGCTTGCCAATTAATGGCTTCACTGAGGCGCCACGCCTTCTGTAGCCGCAGGGCAGGCCACGCGAATCAGTTGGCCTGGCTCTCCGGGCCCTGCTGCAGGCTCTGATAATTCTTGATAATTGCCTTATGGCTGGAATAAGAGGAAATTCTCCTGATTTGCTAATTACTAGTGATCCTGAACATTATTTTCATTTGTTTCTCGGCCATATGTATTTCTTCTTTTGACGAGTTACTGTTTATTCTTTTGCCCATTTATTAATTGGGCTATTTGTTTGGGCTTTGAGTTTTTTAGTTCTTTATATACTGTGGAAATTAATCCCCTGTCAGAGTAGTAGCTGACTAAGATTTTCTCTTATTCCTTAGGCCCTTTCTTCACTATCTTGTTTTGCTGTGCAGAAGCTATTTTTTTTTTAATTTGAGAGCATTTCACTTTCTGATTCTTGGTTTTATTTCTTGAGGTACAGGGGTCATCTTGAGGAAGTTAGTGCCTGTATTTATAAAATGGTGTGTTGATTCTGTTTTCTTTTATCGGTTGCAAGTTTTATGACCTAATTTCTAAGTCTTTGATTCACTTTTTAAAAACTTTTTTGCAGGACATAATAAAGAGATTTATATTCCATCTTTTACATATTGATATCTAGTTATCCCAGCACAATTTATTGAAAGGTTGTCTTTTTGCCAACATTTGCCAACATTTTTGCCAACACCTTTGTCTAGTTATTAAATGGCAGTAAAAATCTTGGATCTGCCTCTGTGTCTTCTATTGTATTTGTCTTCATGTCCATTTTCATGCCAATACCATGCCATTTGGGCTATTATAGCTTTTATATTTTGAGATCAGATATTGTGATAACTCTTGAATCAATTTTCTTGTTCAGAATTCCATTGGCTATTCTGAGTCTTTTATTCATCTAACTTATTTTTAGGGATGTTTTTCTAATTCTGTGAAGAATGTCATTGGTATTTTCATTGGTGTTGCATTGAATGTGCATGTGGCTTTTGATAGTATGTTCATTTTTATAATATTATTTCTGCTTATCTAAGAATATGGGAGGTCTTTCCATCTTCTGAAGTACTCTTCAGTTTCTTTCTTCAGTTTTCTATAATTTTCATAGCAGAAATCTTTCACCTCCTTGGTTAGATTAATGTCCAGATTTTTTTTTTTTTGAGGTTATAGTGAAGGGGATGGTTTTCTTTCTCAGCTGAATCACTGTTGGAGTATAGAGCTTTTCTATACTATGTTCATCTTTTACTCTACTACATTGCTAAGTTCATTTATCAGCTCTAGCAGTTCTCTTGTGAGATTTGGGGGAATATAATATATTTGGGAATATATAAAATCTATTTTTGAATGTTCTTTTGTTACTGTTTGGATGTGAGGTGCCCCCCCAAAAGCTCACATGTGAGACAATGTGAGAAGATTCAGAGAATAAATGATTGGGTTATGAAACCCTTAACCTAATCAGTGAATTAATGACATAATAGTATTATTTGAGTAGTAACTCAAGGCAGATGGGGTGTGGCTAGAGGTAGTGGGGCACTGGGGCCATAGCTTTGAGGTATATATTTGTATGTAGTTAGTGGAGTCACTCTTTCTGCTCTCTGATCAGATCCTGTGAGCAACTTCCATCCCCCATACTCTTCTGCCATGTTGTTCTGCATAACCTTGAGCCTTGAGGAATAGAGTCAGCTGTCTGTGAACTGAGACCTCTGGAACAATGAGCTCCAAAACACAATTTTCCTCTACAGTTGTTCTGGTTGGGTTCCTTAGTCATAGCAGTGAAAAAGCTGAACACATTTGATATTTTTGTACCTTTGTTCATTAGGGATATTGGTATGTATTTTTCTTTTCTAGATATGTCCTTCTCTAGTTTTGGTATTAGTTTCACACTGGCTTTATAGAATGTATTTAGCAGTTTTCCTTCTCTTTCAATTTCATGGAATATTTTGAAAAACACTTTTTTAAAGGTCTGGTAGAACTCTTCAGAGAATTGATCTCTTCCTGTGCTTTGTTGTGGTTGATGGTGGTGGTAGGTTTTAGATTGCTGTTTAACTTTCATTACTTATTGTTGATCTGTTTAGGTTTCCTATATCTTCCTGATTCAGTTTAGGCAATTCCTATGTGTCTAAAAATCTCTCAATGTCTTTTAGATTTTGAAGTTTATTGGAGTATAAATTTTTAATATAGTTTCTAATAATCCTCTAGATTTCAAAAGTCTAAGGTAATATTGCCTTTTCATTGTCTTTTGGGTTTTATTTCTCCTTTTGGCTAGTTTTTGTGTTTCTCAATCTCAATTATCTTTTCTCAAAATCAAATCTTTTTTGATCCTGTGTATTAGGTATTTTTCTATTCTCAATTTTATTAATTTTGGTTTTGATTCTTATTATTTCTTGCCTTCTCCTGACTTAGCAGCTATGTTTTTATTTTTATAGCAATTTGAAGTAGAGTGTAAGCTTTTTTATTTGAGATCTATTTTTTTAATGTAGGCATTAAATGCGATTAATTTTCCTCTTAGTACTGCTTTTTCATACTGTACTAGTAATTTTATATGCTATACTTTCATTTTAAGTTATTTCTAAGTATTTTAGCTTTTTTGAAAATATGAGGATAGTTAATCAAGATTGTTTCCAAAATCCATTTGCATGAAAACTATTTTTCAGCCTTTATGTTCTGGTTGTGAACATCTTTGCCTAAGAGCTAAATATCTTGCAAATAGTATAAATTTTGATTTTGTTTCCTGATCCATTCTGCTAGTCTATGCATTTTGATCATGGATTTGAGAACACTTATGTTAGTATTTTTACAGATATGTGTTTGTGACATGTTGCTATTTTTTGTTATAGTTGTTCTGTCTTGATTTGCATTTAGCTGAATAGTCTTTTGTGTATATTTACTTATTTCTGAGTTTTTAAATTTTTTTTAGGATTCCTCATCATACATTTTATCTTTCTGGAATTCTTTGTAATGCTAGCTTTATTGTCATACATTCATTTAACTTTGCCATGGAAAGTGTATATTTCCCCATAGAATATGAAAGAATTTTCATGGGTATAGCAAACTTGTTGGCAGTTGCTTTATTTTAAACCTTGAGATATCTCATTGCAGGCCCTCCTCTATTTTTGTGTCTGAGTTGAGAAATTAGAAGTGAGCCTTATTGATTCACCTCTTTGTGACCTGATGTTTCTCTCTTGCAGCTTTTAATATTTTTCCTTATTTTCTATGTTAAGAATATTGATTATTATGTGTCTTAAAGAACTTCTCATTTATTTAGGTCTACTGTGGGTCCTCTATCCTTCTTATATGTTTATGTCTATCTCTTTTCTGAAGTGCGGAAAATTTTCTGTGACAATCTCATTGAAAATGTTCTTAATGACTCACACTTGTATCTACATGTTATCTTCTATCACAGTGATTCTCAGGTTTGGTCTCAATGTTGTCCAAAGATTTCTTGTATATTCTGAAAATGTTATATTAATTTTCCCTATATTTTATTTCCACCACTATAATTTATGTATTTTGTTTTCAAAATTGGAGGTTCTTTTTTCAAGGACTGAAGTTCTATTTTGTACTTAATGTAATCTGTTGGTGATGCTTTATAGTGAATGTTTAATTTTATTCACTGTGTCTTTCATTTCCAGTTCATACTGGTTTCTTTATTATATTTCAATTTTTAATTAACATGTTTTTTTTTCATCTCCTGCATTTGCTCTCTTAATTGATTCTTTAGATCTTTTAATTTTTTGAACATTTTAATAATCAGTCTTTTTTAAATGTCTGGCTCTACTTTGACATTTGTAGCATTGATTGTCACCTCTTAAGAAGCTGGTACTTGGGCTGGAGATGTGGCTCAGCGGTAGCGCGCTCGCCTGGCATGCGTGCGGCCCGGGTTCGATCCTCAGCACCACATACCAACAAAGATGTTGTGTCTGCCGAGAACTAAAAAATAAATATTAAAAATTCTCTCTCTCTCTCTCTCTCTCTCTCTCTCTCTCTCTCTCTCTCCTCTCTCACTCTCTCTTTAAAAAAAAAAAAAAAAAGAAGCTGGTACTAATTTGGTTCTAATTAACAGTACCAGTAATAAATTTTAAGTAAAAAAAATTGTGATTTTTATTAGTACTTTATTTATTATACTGAAAATAATTTTGGTCAGTTTAACTTAATAAATTATCACCTAGAATATGACAAAGATTGAAGATGTTAACTAAAAATTTCAAAGTAACAATTTACATTTGTGATGCCATTAAGAAGAAAAGTAAAAATAGACTGGATAATTATTCTTTTTTATAAATTTTGAATTTTTTATATAATTTCACACACTTATATAAAAAGGAAACAAAAACAATGATTTGAAGTATTTTAAATTAATCAATATCCTTTGTAAACACAGAATTTTTTTTATGGTCTAAATTCATGAATCTGAAGACACAGACTTGTAGAATGGATTAAAAAACAAGAGACCTAACAATATGTTGTCTCCAAAAAACTGACCTCATAGGCAAAGATATCCACAGTCTGAAGGTTAAAGGATGGGGAAAATATCAATCTCATGGATCTCATAAATAAGCAAGGGTTTCTCTCCTGGTATCAGATTAAGTAGACTTCAAGCCAAAGTTGATCAGAAGAGACAAAGAAGGGGATTTCATATTGATTAAGGGCATTATTCAACAATAAATGATGATAATTATAATTATGCCCCAAACAATGGAACATCTATGTACGTCAAACAAATCCTTATTAATATGAATAATTAAACAGAACACAGCATAATAATACTGGGTAACTTCAACACACCTCTCTCATTACTGGATAGATTTTTCCAAGAAGCTATAGAAGCTTCTATAGCTATAAGTTCTATAGCTAAAGAAGCTATAGAACTAAAAAAAATACAATTAGCAGTTTAAAATTGACAAACATATATAAAATAATTTATCCATCAAAGCCTGAATACTGAATACAACATTTTCTCTTCAGCAGCACATGGATCATTAAAAAAAATTCTTAAGCTACAAAGTAACTCTCAAAAAAATATGAAAAATAGAGATAATACCAATGCATTCTATCAGATCATAATGGAAAGAAATTAAAAATTAATGATAAGTTAAAAAATAGAAGCTACTTTAAAAGTTGGAGACTAAATAATATGCTATTAAATGATGAATGGATAGCAGAGAAAACTGGGCTGAGATAAAATAAAAAATACTCAGATATAAATGTGAAGAGTGATACAACAGCAAAATCTCTTGGACAATTAAAAGGAGGTTCTAAGAGGAAACTTTATAAGATCATTCATTGAAAACATATAAATGTACAAAATGAATAATGTAAGATTATATATCATGACTGAAAGAAAGAACAAATCAATATCAAAATCAGTAGAAGACAGGAAATAACTATAATAAGGTCCAAAATCAATAAAAAAAATAAGATTAAAAAAATTCAAAAAATCAGCAAAACAAAAACATGGTTCCTTGAAAAAGTAAGCAAAATTGATAAGCTTGTAAACAAGATAACAAAAAAGAGAAAAGACTCAAAATAATTAACATTCATAATGAAAATTGAAATACTACCACAGACAGTACTGAAATTCATAGGATAATCAGGTACTGTTTTGATAATTTATTCTCCAATGAATTAGAAAATCTTAAAGGCACTGACAAATTTCTAGAGATATATGACCTACCCAAATAGAACCAGGAGAACATAAAAAAATTTAAACAGATGAAGTATCATTCTACCAGACTTTAAAGAATAATTAATACCAAACTTCCTCAAATTGTTCCACAAAATTGAAAAAGCAGGGATTCCTTCTGAGGAATTCCTCCCTCTGAAGCTAGTATCAACCTGATACCAAAACCAAACAGACACATCAAGGAAAGAAAAAGACCAATATCCCTGGTAAACTTAGATGCAAAAATTCTTAATAAACACTGACTAATCATACAAAAACACATTAAAAGGGCAGTGCATAATGACCAAATAGGTTCCATTCCAGAGATGCAAGTTTGGTTCAACATATAGAAATCAACAAATATAACTCACCACATCAATACAATCAATTACAAGAAGTCATAATTAAATCAACTAACGCAAAAAAAGCATTTGACAAAAAAAACAGTATCAATTTATATTTAAAACACTGGAAAAAAATTAGAGAGGGTAGAAAATTTGTAGAACATTATAAGAGATATATATGTTAAGCCCAAGACCAACATCATTCTAAATGAAGAAAGATTGAAAGCATTCCCTCTGAAAAAAAGAACATGATGGATGTCCTCTTTCACTCTATTCAATAGAGGCCTTGAAATTCTAGCCAGAGTAATCAGAGAAAAATAAAGAAATTAAAGGAAATGAATAGGAAAAGAAGAGTTCAAACTATCTCTCTTTCCTAATGGCATGATACTATATTTAGAAGCCTCCAAAAACTCCACCAGAAAACTTCTGGAACTCATAAACAAATTCAGCATAGTATCAGTTTACAAAATTAACACCCATAAATCAATTGCATTCTGATACAGCATGAAACCGTTGAAGTGAAGGAAGAAACACTCTTCCATTCAAAGTAGCCTCCAAAAAATATTTGTAATCAATCTTGCAAAACAGGTGAAAGATCTCTTCAATGAAAAGTATAGAACACTGAAGAGAGAAATTGAAAAAGACCTAATAAGATGGAAAGAGCTTCCATATTCATAGATAACCATAATTAATATTGTCAAAATGACCATACTACCAAAAGTACTATACAGATTTAATAAAATTTTTATGAAAATTCCAATGATGTTCTTCATAGAAATAGAAAAAGCAGTCATTTTGAAAAATAAGAGGCTCAGAATAGCCAAAGAAATCCTTATCAAGAAAAGTGAATCAGGAGACATCCTAATACCAGAACATACATTATACTACAGAGCTAAATAAAGAAAAATGGCATGGTATTAACACTAAAACAGTTATGAAGACCAATGGAATTCAATAAAAAAAACAGACACAAAGCCATATAAATACAATTATCTCATACTACACAAAAGTGTGGAAAGCATACACTGGAGAAAAGATAGCCTCTTCAACAAATGCTACTGGGGAAACTGGAAATCTATATGTAGTAGAATAAAATTTAACCTTTATCTCTCACCTTGTACAAAATTCAACTCAATGTGGATCAAAGACCTAGATATTAGATGAGACATCCTGCACCTTCTAGAAGAAACTGTAGGCCCAGCATTTTAACATGTCAGTTTAGGAAACCACTTCCTCAATAAGACTCTTTTTTTTTTCCTTATTTTTTTTTTATTGTTGGTCATTCAAAACATTACATCTAACTTGATATATCATATTTCACAGTTTGATTCAAAAGGGTTATGAACTCCCATGAATGGCAATATGTAAATCAATGGAAATGTAATTGATGTAACTGATGTGATTCAGCAATCTGTATACGGGGTAAAAATGGGAGTTCAATAAGACTCTTAAAGTAAAAAGAGTAAAACAAAAATTCAATAAATGACATCAACTACAAATATTCTTCACAGTAAAGGAAATAATCAAGAACATAAAAAGAGTGCCTATAATAAGAGAAAATGTTTACCATCCTTACCTCAGATAAGGCGTTAATTTCCAGCACATACAAAGAACTTAAAAAAGTTAACACCAAAAAAAAAAAAAAATCCAATCAATACATAGGAAAGTGAACTAAGCAGAGAACTCTCAAAGGAAGAAATATGGTCAACAAATGTTTGTAAAATAATGTTCAACACCTCTAGCAGTTAGAGAAATGTAAATTAAACTACACTGAAATTTTATCTCACTCCAGTCAGAATGACAATTATCTAGAGTACAAGTAAGGGTAAATGTTGGTGAAGATGTGGAGAAATAGGAATATTCATACATTCCTGATGGGAACGCAAATTGCTGTAACCACTAGGGAAAGCACTAGGGTGATTCCTCAAAAAACTACAAATGAAATGACCATATGATCCTATTATCCCACTCTTTGACATATATTCAAATGATTACAAATCAGATTAGTACAATGATGCAGCCACATCCATTTTTTTAAATATTTATTTTTTTTTTTAGTTATTGGCGGACACAACATCTTTGTTGGTATGTGGTGCTGAGGATCGAACCCGGGCCGCACGCATGCCAGGCGAGCGCGCTACCGCTTGAGCCACATTCCCAGCCCCTCACATCCATTTTTATAGCAGCACAATTTACAATAGCTATACTAATCTATGAACCCAAACCTTGATATTCATCAACAGATGAATGGATAAATAAAATGTCAGTTATATACACAAAGTAATATTACTCAGCCATAATGAAGAATAACTTTATGACATTTGCTAGTAAAAGAATGGATTGGAGACTATCATGCTAAGTGAAATAAGCAATCACATAAAACCAAAGGTCTCTGAAATGTGGATGCTAACACACAAAAGGGATGGGGAAGTGAAAGAACAGAAGTTAAGTGGATTAGACAAAGGGGAAAAAAGGAAAGAGAAGGGGATAGGAATAGAAAATATAGTGGAATGAATCTGACACAATTTTCCTATGCACATATATGAATACCCTGGAGTAAATTTCATCATGTACATCCACAATTCTGGGATTATAATTAGAATGAAATATACTTCATGTTTTTATGAATATATCAAAATAGACTATACTTTCATGTATTACTAAAACAAAATAAAAATAAAAATAAAAAGTGTTTAAAAATCATTGTTTGGTTACTTTTTGTCTTCAACTGCTACTATACTCTCACTAGCTATCTTTATTTTAGATAAGAACCCTTAAAGTGATATAAAGGAAGAGTCCATCATAACTGTCAGAGAAAACATTACATGGGCATAGGAAGAGATGGAAATATTGAAGAAGACAAGATCACTTCTTCTGGGCATTCAAAATATGAGTCAATAATACTATAAGTTAGATAACAAAGAAAAACTTTGTATTTATACATAAGTTTTAAAATTTGTGTATCTACAAAAACTTATCATGAAAGTGTGTAACATGCCAACAAGGGATAGTAGTAGTATACAATTGGAAGTATTTAATTGTGTAGGTAAAAGGATATTTGAGATGATTCCTTTCTCAATACCACACAGTTTCAGTGGGCCATAGGTAACAACAGTATTTTCTTTATGCTCTAATACAAAAATAATCGCCAAAATGAACCTGGGCTTAAAACAAAGAGAGTTCAAAATCTGTGATCCCAATTAATAGAAGTCATAACAAGACCCAGAGATTTCAGCATTTGATCTTAACACATGTCTAAAACACTGGCAGACTCTGTAGCAACAAAGCAGATTAGGAAGGAACAGAGGGTGACACCACCAACTAAGTGTGATAAGACATACTTTCAGAAATTAATGACCTCTAGACACTAGTACACAAGTAAAACATCACTTCTCCAATATTTTTGGAGTCTTACTTAGCCCAATCAAGAACAGAAAGAACATAGAGGCAAAATTTGATAAATGATTATAAATTGTACTACATTTGCAAATATACTGAATTTTTAAATTATTGCCTGAAACTCAAAATATAGAAATATAACTCCCTATATTTCCTTTATAAGTAATGACATAGATATCCCATAGAATATTATACAGAAAGAACAGCTTGACTTTTGAAAAAATATCTTCTTTCTGAATTATAGCACCCTCTTTCACTACTCAGGATTACACTGGCAAGGGAATAAGTTGACAATTTAATAAAAATAAATATGATTGTTCTTTAAGGGCTAAATTCTTTAAACTTTCATGGAACAACTGAATTTTAAAATACGAAAATAATTCAAAGGCTTTTAACTTATTAACAGAAGTTACTTGATAATGTCAATATTTCATTATAACAGACAATGTACTTAGCAAATAAATATGTATTGAACAATTTTCATCAAGTCATAGCAGGTCACTTCTGCTGCCCACTCTGTCTATATAAAAATCCTGCCCCTAACAGCAAGTCTGTATACTTACTACTAATTGTCAAAGAAAACATAAGCCCCACTCAGCTGGCAATTTGAAAATAAAATGTAATAAAAGCGCTGTTTCTATCAGCTTCATATCACTATGCCCTATGGACCAGACAAGAACAATGTAGAGAAAAAAAAAAAAGATTATTTTGGTTTATGGTTTCAGATGTCTCAGTCCATGGATAACAGACTACATACCTGTCATGACATGATCAGTCATTAATTCAGAAACTGGGGAGGGCAATGGGTGATGAAGAAAAGATAAGCAGATACACAAAGGGAAAAAGATGGGGAGATATATATATATATATATATATATATATATATATATATATATATATATATATATATTATATCCCTGATAGGGATATAATGACTCAGCCACATTAGCACACTTATTATATGGGTTTAACATTGAAAGGATTTTTTGTGAGAAAATTTCTTCAAAACAAATAGGCTGAAGTATGAAGCACAGTTATAATCACCAACTTTGTGCTCATAATTCTTTACCACAGCAGATGGTGTCTGAACTCAGGTCAGAACTGATAGCCCTGTAGCAAGCATGAAACCTCCTTTGAACAGGGATTCATCATATTAACTGAGCAGTCTCAACTCGTGTCTTTGCACCAAGTGCTCCTAACTCAGTCTCACTCCTGTCGCTGGACAGTTCTAGGACCATAATTCAAATCATCGCTAATACCATCTACTCCTGTTTTATTTTTAAGCACAATTAATAAGATATTATTTGAAGTTTTTGGATTTCTTTGAAGAAGATGTGGCATCCTATTATTATAACACAAAAGATAATTAGTAGCAAATACATAAACTTCAAAATGTAGCATATTATATGTGTTTACATATTTCAGGATTAATACAATTTAATTCATTATTTGTTCAGTAAGCCATGCAGGAGCCACAAGATCATTCCTGCTATCCTGAATATCCTGGAGGAGATGATATAATTTCATAAGACTCTCATTATTTCTCTGCCAAATTTCCATTAAGTGATTTTTAACTTTTTCCCAATCCCATTGAGAAGCATTATATCTTGATGCTGTAACAGAAACAAATTAGCAGCCAGCATGTAAGTGAAGCTACTATCTGAACTTGAGAGTGGCAAGCTCATTTCCTATATTTATTACGATAGATTCCAGGACATTTAATTTAGTTTCTCTCTTGAAATGAATTACCTGATTCTGTAGAGCTTTGGAAATATTATGAGCCAAATCATTAAGAAAATGAGCTTTTTGAATGCATTTGGATAGGGCTATGGCAGATGTCATGACAGAGAACAAAACAGATATCAATGTGACTACTGCATATTCAATAAGACCAAGAGCATGCCAGTTTCTATTTAGGTGGAAATGAATATTTTGTAGGACTTGAACTTGAGCATCAGAATACCAGGGCTCTGAAATGTTACCTGGGATTAAAACAAAGGACAGTGAAGTATCACAAATACTCCTTGTTCTCTGTTATTCCTAGTAATGCAATTAATTATATTGTAATTTTGACAAGTTACATAGTACTGTTCTCTGGTTTTATTTGCTTTTATATTCCCAGAAATTAAAACATAAGGAGATTGTACATAGGCCTTCAGGCCATAACAGAGAGCCACTTTTACAGCTTTTGTACAAAAGATCAGTTTGGGAGCTGCCACTATAATTGATTAAATCTAAGAAAGCTATCAAATGCCACAGATCTTTCTGCATGCTACCAGCACTGAAGATCAGAATATAACTAACAAGCCATTGGGGAGTTATACATTTCTAATGTGGCTATCTCTTATCAACTCTATAAGACCAGTCTAGAATATATTCACTACTGCCAGCAATTTTGTGTCACACTGCGAAAACATTTAGGAAAGGCACACAATTGCATATGTCCCTGTCACTGGTGTGGTCAATTAGTCACTGGGCTACCTCAGTAGCAGGGGGGAGGGGTAGACATGTGGAATCAACACACAGACTCTGGGAGCTGGTGAGAACTGGCTGGTGGTGACCTAGCTGACTTCCAGTAGCTCAGTTTATTTTTGGAATGCATAAAACTGTTATAGGGTTCAGGTTGGGCATGCCCATCAATTATACATAAGCAAGATAATATCCATAAGCCAATCATCTTCTGTCTAATGTAACTACACTGTTAGGAAACTCTAAATATTGCTGTCATGGTGGAAAGCAATCTGGAAGGTTCCTTGTCCCTAAGGGAGGAGGCTTACTGAGTCAGGGATTTCATGCCCTGTAGCCCCTCACTCTCAGTTTCCTGGACTGGTAGTTTGGCAATGCTAACCATAATTGCTGAGGATGTGGTTTCACTGATGGCTTGCTAGAGCAGAGCACCCCATCCTGCAGGCGTTCCTCTCAGGCCTGAATGAACGTGGATTCTTCAAGCACTCCCAGCTGCTCATAGCTGCTACCTGCAACTGAAAGTTATTCCAACACACAATTCTGTTATATATGATTAAGGCAGTAAGGTATTTGTGGATATTCTCTGGGAAACATGGTTATGTCATTGGAGAGTCCCATTTTTGTAATTGTTAGGGTATACAATTTTAAATCCTAAGGACCAACAATATCGGCTCCCAGGGCTCCATATATACTATCTTTTTCTCTGGGGCCCCTTTATTTTATTTTACTTGTTTTTATTTTTTATTTATTTATTTTTTGGAATGCTGGGGATTGAACTCAGGGACACTCATCCACTGAGCCACATCTCTGGGGCCACTTTTAAACATCCATCAGTATCATTGTGGCACCAACATATAGGTAGACTCCTGATATACCCACTATAATTAAAACCAATTGTATGGATAGGGGCAATATATTTATCTGAAAAACCTCCCATCATGTGTGTATCATTAAAAAATACTGGAATGGATCTTCTAATCAACTCAGCTGGGTGCAAAAAATCTAATCTGGAAAATAAATCCAATAAAGTTTCCTATATACCTTACTCACTCCACTACTCAATAAAGCCAACATAGCCACAAACATGATGGCTGAATATTAGCACCTCACTACTGTTTGACTATGTGCTCAGCCTCATTCCTCAGGTTCTTCAGTTGTTTGAACTGTGCCTCAGGATTCTCTATGAGTGATGGACAGTATTCAGGTACCCATATAGGATGAACTGTACTTTCTGGAAAGACACAAGCATGGCATCTGCCTCACATTATTACCAATGGTTGAATTCATTGTCCTTTTTGTAAATTTCTCCACCAGACAAAGCCTGATGGGTCTACTGCAGTGAGAGTCATGTGTTGCTCAGCAGTAGTGTGACCCTCAACATCACAATTTAAAACAATTTTAAACAAAAACAGCATGATTTAAACAATTTGTGGGGTTCTATTTCCCACCCCTTTTTATAATAATTATAAATTAAGGGACAAGTGAGTTTGTTCTACAATGGCCTGGCCATGGGGATCATAAGGGATCTCAGATTGGTTATCAATATGATATTAAAAACAAAAATGTCAAAAAGAATAACTGGTATAAGTTGGAGCATTATATTTTTCAATTTGTAGAGGAAGGCCCTGTTCTGCAAAAGTAACTAAACATGGAGAAATGACTTGATTTGTATTTACTACTTGGTAAGGAAAATTAGCAAGTCACCTGTCAGGCATGTGAGGTTTGCCAAAACCAATGTTGTTGTACAACTGAAAATCATACTCTAATGAAAGAAAGCTCAGCTCCCACCAATTATATAATTTCAATTCTATCTTTAATACTAAGCTGAGCAATTATATTATGAATTGATGTCAGTATAAGTACTAGAAGCTACCTTTACATCTGTTTGTCTATAGATGATAGCCTTATTATCTCAATTAACTTAGGTTGTTATATTGAGAGTTGTACTTTTGTAAGGCATTAACAGGCTATAGTTATGGGGTTTACAAGGAAAATACATAATAAAGTTAACAAGAGTAAAAACACATTTAGTTTGTGTAAGAGCTATGAACCAAGAAACATTTTTTTGTAATACCAAACTTTTACTTAGCTATATATTGTTTCCTATTTATTTTAAGATTATAGTAATTTTATAACAAAAATCTATCATTTGAACCTAACTTTAAATGATCTTGAGTGATCTTCTTAACATGAAATAAGGTGAGAGTAAGAGTCAACTCAAGTGAGGTAGACTCTCGACAAATCTTAGGTAAGATGTTTTTCTTTTGAAAGTAATTTTTGTCTCTTTTTCAAATATTATTTTATAAAATTTTTATGTATGATTTTCTCAGTCTATAAGAATCACTTAACATAATTTATAATTACATCTGAAACATGAATCAAACAATTTAAGAGTTTTTTTAGCTCCCTTTTTTGGGAAAGTGTCAAAATGTCTTCACATCCTACATTGTTAAACTTTAAATAAACAAGGTTCTTCTTATTGCTGTTCAAAAAAATGTATTCAAGTTCCCATTCTTCTGTAAACAACAACACAAAATTTTACAATTTTTGACAGATAATCTTCATCGAATTACAAAATATAAAATGACATAAAAATTTCAAAATGAATTACAGAAAACTTTAGTTTGAAGAGCACCAGCTTGGTAAAGTGTTCTCCTAAAAGTTATATTTTTACAGACTTATATATGAATAATTTTAGAATACAAAGAAACCAGTAACTACACCACAATTATACTGATGTTTTTTATATTAATCAAGATTAGCTCTTGGGGCTGGAGATGTGGCTCAAGTGGTGGTGTGCTTGCCTGGCATGAGTGGGGCACTGGGTTTGATCCTCAGCACCACATAAAAATAAAATAAAGATATTGTGTCGACCTAAAACTAAAAAATAAATATTTAAAAAAGATTAGCTCTTAAAGAAAATTTTGTAATCTTGTATATCATGTAATACTGTAAAATAAGACCTGTTGTTTAACCAGAATTTTACAAAAATTATTTTAAGACTAGTTTTTCTAAACAATAAAACTTAACAGCACAATAAAATTCCTTGATAGATAAGAGTATATTAATATTTTAAGAAATTCTCATTACTTTAATACATGGAGGAAAATACTTTGGTTTATATCAGTACATTTATATCTGACATGTGTCGGGGGAAAGGGTGAGTTTTCTTCATTACCTCAGCCCCTTTTTTAGGAATTCTAATTATCCTCTTGAAATGTTACAGATGCCTGTGAAAAGAGCCATTTTTATCTGTTTCTGCAAGCATGCTCCATGCCAGATACCCTGTGCAAGGCCTTCAGACTCAAAGATTAGAAATTCTCTCAAAATGGGGTTGGGAGGGAGAGCAAGGGATGAAGATTACCTCTAGATAGGGAATAGGGGTGGGAGGGAAAGGGAGGGAGAAGGGGAATAGCATGGATGGTGGAAGAAGACCCTCATCATTATACAATATACATGTATGAAGATGTGAATTGGGTGTCAACATACCTTATGTACAATCAAAGATATGATAAATTGTGGTTTAAAGGTGTATTAAGAATTGTAACACAAAAAATAATAATAATAATTAGAGAGCTCATGTATAATGGCAAAAAAAGACAAACTAAATTTCAAAAAAAAATAATTTCAGCTTATTGTGTAAACTATAGATAACCAATTTAGTTCCACACAAACTTGTTGATATTTATCCTCCATAATCTTTTTGTAATTTATTTTGACATTTTACAACTTTTTACTCTACCACAAAAGATACATTTTTAGATAAAATTTTTATTTCTGTTACTTTCTATATTAAAATATATTTCCATACCTAAAACCTTCCTATTATTTTTTACCTGTTGGCCCCTTTTAAAATTTATACTCTGAAACAATCCTTATGAAATTTCTGAATTTAGACAAATTATTTTAATAATATGAATTTTTTATAGTACTTTAATTGAAACCCAATTGGAACCTCTTACACTGTTTGTATATAAATCACACCTGACAAGATCTAAACTCCCATCAAACTTCATTTTAGTGAAGAACAGAAACAAATAATCACAAAACTTTTCATTTACCAATTTATGCAAACACATGTAATGTTTAAATACATTTAGTTATGGAATTTAAAAAGTTCAGATTTTTTTTATATATTTAGCTGTTGATATTTTAGCACCATAACTTTTAAATTAATCAGATGTATATGTGTGTGTTTGTTAAAGACTCTTTTCACAGGCATCTGTTACATTTGAAGAGGATAATTAAGATTCCTAAAAAAGGGGCTGAGATAGGCAAAGAAAACTGACTCTTTCCCCAGAAACAAGTCAGACATTAATGTACTAATATAAACCAAAGTTTAATCCTCCATGTGTTAAAGTAGTGAGAGTTTTTAAAATAATTGACAAAATAGCTTTATTTTATTTATTTATTATGTTTATTTATTTTATTTATTGATTGATTTATTTTTATGTGGTGCTGAGGATCTAACCCAGTACCTCACAAATGCTAGGCAAGTTCTCTACTACTGAGACACAACCCCAGTCCAGAACTACTTAAAAAAATTAAATATATATATATATATATATATATATATATATATATATTTATATGCAGTGCTGAGAAATGAACCCAGTGCCTCACATATGCCAGGCAAGTACACTATGGCTGAGCCACAGCCCCAGCCCCCTGAACTTCTTTTTTCAGTTACATAAATTGAAAGATATTTGGATCCATTTTTATTTAAGTTTTTTAATTCATCAGCATTCATTTATATATATGCAAACTTTGATACCATGTACATGATACATGAACAGCAGCACATATGTAGACACAATGATACAATACACAGGTGTACACATACACACAAAACAGAGAAGAAAACAGATCTTACTTTTTTTGTAAGTGGAGCTCCACAAGTAAGAGGCAATGTTACAGATGTTTACTAAAGCCATTATTAGGTTAAACCCATTAGAAATGGTCCAGCAGACTTGTACATTATGACTTAAATATAGGACAGGCTTGTAAAGTTGGAAATGCTAGGTGTTTTTATTAAGATGTAGTGTCCCCCAAAAGATCATATATGAGATAATACAAGGTTTGGAGGAGATATGATTATGTTGTAAGAGTCTTAATCCAGTGAATTAATTAAGAGTCTTAACAGTGAATTGATCCCCTCAAATGGATTAGCTGAGTGGTAACTGAAGTGTTAGGACAAAGATGGAGGAGGTGATAAATGGAGTTTGGTTTTGGGGTATATATTTTTTTTTTAATTTGAAAGTGGAGTCTCTGTCTCTCTGGTTACTGATCACCATGTTAACAGCTTCCCTCTGCCACATGATGTTCAGGCTCACCCCGAGCCCCCAGTAATGGGGTGACATTCTATGGACTAAGACCTCTAGTAAACTTTTCCTCCCCCAAAATTGTTCTGGTTAGGTCCTTTTACTCACAGCAGCAAAATCATCATCATCATCATCATGTGACTAAAAGAGAAATTGGTACTGAGTAATGGGGCCATTGCTGTGACTAATCTTACCATGTGATTCAGAAGCTTTGTGAGCTTTTTGGAATTGATGGGAGAAGTTTTGAGATATTTAGCAGTGCAAGTTTGAAATACTTTAGGTTGTTACAAGTAAAGCTTAATGAATGATTCTGGTGGGAGCTCAGAAGACCAGAATGCAAATTGGACTGTGTACATTGAAGACAGGGCTCAAGTGGGTTTAAAGGAAAAGGAGGACAGTACTGGTAATTGGAATAGACGCTGTTTGTGTTATGTTCTGGCTGAGAAGTTATCTGTATTTTTCTCATTTCCTAAGACTTTCAGTGAGGCTTATTTAAAAATGTATGGACTTCTTAATCTGGCAGGAGAAATGTCTAACATAGTATTCAGGCAGTATAGCATTCAGGTAGTGGAATTCATATTACTGTAGGCTTGTATCTAAATTTATTGTGATAATTAGGAGTAGAAAGCAGAGCAGAAAGGTTTGAAAAACTTGGACTTGAAATGTGGGAGTTAAACTGGAGCTAAGGAAGTTGTAGTTGTTAAAGACATTACTTCCACTAAAGAAATGCTAAAGACTTTGCCCAGAGAGAGTAAAAAAGATGGCATGAAAGTATCTCAGGTACTGATAAGACCACACCCATATATGGCTTAAGGATGTAAAGGTAAATATACACTTAAGAAAAGACCAGTAGAGAATCCTTTTGTACAAGAGGACCTAGGAAGTATTTTCATTGTGCTCAGCTACCCAGGCATTCAGAGGCTGCTACAGCCAGGATCTCTGGAGGTTTGGTTAATGCTTGAAATGGCAGCAGACTTTGGTGTCAACTACATGGTGCTGCTTCTGCATGAATGCAGAATACCAAAGTTAGGGGTTTATGGAGGCTTCCACCAAGATTTTAAAGAAAGGCCAAGAAGGACAAAGTGCAGCAAAGTCAGAGTCCTTGAGGGTACCCCCTGAGAATTCAAATTGTGGAAATATGAGAAGGAAGCCAAAGCTATAGTGGAGACCCCAATATTAAAAAAAATGCCTGTAACTTGGGAAATTATCCTAGGAAAACTGGAGGAATTCAGCAAAGACAAGCCAAAAAATGGCGACTTGGCTTACAACCAACAAGGCCACAGGATCAGAGCTATACAAGCCCTTTAGAGAGAACATCAAGATGCCATATGCCCCAGGTGCTGAACACAGAACTACAGAACATGTTTACCCCACTTAATTTCAGTAATTCTTTTTCCTATCTCTTCTTTGTCTGTCCCTAATTTTGTAAATGGAAATCTTTACTCTGTATCATTATATATTGCATACTTGTAAATTACTTTTAATTTTATAGGAGCTTACAATGCAAAATTGTCTTGAGCCTCAGAGAAGACTTTGGACTTCAGCTTTAATCAAGTTCATAACTATTGAGACAATGGTGCCTCTTAAGAATGGAATAAATGTATTTTGCTGTATCAAATGAATGTTAGATTTTGGGGCCCAGGAGCAGAATGTTATGGTTTAGCTGTGATATCTCCCATAATCTTACATGTGAGACAAACCAGAAGGTTTGGAAGAGATATAATTGGTTTGTAAAAGTTCTAACCCAGTCAATAAATTAATCCCATAATAGTGATTAACTGAGTGGTACCTGAAGTGGTAGGATGTATATGTAGGAGGTGAAAATTTGGGGCAAAATTTTGGGGTATATATTTTGTAACTGAAGTGCAGAGTCTCTCTCTTACTGCTTTCTGATCACCATGTGAGATGCTTCCCTGTGCCACACTCTCCAGCCATGATGTTTAGCCTCATCTTGAGCTCTGAGGAATGGAGATAGCCTTCTATGGACTAAGATCTCCAAAACAGTGAGCTGTCAAATATACTTTTCCCCCTCTAAAATGGTGCTGATCTTTTTGTCTCAGCAGGAAAAAGGCTGTCTAAAACACAAGGTCAAACAGCCACAATAAACACTGAAATCAAATATTTCAAACAGCTTCAATAAACACTGAAATCAAAGATTCAGATTGCTGGTTAATTTTGTCCTTGATAGCTATCAGACTTATTACCAAAGTCACTCTGTCTACATCATTTTAGGATTTAGGAAAAGGAGATTTGTTGATGTGGTTTACAGTAAATCCTTAAAAAAAATTGTCTCTGAGCAAAGCCTGAGTGCAAAAACCTTTACAGGTTGATTAAATGAAACTGATGAGAAAAATACAATAATTTAAGCATTTATGATCAAATGTAAATTTACCATAAAATCATGAGCTCAAAGATATAGAATTTTAAAAACAGGAGTTTTAAAAAATTATACAGCCATAATTCTTTAAAAAAGCATGCAAAACATCTTTATCTGATGAGAGTTTACATTTAGCTTAGATTAGAATCTGTTCAGATATTTAAGGAATGTTGGAGCCTGTGAAGTCCTTAGGTAAAGATTTTAAGTAACAGAAGACTGGTATATGTGAGATCATTCCATTTTTTCCCTGTGCTGAACCATTAGGGAGGAGTGTGTAAAGAATGCAGGCTAATAATTGTGAAAGCATATAAACTAGTCAGCCATGCCAGAATCAGAGTTTACTTAAAAGTACTACTTTTTTCCTTATGCCATAACAATTTCTCTGCAAGTTTTTCATGCAATTTAGAAGTGACACTCATTTTTTTTCTTTCCTTTTTTCTTACCTAGTTCTCTGTAACTCTTTCTTTCAGGCTTCCTCAATTTCCATTTTATATGCATGCTTAAAAGTGATAGAGATCTAGCATAAGCTAGGAAGTAAGGAAAGCCATGTGCAGTGGCCCACACCTGTAATCCCAGTTGCTCAGGAACCTGAGGGAGGATTATCCCAAGTTCAGAGTCAGCCTTAGCAAAAATGAGATGCTAAGCAACACAGTAAAACCCTGTTTCTAAATAAAATACAAGATAGACCTGGGGATGTGGCTCAGTGACAGAGTTACCATGGGTTTAATCCCTGGTGCTGTCTCCCTAAATAAAAAAGTAAGGAAATCTGCTGTATTATGTTTTGCCTGGACAGCCCACATCTTTTTTTTTTCTTTCTTTTTTGTTCCTTAAGCCTTAAGTATTACTTTAATCAGGACACCAATTACTCTCATCTCTAAATTTACTACTCCCTCTTTAGGGAACCAGGAATAAGTTTCAGTAACAAATTTTAAGAACTGCAACAATTGTAGCTTTCTTGATTTAAGTATAGTCTTAAGCATAAGAATAATTAAAAAAATGTCTTTTTTTTGGATCCTAGCTGTCCCATATTTTACACCAGGCTATATACTCACTCCTCACCTTACTTTATCTGATGCATTTCCTCAGGAGTGTCCCTTTATCTGACAATTGAAGTTCCTCTGTATTTGGTCCCTGTTCAGGCACAAACTTGTGCAACCTAGACAGCTGTTAATTCAGAAAGCTGCTAGGGGTATTGGGGAATAGAGAAAAGACAAACAGATACACAAAGAGAGAAAAAACTGGGGCCCAGTGGATCATTACACCCTGATAGGGATGCAATTATCCAGAGCCTCCTCAGCATATTTATTATATAGGTTTTAACATCAAAAGGATTTTTTTGTGTGAGAAAGTTTATTCAAAACAAACAGGTTGAAAGATAAAGCCCAATTATAGTATTGAACTTTGCTTTCATAATCCTTTATCACTGCAGCTGGTGTCTGAACTCAGGTTAGAATTGATAGTCTCATGGCAAGCATGGGACCTTGCTTGAAGAGGGTATCACCATAGTAACTTGGCAGTCTTAACTTGTGTCTTTGCACCAGGAGTACCCAGCTCAGGAGTGCTGCTTTCACCAGAAAGTTCAAGGACCATAATTCAAATCAACACTCCTGACACATTCCTCTGGGTCCAAGATGAAAACAAACATCTCAGCAGATGGGCATGGTTGAGGAAAGCATCTCAGATCATGGCAACTAGGAAACTGAGAGAGCTTCACTTAACAGTGACAAGAAGCAAATCTCAAAGGCACACCCCAATGACCTAATTCTTCCAGCCACACTCTAACTTGCTACATTTATCATCCAGTTAATCCATTAGTAGGTTAACTTACTGATTAGGTTAAAGTTCTCATAACTTCATCATTTTATCTGTGAAACTTAATACATTGTCTCTCACATGAGCTTTTGGGGGACATCTCATATCTCAAATATAATATTTCATTCCATCCCCCCAATGCTCATGCTCATCTCACAATGAAAAATATATTTAATCCAATTCTAAGAGTTTGCATTGTCTTAACAGTTCAAGGATTGCCCCATATTACAAATCCATTTTTTCTGATACCCAAATCAAACTCTCAAATGAATGTCTGTAAAAATAAAAAAAATAAATTACATATATCAAATATATAATGCTGAATAGAAAACTGTTTCACTACAAAAGGGAAAAATAGGACCACAGAGAGAATGGATGGACTCCCAAAAAAGACTGAAATCCAGCTGGTCAAACAAGTTCTGTAATTCCACATGAGATATCTGAGGCATGTGGCATTGTGATGTTCTCTTCAAAGGGCTTATACAGCTCCACCCAATGGACTTGCTGATTGTAGTCAACATAGCCTCTCTATTGGTTTGATTTTGCACAAATTCTGCAGATTACCTCAGCAGATGTTCCATTTTAACAGAATCTGTTATATCAGGTTTCTCCACTGCTGCTTTACTTCCATCTCACTTATTCATACATCACCCTATCAGAAGTTGTCCACAGGGACTCTGACCCTGATAAAGTTTTCTTGGTATCCCAAATCTTATTTTGAAATCTTGTGGGCTGGGGATATGGCTCAAGAGGTAGTGCGCTCACCTGGCATGCATGCGGCCCAGGTTCGATCCTCAGTACCACATACAAACAAAGAAGTTGTGTCCGCCAAAAACTAAAAAATAAATATTAAAACTCTCTCTCTCAAAAAAAAAAAAAGAAAAGAAAAGAAATCTTGTTGTAAGCCTCAATAAGCCCTACCACTAGCATCCTGCATTCCTATAGACCCAGCACCACATTAATGTCAAGGTCAGCTCTCCTACTGAGCAGTAGCCAAACCTCTTGGAATCAAGGCCACAGCAGCCTCTTAAAGCCTGGGTAGCTGAGTCCAGTGCAACATTTTTTACACATGCATGTGCAAGCATGGTTCCCCAATGGTCTCTTCTCAAATAAAATTTTTACTTTGAAACCCTTATGCCTGAGGTGAGTATAGTCTTGCCAATCCCTGAGATTCCCTCAAGCCATGATTCCTATTATGTATAAAGTGCTTAGTATTACTTTAGTGGATATGATTTTTAATGGCCCCTGTCACATCCAGCAATGATATTTACTCAGTTTCCTTGAACATGGGTTGATAAGGGGATTGGTTAAAAAAAAAAAAAAAAGACAGACACAAATATAGAAAAGAGGAACTTGATGGACCAGCCAAACTCCTGATGGGAGAAGGCTGACTATGAGCAGGGTCCACACATTCATTATATAGGTTTAAACATCAAAAGTATTTACTGTGAGAAAGCTTCTTTAACATAAACAAAACAAAGTTTCTTGTTGTGGCTCAGTGCTAGAGCACTTGCCTGTCCCATGTGAAGAACTGGATTTGATTCTCAGGAATACATAAAAATAGATACAGAAAATAAAGACAATGTGTCCATCTATGCCGCAGTCTGGCTGGGCACAATTCAGGAGTCACTTGTCAAAAGAAACTAACTTTATTTTTAGAACTACAAAAGCCAAAAAAATAGCTCCTCAGGAAAAACCCCTCAGAGCCCAACTGCCACCACCGGCTTCCCACAAGCCTCTCACACCCACACCAGCCTCTCCACCTCCCACAATCCTCCTGCTCTTGAGGTTGATTGGCTGGGTTGCATGGGCGGAGCCAAAGAAGTCCCCCAATGAGCAGCTCCGTAGAGGAGCAAATCAGCTAGATGTTGCTGGGGCCACTGTGAGCCAATCATCAGCTGGCAGCTGGAAGTTTGCTGGCAGCTGAAAGTTTGCTGGGGCCCCTTTGGCTGTGGCTCTCAACATCTCCCCCTCTCTGTTTAAACAACAAGCATGTGGCTTAGGAACCGTGCCTGCCTTAGGTTGTCCAATACTGCATATTGTCCTTACCCATCTTCAGATGAGCTGACCACAGGGCGTCAGCCTCCTGTCTTAGGTTGGTACCATTGTAATTGGATCTTACCCATCATTGACATCCGGTCCAGTATACAATCACACCTGTGGAGAAGTCTTTGTCATGACAAGCAGAAGGGAGGAAGATACACCAAGCCAATCGACGGCTCTTGTTGGAAAAATTGTACCACCGATGACATCATCAGCAAAAATACCCCAACACTACCACAAGTCGCTGCACCAACAGATAGTTCACAATGCATACAAGTGAGTTCACAATGCATACAAGTGACACATAAATTTAAATTAAACCATTTAAATCACGTGAATAAAAAAAATATTTGGATCCATTTTTTCATGAACGCTCATCATATATGATATATGGACATACGTACATTCAAACATATAACACAAAATACAAGTGTGCACACTTAATATAATACATACAACACATAACATAATAGTAAAGGCCTTATAACTTTTTAAAGGTGAAATCTCCATTGCAATGTTTAAAAACTCTATAGTCAAAAAAATATAGAACTGATCAGCAAAACATTAACCTAGGTCTGTATGAGCTCAAAAAAACAAAATAGAACTTCATGATATGGGAAAGGGCAATAATAAAATAGTTATTGAAAAAGCATCCTGGTTCTGTTGCAGATGTAAGAATAGCCAAACTGGAGTTTTGGATATCAGCTGTTATGGATTTGAGCCAAATCATCTTCTTTTTGGTCTGTAGAAATCTGTAGTTAATCTCTCTGGAATCCAAATGGGCTGCTGTTCTCCCTGTGGAAACACACAAACAGGCCCCCGACTCCAGACAATCACTGGGTCAGGACCTTGGTTAATCTCTCTGGAATCCAAATTGGCTGCTGTTCTTCCTGTGGAAACACACAAACAGACCCCTGACTCCAGACAATTACTGGGTGAGGACCTTTCCATTGTCCTGTTAGAAAATCTTTCCAAAGTACCTTGGGCTTATGTACATTTTTTGGACACATATGCCTTTCTGCAGCACTAAATCCTGATGAATCCAAATTTAAAAAGTTTAGAGTAAAAAGGGTTATTTTAAGTTTATCTTTGGGGAATATATACCCCTTCCCAATTCCGTCTTTTTGTTTTAATAAGTACATTTTAATAGTTTGATGAGCTCTTTCAACTATGCCTTGTCCCTGTGGATTGTATGGGATTCCTGTTATTTCAGTAATGCCAAATGATAAGCAAAATTGTTTAAAAGAGGTAGAAGTATAACCAGGGGCATTATCTGTTTTTAACTGTTTTGGAATGCCCACAGTGGCAAAATTTTGTAAGCAATGAGCTATAACATCTTTAGTTTTTTATCTGGCATGAAGGGAGCCCATCAAAAATCCAGAAGAAGTATCAACTGTAGCATGCAAATATTTTAATATTCCAAATTCTGGCAAGTGTGTGACATCCATCTGCCAAATATGGTTAGGTATCAATCCTCTAGGATTGACTCCAAGATTAACTTGTGGTAAAAAGGTCACAGAATTTTGACATTGTTTTATTATTTGTCTAGCTTGTTCCTTAGTTATTTTAAAACGCTTTTGTAAAGTATTAGCATTGACATGGGACCTTTTATGAAAATTTATAGCTTCTTCTAGTGTAGAGAAAATATGTATGTCATGTGTAGTTTTATCTGCTAAATCATTGCCCAAAGTAAGGGCTCCAGGCAATCCTGTATGTGCCCTGATATGTCCTATAAAGAATGGATCTTTTCTGTCCCAGATTAAACTTTGTATAGTGGAAAACAAAGAGAAACCAGTAGAAGAAGGGGAAATACTACCAGCATCTTCAAGGGATATTATAGCATTAACTATATACTGACTATCAGAAAATAAATTGAATACAGAATCTTTAAACATCATAAAAGCTTGTAATATTGCATTAAGCTCTACCTTTTGAGCTGATTGTTTGGGTACTAAAAATGTAAAAGTTTGATCAGGTGTAACTATTCCTGCTGTACCATTATTTGACCCATCAGTGAATATATTTGGAGCATTCCTGATAGGTGTTTTTCTTGTCATTTTTGGAAAAATTACAGGATGCAATGACCAAAAAGACAATAAAGGATTACATGGTAAGTGGTTATCAAATGAAACATTAGATTTGCACATGATTATTGCCCAAGTATTTAACTCATTAGCAAATTCATCAATTTGATTCATAGTATATGGAGTAATAATTTTATTGGGAGAAATTCCAAACACTCCCTTTGCTGTTTTTATTCCTGTGAGTATTAATTGCCCTATAGCCTCAGCATACCTAGTAAGAATAGTGTTAGGAGAATAAGATAAATGTATCCATAATAATGGACCTTCTAGCCAAAATACTCCTGTAGGAATATTTTTTGTTGATAGTACAATAAATTGTAAAGGCAAACTTATATCAATTCTATCCAAATGCATATTTTCCATATATGTTTCAATGATTTTTAATGCCTTTCTTGCTTCAGGCGTTAACATTCGGGGTGAATTTGGATCTGGTGGACCTTTTAGGATATCAAATAAAGATCCCAATTCTCCTGTTGGAATACCTAGATAACGCCTTATCCAATTTATGTCTCCTAATAACTTTTGAAAGTCATTAAGTGATTTGAGTTGATCTACTCGTATTTGAATTTTTGGTGGTTGGACCATGGTTGAGGATAATAGAACTCCTAAATAATTAATTGGAAAATTTAATTGTACTTTATCTATTGCTATCTCTAGATTATATTTTTTTAATAAGTTTGTAAGTGTGGCATAACATTCGAGCAATGTGTTTTTATCTTTGTGTGCTAATAATACATCATCCATATAGTGAAATATTTGTAGTTCAGGATTTTGATTTCTAAGTGGCTGGATTACTTTGTTAACATAAATTTGACACATAGTTGGGTTGTTAGCCATCCCTTGAGGGAGTACTTTCCACTCATGTCTGTGATCAGGACCTTCATGATTCAGTGCAGGGATAGTAAATGCAAAACGTGGACTATCCTCAGGATGAATTGGAATTGAAAAAAAAAATCTTTATTATCTATAACTAAAACATACCAGGTTTTTGGCAAAGCAGACAATTGAGGAATCCCCAATTGAGCAGGTCCCATAATGACCATTTCATTATTAATGGCTCTTAAATCTTGCAATAATGTCCATTTACCAGATTTCGTTTTGATGACAAAAATGGGAGTATTATGGGGAGGTACAGAAGATTGTTTATGTCCTTCCGCTAATTGTTGTTTGACCAGATCATGGGCTACTTGTATCTTTTCTTTAATCAAGGGCCACTGAGGAACCCATACTGGTCTTTCTGATTTCCATGTAACTTTTATTGTCTCAGTGGCCCTTTGTGAAAATCCAACCCATGTCTGTCTGTTCCTTGATCTATTTGTATTGGTGCTGCTATACCTTGTTCTTGTTTTTCTAATCTTTTTCCTTTCCTAAAACCTTGTCTAGCCATAATAGTGGGTGCATTTTGATTGATATTATTTGTTAATGTCAAACCTAATTGATCTAAGACATCTCGTCCCCATAAATTTACAGGAAGATGATCCAATACATATGGCTGTATTGTTCCTTCACATCCTTCAGGATCCTTCCAATCTAATACCATTGCACTTCTATATGGATTAGTCACCACTCCTAGGCCTCGAAGCGTTTGAGTGGCTTGTTGTAATGGCCAATGTTTTGGCCATTCTTGACGAGAGATAATGCTAAGGTCTGCACCTGTATCCAGTAGCCCATTAAATTCATGTCCTTGAATATTTAGTTTTAGCATGGGGCGAGAATCTAAATTTAAAGAAAGCATAGCCCAATCTACAACTGTGGAGCCTAATCCCTTGGAACCTCTTTCTACAGCATGACTGGAAAATTTATCATGTAGGCTTGGTATTATTAGTAACTGTGCTATTCTATCTCCTGGTGAAATTACTGATATACCCTTTGGAGAACTGGCTATAATTTTTATTTCACCTTCATAATCAGGATCAATTACCCCAGGACTTATCAAAAGTCCTTTTAGAGTAGAAGAGCTGTGTCCCAATAATAAGCCTATTGTTCCTTTGGGAAGAGGTCCTTTCACCCATGTGTGAATGATTTGAACCCCCATCTCTGGAGTTAGTACTGATCTGGCGGAGGTGCAGATGTCCAACCTTGCGCTCCCTCTGGTTTGTCTGATGAGGGATCTGATGGACAATGTGTCCTGGGAATTACCCTGATGGGGTTGCTGGGTTCCTCCAGTGCTCCATATATTTGTGGTTTGGGGCCCCGGAGCATTGGGGCCCCCTGTCCATTTTTTGGCAACGGAGCCCGATGCCTTTGTCCACGATATTGTTTATCAACACCTTGTCCTTGTTCGTTTTTTGATAATGGAGTACCCTCTATGGTGGTTTGAGAACAGCATTCATTAGCCCAATGTAATGGAGTACCCACTATGGTGGTTTGAGAACGGCATTCATTAACCCAATGTCTCCCTCCACAGCATCGTGGGCAAATACCCGGTATTCTACTCCTTTGATACCTAGTTTTGTTATACCGTCCTCCTATGGGGCAATTCCTTTTAAATGTCCTGTTTGTTGACAATTGTAGCATGTTCTCGGCCTGGTATATAAAGCCTGTTTTACTGTAGCTGGCACAATTTGCCCTTGTTCATTAATGTCTCTGGCATCTAAAGCCTGTTTTATTGCAGCTGCCATGATTTGCTCTTGTTCATTAATGTCTTTATATAATTTAATATATGTGTTTACATCTTCCTGTTTCCATGGTTTAATGATATCTCTGCACCAATGATTCGCTTGGTCATAAGCCAGTTGTTTTATTAGTGGCATTGCTTGTTCTGTATTCCCAAAAATTCTGGTAGCTGTTTGAATAAGCCTATCTACAAATTCAGCGTAAGGTTCATTAGCTCCTTGTATTACCTTAGATAATTGACCTTGTAAACCTCCATGTACTTGTGAAGTCTTCCATGCCCTAATCACCTCTGCAGCAATTTGTGAGTATACACCAGGATCATATGCAATTTGTTGCTGCTGATCCTCATAAGGTCCTTTTCCTAAGATCATATCTAGATTTCTCTGAGGATAACCAGCTGCTGCATTTCGCCTAGCCCTCTCCTTGCAAAATTCCTCATTGGCAACCTTCCATAATAGGTATTGACCTCCATTTAGCACAGCTTTACACATTTTAGCCCAATCTGCTGGCGTCATGTTCAAGTTGTTAATGGATTCGACCAAGCATACAGTGAAGGGTGCTTGAGGACCATAGGTTGTTACAGCCTCTTTTAGCTCCTTCACTGTTTTGAAATTTAAACCCTGGTGAATTCACTGCCCTCCTACCTCAAATACAGGGCATGTTAATACTTGAGATCCTGTCTCAGGATCCCAACTATCAACTGCGGGGGTTGGAAGCCTCCTAGCATATGGAGGTGGTGCTGTTGATTGGACACTTATGCCCTCTGGTGATAGAATGCTGTTAGTACCAGTCTCCTGTAGAGGTGGTGCTGTTGGTTGGACACTTACGCTCTCTAATAGAAAGGTGTTATTAGCAGTCTCCTGTTGTAACTTTTCCCCTGATGGCTTTTTCTGCTCTAAACTTTCTTCCTCTGTCTGATTAGTTCGAAAGACCTTCTCTTGTACTTGAATCTTTTCCTCATTCTGACTAACTCGAGAGACCTTCTCTTTTACTTGAATCAATATGTCTTCTCCTTCCTCTACCTTTGTCTGAACTGAAGGCTTTGGACTAAGCAAACCAGATACGAATGTCCACAATGGCAATGTGCCAAGTGGCAGAGTCCCTGGGTTGTTCTTTTCTATTCTTTTTAAATCTTCATCATGATGGTCCCACTGTGACATATTTAACAACTCATCCTTAAAAAGCCATGGGCTACATTTTGTATTGTATCAACGTATGCCCTGACTGCTCTTGATTTTCCTGGGATGCCTCCTTCCTCTAACAATTTACTTAACAGTCTTTTGGTTTGTTTTTTACTAATTTCTGATCCCGTATTTCTACTATAATACAACCCAACAAGATGATGCCAAACAAAACCGAGACAGAATGCAATAAAAATGGAACAACAAAAATTCATTATAGCCTTTCTATCCTCCTGACAAGTGCATCCGTCCTTTCTCCCTATCTGTTCCTCAGACGAAAATAGTTTTTCCTCAGATGTGAGCGGTTTTTCTTCCGTCTCACTCATCTCCAGGGACAGGCAACTTAAAACAAAAATGAAGCAAAACAAAAGAGGAAACTTAGAATGGCTACCCATCCTCTCGCCCTGCCCTCAGGGGCGAGCAGTTTACTTACCCTCAGTCGCTCCCCATACGGGCCACCAAATGCCTCAGTCTGGCTGGGCACAATTCAGGAGCCACTTGTCAAAAGAAACTAACTTTATTTTTAGAACTACAAAGCCAAACAAAATAGCTCCTCAGGAAAAAACCCTCAGAGCCCAACTGCCACCACTGGCTTCCCACAAGCCTCTCACCCCCACACCAGCCTCTCCACCTCCCACAATCCTCCTGCTCTTGAGGCTGATTGGCTGGGTTGCGTGGGCGGAGCCAAAGAAGTCCCCCAATGAGCAGCTCAGTGGAGGAGCCAATCAGCTAGATGTTGCTGGGGCCACT
Source organism: Urocitellus parryii (assembly GCF_045843805.1). NCBI lineage: Eukaryota > Metazoa > Chordata > Mammalia > Rodentia > Sciuridae > Urocitellus > Urocitellus parryii. The sequence continues at coordinate 47,892,582 of NC_135547.1, read as the reverse complement.
GTGAGCCAATCATCAGCCGGCAGCTGGAAGTTTGCTGGGGCCCCTTTGGCTGTGGCTCTCAACACATCTACAACTATTTTTTTTAAAGATAAACAAAACAAAGTTGTGAGCAAAACAGCTTAATTAGGGCTTATCAGCTTGTGCCCATATGTATTCTACTTCCAGGCAGTTGGAATTTGAACTCAAGGATACTAAACTAATGAATTCTTTGGTGGGCACAGAATCTACCTTAAAACAGCGGTCACCATCAAATGGTAAATTTTCTCTTGGGACCTTTGCTCTGAGAAATTCCCAAGGCAGGTGTCAGCCTCTGTATCTGGGTAGTTCAAAAAAATGATTCATTTACCATTTCCAATAGGTCACAACTTTGTTAGCCCCAGTTTTAGTTGCACTTTTATGGCCAAAGTGTAAGTTTTAAAAATGATTCTGCTCTGTTTTCTGCCTCTGATCATCATGATAAGTTGATTAAAAGGTGCTAGCAACTTCCATACCAAAACTTGAATGCTGTGTTCCCTTGAAATTGCATTCAGATTAATTAATCTGCCTTGTTTAAATTCAGCCTCATAGAAAGTCTTAGAACATAGATGAAATGTTGACAACTTTTTAGCCAGAATGTAATATGAATGTTTTGTATTCGATTTCCAATAGAGTCTTCCATCTCTTCTGAAAGCTCAAAACTCCTATCTTATGCTACCTAGTCCTATCAGCACTCTGGTTTTTTGAACTCCCACCAGAATCACCCATTATGCTCTGCTTACGACAATTTAAAAATTTTCCAGCTTGTGTCTCTAAACTTTTCTAAATCTCCCCCCACCAACCGCCACCCTCCAGCAAACCAGCTCCAAATGTTTCTGAAACACATGGTCAAGATATTCACAGCCACAACTTCACTTCTAAGCACCAACTTATATTTTTGTCAGCTTTGAATGCTGCTACCAAAGCACCTCACAAGAACAATGTAGAGAAGGAAAAGTCTATTTTGGCTCATGGTTTCAGAGGTCCAAACTAGGGTTAGCAGATTCCATAGCTTTGAGCACAAGTTGAAGACAAATGATATGGTGTTAAAGCATGGTGGAGGTAACCAGCTCAGGACATGGCAACAGGAATCTGAGAGACCTCCCCATACCAGGGACAAAATATAAATTCAAAGGCAAACTTCCAGTGATATACTTCCTCCAGCCATACACTACTTGCCTACATTTACCATCCAATGTGGTTACAAATGCATGGAGGACTTGCTATACATTAAGGGTGCCTGAGTGCAAGGTCACTCCCCTTGTGCTAGGTGTGAGAGCAGCAGGCTGCTAACCCCATAGGCACAGCACCTGAGTATGATGCCACATTGCAGTCCCAGTGCTTGCTCCATGGCCCACTCCTCAATTGGTTGCCACAAGTGTCCAAAAATTATATTGGTGGCTGCCTATAATCTGCTTAGCTACTGCCCAAATATATATACATGGTAATTACACAATGAAATCAGACCTTCTTTCAGCTTGGTCTCCAGAGGTCTTGATTCATGACTCTACAGTGACACTCTCCTCTACCCTGTTCCATGGACTTCCTTGCTGGATTACAGAGAGTCCATGCAACCCAATTAATCCATCAGTGGATAAATCCACTTATTCATTTGAAGCTTACATAATCTCATCATTTTTTTTCTCTGAACCTTCTTGCATTATCTCATAAACAGCTCTTGAGGGACACCTCATATCTAAATCATAATGGTACTATCCTTAGTATTATTTCAGCATTAATAGAACCAACGATGCACATCAAGGCAACCAGTAAAAAACAACAGAAAGAAAATCATTGTCTCCAATAGTTATAAGTAGCAAAAATGAAAGAGGTTGTTTATTGAAACACTGTTAGAGCTGGAGTCATTGAAGGGGGTGGCTGCCAAATATAAGCTATAGTTAGTCTTCTTTTTCATGACATGAACCCATTTGTCAGTAAAATATATATGTATCCCCTCAGAGAATACAAATTTTAATAGAACAAAAATAAACATGGTTACAAAAGTTACAATTATTTGCAAATGTAGTGACTAAGTCAGGGACATATGATAAATGGACAAGAACATACACAAATTTTTTGTAATATACAGCATTTTCCCAATGCCTAAGCAAAAGGAAGCAATAGTAAAAGAGAAACACAAAGGTAGTTTGCATAATAAGTAAACTCAAATTTGAGAGACAGGCAATACAGAAACACAAAGGCATGCCATTTTGTAAGTAGTCAGTATGTTGGGTTGATAGGATAATACTATGTGTAATCAAATATTGATTTTCTAAGTTTAAGTACCTCTTGATAGTATCACAGCAAAATTGGCTTTTAAAAATTTTGTTAATAAAAAGAGTTAGGAATTAAGTTGTATATTATATAAAATTCATTTAACAATTAATTAAGATCATTTTTATAAAAATGGTAAATTATGTATGTAGATAAATATTTATCTACCTGTGTATTGCCAGGTTAATTCTAAGGGATGATTGTTATAGTTTGGAAATAATTTGAATATTCCCCTCCAAAGGTTAATTTGTTGGGAATCTGGTCTTAAGTGTGGTGAACTTAAGAGGTTGTAGAGCCAGGTACACTGGCACATGCCTCTAATCACAGTGGCTCTGAAGGCTGAGTCAGGAGGATGGCAAGTTCAAAGCCAGCTTCAACACAGTGAGGCACTAAGCAACTTGGGGATACCATGTCTCTAACTAAAATACAAAATAGAGCTGAGGATGTTGCTCAGTGGTTGAGTGCTCCTGAGTTCAATCCCCAGTAAATACCCCCACCCAAAGAAAAAATATTGCAGAAACTTTAAGATGTAGAACCTAGTGGGATATTATTAATTGCCCTTCCTAACCTCTTCCTCTTGATTTATGCCTGTTCATATGATATTTTACATTCCCAGGTACTGCTTTTTTTTTATATCATATGTAGTCTGTTTCAGTGCCGGTACCATGGTTCCATGTTCTTGATCTCTCCAGAATTGTGAAATAAATAAGTGTATTTTCCTCATAAATTACACAGATTCATTTTTTTAAAAATAATAGTGACAAAATAACTAATACAACTATGTTTTAATTTCTATATATGTATTGCTGGAGTCTATTACATTGCATATTTTCCAAAAGATAAGCAGCAATGTTTATCAATGAAGTGGACTGGTTTTCTTCTTATCTCTTGTCTCTGTCTTTGTTGGATATTGATTTTAATATTTTGACTGTTTAAAAACAAAGAAAGCAAAGATTATTATTTAAACACATATTATGAATCATTAGTGATTTAAGCATTTTGTGCTCTTTATTGCATTCAATCTTGATCCATAAAAATAATTGTGCAATATCTTTTTGCTGTGTATTTAGGAATATTTAACTCCAAAATTATCTGTTCTTAAATGTATTGCAATATCTGCATGCAAAATTTTCTTGGCCAGATAAATTTCATATAATAATCCTTTTCAAATGTGTTTAAATTCCAACTTAGTCCTCATCTGCTTAAGTTTTCTTTTATTTTAGTATGACTAACAGATTTCTTTTTATTTATATATGGCAGTGGAATGCATTACAATGGTTATTACACATGGAGAATGATTTTTCATATCTCTGGTTGTATACAAAGTATATTCACACCAATTTGTGTTTTTATACATGTACTTTGGTTAATAATAATCATCACATTCCACCATCATTTCTTCTTTCCCTTCCCATCCAACCCCTCTGCCCTATCTAGGGTTCCTCTATTCCTCCTATGCTCTTCTCCCTATCTCACTATGAATAAGCCTCCTTATATCAAAGAAAACATTTGGTATTTGTTTATTTGGGATTGGCTAACTTCTCTTAGCATTATCTTCTCTAACTCCATCCATTTACCTGCAAATACCATGATTTTATTGTCTCTTATTGCTGAGTAATATTCCATTGTGTATATATGCCACATTTTTTTATCCATTCATCTATTGAAGGGCATCTAGGTTGATTCCACAGTTTAGCTATTGTGAATTGTGCTGCTATAAACATTGATGTGGCTGTGTCCCTGTAGTATGCTGTTTTTAAGTCCTTTGAGTATAGACCAAGGAGAGGGATAGCTGGGTCAAATGGTGCTTCCATTCCCAATTTTCCAAGAAATCTCCATACTTCTTTCCATATTGGCTGCACCAGTTTTCAGTCTTACCAGCAGTGTATGAGTGTACCTTTTTCCCCACATCCTCACCAACACTTATTGTTGTTTGTCTTCATAATAGCTGCCATTCTGACTGGAGTAAGGTGAAATCTTAGAGTGGTTTTGATTTGCATTTCTCTAATTGCTAGTGATGATGAACATTTTTTCATATATTTGTTGACTGATTGTATTTCCTCATCTGAGAAGTGTCTGTTCAGGTCCTTGGCTCGTTTATTGATTGGGTGATTTATTTATTTATTTATTTTTGGTGTTTAACTTTCTGAGTTTTTATATATCCGAGAGATTAGTGCTCTCTTTGATGTGTGAGGGGTAAAAATTTGCTCCCAAGATGCAGGCACTCTATTCACCTCACAGATTATTTCCTTTTCTGATAAGAAACTTTTTAGATTGAGTTCATCCCATTTATTATTCTTGATTTTAATTCTTGTGCCAAAGGAGACTTACTAAGGAAGTTCGGGCCTATTTCCACATGATGGAGATTTAAGCCTACTTTTTCTTCTATTAGACACAGCATCTCTGGTTTTATTCCTAAATCCTTGATTCATTTTGAGTTGAGTTTTGTGCATGGTGAGAGATAGGGGCTTAATTTCCTTTTGTTGCATATGGATTTCCAGTTTTGCCAGCACTTGTTAATTACAAGTGGTGAAAGATGGCTTCCTTGTATTGTTCCAGTTTTTAGAGGGAATGCCTTCAATTTTTCTCCATTTAGAATGAGGTTGGCCTGGGTCTTAGCATGGATAGCCTTTATGATGTTGAGATATGTTCCTCTTATCCTTAGTTTTTCTAGTTTTTTGAACATAAAGGGTGCTGTATTTTGTCAAATGCTTTTTCTGCATCTATTGAGATGGTCATATGATTCTTTTTTTATTAGTTGTTCAAAACATTAAAAAGCTCTTAACATATCATATTTCATATATTTGATTCAAGTGGGTTATGAACTCCCATTTTTACCACGTGTACAGATTGCAGAATCACATCGATTACACATCCACGTTTATACATATTGCCATACTAGTGTCTGTTGTATTTTGCTGCCTTTCCTACCCCCTACTATCCCCCTCCCCTCCCCTCCCCTCCCCTCCCATCTTCTCTCTCTACCCCATCTACTGTAATTAATTTCTCTCTCTTTTTTCCCCCTTTCCCCTCACCTCCTCTTATATGTAATTGTATCCCTATAGTACACTCTTTTTAGGTCTTTGGGGAATAGTCTGAGAAGGGGAATAGCTGGGTCAAATGGTGGTTCCATTCCCAGCTTTCCAAGGAATCTCTATACTGATTTCCAAATTGGCCGCACCAATTTGCAGTCCCACCAACAATGTACAAGTGTACCCTTTTCCCCACATCCTCACCAGCACTTGTTGTTGTTTGACTTCATAATGGCTGCCATTCTTACTGGAGTGAGATAGTATCTTATTAGGGTGGTTTTAATTTGCATTTCTCTGTATCTGCTTAAGTTTTCTATTAATTCTTAAGTTATTTTTAAAATTCTCATATTATAAGAAAATAATCTTTTATTTCAAGATTGTAAAAATTAATGTCACAAAATTATTAATTTTACTTTTAATTCCTATGTTACTTTGAATTATTTTCTTACCACTTATTTTTCAGTGTGATTGTGGGATTTTTCTCTTCAAAAATTTAATTATATATTTCATCTAAATTACAATAATTTATAAAGCACCATTTTTTGAAGAGGCTATCTTTCCTCCAATGCATGTTTTTGGTGCCTTGGTCTTATATAAGAAAATTGTCTGAAATATAAAGAAATATTTATCAAGAAAATCCATATATATATATATATATATATATATATATAGAGAGAGAGAGAGAGAGAGAGAGAGAGAGACTTATGATATTTGAGATCTTCTCCTTCACCCACAGAGCAGAAGTAAATGCTCACCAGTATACCAAAATCTGTCAGATAAACAAAGTTTTAAAGTGTTAATTTTAAATTCTTTACAAAATAAAATGAAAGAACAAATTGCATTATTCTGCTAACATACAAAACAAGAAATTGTAACTAAACTGACAAATATGCACACCATATTACTATATTAGATAAAATTAAGCAAATACTTTGTAGACAAATGCCCACAGATCATACTGAATGAAATTTATCCCAGGTGGATATGGCTAAGACAATGGTTTCTCTCTACCTTTATCTCCAATTCAAGGGTTACTACATCTCATCTAGAGGGATATGAAACAACATTTATCCCCTATGATTCCAAGTAGAAGAAGTTTAATTTTTGGTGAATGTGGCCAAGAAGTGGGACTTTGTAATTATATACAGCCTTTACATATAGGATTGTGACTACAGTTCAAGTAAGTCAAGATTTCTCTGACCCACATCACCCTTGACCCAGATCACCTACAGAGCTGGTATTCCACAAAAGGAGAAGGAAGCCTGAAAAAAAAATGAGATTACTGTCCCAAGGAAGAAATCAGATTTTTTTATACTAAAAATGCGACCAAATTCACTATGATAGCATTGTCCAGTAAATAATAAAAGTAATAACAACCAAGCAAAACACATTCTAAGCAAACATTATAAAAGTAATAACAACAAAGGAAAGACTGTAGAGAAAAATTTATACTTGTAAATGCTATATTACCTAGAATGCCAAGTTTCTTTTAATATTTTTTGAGATGCATGTACCTTTATTTTATTCATTTATTTATGTGTTATACTGAGAATCGAACCCAGTGCCTCACACATGCAAGGCGAGTGCGCTATCACTGATCCACAGCCTCAGCCCCTAGAATGCCAAGTTTTCAACAAGAAGTTACAAGATGTGAAGAGCAACAGAAATGTATGAATCTTACACAGGAAGAAATAAATACATGCATCAGACACTATGTGAAAAACACTTAATGTCAGAAATAGTAAAGACAATGTAGCAATTACAAATGTTTAAAATTTAATCAGTTAATAAATATATAAGTATTGTTACATGTGTTCAAGATCTTAATAAATCACACTTAAAGAAGCAAAGAATATAGGAAGACAGTTTCATCACATAATGAATATCAATAGAACAAGAAAAACAGTAAAAAGGGACCAGATGAATACTTCAGATTTGAAAACTACATTAATGCAAAAGTGTTTAGAGAGTAAAAACAAACTTGAAATGACAGAATACATGAAAATTTGAATAAAGATGGACACAGACCATATAATTTGACGAAGAGAAAAAGAATGAAAAAAATGCAATGAAATATAAGATAGAAAGGAAAATATACTCTTTTAGTCAAACAAAACTTAGGAACATTTCATGCTAATAGATATCTGCTTCGCAGCAAATGTTAAATGTTCTAGACAATGGAAAATTACATGAGTCAGAAACTTGAAACTATACAAAGAGAAGATAAGTGTATGAAAATGAATAAATAAACATGAAACAATATTTTTTCTGTTCATTTTAATTAATCTAACAAATCATTCATTAAAAATAAAAGTAACATAATTGCATTCAGTGAGTATAGGCTATGGACAAATAAAATGAACAATAACAATGCTATAAGTGTTAGGAAGAGAGATTACAAACATTCTTTCTTATGATAATTGCACTACCACCAAGTCGTATGATATTATTGGGAAGTAGACATGTATTAATTGTAATATATGTCAAATTCCAGGGCAACAATTAAAAGGAGGAAAAAGAATAGTCAATCTGCTAATAGAGGGCAAAAATTAAAATTATATAAAAAACTCAGTTAAAACTCCAAGGGTTATAAAAACTATGGAAGACAAAAGGTGACAAAAGAACAAAGTAGAAAGACATTAAAAATTTGTAGATACTATTCCAAATATTTCAATAATGAGTTTAAATGGCAATGGTCTAAATATACCAATTAAATACAAAGTTTCTTAGATTGAGTAAGAAGTTAAAACTCAATTAAATATTCTCTCCAAGAAATCCTTGTCAATATCAGCATATGGAGAGATTAGCAAAAATATTGAGACAGAGGTAAAATGATAATATTAGTTCAAAGAAAGTTGGAATATTCATATTAATTTTATACAAAGAAGACTTCAAAGCAATGAAAATTATCAGGAATAAAAAATGACTTTACATAACAATAAAGGTGCAAATTTTTAAAATTAATATAATCATAAGTTATGTATATGTCTCTAACAAAAAAAGCATCATAACACATGAACTTTAAAAATAAATAATAAAAATATAAGGAGAAATAGATTAATTTACAATCATGCTTGGAGACTTCAACAATTTTTAATCTGTGTTTGACAGACTCCTGAGGTAACATTTCAATATGAACATAGCTTAATTCAATTTTACTATTGAAAAATTTAATCTAATTCACATTTTTTAATATTTCATGCAGCAATAAAGTAACAAACATTCTCTGAAGTTAACAGAATATTTGCCAAGGTGGACCACACTCTGGGATATAAAACATAATAAATATAGAACAATAGACTTCATTTGAAATATGCTCTCAAAATACAATGCAACTTGGAGCTGGGGTTGTGGCCCAGCAGTAGTGTGCTTGCCTAGCAAGTGCCAGGAGCTAGGTTCAATCCTAAGCACTACACAAAAATAAAATAAAGGTATTGTGTCCAACTACAAATAAAACAAACAACAAAACAAAACAAAACAAACATAAAAAGAAACACAATGGAATTCAGGCAAAAATAAATAAATGAACTGTAATTAGTGAATTCCCAAATATTTAGAGATTAAATATTATATTTAAAATCAAAACAAAGGCCAAAAGAGAAGTCTTTAAAGTAAAGAGATATTTCAATGTAAATCAAAATTTAAAATAGACCTTATCTAAATCTTTGTGATATAGCAAAGACAGTGCCTACATAAAAACAAACAACAACAAAAAATTAGAGCATCTAGTTCACGTACTTGTACAGGTGAGACCTAAAGTCAATATTCTAAACTTTAACTTGAATAAACAAGAAATACAAGATAACAAAACTAAATAAAAGAAGAAACATACTAAAATAAAAATAAAATTTTTGAAAAGAAATAATGAAATTGAAGTTATAATAATCACTGGGGAAATCAGCAACACTTAAAGTTGCTTCTTTGAAAATGTCAATAAAATTTATGAACATCTAGCAAGGTTAAGTAATATACATAAATCAGCCATATCATAATGGATATCATAATGTCCCATTGCTCCCAGGGATATTAGCAAGATAATAAAAAATGTTATAAACAACCATTTGCCCATAAATATGATAAACCAGAAAAAAAAACAATTAATTTACTTAGTAAAACAAGAAAAGACAGATAATAAGAATATACTTTTCTTTGTCAAAAAAATTAAGTCAATGATTAATAATTTTCCAAAACAGAGAACAGAAAGCCTAGATGAATTTACAGGTGAATTTGAACAAATGGGTAGAACAGAAATTAAGCCACTTCTTTATAATATCTTCCACATATCATTACTATAAGAAATATGTCCTAAATCATTCTACAAGGTCATCATTACACTAAGACCAAACCAGGCAGAGATCTCACAAGAAGAAAATACTATGTACTGTGATCTCTCATGAACGTTGATGTAAAAATACACAAAATAATACAAAAATCAAATTCTGAATGTATGAAAATAATTATTCACTAAAATAAAGTGAATTTTTGCAGCTATGCATGCTCATTTAATAAAGAAAAAATATGTAAACCTCATTTAAAACATAAAGAAGAAAATTATCTGATTTCATAAACAGAAATGCTCTACAGAACTCCACTTATAATACAAATTCTAAGCAAACTAAGTGATGGAAATGTTCTTTAACTTGGTTAACAAAAAATCTATAAAAATCCCACTTAGTTGCGTAAGCAAGATGACAGATTAGGTCTGCAAAATGGCAGATTAGAATGTTTCACAACCTGTTTACTCCATGGAAATATAAAATAAATAACTGACAACCAAGAGTATCTTTGTGGGAACTGTAGAAACTAATTAATAAGATACACCAGTAATGCAAACTGCTAATCAAAAAAAAAAAGTCATTGTTAATTCTATGTCACCTTTATTCAATCTTTTTCTATCACCCCCTTGGCATGATATTACACAGCTAGAAAAATACTTCCCAATTTTTGATCCCTATCTCAGAATGGGATGAGAAAAGGAGAGCTTTCTTGCAGTGTCTAACTTGTCCTAGGGCTACCTAAGTGACACTTCCATCTCACTTGATATAGGGTACTGATAGAATTATGGCATAGTTTGGATATCAAGTTGGAGGCATCAGAAAGAAATAGTGAGTTTTGTGATACAAGAGAATTGCAGCAGTACTTCAGACTTTTTGTTGCCCAAAAGCAAGAGATTTTCTTTATTTTTGCATTATATTTATACATAATAATGGGATTCATTCTGATATACTCATAAAAGCACATTACAATATTTGCTTCATTTCAATCCCAAGTACTTCCTATTTCCCTCCCCTCATACTTTCCTCTGGTATTCTTGTACTCATGGTCTGAGAAGAGGAATACGATACAATGTCTAAAAGTCCAAGAAGCAGAATTGAGACACTTATGGAAAATAAGACACATAAATGCAACTGTTCTTATAAAAGAATTGGAGAATATGAAAAATAGCCCTGGAAAAGACACCGCCCCCCCCCAGAGCAAAGGTTTAAGAAGGTATTGAGATTTTGTACCAGTCTGTTTAATATTGGGTATCACCTATGTATGGCCATAATAAAACAGGGGAGAATTGGGAGTCACTTCAATACCCAATTTCAACAAAATATCAGAAGACATCAAAAAACAGTAAGACATAGTTTATTCAAAAGAACAAAATAAATCTCAGGTAACCCACACTACAGAATTACATAAAACAATTTTTTTTAAAACTGCCCTCTATCAACCATCACATTTTTAATTGTTTTTAATTAAATTTTATTTTGAATTTTTAGAAGTAAAGAAGCTATAACACTATATAAACTGTTAACAAGACAGGTTATGTCAAATTTCCCTAATACACTGTTTCCTTTTTATTGAAAATACTAAAAAATATTTATATTGCATCTATTAAAAATACAATAATGGATACTTGTATTTAACAATTCCATGAATAAAAAATTCTAGTATATCCATGTTTTTCATGACACTTGAAATACTATTAGATGTCAATTTAAATTCTTAGAAACTTAACACTTTTCACAATGAGAAAATAGAAAACAATATGTTTTATGAGCAAGCCTGAAACATTTATTCTCATTTCAAAAGATAAAAGATTAAGTGTCAGGATCAACATAACCATAGAGAAAGACTACATTTGTTTTTAACCTTTACTATTGGCTCAGGAAAAAAATAAATGATGATGCACAATCTATTGGTGAATATGAATTCATTATCACATCATTCCCTATTTCAAAAGGAAAGAAAATAGGTTTAATGTTAGAGAAGAATCAGTTTAACACAATTTTGATATTATCACAATTTAAGAAATGTCCACAGGAACCTCTTGGAAAACGGTTTACCGACCATTCATCCATTGGGAGATTTGGCAAACCTAAATCCACATAAGGGAATAATTCAAAACATCTTTTGTCTTCACCCATACTACTTATCCTCAGCACAAGGTACAGATTAAATGTCTTGAGAAGATCACATCTTCTATGGTTTGGATGTGGCTTAAGTGTGTCCCTAAAGAGCTCATGGACTGTAAGCTTTGTGCCTAGTGGGCGATGTTAAGAGATGGCAGTACCTTTAAGAGATGGTCCTAGTGAGTAGTCACTACTGACTCCTTCCCACTCTCTGGTGTCCTGCCTCACCACCCTCTGACACACCCTCCTGCATGGATTGTAATGCCATCCACTATGAATTGATATAGCCAGAGGCCCTCGCCAGAGTCAATTCTATGCTACTTGTGAACTTTTGACCTCCCAAAACATGAGCTAAAAAATATCTTTTCTTAATAAATAACCTAGCCTTAGTTATTTCATTATAGCAATTGAAAACAAAATAATACACCTTATATCAACTTTAGCAACTTAATGCATGCCTAGATTGTCCTATTAGTTGTCACTTAATGTCACCTCTTTCCTGGGGACTACTGGTCTGAGGCTTTTGTTCAATCATGTTAATTAACATTCCATTCACCATTGATATGAAAAGTAAATTATAAGCTTGATAATGCCTTTCTCTCTATAACTCAAATATAATGAGCATAATAACAATGTATTCTTATTGGATACATAAAAAAATCAATCATGATCCAACAATTTTCAATGTCTGGAAGTGATGCACAGATATATCTTTATCCACAATCATCCTTCATTTCAAAATTCTTGTTTAAAACAGAATGTCTTCATATTGTCTATGTTTTTCAGTTTTAATGTCTTGGTCCTACAAATGATGGGAGATGATTTTATGTATTCACACAGACTATTACTTATTTCAATTGTTTTATATCTATCAAATACAAATACAAAAATTTATTAAGTATTATACCTGTTATTTAACTGGTCCTCCGTCCCATTCCTACTAATCAGCTCAGTGTCCCTACTGAACATAAAAGTAATGTATTTATTACATCTTTATACTGTGAAGCCTTATTTTAGTATTCAGTCCTAAATATTTATCTTTACAATAAATCAATTTATTCATTCTACTATAAAGATGACAAAAACTTCCAAGTTGTTTTTATTATATTTAATAAGCATTTTATTTTCTATTAAAGTGAATGTACATTAAGCAAAACATTATGATAATAAATAGGCTATAGCTGCTCTATGGATCCATGAAATATCTTCATTATTGGGAGAATAAAACTAGTATATCCATCCTTTTTTTCATTTGATGAAATTATCATAAACTGGAGAGAAAAAAATTGGTATAATCTTAACCAACCATTAATCATTATGCTAATTATTTTAATTTTTTTCAAGAATGACTTAAGATCTCCAAGAACCTGTGCAACAAATAGAAAAATGTAATTCAAAGATCTCACAGGAATATCTGGTTACAGTTATCAATGAAAATTCTGTTCTGCATAGGTTATGCTCCCAAATTATATATTCTCATTGTTCCTAATCTCTTTCATTTGATCCACTTATCATAAATATTCAAAAACTGTTGTGAAACTATTTAGCCAAGGTCTGTTTCCCACTGAAATGTAATTTCCATTATAATAGATACAATGTCTATATTGTTCATTCTTAAATTTCCAGATTCTGTCATAAGATCAGGTCCCAAATACGTACATAATAATTTTAAAATATACAATTACTTGGGCATCCTAGTTCATTTTTATTGTATGTTTTTGTGTTCAGATAAGGAGCATTCTACATGGAAAAATGGAAATACACTAAGTTTCTGTCAAAGACAGGAACTTTTAAAGCCAGGGAAATATTACATGCCTGATACATTTGTTATTTCAATTATAGTGTAGTTACCACAAAGATATTCTGGCAGAAAGTATTTCAGTGCTGAGATAGCCTCAATATTCAGAAAGATAAACAGGAGGGAATATTTTGTATTATTCTAATCTATATTTAAATAAAATGGAAAATAATAAGGTTCTTAGAATTATAGTATAATAAAATCCTTTTTAAAAATATCACATAGGGTGGGGCGGTTTTGCCAAGCTCCCGGGGCGGGCCAAGTCACCTCTCTGGCCAGGTGCACCTATGGCCTTTTTATTTATTTATTTATTTATTATTTATTTTTATTTATTTATTTTTTGACATATCATATTTCATATATTTGATTCAAGTGGGTTATGAACTCCCATTTTTACCCCGTATACAGATTGCAGAATCACATCGGTTACACATCCACGTTTTTACATAATGCCATACTAGTGACTGTTGTATTCTGCTACCTTTCCACCTATGGCCTTTCTCAGGTGACTCACTGCACCAATTCTCTTTGCAGGCAGAGGTGACACCTATGATCCCTTTGGCAACCTACTTAGCCTGGTGGCAGAACATTCAGTCAGAATTTGAGCATTCTACTATTGAGAAATAAAGGAAGGAGCTACAGGTGCTCATTGGAGAATTAAAAGATGAAGATAAAGAACTCAATGATATCTTTGCTATATACATCAAAGACAACTTCTTTCAAGGGAAGAGGATCTGCAGAAAGTTTTGACTTTGGAGGAACGTTGCAGCAAATTAGAAGGTGAACTACATAAAAGAACTGAAATAATCAAGTCACTCACGAAGAAGGTAAAAGTCTTTGAGTCCAATCAAAAAATGGATCAAGGAGCTTGATATTAAATCAGAGACACGGCATCTGATAGAAGAAAAAGTTGGTTATGATCTACATACTGTGGGAGCAGGCTCCAAATTCCTCAATAGGACACCCATAGCGCAAGAGTTAACAACTAGAATCAACAAATGGGACTTACTCAAACTAAAAAGTTTTTTCTCAGCAAAAGAAACAATAAGAGAGATAAACAGGGAGCCTACATCCTGGGAACAAATCTTTACTCCACACACTTCAGATAGAGCCCTAATAACCAGAATATATAAAGAACTCAAAAAATTAGACAATAAGACAACAAGTAACCCAATCAATAAATGGGCAAAGGACCTGAACAGACACTTCTCAGAAGAGGACATACAATCAATCAATAAGTACATGAAAAAATGCTCACCATCGCTAGCAGTCAGAGAAATGCAAATCAAAACTACCCTAAGATACCATCTCACTCCAGTAAGATTGGCAGCCATTAGGAAGTCAAACAACAATAAGTGCTGGAGAGGATGTGGGGAAAAGGGCACTCTTGTTCATTGCTGGTGGGACTGCAAATTGGTGCAGCCAATTTGGAAAGCAGTATGGAGATTTCTTGGAAAGCTGGGAATGGAACCACCATTTGACCCAGCTATTCCCCTTCTCGGTCTATTCCCTAAAGACCTAATAAGAGCATGCTACAGGGACACTGCTACATCGATGTTCATAGCAGCACAATTCACGATAGCAAGATTGTGGAATCAGCCTAGATGCCCTTCAATAGATGAATGGATTAAAAAAATGTGGCATTTATACACAATGGAGTATTACTCTGCATTTAAAAATGACAAAATCATAGAATTTGGAGGGAAATGGATGGCATTAGAGCAGATTATGCTAAGTGAAGCTAGTCAATCTTTAAAAAACAAATACCAAATGACTCCTCTGATATAAGGGGAGGAAACAAGGACAGGGTAGGGACGAAGAGCTTGAGACGAAGATTTTCATTAACAGGGTTGAGAGGTGGGAGGGAAAGGAAATCCTTTATTTCGCATGGAAATGGAAGGCGATCCTCAGGGTTATACAAAATGACATATAAGAGGAAAGGAGGGGTAAGACAAGATAATTCAAATGGAAGAAGTGATTTACAGTAGAAGGGGTAGAGAGAGAAAAGGGGAGGGGAGGGGAGGGGAGGGGGGATAGTAGAGAATAATACAGACAGCAGAATACATCAGACACTAGAAAGGCAATATGTCAATCAATGGAAGGGTAACTGATGTGATACAGCAATCTGTATACGGGATAAAATTGGGAGTTCATAACTCATTTGAATCAAACTGTGAAATATGATGTATGAGGAACTATGTAATGTTTTGAACGACCAACAATAAAAAAAAAAAAAACTGAATGTCAAACAGTCTTTCAGAAGACTCAGCTGCAGCTTCAGAAAATGGCTCAAAAGGCAAAGCATTCTTCCCTTCTCTCTGAAGACCATGAGTAGAGAGAGAAATGAGGAAAGATGAGTTACTGGATATTGCCAAGTCAAAACAAGAATGTACAAATTCAGAACTGCATGATTTGAGACAGATTTATGTAAAAACAACAGAGTGATCTGCAGTTTTTTAGTTTCAATGTGGAAAATTCTCCGGAATTAATACAAATATATACTTCAAAGATTGAGAAATTGAAGGCCCTGTCATCCAGTATAGACATATGTTTATCAGACCTTGACAATAACCACCTAAAAGTTGATGCTAAGAGGGAGAAAAATCAGAAGTCACTGGTTAAGGACCCAAAATCTGAGACTACATTGGCTCAGCAAAATAGGCCAGATAAGATTTCTTGTGAGGTATGCAAAGTAAAGAAACTACAGATTAATACTGAATTGGGAAAAATGTATAATTGTTTTCTTATCTCTGTTTACAAATACTTAATGGAGAAATAAAAGCCTTGGTCTCTGGGTGGAAAAATCCAGAATGAACCAAAAAAAAAATCACAATGTGCAAGATCCAAGAAACATCACCAAAAGGTGGTGGAATTAGGTTTCAGAATGAAGAGAAGCAGCTCTCGGACACTTCCACATCTTTACCTGATGTAAAGCAGTGGCATGACGTCAATGTTTACCTAGGCCAGGCCAACTGTTCTGATTCAAAGCCACCTGAAAAGCTGAATGTGGACTGTCATGACCTGATGGAAAGTTCTGAGATTTCATGTGGCCCCAGGAATGAAGGATGTCAGGATGACAGAGACCCGAGTGAATCCAAGTGCTGCTACTCGAGTAACTTCATAATCAAAGCCCCAGGTCACATGTCTGATATGGAATGGATGAGTATTTTCAATCCTTCTAAAATGCTAAGAATTACTCACCATAAATCTGTGTGCACTTGTTCATGAAGTGTCAGTGCAACAAAATATAACTCCTCGACAAGTAAGCTAATCTCCATCCAGCATTCCCACTGTTTGAGTTCTCCAAAGTCTGTCCTAAGAAAGGATGAGACAGAGACCCCTCCTGATAAAAATAATTTCTCCAAGGGTTTGTTAATCAACAAAGATGCAGCATTTTCCAGCAAAATGGAAGATTTCTCACCCACAAGTAAGCTTCAGTGGTTGCTGGCAGAATCTCAGCAGATGGTCACTGATCTGGATCTGAGCACGACAGCAGTGCCTGAAGTAACTTAGAACTTTGAGTCAGATCAAAAGAAGACCTTTGTCAGTCATTAAAAAATACAAAGTCAACTTGAGTATTCATTGTTATCTTGGCGCCAAATTTCTCATCTATATGGAGGGCAGAAAGCAGACATCAATGTGACTTCACCTTAGAACAAGAGAGGACTGTGATCCTTCACAGGCAGCATTTAACACCAAAGCAGAGCAGAAGCTAAAAGTTTATTTAAAAAAAAAAACATTTGTTGTTTTTAGTTAACCATTTTCATGTCTAATAAATATTTCCATTTGTAAGCAGTGAGGCCTTATTTTATGTACACAGATTTGGAATTATGCTAAGAAGGAAAAAGGCCTCTGTAAAGGTACAGACTGCAGCTGGGCACTGGAGACTCTTCACATGGGGGATTAGATGAGCACCTGCATGTAGATGCCAACTTACTACCTGCTTTCCTAAACTATGCACATCAGAGTCAGCTCCAGATATATGAGGAATAATTTTCTCTTCTCATACAATTTTAACCCTGGGCTTTGCTGTGTTAACTGACATGAAATGATATAATATAAAATGTTTTTAAGGGAAATGTCACCTTGGTGGCTGACAGGTGAGGTCCATCTGTCTTAAGACAGCAGAGCCCCATCTTGTCTGGGTCCATAACTCAAACAAAAGCTTGCTAGAAAACCAAGTTTCATATGAACATTTTTTTTTTATATTAAAGACTAAAATGCTTCCATTTTAGCTTGTAAATTTTATGTTTTAAAGAATACACTGTATGCTCTGTGTCCCTTCTAAAAAAATTGATCAGCTTCAGTTAATAAAAAATATTTTATAGTAAAAGAAAAAAATCACATGGTTCAAAATTTGTAGATCTTTCAATTTAATGTGTCAAAACATCATTTTATTGGGTACTGGGGATTGAACTCAGGGGAACTCAACCACTGAGCCACATCCTCATCCCTATTTTGTAAATTTTATTTAGAGACAGGGTCTTAATGAGTTACTTAGTGCTTCACGTGTGATGAGGCTGACTTTGAACTCATGATCCTCCTGCCTCAACCTCTCCAGCCACTGGGATTACAGGTGTGTGACACTGCATTCTAAAACATTTTTAATTTTATTTACTGCTATTATCAATATTGAGTAGATCTTCTTCCCTTGTGTTGTATATTATTTCTCACTAAAATTAGATAAATTCATCAGCATTTCCTTTTTTGCTCATACTTTGAAAAGATTCCATTATTTGAATTAAACTTTACAATATTCTTTTCTTTTTTCAGAAATACAAAATTTCAGGGCAAATATATTCAAAGGCAAACAAATGATCATATATATATATATATATATATATATATATATATATACATATATATACACACAAACACACACATATATATGTCTATATGTGTGTGTATATTATATATGTATATTTAAGTCAGTATTTATATATATATATATATAATACTGACTTAAGTTAATGATTGTGTTTAAAATCAACAAATATGTGACATCACTTTCTTAAATATCTTATTCATGTTCATTATTACACACAGAAGTACATAAATATAGCTTTTGGAAGAGTATCATGGTTTCTTTTAGCAATTCTCAAACGTTAAAACAGCTGACATGTATCACTAAGAAGATTATATTTCTCTCTTAGGCTAATTAATACTTATTTCTTGTTTAATGCTTCACTTTTGCTGAGGCTGTCTTTGAACTCATGATCCTCCTGCCTCAACCTGTTCTGAACTTAATGAACTCATTTTCCAGGTAGGTTTTATAGCTGGCTTCCACATAGTATATAGGGAAATTAAGTGTTGAATAAAAGATGCTAATTAGTACTTAGGAACTTGTTCTGGTTCTTTCACTAGAAACAAATTTATGTACAAATTCTAACAAAATTTCTATATAATTATTCTTGTAATAATTTGTACATATATAATTGTAAAGAGAAGTGGGATCCTCTATTCTGATAGAAAGTTTAAAGGACAAATTTCAAAGTTCATGTCATATTTCATAGACCTTATATTAAGTTAAAAATTATACACAGAATAATGTAAGCTGTAAAACAGTGGCCAAGTATAACACATTTGAAATGTACATACTTTTTTTTCTTGAAGCATGACAATTATATATTATTATATATTAGTTTTCTTGAAGCATGATTATATTGCATGAAAGCCAGTATGATTTTATCAAGCCCATAACAACAACCCTACTATTCCCAGTCAACAATAGGGGACCACATATATGATTTTTTTTTAATTAAGCACTATTATTAAGAGTCAATCTGGTAATTCACATTGTATTTCAAACATGTTGGCTTTATTTATAAAAGACTACGTCCATATAACACTCTAAAATTCTACTAAGAATTTAGTAAAAATTTATCTGCTTTGAAATTATATTTGTATAATTTAAAATTTGCAAACAATAATTCATTTAATTATTTATTTTGATCCTAAGTAAATTAGTTAGCCCTCCATTTCTACGAGTTCAGCATATGTAATTTCTACCAACCACAGATAGCAAATATTCAAATAAGTTAATTCTGCATGGCATATATACTTTTATTTTCATTCCATAAACAAGTAACAATTCCTCACATACCATTTACAGTGTATGAGTAATACAGACAGTTGTAAACTATCTGGAACAATAAATATAGGCTATATGTAAATATTGCACCATATTACAAAAGAAAATTGGCTACTTGGATTTTGGTATATATCCTGGGAATACAACTTATCCTCCTCACATGCCAAGGGAGGACTGCATTTATTCATTAGCATAATATGGAGAAAAAAGAAAGAGTTGGGAAACATACTTTTATATATGGAGGTATTTGCATATTATAGGCAAATAGTAAATTTCTTTTATTATGCTTTTGGTCTCTTCTCCATTAGCCTACATATTGCTAATACAGGTACATTTTCTGTAAATCTTTGAAAGGAACATAGAATAAATAACTTATAGTGTTATATTTGTATAAAAAATAAGCAAATTTTTGAAGGTATTTATGATGTCTCTACATATCCTTATATCACAAGTCAGATATTTCTGTCAAAATTTTCAGGATTTTTAGTGACCATGGCTTTTATGTTTTGGCTATTTCTGAGTATAAATAGTTTTATAAGAGCATTTATTTTTCTTTAATGTATGTGTTTATAAAGTTTTATTTGTTGGCTTAATTTAAATCCTGTCTAAAAACTTTGCATTTCTCTGGAGGAATATATCTCCTTTGCACTAAAAGTTCACTGAGAAAATGTAGTTTATTTTACACATGGTTGAGACTAATATTTGAGGGAAATGACATCTGTTTTGAGAAATATGATCACATATATACAGAAATAGCTCATATTTCTAGAAGAGTAAGTTTTACAAGTTAATGGTCCATTTGTATTTCCTAACTGGGGAAAGAAGAAACATCACATCCTTTCTAATGCAGCCATTTAAATAATATTTGACAATTTAGAGGGTGGATTATTTTAATAGCACCACCTTTATTTTTACCTTTAATTTAATCTACTTCAATTTATAAAGTGCTCACTAATGATACCTATACAGAGACATTCTAGTCACTTAGCATTCATTTAATAAAGGAAACTCACTGCTTTCTACTTAAAGGTCAATTGGACAGAGTAGGATTTCTAAAAGTGGCCACAGCCTATTCAGAAACTATGAATGTTTAATACTCATGTACTTTTTAGGGTTTTTAGAAATTCAGAGGATTAAGAAAAATAGTCTATAAATTTATCTCAAAAAGACTAGATAAAATATTATTTATGACACCTTACAAAGAAACCAACATAATACAATTAAAATTTTCTTGGGCATAAAAGGTGCAATTTCAAAGTAATTTGGCATTTTTTTTTTCTGTAGACTGAAAGATTTTTTGAGGGATTTTATAACTGATAAATTTTGTTATTTTGTTATTTCTTGTAGGATGTATTTTGATCTTAAATTATGTTACAGTTTAACTATACTTAAAATATATTTTGAATTAATTCTAAAATGATTGAATATCAAATACAAAAGTCATTACACTGGAAATTTAAATGACATAAAACAATTGTGTTTTATCAAATGATCCATTATTTTCACCCATATGATTTTATTATTCATTTCATTCATTATTCTTAGCACATCTACCTTTAATCTTATAAATGTATTAAGGCTTTTTCAGATAATTGTTTGAATGATTAAAAATAAAAACATAAATTCTTTTATTGTATGCTTCCTATTGATGAATCCTTATTCTGAAAATATGTTCTGTAAATTATCTCTTAATAAATATATGGCTTAAGGGATTTTTTATTGTTCTTTCATTCTTTCTAGAAATACCCTACTTCATCATTACATAATTATTTATAATATTGAAAACACTTGATGATCTCAGGGATCTTTAGACCCATCACTATCCTTAAGCATCTCTGCATTTTTAAAGTTATATCCTTTGCCCTACTTTCTCATATCTCCTTTTCTGTAATTTATGTCTTTAGCTTGCTTAACCTTAGATTGATCTCAGCAATTACCTAATTAAAGAGGATATTAACCTAAAAGACTATAGTCTAGAAAAAGCTTTGGTAGCAAAAATAAACAATAAATGACTATGTAATTACATTATATGTAACTAGCAAATTGAGAAGATTAATCAAAGTTGTACTTGACTTCATGAATTACAACAAATATGTATGTCATGTTTATTATATGCCATGTTTTTTTGCGGGGAGGGTGGATACTGGGGATTGAACTCAGGAGCACTCTATCACTGAGCTATATCTCCAGCCCTTTTTTTGTATTTTATTTAGAGAGAGGGTTTTACTTAGTTGCTTAGTGCCTTGCTTTTTCTGAGGCTGGCTTTGAACTCACTATCCTCCTGCCTCAGCCTCCTAAACAACTGGGATTACAGGCCTGCACCACCACACTGGCTCATTTTACAGATTAAATAAATAAATGAAACTGAGGTTATAAAGAGATTAAGTATCTTGTTGAAAGTCAAGTAGCCAGATAGGGCATAACCAGTATTTGAACCTAAACAGATGGGCTTCAAAGTCCAAAGTCAACACTCTAAACAAATGTACAACTACTGAAAATGAGAAACAAAGGAGATAAATGTCATATACCTGGTATGGGTCTAAAGAAAGCTTTATAGAAAGAGTTTACATTCATAAAACCCATTTAAAAAATTATGCTACACTTTCTCCAAGCCATTGCTAAAGAATCACAGAATGCTTTAATTTTATTGGAAAATAGTAATTAGCAATCCTGGTTTTTAGATAGTGTAAAGTAAGCAGTTCCCTGTACTCTCTCTCCCTACTGCCATATCTCTATTCACTTTCCAGAACTTTCTACTTTAAACTGTTTAGCTCTTTCATCTGGCATTTACAAATATCATATTTTATTAAGTTTAGGGATTATTTACTGAATTTTCAATTTGTTATTATTAAACATTTTATACAGGTAGCCTTTCTACTCTTCTCCACCAGCCTCATTATGAAGTCATTATTATGAATCAATTATTATGCAACATTTCTATTTCCCACATAAATCTTACTTCCAGTTGGACATTGTGGTAAATTACGGATATGTAAAAGAGGAAAATACTTTTTGTTTACTCACTGAGATTTAGTAACTGGGACCTGCAAATTAAACTGTCAAAAAAAAAAAACTGGTTAACAAAAGAAAAAAGAAAAAAAGAAATGCTTAATCTATTTGATGATGATATTATTATTTACCAAGGGACTTTAGATACACACACAAAGATTAAAATCCAAAGTAGTTAGATCAGAGTCAGAAGCTACATAGTATTATAAGAATATGTGACAAATTATAGAGCAGTAGCTACACAAAGAAAAGGGAGGATTGGACTTCTAAGGATAAAAAGTGTAGGTAGATAAATATATGGGAACATTAATGACAGATAATGTGTACAACAAGGTTTATTTTTACAGAATCATGTTGGTGTTATCCCTCTCTCTCAGGTAATAAAGGTTGCTTTCCTGCTCCTGGTAGAGAATGCCCAGTGACTTCTTCAAAATGTGAACTTATTTCCTGCAAAGGCAGACTAGGGAAGGGCAGAGGACTCTTGTTCTATCTGCTTTTTCTCAATT
This sequence comes from Urocitellus parryii, assembly GCF_045843805.1. NCBI lineage: Eukaryota > Metazoa > Chordata > Mammalia > Rodentia > Sciuridae > Urocitellus > Urocitellus parryii. Next base: position 47,869,459 of record NC_135547.1, on the reverse strand, counting down.
ATCTTTCATTCAAACTAATCTATGTCCCCAAATATTAAATATTTAGTTTTCTCATGTAATGATCTCTTTAAATTTGCTTTTTTATTAAATTTACTCTTACATTTTTTCCATTTGCTTCATTTTCTTTGTAACTTATGATAGGTTTTACTATACTTTACCATATCTTCTTTGTATAATTCTCATAAAGTTACTTGTATTAAGTCTCTATAAATCTAATATATATAACCATAGATGCATCCTTATCAGGAACCTATCCCTATTCTGTCTTTTTCCATGATTAGTGTTCTGCAGGCTAGTATGTATATTTTACCAGGAATTAACTTTTATTTTTACTCGTGGAATTCTTGCCATCTTCTCAAATCAAATGGAGAGTTTTTGTTTTGTTTTGGTTCCCTTTTTCATATTAATTAATTTGTTTTGATGGTGTAAGTATTCCAATATGTTTGACTTCAGATTTAAAACATAATGAAGTGGAAGATATCATGTAATTGATGATGTAATCATGTTATTGATATAGCTTATTATGCTTGAACCTTGACTCACACTGTTAAAATTTGGATTGATTTTCTTCTATACTTGCTTTATAATGCTGTTTTCCATTCACCTTCAATTTGAAGTTTCTCTTTTTTTAAGAGAGAGAGAGAGAGAGAGAGAGAGAGAGAGAGAGAGAGAATTTTTAATATTTATTTTATAGTTTTTGGCAGACACCACATCTTTGTTTGTATGTGGTGCTGAGGGTTGAACCCAGTGCCACGGGCATGCCAGGCGAGCGCACCAGCTCTTGAGCTACATCCACAGCCCCATAAAGTTTCTCTTTCATGTTGCCACTTTTATGTTTCTTTTTCTTCAATTATTACTTTATTTTGTTAAAAGATTTTCCATTGACTCCCTGTAAAGTGTTGTCAACTTTTTTGTTATTTTTTCTCAGTAGTGTCATAAAAAATGTCACAAACTATGTGGTTTAATACAACAGTAAGTTAGTTCTCAAAGTCTAGAGGTTAGAAGTCTGAAATCAAGTTGTTGGTAGAGGAGTAATCACTTGGAATCCTTAAGAAGAGTGCTATCTTTCCTCTTCTAGCTTCTATTAGACCCAGTGTCATATGGCTTTTGTGGATATAGCTCCAATATCTCCCTCTGTCATCACAAGTTGTTTCCACTTTGTTTTTGTCTTCACATGGCATTCTCCTCTTGTAAGGTCCTAAATCACATGTGATTAAGGGTCCACCCTAATCCATTATAACCACATCTTTAGTAAGTACTTATGCAATGACTCTATTTCCACATAAAATCACATTCTAAGGGGCTGAGTCTTAGAGTTTCAAGATATTATTTTGGAAAACACAATTCAAACCTAAATAGTTTTAATTTTTATTTTTAAGGGTATTAAAATTATTTTTAAGTTTTTTATATTTTGTAATACCTCATCCCCAACCCTATTTGACTACCAATATACTAATTAAGGGAATTCATAATTTTAACTGTGAGCTCCAATCACAATCCTACAACCTTATGCAGAATTATTATTAAGGTTACTTATTAAGTATTATCTCAAATTATGCCAGACGAAATGTTACTATGTAAATAAAAATGATAGGAATAATGTGAGATTACCTCAGATTATTTCTAGATTGTCATTTTAATTTATAATTCAAAATCTCATAACATGAATTCAAAGGATATATCTTCTGAAAAATCAACTTTTTAGATAATTTTGTTTAAGTTACAATAAAATATTTACTGTTTTAAAAATAAGAATCAGTGTGTTATTTTTTTTAAAAAAAATATGTGTACAAGAAGAAAAAGACCACTGCTCTAAACTCTCTTCACTGTCTACTTTTAATAGGGTTGCCTGGTTAAAACCACACAATCCTACCATCTCACAGTGAATGTTAAAATTAGTAACTTCTATTATTTATTAGTTCCTCTTATATTACCTATCATTATAGTCAGCTGAGATTTTAAAGTATCTCACTTGCTAGAAATAACAGAATATTACAATATTTTAAAGTTTAAGATCCTGTTTTTCATATTTAAAGATTCTCTAATGGGAATCAAAATCAGATACTGATAAAGTTTATGTAATGGTATCACTTTATTTTTCTATAATATGTATCACAGTACACAATTGTGTCAAACATGAGGACATATGTTGATATGAACTTGTTTTTGATATCTTTGTATTTATCTCATCTGTCTTGTATTTTGATAGGGTTAGCTTACAAACACACCTTTATTTCACCATTATTTCATCATTAAATTCATTTCTTACTATGTTTCTTAAAGCATAACAATTCACTTCCTTATAACACTTTATATGGAGATGTTGGTACACATCAAAAACATCATAATTGAAACAGATGACATTAAAAATCATATAGCACAACTCACATAATGTAACAAGATAGGAAAATGAGAAAAAAATAGAATTTTAAAGATGATTATCAAATAGTTCTTCTGTATCCTGATGCCCACAATTTCTACTGTACTATTTATGCCATTGTCTGTGTAATCTAACTAATCCAGTTAGCATATTTCTTTATCTAGCAGTGAGTAGAACCTTGAGGATATATTAAGCTATGTACTTTATAGAGCTCAGTGCAAAAGGAAGGTATAGACTTCACCTAGGGTCTGAGTAGTAAATTTTAACTTTTCATGGACCTCCTTCTCCTCAAAACATGTTCAACAGTGACACCCAAGGAATTAGAACCTCTGCATTGGTTATATTTGGGTTCGAATAAAGGATAGGAAAATGGTATCTGCTAAGTTTCCTGTGGAAGTCATCATGACACTGGAACTCAGGTTGGGGATGGTAACCCACTTAAACTCCTCTTTGATTCCATGAGATATGTGCCTTATTTTAATCCCACTCTCCTTGTGCCTGACAATTCTAAAAGGCTTCTTGCTAAGGAACTTCATCCACCAAGGTGATCCTATCACCAATACTTGTGGGGGATAGGAGCAGTCAAGGAATGGAAGTAGGGAAAGAAGGGTGAGATGGAGCACAAAAAGATAAAAAGTGAGCTATTAAAAAACCATATTTGGGGACTAGGGATGAAGACAGAGGTGGAATTCATTGTGACCTCAATCGCAAAATTCTTGGGCAGGCTACACTATCATATTAAACTTTACTTACACAAACTAAAAATAGAATTAACAATAATTTGACGATAGTCACTACAGAATAATATATTTTAAGTGATGAGGTTTTCTGACCCTGAGTTCCTCTGTGACTGCCTATGAAGTCAGTACTGTATGAGATAATATAACACTGAACAGAAAACTTGGAAGTAAAGCAGATAAGTAAGCAATTGAGGAGTACTGCTAACACTCTATATCTAGTCACTCATGGTTAAAGAAATTAAAAATCCTTAGATATAAGTATTTTCTTTATTGATTGAAAACAGAGCAAATATATTATGATTGTATATACACACACACACACACACACACACACACACACACATATATATATATATATATATATATATATATATATATTTACGTATACATAGAAACACAATAGTTTTATTATGTATGATTACAAAGAAATCAATTAAAAGAATATTTTGGTTGTATTAGCATGACATTTTTTTTTGTTTTTGTTAAAAATAATTGAGAGACTAGATATAAGTTTACTTTGATACAACACTGAGAGCATAACCAAAGAAATAATATAGGTATAGTGGACTTTTGAACCTCAAAGACATTGTGAAAAAAATTAAAAACACAACCCGTTGGATGGAAGACATTTTTAAATTACATATCTTGTAAAGGGCTTGTATTCAGAATATAAAGGAACATAATAATGAGAAAAATGTTCCAATTCAACCCTGGTCAAAGGATCAGAATAAACATTTTTTCAAAGAAGATTTACTAATGGGCAATATGCACACAAAAATGCTTAACAGCATTATTCACCAAGAATGTTAAAATTAAAGTCACAATAAAGTACAACTCGAAACTCCTAGGACATAAAAAATAATGAGCAGAAATTTGAAAGTACAACAGCAATTTTTTTGCAAGAATATATAGTAATGAATCCCTTAAACACTCCTAGTGGAAATGTAAAATGGTACAGTAAAAGTGGTGTGACAGTTACTAAAATGTTTAATTTAGTGTTATCCTATGACCCAGTAATTCCTATTCTATTATTAGTTTCATGGGGCCTTCATGTATGTGCCACATATTTGTCATAAATTTGGTGATTTTAAATAAGAAATTTATTCTCTCACATTTCTGGAGGCCACAAGTATGAAATCATACTTGATTAAGGGGAAATGGAGAATGGGATGGTAACATATTCTAATAATTTTGGTGGTGTCATAAATATAAAAAAATATATGAGGAAATTCTTAGCACTTTGAAAGAAACAAAAAAAATTCTAAAATACTTCTAATATTCATTGTATTGATGGTTTTACGAATCTCTGAATATATTAAAAACAATTGAATTTTATATCATAAATTCATAAAGTGTATAGTGTATAAATTATGTCTCAATAAATCACTTATATATGAAAATATCAGTAACAAGAAATTGCTATTGAACCCAAAGGGATTAAAAACAGCATACTACATGGACAAAGCCACATCAATGTTTATAGCAGCATAATTCATAATAGGTAAAGTGTGGAACCAAACTAGATGCCCTTCAATACATGAATGCATAAAAAATGTGGCATATATACACAATGGAATATTACTCAGCAATAAAAAAAGAATAAAATCATTGCATTTGCAGCTAAATTGATAGAGTTAGAGAAGATACTGCTAAGTGAAGTAGCCAGTCACCCAAAACCAAATTCTGAATGTTTTCTCTGGTATAAGGAGGCTGATTCATAGTGGGGATGTAGGGGGAGCATGGGAGGATTAGAAGAACTCTAAATAGGGCAGACAATTTGGAAGGGAAGGGAGGAGGTATGGGGTTAGAAATGATGGTGAAATGTGATAGACATTATTATCCAAAGTACATGTATGAAAACATGAATTGGCTTGAATATACTTTGTGTACAACCAGATATATGAAAAATTGTGCTTTGTATGTGTAATATGAATTGTAATGCATTCCACTGTCATATATAAATAAAAAATAATTAAAAAAGAAATTGCTATTGAATAAAATGTTGACTTTCAAAAGCTATATATATGACTTTCAAATGCCTGTACAGCTGAAAAACATAACCAGTTTTATATGGAGTTGTTAAAAGCCAATATATGTACATGTGATTAAGCATATTTTTAATAAGAATTTTTCAAAATATAAAATGGTTACATGATTCTAGTTTAAAAGAAATAATACTTATTTAATAAGGTTTGTAGCATGTAAAGAAATCAAAAGGAGGCAGAGGCAAGATGCAGAGGCAAAAATGGTTGCTTGTCTAAGTGACCAGCTTTATTTATACGATTAGGTTACATTAGGTCACTGGCACCATAAGTACATTATTGTTTATTATATCACTATGTAGGTATACAGTAGGTTATAATGTAAAATGTTTTCACTTATGATTAGATACATTCTCTGGCCAAGCATGCATTAGTTATTTCTCAATAGTTCCTGAGAAAAACTTCAGAATGTTCCAGCTGTGAACAATGGGATGCCTATTATTCTCTGGGAGTTTGCTCACCAGGAAAAAAACTCACTCTCCTTTACTTGCCCATACTCAGATCCATTACAGCTCCCCTGTTTTGTTTTGTATGGTCTTGGATGAATAAGATTTTTTTATTTTTAATATTGTTGGAAGCAAAAAATAGGAAAGGCATTGACAACAACAAGCACAACATAACAATCTCAGTATTAGTAAACACTCACATATAAATAGTTGCTAAATTCAAGTAAAATTTGGTAACCATGAATTTAGCAAATTCAAAACTCCATTATCCTGGTGGACCATTTTGATGATATCTTTAATGTAATCTAACTCTTTTGAAATGGAGTTACTATTATCATTTAAGTTAAAGCAACATATATTGTTAAGTTCATTATAGCCTTTATGATGTAATAGTAATAAATAATCAATTGCAGCCTGATTGTCATGAATAGCTTGATGATGTTGTTTTTGGTCTTTATTTAGCATATTTAGCCATAGCAATATGACTGATATTTTTTACCATAGCACAGGCCAATTTCATGGCTAGATTGTAAGCCCTGAGAGCTAGCCCAGGGATGCCCACTAAGGAAAATGTCAGTTTCAAATTCTGTCTTAGATAGAAGGATTACTGAATCATCACAGCTTTCATCAAAGGGGATAGATCATTTATGGATACATTGTGCAGGATGGTTGCATATCAAATCCTGTGGAGATGGTAGAAACACAGTCAAATGGCAAAGACAAAAATTGATACCATGAGAAATATTAGTAGGTATATAGTAAAAGGTATACACTCTACAAGAAAACAACCATCCTGTGTTAAGGGGATATCACCATTTTCATAGACATTGGGCTCCACCTTGGCACAATTAAATGAAGGCCATCCCAAAGAGAAATATTTGTGTTTACAGTTTTGCACCTCAGTACAAGTGCAAGTTGCATTTATGGCAACAGTGTGTATAAATAACATCACTGGATTAGAAGGAATAGCTTACTGATATGGACTTCCCCAATTATAAAAATCTTTGTAGGATACTGGTTTTTGGATACCTTCTTTGGAGAACATTGTCATATTTGTAATTGTGTGTATAGGACAGCACACAGGAAGAAGACAGTAGCCCAGTACATTTCCCATATCAATACCCTGGCAGATACAAATCTCAGATGAATTTACAGTTTCAGCCAGGCAAACCCAGATATTATAATGTGTTCTAGAAGTCAAGGAGTTTGATTTTACTGGATTTCCCATAGCTGGGGTAAAACAGTGGAACAACATTGTCATTAACTTAATTAACCTCCTCTAGATACAGCAGTCAGTCATTAAGGAATCTCCATCATCTTAATGGTTCGCTGGCTTACTTCTCAAACCACTCCTCCTGGCAAAGTGCCAGGTGCCATCTTGACTTGTCTGTGGCCCTCAACAATATTGCATCCACTTATCATTAAGTAAAACAAATACTACCCCTCTTTGTTTACTTCCATCTGTATACACCATCAATCCATCTACAAGAGGAATGATAGAGATCAAGGAAGAGAGGGAATGTGTAACATGACATAACAAAGAGATTCACCCATCATGAGCCATGTGAAAAGCAATCAATGCTAAAAATATGTTAACACAGCCTGATAGTAAGAGGAGAATTGTAAGTAATGGTGATGTAAAGTTTTTCCATAAGCAAGATATAAAATATGAATGTTCATGTCTCTTAAGGATAAAATTCTAGGGTGACCATCAGCAATTAATTAAGCATACATATCTGCTAAAGGCAGAATATTATTGCCTGAAAAATAAAGACAGTATAATTATATATATATATATATATATATATATATATATATATATATATATGCAATTACTGCTGCAAAGCCATAAGGTTTTCCAGCAAAAATTACCAAAGATAATGGCACATTAGATATAGAAAATCAATACACCATTACTTTGACATTTTTTTGTTATTTTTTTGCAGAGCTTTTTTTAGAGAAGGAGTCAAATAAAGGATGGAAGCAAGGTCCTCTTTTTTCTTTACAAATGGAAAAAAGGAGATAATATATCTCTAGTTAATAAAATATAAGGACATGTCCGATTTAAATTTCCTAGAAATTACTGTAAATGAACAAAGGAAAATTCAGAAAGAAGGGTTAAATTGGGGATGTGAGGAATTGAATATTTTTGAAGTAACATATGTCCCAAGTAGCTGATAGGGAGTTGATGTTGAATTTTTTCTGTAGCAACATGGAGTCCTGGTTGTAATAACATTTCTTGTAATGTTTGTAGAATTTCATTTGTGATGTTTCATCCTGTAAGCAATATATCTTCCATATAATGATATAATAGTGGGCTGTGGTTGTGGCTCAGTGGTAGAGCACTTACCTAGAACATGCAAGGCCCTGAGTTTAATCCTCAGAACCACATAAAAATAAATAAGTATAATGAAGGTACTGTTTCTAACTACAACTAAAAGTAAATACTTAAAAAAAGAAATAAATGAGGAAATTTCTAACAAAAAGGGAACAAATTTTCACTAACAAAAATATTGACATAATGTTGGGTTCTTTAGCATTCTTTGTGAGAGAATTTTCAAATGGAATCTATTAGTAGGCTTATGATGGTTCAAAACAGGGAGAGTAAAGGCGAATTTTTCCAAGTAATCAAGAAAGAGAAAAATATTTTTTAAAAAGTCAATGACATATAAATAAATATCTTGAGGAATATCTTCTCAATATTTTGAACATAAAGAACCACTTCTGGGTACCATGGACAACAAGGGTCTATCTCCATCAGCAAACCAGTGAGGTCAGCATTATTTACTGCATGCCCAGCCTTGGAAAGTAAATAGGATAGCTCAGCCCAATGATGATATTGGATGTAAGATAGGGAATTTCCCATATCTTACCAATGGGATTGGTAACATCTGATGAAAGACACATGTTACTGCCTGCTCTAGGCAGTAAGTTACTCTCTTCCCCTGTTAATACATCTGTAAGGGTCCCTGTTTCCAGCTCAGTCATGCTCCATGTTGGGTGCCAGCTAGAAAGAAATTAAAAGGAGACAGAGGCAAGATGCAGAGGCAAATTTTTTTTTGTCTAAGCAATCATCTTTATTTATACTATTGGGTTAGCTTAGGTCACTGGCACCATTAGTACATTATTGTTTATTATATCACTACATAGGCTTACAGCAGGTTACAATGTAAAATGTTTTTGCATACGATTAGATATATTCTTTGGCCAAGCATGCATTATTTATTTCAATGGTTCCTGGGGAAAACTTCAGAATATTCCAGCTGTGGGAAACAGGACACCTATTGGGAGTTTGCTCACAAGAGAAAACTCACTCTTCTGTAATTTCCCATGGTTAGAAGCCCTACAGTAGTAATTTATAGGTTTATCCTTAGTTAGATACTTTCATATATTCCTGGAAATGAATTAATAAATTTTAAGGGAGAAAAATATTCTTCATGAGATTATATTTATACATGTATAAAATGCTAGTAAATCATTTCAATTTATGGGAAATCTGCAAAAGTATTTTTATAGAGATGGGAGGGTGTTATCTCTTCACTGGATCTGCTATAGAAAAGAACTGCAGGCAGTGTGTTTTAAAGAAAATAATTTTATTTTATCATAATTCTTGAGTATAAAAGTCTAAGAATAAGGTGTCAACAGTACTTGTTTTTTTCTAAGCCCTCTCTCTTTGTCTTATCTATAGCAGTCTTCTCCTGCGTCTTTACACAATCATTCTTCTGCTTGTATCTGTCTCCAAATTTCTTCTTCTATATAAACAATAGCTTTATAAGATTAGGGCCCACACTAATAACCTCATTTTAATGTAATTACCTTCTCTAATGACACTGTCACAATATCCAGTAACATTCTAGAGTACTGGAAATTAGAAGTCTAACACGAAGTTTGAGAAACAAATTGATCTCTGAACAGAATGAATAGATGCCAAAATCATTTCTAAGTATATTACAAAAGTAAAGCTCCTAGAGTCAATGTTCTTGGGTCTTTTGAATTAATTATTTAATAAATCTATATATTTTGAGCTGAATTTGACTGTATTTGGAGATAAGGTCTTCAAAGAGCTAAGTTAAACTAGATTTGATTCTAATTAAATTTGATTCTTGTTAATAAAAGAAGAGAAAATTTTGACAAATATAATATACAGGAAAAAAATATGTTAAGACCTATGGATAACCTTGCCAGTTACAACCCAAAAACAGATGACTTAGAAGAAACGAGCACTGTTAATACCTTGACCTCAGACTTGGAGCCTCACAAATCATGAGAAAATAAATTTACATTGTTTATGCCCTCTAGTTGGTTCTACTTTGTTATTGAAGCTCCACTAAACTAATAGAAAACTTCAACTAGTAAGTGGGTCCTTCTAAATGTACATGTTGCTTTAGAACTGGATATTGATATAGGACCAGTTTCAGGATGTCCGATCAGAAAAAGTCTAAATTGCCATGAAGATATAGTTTGTATCATTATAGGATGTTAGCTGATTCTGATGAGGGCTAAGAAAGAAAAGAAGAACTATAGAGAAAGCTTCTATAATCTTAGAGAATACATAAAGCATCAAAAATATAATGTCGGTAGGTAAATAAAAGTTAAAGTTGCTTTTGGTGAAGTCTCAGATGGAAATGAGGAACATGATTTTGGAAACTGGAGGACAGGGTAAATACTTTTTATAAAGTGGCAATGAACTTAACCAAATTGTGTTTTATTATTTTGTGAAAATCAGTACTTCTAAGTTTTAAATTTAAAATTGAAGTGGAGGGTATATCTAAGCAGAGGTACAAAGCTGTGATTTCTTTTTTGTTGCTGATTATGATACAATATAAAAAGGGAAATGAATTGAGGCCAACATTGTTAAGCATTCTTCACCTTCCCATATTGAAGAAAAAAAATGAGAAAGCATGTTCTAGAGAGAACATTAAGGTTGTGACTGGATAACTATTTACTGCAGACAGTATGCATATGACTCATAAGCCAAATCACCCATCTCATATGAAGTCACAAATGGAGATGTAGTTACATAGAAAAGACAGAAAGATCTGTTGTGTGATAGCTTGTACTAATTTGAGTTACATGGATGCTAACAAGGATGTTGAGGATTCTATACCAGCAGAAATGCTGCCAATGTGTACTGAAGTAGGAAGAAATGTCAAAAAAAGAATGAATGATGTCAGATTTATGAATATTTTTTGAAAGGCCAATAGAGGTATTGGACTGCAAATAAGCATCATCCTTCAAGCAAATGGAATAATGAGTCCAAGAATTCAGAAAGGCTGTCAATGTTACTATACATAGTTGCAAAGAAGAAAGAAATGAGAATCAGAATGGTCTCTTCTTTAGTTCTAAATGGGGGAATACTTCCTCAATTTCAGAGGGTTGTACCAAGATTGAGTAGTTGATGCTGAAAATTCAGTCCAAGTGAGCGTAACTGCAGCCACCCTTGGAGAACAGCACCTATAGTGTTATTCTTGAGCTTTAAAGTGTAATAAATTTCCCTGTTAGAGTTTGGACTTGTGTATATTTCTGTCTTCCAATGAGTAATTCATTCTTTTTCTTTTCTTTTTTTTTCTTTTTTTTTTTTTGGTACCAGGGGTTGAGCCCAAGGGCATTTAATCACTGAGCAACATCCCCAGCCTTTTCATTTAGAGACAGGGTCTTGCTGAGTTCTTTAGGGCCTTGCTAAGTTGCTGAGGCTGGCTTAGAACTTAAGATTCTCCTGCCTCAGCCTGACAAGCTGTTGGGATTGCAGGTGTGCACCACCATACCTGGCTATTTGAACATTTTAAGTGTTTTATTTTTGATTTATGTTTGATTTTTTTTCTTTTCTTTACTGTTGCAGTATAATTATATATATTAATGGGATTAATTTTGCCATATACACACCTATACATAACATAATTTGATCAACATCATTCCTCAGTAACTTTTTCCCTCTTCTCCTTTTTCCCCTGATACTCTTACTCTACTCTACTGGTATTATTATTATTATTATTATTATTATTATTATTATTATATAACAATTATGTAGAAAAATGGGATTCATATATGGAGAGAGCATAATTGGAAGTGTATATTCCCCAGGATTTCTGCATACTCTTTGAAAATCCCTCCATCTGGATCACCTTCCTTTACTGTATTAGTCTATCTTCTATTTTTATAAGAACTCTTTTTTTTTATTCTCTCTAACTTCCCCATATGATGAAAGTATTTGATTTTATGAGTCTGGCTTGTGTCATTTAACAAGATGTTCTTTAGTTGAATCCATCCATTCACTAATTAAAAAAATAACTGTAAATAAATAGAAGGACAAGTAGATTGGAGGGAAAAGAAGAGGGGAAGAGGGAGGGAAGAGGGAGGGAAGTACTAGGGACTGAATTAGAACAAAATATATTACATTCTTGTAAAATTTTGTCAAAATAAATCCCAGGATTATGTATAACTATAGTGAACTTATAAAAAAGGAAAAAAAGAATATGCTGAGGTGCACTAATACCAAAATTATATTTTTCACAAAAAAAACAAGAAACTTTCATTTTTCTTTGTGACACAGTAAAAATTCCTTACATATATCTACTATATTTTTTATCAATTTGTCTTTTGACAGACACCTAGGTTAATTCCACAACTACTATTGTGAATTTGACTGCTATAAATATTAAAATGCATGTATAACTATAATGTGCTGATTTTAGTATTTTTGAATAAACACCAAAATCAGGATAGCTTGGTCATATTGTGGTCCCTTTTCTAATCTTTGGGAACTCTCCATACTAATTTCTTTTTTTTTTTTTTAATATTTACATTAATGTAGCATTTTATTTTTATTTTTTTTTTATTGTTGGTCATTCAAAACATTACATAGTTCCTCATACATCATATTTCACAGTTTGATTCAAATGAGTTATGAACTCCCAATTTTATCCCGTATACAGATTGCTGCATCACATCAGTTACCCTTCCATTGATTGACATATTGCCTTTCTAGTGTCTGATGTATTCTGCTGTCTATATTATTCTCTACTATCCCCCCTCCCCTCCCCTCCCCTCCCCTTTTCTCTCTCTACCCCTTCTACTGTAAATCACTTCTTCCATTTGAATTATCTTGTCTTACCCCTCCTTTCCTCTTATATGTCATTTTGTATAACCCTGAGGATCGCCTTCCATTTCCATGCGATTCCCCTTCTCGTTTCCTTTCCCTCCCACCTCTCAACCCTGTTAATGAAAATCTTCGTCTCAAGCTAAGGGACTGTTTTTTTTTATTTTTTTGGGGGGGGTCCTGGAGATTGAACTCAGGGACAATCTACCACTGAGCAATATCCCAAGCCCTATTTTGTATTTTATTTAGAGACAGAGTTTCACTGAGTTGCTTAGATCCTCACTGTTGCTGAGGCTGACTTTGAACCTGAATCATCCTGCCTCAGTCTCCAAAGCTGCTTGTATTACAAGCATACATCTCCATTCCTGACAGGGACTGTTTATTAGTATTCAGTCCTACTCAAAATTCTAAGTACTTTTCCTCCTAAATTTTCACCAGTAATTATTGTTATTTGTATTCTTGGTGACAGTCATTGTAACAGGAATGATATGAAATATCAATGTAGTTTTGGTTTGCATTTCCTTGGTGGATATATATGTTGAACCTTTTTATAGCTATTTGTTGACAATTTGTATTTCTTTTGAAAAATTATGTTTAGATGATTTTCCCATTTATCAACTAGGATATTTATTCTTATGATGTTATTTTCTTTGAGTTCTGAAATACTCTGCATATTAAAACCCAGTTAGAAGTTCAGTAAGCCAAGATGTTCTCATATCCTGTGGTGTTAGCATCATGGTCACTTCACTATTTGGAAGCTTTTTAATGTAATACCATCCCACTTAATAATTACTGGCTTAACTTCTTGAGTTTTAGCAATTTTTTATTAAGTAATTCAATGCCTATGCCCATATTTTTGGAGTGTTCATCCTGTGTTTTCTATTGACAGTTTCAGTGTTTCTGATCTAAATTCTAGGATTTTGATTACATTAAGTTGATTTTTGTGCATGGTGAAAGATGGATTTAGTTTCATTCATATATATGAATATCCAGTTTCACAGCACCATTTGTTGAAAAGGCTATCTTTTTCCAAAGTATGCTTTTGGAAACTTTGTTGAATATAAGACAAAAAAAAAAAACCTATGGGTTTGTGTATAATTTCTATTCAAATCCATTAGTTGTTTTTTTTTTTGTCTTTTTTGATATCGATGACATGCAATTTTGCTTACTATAGCTCTGTAGTATATTTTGAGATATGAGATTACAATCCCCCCAGCATAATTTTTCTTCTTCACTGTTGCATTTTCCAAACTGGGTCCCCTATTTTTGCATAAAAATTTTAAGGCTGTTTTTTTAGTTCTTTAAAGAATGTCATTGATGATTTTATTGGAATTTAATTGAATATGTTTATCATTTTTGGTAGTATGGTCATTTTGACAATATCAATTCTGCTTATAAAAGAATATGTGACACTCAGTAGCCTTTTAAAATATCTTTTTCAGTCTTCTATAATTTTCATTATATAAATCTTTAACCACCATGGATATATTAATTCCCAAGTATTTAATTTTTTGATGCAATTGAGTAAAGAATTATTTCTGTGATTTTGTTCCCAGCTGTTTCATTAGTGGTGTAGAAAAATTTCTTTATTTTGTATATGACTGATACTCTGTTACTTTACTGAATTTACTTACTAGCTCTGGAAGTATTCTGGTGGAGTTTTATAGGTCATCTAAGTTTAATATCATGTCATTAGCAAAAGGAGGTAATTTAATATCTTCTTTTCCTATTTGTATTCATTTTATTTGTTTCTCCTGCTTAATTGCTTTAGATAGAGTTTCAAGTATTACATTTAAAAGTAATTATGAGAATGGACATTCTTTTTCTTTTACTGATAGTAAAAGTAACTGATAGTAAAAAGAAATACCTTCACTTTTTCTCTATTCAGTATGATGTTGGTTTTGGGTTTGCCATATAAAGCCTTTATGATGTTGACATATCTTCATTCTATCCATAGTTTCTTCAATGTTTTTTACATGAATGTATGTTACATTTTATTGAAGGCTTTTTCTGCATGTGTTGACATGAACATGTGTTTTTTGTTGTTAATTCTATTTCTGTGATAAATTACATTTACTGATTTGTATATGTGGAACCAATCTTTCATCTTTAGAATGAAATCAACTTGATCATGGTGTACAATGTTCTTAATGTGATTTTGGGTGCTGATTTTTAAGAATATTTTTATCAGTGTTCATCAGAGATAATTGTCTGTAGTTCTTTCCTAAATGTGTCAACATATGATTAGGATATCAGGGTGATACTGGTATCACGGAATTAATTTTGGAGTATGCCTTCACTTTTAATTCATGATATAATTTTACAAAGATTGGCATTTGTTCTTTAAAGTTCTTGTAGAATTCAGCTGAGAATCCAACTAGTCCTGGGCTTTCATTTATTGTAAAGCTTTTAATTGCTACTTCAGTCTTATTGGGTTTTTTTAGGTGTATTTCGGTTTTATACATCATCTTGGTTCACTTAAGGTAGATCATATGTTTCTAGAAATTTTCAATATATTCTAATTTACTGGAATATAAGTTTGCAAAAATAGCCTCTAATGAATTTCTGGATTTGAGCAATATCTGTAGTTATATCTCAAATTTCATTGATAATTTTATTTATTTGAGTTTTCTTTCTTTTAGTTAGCTTCACTAATTATCATGTTGTTTATTTTTTCACTGAAACCAATTCTTTGGTTTAATGTATTGTTGTTTCCTTCAATTTGATTAATTTCATTTCTGATTAATTTGTTTTCTATCTTTGACTGGTTTTTCAAGTAGATTGTTCTTGCTTTTCAATTGTCCTGATGTATAAAATTGTATTATTTATTTGGAATATATATATATATATATATATACATATTAAATATAGTTACTGCATATTACAAATATTGCTTATATAATTGCATTCAAAGTATCACAGATATTCTGATGTTTTTATCTGGTTCTTATTTGTCACAAAGAATTTATAATTTGATAATTTTTTATAATACATATTTCTAACTGAAAAGTATATTACTCAATACCCATGTATTAAAAATGTTAATATATTATTTTGTTTTAATTGATTTCTAGTTTCAATCTCTTATGATCTTAAGAAATCCAAATAAATATCTCAATGTTTTGTATTTTCTGACTTCTTTTGGTTCCTACATATGGTTAATTTTGGAGAAGATTTCAAGTACAGCTGAGAAGAAAGTTTACCTGGTTTTTTATGCATACTATATTCTATAGATACTTGTTTCATTGATGTGTTAATAATATTTAAATTTTTTGGTCTGAAAAGTTGTATCTTTGATTATTTCCAAAACACCTATCTATTCATGAGAGAGGTTTGTTGAAATCACCCAATATTATTGTACTTAAGTTTGAGCTTTCATGTTGAGTATATATACACACTGACATGGGAATAAATGTTTAGAATTGTTTTATATTCATAAATGATTTCCTTTATCATCCACATATCAGAAAATATTTGGCCTTTGATTTGGGGGAATCAGCTTATTTCACTTAGCTTGATAATCTTCAGTTCCATCCATGTACTGGCAAATGCCATAAATTCATTTTTCTTTATGGTTGAGTAATATTCTATTATGTGTGTGTGTGTGTGTGTGTGTGTGTGTGTATTATTTTCTTTATACACTCATCTGTTCAAAGGCACGTACTTTGTTTCCATGAATTGAGCTGCTATAAACTTGAATTCAACTGCGTCACTGTAGTATGCTTATTTTAAGTCCTCTGAGTACATGCTGAGGGGTGGAATAATTGGTAAATGGTGATTCAATTGCAAGTCTGAGGAATCCCTATAGTGTTTTCCAATAGTTTGAATGCCAACCAGCAATGTATGAGTGAATCTATTTCCTCTCATCCTTTCCAATGTTTATTATTACTTGTATTCTTTTTTTTTAGAGGAGAGAGAGAGAGAGAGAGAGAGAGAATTTTAATATTTATTTTTTAGTTTTCAGCAGACGCAACATCTTTGT
The DNA here is from genome assembly GCF_045843805.1 of Urocitellus parryii. Lineage (NCBI taxonomy): Eukaryota > Metazoa > Chordata > Mammalia > Rodentia > Sciuridae > Urocitellus > Urocitellus parryii. Next base: position 47,852,773 of record NC_135547.1, on the reverse strand, counting down.
TGGTATGTGGTGCTGAGGATCGAACCCAGGCCGCACGCATGCCAGGCGAGTGCGCTACCGCTTGAGCCACATCCCCAGCCCCTACTTGTATTCTTGATAATTGATATTCTGACTGGAGTAAGTGGAAATCCTTCTTTCACCACTTCTATTCAATATAGACCTTGAAAATCTGGCCAGCACAATTAGACAGAAGAAAAAAATTAAAGGGATACAAATAGAAAACAAAAGCTCAAACTAATGCTATTTATTGACCACAATATTTTATATTTAGAAGTTCCAAAAAACTCCACCATAAAATTTCTTGAACACATAAAACATCAGCAATGTAGGAAGATCTGAAGTTAACATCACTAAATCAATTGCTTTCCTTTACAGCAATAATGTATCAGCTGAAAAGGAATTAGGAAAACTATCCCATTCACAATACCCTCAAGAGAAATAAAATACTGAGGAATCAATGTCACAAAAGAGGTGAAAAACCTCTACAATATAAACTACAGAACACTAAAGAAAGAAATTGAAGAAGACCTTACAAAATAGAAATATATCCCATGTCATGGACAGGCAGAATTAATATGGTCAAAATAGCCATATTACCAAAAGCACTATATACAAATTTAATGCAATTCCTATTAAAATTCCAATGAAATTCTTAATAGAAATAGAAAAAGCAGTCATAAAATTTATTTGGAAAAACAAGAGGCTCAGAATAACCTAAGCAATCAGGCATCACAATACCAGACCTTAAGTTATATTACACAGCTATAGTAAGGAAAACAGCATGGTATTGGCACAAAAACAGACATGAAGACAAATGGAAGATAATAGAAGACATAGAGATAAACATACATAAATACAATTATTTCATACTAGACAAAGGCACCATAAACATACATTGGAGAAAAGATAGCCTTTTCAACAAATGGTGCTGGGATTGCTGGAAATCCACATGCAGTAGAATGAAACTGAACCCCTATCTCTCACCCTGTACAAAAGTCAACTCAAAGTGATCAAAGACCTGAGCATTAGACCAGAGTCCCTATTGGAAGAAAAAGTAGGCACAACTCTCCATCATGGCAGCATAGGAACTGAGTTCCTCAACATGACAACTAAAGTGCAAGAAGTAAAATCAAGGATCAACAAAGGGATGTTATCAAACTAAAAAACTTTTTCACAGCAAAGGAAACAATCAAGGACATAAAAAAGAGCCTAAATAATAGGAGACAATCTTTGCCAACTGTAGCACAGATAGAGCATTAATCTTCAGGATGTGCAAAGAACTCAAAAAACTTATCAGAAAACAAAACAAAACAAAACAAAATAACCCAATCAATAAATGGGCAAAGAAATGTTAGAAAAGATGAAATTCAAATGTTCAAAATTATATATATATATATATATATATATATATATATATATATATATATATATTTCAACATCTCTAGCAATTATAGGTTTAGTATCTTAATCTTCATCCACATTTCTTTAATATTCTGGTCATGCACTTTTATCATGTTTTCTTATTGCTTTTTTTCCAAAAGTATTTACTTTGCTTTTAAAGTTTGAAGAAATCTTTCTTGTATGAGGTCTATTCTATTTGGTATTATTTCAACTGAATTTTTAATTTGATTTATTGAGTCATTTCTTTTTTAGTATTTATTATTTTAGTTGTAGTTGTCAATACCTTTATTTTTTTATTTTTATGTGGTGCTGAGGATTAAACCCAGGGCCTCACACGTGTTAGGTGAGCTCTCTACTAGTGAGCCCCTACCCAAGCCCATTATTGTGTCATTTACAAAATTTTGTTTTCTTATTTTAGAACTTCTCTTCATTAAAATGCTCCTTCAGTTCCTATGTTTTTCTCTTATTTGTTTTATATTCATATATCCTGTATTTCTGCCATTTTCTGGGATGATTATATTTTCTTCTAATACAGAGAGCACATTTAATATCCGGCTTTCTCTTTAATATGTGTCCCAGGCTAGGTGAATATCAAAGTGTCAATAGTATCACTCAATGTGCGGCAGGTTCTATGTTCAGTATTTAGCAATACTTTGAGAGAAGATACTAATTGGCAATGACTCAAATCAGTTCAAAACCAAGCCACATACTAATAAATTTTTAAGTAAATGTTATTGAAAAAGTTCTCTAAAAGTCCTCTGAAAAATGAGAGTGATGTTTTTAAAAAGATAGAGGAATTGGGTATTAAATATATCAAAATTCCTATTGCTGTCACTAAAATTCTAATAAGTCAAACTTGAAAATTAGTAAGGATTGAAAAATAAAAGAAAGAGACAATAACAATGAAATAATTAAATTAAAAGAAAAAGAAAAAATGGTAGGTTGAGACATGAGAAGGTGAGGAAGAAGGAAAAAAAGAGACTATACAGGAACAAATATAAATATGAGTTTGGAGAAAAAAGATTAAAATAAGATTCCAATTAATGCTTTAAAAGAGTAGAAGTAATATACCCAATTGGGTTGGAGGCTACAATATCACATATTAAGGAAAGACCTAGCAGTTAAATATAGAAAATATTTATAAGATTAAAACCCATATTATAGAGATTTATTGTATTAAATACTGAGCTTAGGTGAGGAGATTTCTTATTGTATTTTACTGATTTGAATTTCATCTGTATTTGAAAAGTTTAGAACACATTCCCCTCTCCTCAGCTTTACCTCTGTTTATCTGGGTATGGATGTAGTGATTTCACCAGCAGATGTCTGATAACAATTCTCAGAGGCCTGCTCCATTCCTTCATGTGTTCAGGCACCTACTAGCTTTCTGGTAGGTCAAAGGGAAAAACTCTAATTGTGACTTAGCAACAAGGTTTCTCCATTTTTTCTGTGTGTGTGTGTGGGGTACAGTCTTGTATACATTTATGAAGACAAGCTTCATGTGCCCAGAACATTCAAATCTGGTGTGTTCTTACCCATGTGTATTTCAAAATCTACAGATTGTGGTTATCTAAAGCAGGAATAGTGTGGTCTATGTGAAATGGCACTGGGTGGCCTGTGAGAAGGTCAAGGCTGCTGCTCAGAGTTGAAGTGCTTAGGTTAATGGGCTTGTGTCTGGACACAAATTGGACAGTGGCTGATTTCTGTGTGACTCCTTTGTAGGATCCTTCTGTGTAGTGAACTGCATTGTGTATACAGAAAGGAAACACTGTTGGCTGTTGGGTGCTGGTGGCCTGTGAGAAGGTCAGGGCTGCTGCTCAGAGCTGAAGAGCTTGTTTTTGGTGGCCCCCAGGGAATGCCTTCCAAGGACCTTTGCATTGAGCCTGATCTGTGGCAATTGGCAGCTGTGGGATGCAGAGCTGTGAACTTTCTCACAGGTGCTATGCACTGTCAAGCCATGGGACCTTCTGTCTTGGTTACTGGTTCCTATATCAGCCACTGGTTCTCTTTGTCAGTCACTCTCCAGGACCCCAAAACTATGTCTGTGCATACTCAGTGGCTTCAGAGATTGCTAAAAATTTATTTTGAATGCAGCTACACTGTGAATAGGGCTATTACTGGTTGCTACTTGCTGCTGTGGAGTGCTGACTCCTCTTCTTGTGATGGGACTAGTTGACAGCACTCCCAATTCACACATGTCAGAATTCTGTGGCTGTCTGCACTGAGATCTATATATGCAGGTTCTCTATGTGGTGTCTGGGCACTGTTGTGGCATGGGAATCTGTTCCCAGCTGTTATAGATCATGAGGATTTTATCTACTTGGCCAACCTGTCTGCCTGCACTAGCTACATGGTGCTGTGGGTATGCCATTCTGCTGTATTGGGGGTGGTTTCACAGCATTGCGAAAGTGACTTGCTATCAGATAAGCTCCACACCATTTCCCTTTTCATTGGTTGGGAAAGGGGTTTTCAGCAAATTTCAGCTAGCAGCACTAATTCTACAAGAGTATGCTACGTGATTATTGGGTCATTTGTTTCAAAATCATTTCCTAAGTTATCATTTGTTACTGTTTGTATTTGGGGAGATGATTTAATTTCTTCTAGAAAGGCAGGCTAGTTGTGGACTCTACACCTTCCTGCTAGGGCTAAATTGCATACTTCTTCTGCACTATCGTATTGCTCTTATTCCATTTTAACTTGATCTGCCCTTCTTAAGTAAGCTTGTGGAATTTGCCACTCCTTTTTTCCTACCTTTGTAACACCTTCCCCTAACTTCACCACATCAGGGTTCAAGGTTATCAAATTATTTCTTATTTTCTGCTCCAGTAAGAAAATTACAAGTTCATCCAAGTGTTGAGCTATTCAATAATATGTTTTAAAGTATTCTCTCTGTTATCCACCTTTCTACCTAATTATTTTGCTAGTTTGATTCCTGGAAGCAGAGGAGTCAAGGTTTTCTCTGTAGATCTGCTCTGCTCTTTCATTTTCCATTCCCATTATCCTCTTTTTAAATTGCCAATGCTCTTTTGCTACAAATTAGTAGAACATAAGCTTGAATCTAGCTAAGAAAATTATCTCTGGTCCACTATAAATTCCATTTGTTGATTCCTTAAAAAGATTTTTATATCATATCATTCTGCTAGGCACAATTATGGAAAATACTATATTCCAAAGCAACTGTTCAAAGTACATACAGGCCTCAGAAACTATATTTTAAAAGTATTATTGTCATCCAATATTTTGGTTAAATATTTGTTTCCCATATACTATACTTCAAAATTAATTCTTTCTATATTCAATGAAAACTTCCATTTTTCACTCACTGTTTCTCCTGGCGCATTATTGCATAATTAGAAGCCACTTGCATATATCACTCTTTCTTAAAGAAAAGTAACTTTCATATTATCATTAGAGTTAAAAAGTGTTCAATGAAAAGTTTACTATGTCATTGCCCACTTAATAATACTCAACATGTTATTGTATCTACAGCAGACTCAGTTTGGCATTTCATATCTACAATGTGTTGACTATATTTGAAATTTGATTTGAAGAAGATTATACTAATATTTTATAGTAGGGCATGATGTAACATGGGGCATGTTGCATCAGAAAAGAGGAAAACCTAACTTGCTGGATGCTACCCGCTTCCCAGTCCTGGGGCCACATGTGGCTAAGAGAGCACCTAGCAATTAGCCAGAAGGCATTGCCATGGGTTCTGATGAAGAATTGGACCACCTCTAGGATAGGCTCAGAACCCTTCTGCCCTCGCGGACAGCTCCTGTGTCTCCCATTACTGCCTGTAGGATGGGTGTACATGTGAACTCTCCCAACCCTGCTGACCTTTACCCTGATTGGTTCCTGTACATTATATTAGCTGTGTGTCTTTTCTTAATAAAGGAGATCCTGCTTTGACTGTTCTCCCTGGCACTTCTGTATGTCCTCTGGCGAGGGAGGGCAGGGTGTGGGCGGCCAGTCAACCTTTACCTTTCTTGGCTGTCCTGGTCAGGCCTGTTCCCCCAATCTCTCCCGCAAGTCAGGAGGAAACGAGGGGCTAAAAACTCCTACATTTTATATTTTTACTTGTTCTAATTAATTATACATTAGAGCAGAATCATTTTGTCACATTGTACAGAAATGGAGCGCAACTTCTCATTCTAGCTCTACATCATGCAGACTCACAATGCTCATGCAATCAAATATGTACATAGGGTAATGATGTGCATCTCATTCCAACTTATACTCTGTTCCAAGACAGAATTTTCTAATTTTCCTCATATATATTTGTATGTATGTATATATATATATATATATATATATATATGTAGTAAACAATTGTCAAATAATTTCATGCTCACTGTGAGATATTTTCAAAGATAGACTTGTGCATTTTAGTCAAAAGTTCATATTAACCCTGTTTTTAGATCAGATTTTTTGCTAAAAAATTTCAATCATTTTATAAGAACTTAAAATCTTATGGTGGAGATAATATCTAGTTCTTTTGCACAAAGGTAGGTCTCTTCTGGGTTTTATATTTTTGAACAAAATTGAAAGAATAGCCAAGCTCAGAGCCAAGTAATATATAGAAAATTATATAAAGATGGATATCTCAGACAAGAGGCAAGAACTAGTATTACTGAATATATAATTAATATTAGAAATTCCAAATAGGGTATATATATATTTGTGTGTGTGTATATATATATATGTATATATATATATATATCCTTTAAACACCTATGTATATTAAAGATGTGTAATAAAATCAAGATTGCTAAGTTATGTTGACTTCTTACATGATATCATTTAAGTTAGGGAAAAAATTCAGTTTGAGAGACAGATGAAGAATATATCTCCATCTTAGTTTATGGCTTAGGACTATAATCTGGACACTGATTTAAATTAACAACAACAACAAAAAGTAGTCATTAAATGATATTTCCAGGAAGAGAACATGTTAAAGTTTATTAAGTATTAAATACAGAATAGATTTGCATTATTTCCTTTACCATAATGAGAAAAATAATGTATTAAGACATAAAATTTAATTTTATTTATCCAGTAATGCCATGCTTGAAATGAACCATATTGATAGTAAAACAAATTACCATAGTCACCTTTCATTGAAAATGTTCTTTTTTAATATTTTTTAAAGTTGTAGATGGAAACATACCTTCAGTTTATTTATTAATTTTTTGTGGTGCTGAGGATCGTACCCAGTGCCTTATATGTGCGAGGCAAGTTTTCTGCCAATGAGCTACAATCCCAGCCTATGTTCTTTTCTAATTATTCATAGCATCTTTCAATGATTTGAGAAGAATTAAACTTTTAGTAGTTAGTAGTTACATTATGGGCAATTTACCTTATTCTCATATTATTTATGATTACTGTCAAACTTATAGCATATCAGAAAAAAATATGAATCTAAAAGTATGTTTTTAAATTATACATGTATACTTAATCTTATAGAATGAAATAGTTTGCTATTAATAACAGAATACTATAATTTCTTAGGGAATAAGTTAAATAAAGCATATGATGATAGTATATCATATTTTTACACATTTGTTTTCTTATATTTTTCAAATCTCCTCTTTGTGTAACAGCTATTATATAGACATTCTAAACTAGCTGTATAGAATGTAAAGGGAGTTGATGATGCTTATAAAATGTAAGTGAATAATTTTTAAAAATTATATTTACCTGGTAATAACATATAAGATGACTTTAAACTAGATCTTGGTGTATGAACTTTTACTATTCAAACTCTGTTTGTAATGCTATAAAGATTTCTAATTTGAAATAGTTTATTTTCATTTTAATGTAGCCATATCTATCCTAAAAATGTGATTTTCTAACTATTTTTTCCTGACATGATCATTTTACTTTTAAGAATTAATCTTTGAGAATTGCTTGAAAATATCACATGCATATATTCATCACAAAATTACCCTGATAATCAGAACTGAAAAAAAACCTGAATACTCAAAAATAGAGAACATACATATATAATGAGACTTGGGTTGGATGAAATACAATGAACCACTTATAAGTATACTTGCAAAGAATATTAAGCAAAACAAAAATTATCAGGGATGATATTATGTGACTAAAAGTAAAGAATGAGGGCTCTTTTGGAGGCTCAGTAGTACACCACTTGCCTAGCATGTGTGAAGCACTGGGTTCGATCCTCAGCACCACATAGAAATAAATAAAGAAAATAAAGGGTTATCAACAACTAACTAACTATATATATATATATATATATATATATATATATATATTTAAAAAAAGTAAAGAAAGAATTTTATCTATAAAACTACAAGAATATAAATTAAATGATGTCATTAAATGGCTCAAAGATTATATGGAAAACACTCAGTTAAAATGTATTTTTGTACAAAAAATAGTAATTGAAATAAAAATAATAATTATACCACTGGTTATTACTTTGTTTACATTAGAAAAAAGGTTAAAGTATATTAATTGATGTTAAAAAATATTTTTTGACTAAAAATATTCTAAATATAGTAAAACATATTTTAATGTGGAATCTTCTAGCTTCTTTTTATTTATATTTTTTTTATTGGTTGTTCAAAACATTACAAAGATCATGATATATCATCTTTCATACATTTGACTCAATTGGGTTGTGAACTCCCATTTTTACCCCAAATACAAATTGCAGAATCACATGGGTTACACACTCACATTTTTACATAATGGCATATTAGTGACTGTTGTATTCTGCTACCTTTCCTATCCCCTACTATCCCCCCTCCCCTCCCCACCCATCATTCCTCTCTACCTCATCTGCTGTTGTTCAGTTCTCTACCTTGTTCCCCCCCTTCCCCCTCACATCCTCTTCTATGTAATTTTGTGTAACATTGAGGGTCTCCTACCATTTCCATATGCTTTCACTTCTCTCTCCCTTTCTCTCCCCTCACTCGTCTATGATTAATGTTAATCTTTTCCTCATGCTCTTCCTCCCTGTTCTGTTCTTAGTTGCTTTCTTTATATCAAAGAAGACATTTGGCATTTGTTTTTTAAGGATTGGCTAGCTTCGCTTAGCATAATCTGCTCTAATGCCATCCATTTCCCTGCAAATTCTATGATTTTGTCATTTTTTATTTCTGCGTAGTACTACATTGTGTATAGATGCCACATTTTTTTTATCCATTCATCTATTGAAGGGCATCTAGGTTGGTTCCACAGTCTAGCTATTGTGAATTGTGCCGCTACGATCATTAATGTGGCAGTATCCCTATAGTACGCTCTTTTAAGACCCTCAGGGAATAGTCCGAGAAGGGCGATGGCAGCGTAAAATGGTGGATCCATTCCCGGCTTTCCCAGGTATCTCCATACTGCTTTCCAAATTGGCTGCACCGATTTGCAGTCCCACCAGCAATGTACAAGAGTACCCTTTTCCCCACATCCTTGCCAGCACTTATTGTTGTTTGACTTCATAATGGCTGCCAATCTTACTGGAGTGAGATGGTATCTTAGGGTGGTTTTGATTTGCATTTCTCTGACTGCTAGAGATGGTGAGCATTTTTTCATGTACTTGTTGATTGATTGTATGTTCTCCTCTGTGAAGTGTCTGTTCAGATCCATGGCCCATGTGTTGATTGAGTTATTTGTTATCTTATTGTTTAATTTTTTGAGTTCTTTGTATATTCTGGATATTAGGGCTCTATCTGAGGTGTGAGGGGTAAAAATTTGTTCCCAGGATATAGGCTCTCTATTCACCTCTCTTATGGTTTCTCTTGCTGAGAAAAAGCTTTTTAATTTAAGTAAGTCCCATTTATTTATTCTTGTTATTAACTCTTGGGCTATGGGCATCCTATTAAGGAATTTGGAGCCCGACCCCACAGTATGTAGATCGTAGCCAGCATTTTCTTGTATCAGACGCAGTGTCTCTGGTTTGATATCTAGCTCCTTGATCCATTTTGAGTTAACTTTTGTGCATGGCGAGAGAAAGGGATTCAGTTTCATTTTGTTGCATATGGATTTCCAATTTTCCCAGCACCATTTGTTGAAGATGCTATCCTTCCTCCATTGCATGCTTTTAGCCCCTTTATCAAATATAAGAAAGTTGTAATTTTGTGGATTGGATTCTGTGTCCTCTATTCTGTACCATTGGTCCACCTGCCTGTTTTGGTACCAGTACCACGCTGTTTTTGTTACTATTGCTTTGTAGTACAGTTTGAACTCTGGTATCTCTATACCTCCAGATTCACACTTCCTGCTTAGAATTGCTTTTGCTATTCTGGGTCTTTTCTTTTTCCATATGAATTTCACTATTGCTTTATCTATTTCTATAAGAAATGCCGTTGGGATTTTAATTGGTATTGCATTAAACCTGTAGAGAACTTTGGGTAGTATCGCCATTTTGATGATGTTAGTTCTGCCTATCCATGAACAGGGTACATTTTTCCATCTTCTGAGATCTCCTTCTATCTTTCTCTTTAGGGTTCTGTAGTTTTCATTGTATAAATCTTTCACCTCTTTTGTTAGGTTGATTCCCAAGTATCTTATTTTCTTTGAGGATATTGTGAATGGAGTGGTTTTCCTTATTTCCATTTCAGAGGTTTTGTTGCTGATATACAGGAATGACTTTGATTTATGCGTGTTGATTTTATAACCTGCCACTTGCTGAATTCATTTATTAACTCTAGCAGCTTCTTTGTAGACCCTTTTGGGTCTGTTAAATATATTATCATGTCATCCGCAAATAGCGATACTTTAATTTCTTCTTTTCCTATTTTTATGCCTTTAATTTCTTTTGTCTGTCTAATTGCTCTGGCTAGTGTTTCAAGAACTAAATTGAATAGAAGTGATGATAGAGGGCATCCCTGTCTTGTTCTAGATTTTAGAGGGAATGCCTTCAGTTTTTCTCCATTTAGGATGATGCTAGCCTGAGGTTTAGCATATATAGCTTTTACAATGTTGAGGTAAGTTCCTGTTATCCCTAGTTTTTCTAGTGTTTTGAACATAAAGGGATGCTGTACTTTGTTAAATGCTTTTTCTGCATCTATTAAAATGATCATATGGTTCTTGTCTTTAAGTCTATTGATGTGGTGAATAGTATTTATTGATTTCCGTATATTGAACCAGCCTTGCATCCCAGGGATGAATCCTACTTGATCATGGTGTACAATTTTTTTTATATGCTTTTGTATTCGATTCACCAGGATTTTATTGAGAATTTTTGCATCCAAGTTCATTAGAGATATTGGTCTGTAGTTTTCTTTCTTTTAAGTGTCTTTGTCTGGTTTCAGCATCAGGGTGATGTTGGCCTCATAGAATGAATTTGGAAGATCTCCTTCTTTTTCTATTTCTTTAAATAGCTTGAAAAGTATTGGTATTAATTCTTCTTTGGAGGTTTTATAAAACTCCGCTGTATACCCATCCGGTCCAGGGCTTTTTTTGGTTGGTAGTCTTTTGATGGCTTCTTCAATTTCTTCCTTTGTTATTGGTCTGTTTAAATTGTGTGTGTCTTCCTGACTCAATCTGGGCAGATCGTATGACTTAAGAAATTTATCGATATCTTCACTATCTTCTATTTTATTAGAATATAGGGTTTCAAAATGCTTTCTAATTATCTTCTGTATTTCTGTAGTGTCTGTTGTGATATTGCCTTTTTCATCCTGTATGTTAGTAATTTGAGTTCTCTCTCTTCTTCTCTTTGTTAGCATGGCTAAGGGCCTGTCGATCTTATTGATTTTTTCGAAGAACCAACTTTTAGTTTTTTCAATTTTTTCAATGTTTTTTTTTGTTTCAAGTTCTTTGATTTCTGCTCTAATTTTAATTATTTCTTGTCTTCTACTACATTTGCTGTTGTTTTGCTCTTCCTTTTCTAGGTTTTTGACGTGTAGTGTGAGTTCATTTATTTGTTGGTTTTTTCTTTTTTTGAGGAAATAACTCCAAGAAATGAATTTCCCTCTTAAAACTGCTTTCATTGTGTCCCATAGATTCCGGTATGTTGTGTCTGTATTGTCATTTGTCTCTATGAATTTTTTTAACTCCTCCTTTATGTCTTCTGTAACCCATTGATCATTCAGTACCATATTGTTCATTTTCCATGTGATGTAGGATTTTTCCTTCCTTATTTTATCATTCATTTCCAGTTTCATTCCATTATGATCAGATATGGTGCATGGTATTATCTCCATGCCTTTATATTTACTAAGAGTTGCCCTATGGCATAATATATGGTATATCTTTGAGTAGGATCCATGTGCTGCTGAGAAGAACATGTATCCACTTGATGATGGTTGATATATTCTATATATGTCGGTTAAGTCTAGGTTATTGATTGTGCTATTGAGTTCTATAGTTTCTTTATTCAGCTTTTGTCTAGAGGATCTGTCTAATGGTGAGAGCGGTGTGTTGAAGTCACCCATAATTATTGTGTTGTAGTCTATTTGACTCTTGAACTTGAGGAGAGTTTGTTTTATGAACGTTGCAGCTCCATTGTTTGGTGTATACAAATTGATAATTGTTATGTCTTGTTGGTAGATGGTTCCTTTTAACAGTATATAGTGTCCTTCTTCATCCCTTTTGATTAACTTAGGTTTGAAGTTGATTTTATTAAATATGAGTATGGTCAATCCTGCTTGCTTCCGAGGGCCATGTGAGTGATATGATTTTTCCCAACCTTTTACCTTCAGCCTGTGTATGTCTTTTCCTATCATATGAGTCTCCTGAAGGCAGCATATTGTTGGATTTGTTTTTTTGATCCACGTTACTAGCCTATGTCTCTTAATTGGTGAGTTTAGGCCATTAACATTTAAGGTTACAAATGAAATATGATTTGTACTTCCAGTCATGTTTATTTATTTATTTATTTTAGTTTGGCTAGTTTTTACTTTTTGGTTATTTTCCTCCCCCTTTACTGAGATACCTCCTGCTGTTAGTTTTGGGCACTATTATTCAATTCCTCTTCTTGTAGTATTTTGCTTAAAATGCATTGCAGTGTTGGTTTTCTGGCTACGAATTCTTTTAGCTTTTGTTTATCGTGAAAGATTTTAATTTCATTGTCAAATCTGAAGCTTAATTTTGCTGGATACAGTATTCTTGGTTGGAAACCATTATTTTTCAGCGTTTGAAATACATTGTTCCAGGATCTTCTCACTTTTAAAGTCTGTGATGAAAAATCAGTCGTTAACCTAATTGGTTTACCCCTGAATGTAATCTGCCTCCTTTCTCTCGTAGCTTTTAATATTCTCTCCTTGTTCTGTATGTTGGCTATCTTCATAATTATATGTCTTGGAGTTGGTCTATTATGGTTTTGAATGTTTGGGGTCCTGTAGGCTTCCAGGATTTGGCAATCCATTCCATCTTTCATCCCTTGGAAGTTTTCTAGAATTATTTCATTTAATAGGTTGTACATTCCTTTGGTTTGATTCTCTATGCCTTCTTCTATCCCGATGACTCTCAAATTTGGTTTTTTTATGACATCCCATATTTCTTGAATAGATTGCTCGTGGGATTTAAGCATCTTTTCTGTGTTGACTATATTCTTTTCAAGTTGATAAACTTTGTCTTCATTATCTGATGTTCTGACTTCTACTTGATCTAGTCTATTTGTAATATTCTCGTTTGAGTTATTAATTTGGTTTATAGTTTCCTGCATTTCTAGGATTACTGTTTGATTTTTTTTAAGATCTCTATCTCCTGGTAAAGCTTGTTCTTTGTCATTTGAATTTGTTTGTTTAATTCATGTTCATAATACACTTTTATTGCTTGGACTTGGTGTCTCATGTCTTCTCTAATTTCCTTTCCATCTGAGTTAAGTATGCCTTGAGTTCTTTCCCTATCCCTGTTTCTGATGCTTCTAGGTCCTCCTGTAGAATTAAGTTGTCCTGCATTGTTTGTATTCCTTTTTTCCCTTGTTTTTTCATGATGTTCACGCTACTTTCCAGCTCTATTTGATTGCTGTGTTTATGCTCTCTTCTATAAATTTGTTTTGGTTTTTTATATCTCTGTTGTCTCTCCTTTGTGTTGGTATACTATGCTTGCTAAAGTGGATGCCGCTGGGAAGGAATTCCGACGACCGAGCTCTAGTGACGTCACCTCTCTGCTATGGCTGGCCCCAGGCTCCTTACTGAAGTGTCCGAATGGAGGGGTGGGACTGGACTGTCTCTCGTTGGTTTCAGCTACCAGACACCGGCAGCCGGGCGGTCTCCAGCCGCCCAGTTGCGCTGGCAGCCTGCAGGCGATTGGTTGCCGGCGAGCATGCGGTTTCCAGCTGCTCAGTCGCAGGGGCAATGGGTTAGCTGTCGCCGGTGGGTGTGCGGTCTCCAGCTGCCCAGTCACAGAGGCAACGGGCCGGCTGTCGCTGGTGGGCAGGCGATCTCTAGCTGCCTAGTTGTGTGGTAAGTCGCCGGCGGGCAGGCAGTCTCCAGCTGTTCAGTCGCAGGGGCAAAGGGCAGGCAGTTGCTGGTGGGCGGGGAATCTCTAGCTTCCCAGTTGTGCGGTCGGTCGCCGGCAGGGGGCAGACTCCAGCCGCCCAGTCTCACGGGCGGCGGGTGGAGTTTCGCGGGCGGGCGTGCGTTCTCCGGCCGCGCAGTCGCGAGGGCCTGGCCTCTAGTCCCCTGGTTTCTCCTGCTAGTCCTGCTTTCTCCTGCTAGACCAGATTTCCCCTGAGTGATGCCTCTCGGCAGTTCAAACTGTACTCTGGGCCTGCCGTTTGTTGGTCGTGGAGGATGGCTATTGGGAACCCCCCCCCCCGCACTCTATTGTTTTGATTTTTTCCGCTTGCCCCTCCCCCCGTGCTGGCAATACAGGTTTCGTTTTTCCCACTGATGGGAGGGATAGTTGAAGGTCGGGTGTGTCTAGTTTTCCCCATGTCTTTATGCAGGCTTGCTCTGATAATCCCTCCCCCGGAGAGCCTAGGAGAGATTTTAGGTGAATTCTCCGCTGTATGGGAGATGAGCTGAGTATCACGCACCTGTTTTATTGTTGCAATCTGTCAGAGAGTGGCGGTGGTTACTTCAGCTCTCCAAGATGGTGGCCGCTGGTTTCCTTGGTGGAGTTTCCGTTGTGGGGGATAGAGCTGTCCAATTTCCTTCCCCGTCTGAAATCTCGAACTCAGCCAGGGGCTCTGTGAGTGCTCAGGCAGCAAGATTCCACAGAATCTGCAGCAATCTCTCTGCTTGCTGGTCGCTTCTCGGCGGCTCCCAGTCAGCCCGGATCTCTGGTTGCACAGTTGGCTCGTGTATGAGACTCAATTACCGGACCTCTGTGCTGGAAATCCTTCCTCTAGGTTTCGGTGCACCCCCATTTTTCTGTAAGTTCCTAACAAGATAGTTTTTTGTCGTTCTAACTCGTTATTCACCTGCGCTTTACACCGGGTGTGATGCACTCTATTTGCGGCCATCTTCGTTAGTCCCTCTTCTAGCTTCTATTAAGGGATAATATTTAGTTGTGTTTGACTTCATACTTTTTCATAATATCTATAGTTTAATTTTATTATGAAAATGTTTACAATTGTTGATATATTTTATGGATTGTTCTTATCAAATGCAATTAATTATATATTACCAATTAACCTAGAAATCAGATATATGTGTTTTCATAATTCTTTAATTTGAAAATGGAAAATAATATGAAAGAGTTTTAAGTCAAGATTTGGAAATCAAAATACATTTTTCTCTAGAAACTAAGTTACAAAAAGTCTATCTAAATAAAATCAAAGTAATATATACTAAAGCTAGATTATGTAGTCATACTGCTATATGCTCAAATACAGGTTCTGCCACTTATTAGTTGTTTAATTGTGAGCATATGAAAATAGACAATAACAACAAAGTCTCAAGTTTGCATTTTAGAATTAAATAAAATTTGCATTAGAATTATCTATAATACTATTATCTAATTAATCCTAGAATAGATGAGATAATTTGTCATTTCATTGTTAGGTTTAGGCCTTATTTTTCACTAAAATTGACTTAAAAGTATGAAAGGCAACATGTTTAAAGTATTTGGTAAGAGACAATATTGTTAAACACTCTGAAGACTTCGAAATGATGGAAATATACTATTATTTGAGAATTATAGAAGAAAAATTTTACAAGCATATACATATAAATTAAACAACTCAAATGAAAATGATCCCTCCTCAAAAACAAACTTCCATTACTCACTCAGTATGTTTTAAAGACTCCCAGAATAAATCTCTACACCCAGGGGGTTTCATTGGAGAATTCCAAAGAAGAATCAAAAACAATTCATAAAATGTTTCATAAAATGAAAGTGAACAGAACATTTTCTAATTTATGTATGAAATAATTATTTCTGATATCAAAATAAGAATAGAGTATATAAAAAGAAAATTATAAATCAATATGTCATGAATATATACACAAAAATCCTTTAAAATAGGCAAATGGAACATATTAATCAATGAAAAGTTATTAAATATCATGATCAAATACACTTTACTTAAAATTTTTAAATTAATTAATGTAACCTATCATATTACCAGACTTAAGAAGAACAGTCACAGGAACATATCATCTGATGCAGCAGAATAGTTTATGAATTTAATATCCATTTATAATTTTAAAAACTTTCATAAAAATAGGAATAGAGGAGAACTTTCTCAACTTGATAAATTCATCTGCAAGGAACACACAAGTTCCCCTTGCAGGGAAATGAGAGTGGAGTGGACAACCATCTTCCTCAGCTTTTGGTGGTACTTTACAATCAGCATCTGTTTCACCTCACCCAAATTTCTGAGGATATTGCTACAGCTGAAATATCAGGGGATACTTGGGAATGACTGTGAGGGGTGGCAGTGAGGGATGTCAATACCTTCCACACAGCAGGAATTACCAAGTTTTCTAGTGGTCTGCTTTATCTAAAGCTCCAGCAGAATTCTCTGTGTATTACCTCAACAAACTTCCTGGCTACTAGGTAACCAAAACTGCTTTTACTGCCAATGTGTTCACTGTCATAGATCCCAATGGATCACCTTGTAGAAGACTCCAACAGTTTTTGCCACTAAGATGATCAGAAACTTGGATGATCACAGTTGAATGTCTGTCTGCTTTATCACTTAAAGCCCAAGGTAGTTTGTTGTTGTTGTTGTTGTTTGTTTGGTTGGTTGATTGGTTGATTGGTTAGTTTGTTTTGTTTTGTTCTGCTTTTAGTCTTTGCAACCTCCACTCACCACAACTCCCACTCCCTCCTAAGGCAACCATTTAAGCTGTTGCAACCTCATGCTCAAAGCCAGGCATACAGCACAGCAGCTTTCAGTCTCCAGATTCATGAGTCATCACCCCCTGCCTTTTACCATTTCCCCAGAGCTGGCCTAGTTGCTACTGCCACAGGAACATCAGCCCAAAAACTCAGTGCTTCAGTCTTCCACAGTCTTTAAGAGCCTGAGGGAAATATCCTCCTCTCTCCCTACTTCTTGCGGCTAGTCCAGCTATTGCCAGCGTGGTCATCCTGACCCCAGATTCAACTGCAAACACCATATATGTGTTTATCAATTGCCCCATGCCCCTTGCCACAAACCTTGCCCCAAATTGTTTCTTGCTATGACGTGTTGCTGTTATGGTGAGATTAAAATAAATCACCAAGTCGATATTAATGCAAGGAATGAAGCTACCTTTTTTGCTGGGCTGGTGCGATGGGAGGCAAACTGCAAGTCTGCACTTGCACTCTCTAAGAGTCAGAGCAAATTTTTTATGGGTCGCAAGTAAAACATATCAGTTCATTAATCATAAGTGTTTGTTACTATGATTTAATACCATAAAAAATAATCATGAGATCTACAATCATAATCAGAAGGGAATGGGGTCAAAATGACACTAGTTGAGTATAATTTAAAGAATGATTACTTTTGCTTAAACAAACACTAGCATTCTATGCAGTTAGAGTATATCGCCCAAGAAAAATGGGAACCAGAGAGAAAAATTTTATATTTTATAAGAAGTGCCATTTTATGTTGCTATATATGCCATGCTAAGCAACTGATGATAGGTAAAGAGCAGGGGAATTTCCCATGGAAGAAGCATTTCCCACATGATATGGAGTCTTAAGGTAACATGGAGTTTTTTGGTCATGGCCCATATAGTCTGGCACATAACATTGCCACTACAAAGAGATCTGCAGCTGAGGTTCCCAGCGACTTTTTCAGCCGTAACTTTTCATATCTCTTGTCACCAAGGAGCATGTTGTCAACATTGTGAACTCAACCACACAGGCCAATGGGAGACTCATGACTTCTGGGACTGGAAGCTACAACTCTTCCATACCTGATGACCTAAGCCACTTGATTGAGAGACTGAATATAACATTGCATGTTCTCTCTCAGTGGCAGTGAAGTTATTTCTTTATTAAAGCCAATCCATGAAGTCTGGAAGAAGCAACTGCTTCAAATGTGACTACACTTTTACAAGGTCTCAACAGTCACTAAATGTCAGAACAACATGACACCCCCAAAGAAACACAGTAAAACTGCCAGTAACAAATCCCAAAGAACTATAGATACAGGAACTTCCAGACAAAGAAATCCAAGTAATTGCTTTCAAAAATTTCAGTGATTTGCAATGTAAGCTAAGAATAAATAACTTAAAGAAATCAGAAAAAATACAAAAATACAATGAATAGGTGACAAAGAAAGCATACATGAAAAAATCACAGAAATATTAGAGCTGAAGAACACAACAACTGAAGTTAAAAAGTGCAATTTGGAACTTCCATAGCAGGCTAAATAAAGTAGAAGAAAGGATAAGCAAGTTCAAAGGCATAACATTTGAAATAATACTGAGCAAAGATAAAAAAAGGAAAAAAGAGTGAAAATGAATGAAGAAAGTCTACAGGATATTTGGAACATTATCAAAAGAGCTAAATCCTACATAATAGCAATAATAGAAGAGAGAGAAAGTGACAGGAGTTTAATTTAAATAAATCATGGCTGAAAACTTTCACAAACTGCTAGAGGCATAGACATCCATGTATATAAAACTCAAAGGTCTCCAGTTTTGGTCTACAGGTGACTTTACCAGGGCACATTATATTCAAAATCTCAAAAATCAAAGAAAATGAAAAATCTGAAGGCGATCATAGGAGCATAAAATATACAAGGGCATACAAGGGCATCTGAAAAACTCCAATGTATACTACAGTGAAAACTTTGCAGGCAGGAGTGGCTTTCCTAGACAAATTAAAGCTTAAGGAGTTTGATTGCATTTAACCTATCTTAAAAGAAAAGATAAAGGGAATACTTAAGATGAAATGAAAGCTGGGGTTGTGGCTCAGTGGTTGAGTGCTTGCCTCCCATGCATGAAGCACTGGGTTTGATCCGCAGCAGCACATAAAAACTAAATAAATAAATAAAATAAAGACATTGTGTCCATCTACAACTAAAAATATAAAACAAAATAAAAAAAGGAAATGAGAGGTTGCTAATTAGTAAGCAATCCTTCTTAGTCTGTTCAAAAAAAAAAAATTAGAGGGAACCAAAAATCATTGTATAAGGCCAACATCATCCTGATACCAGAGGAAAAAAATATGTGTAATGACTATAGATACAAAAATCTCAATAAAATACTAAACTCATTGAACAACACATCAAAATATTATATGTTATGAAACAGTAGGATATATCGCTGACATGCAAGTGTTGTGGTAACATATTCAAATCAATCAGTGTGAAGCACCACATATAGAAAAATGTTGGGTTGGGGTTTTGGTTCAGTGGTAGAGCTCTTGTCGAGTGCACATGAAGCACTGGGTTCAATCCCCAGCACCGCATTAAAATAAATAAATAAAACAACTAAATACACAAAATAAAGGTATTGTAAAATAAAAAGTAAAGAAAATACATGATTATCTCAATACATGGAGAAAAATAATTTAACAAAGTTCAACATCCTTTCTTGATTAAAACTGTCAACAGCCTGGTCATGAGCATATTCCTGTAAACTTTGCTTCGTGAAAGGCTGAGATAGAAGTATCAAAAGCTTTAGGACAGTCTGGGCAACTTAGTGAGACTCTGTCTCAAAAAAAGGGGAGGGGATAGGTTATTGTAGCTTAGTGGTATTGTGCTACTGGGTTCAGTCTACAGTATCATTCATAAAGAAAGAAACAAAGAAAGAAATACCTCTTTACAATTTAGATAGAGAAGGACATGTCCATATAATAAAGACCATTTGTAACTAGTCCTTATCATAATCAATGGGGAAAACTGAAAGCTTTTCTCCGAGATTTAGGAGAAATCAAGGGTGACCACTATTGCCACTTCTATTAAAGATAGTACTGCAGAACAAATTACAAAACAAAGGAAGTGAACTTATCATTATTTCCAGAAGACATGATACTACAGATAGAAAATTCTAGTATCCACACTCATGCATGAATACACACAGATACACAAAACATAGTTAAAACAAGTAAATGAATTCATTAGAGTTGAAAATATAAAATAATCCTATAAAATCAATTGTAGTTTTTACAGTAAAAATGATTTATCTCAAACATTATCTCAAATCAAGAAAACAACCTAACTTATATCATCAAAAGTAATACTTATTTTTTTAAAACATTTATTCTTTAGGTGTAGATGGACACAACACAATGCCTTTATTTTTTTTATGTGGTGCTGAGGATCGAACCCAGGTCCCACACATGATAGGAGAGCACTCTACTACTGAGCCACAATCCCAGCCCCCAGTGATAAATATTAATACATTTTAAAAGAAGATGAAAGAACTATACAAACATATAAAATGTTGATGAAAGAAATTGAACAGATAAGTAACTGAAATAATAGCTCATGCATTGAAAGACTTAATATTGTTAAAATATTTATACTGCTCATATTGATTCATAGAATCAATGTGATTCCTAATAAACTTTCAAAGGCACTTTTCAAAAAAATGTAAAATAATTCTAAAATTTGTTTGCAATCACAAAAGACCCTAAATAGTCAAAGCGATTTTGAGAGACATAAAATTGTTTCAGGCATCATAAATCTTGATTTAAATTATATTACAAAATTAAAGTAATGAAAACAGTATGACATGGATAAAAGTGGACAACAAACTATGGAACAGAATAGAATACCCCAGAAATAAACTTATTCATATGTAGCCAACAATTTTTTTTAAAGAGAGAGAGAGAGGTGGAGGGACAGAGAGAGAATTTTAAAATTTATCTTTTAGTTTTCGGTGGACACAACATCTTTGCTTATATGTGGTGCTAAGGATTGAACCCTGGCCGCACGCATGCCAGGCGAGCACGCTACCACTTAAGCCACATCCCCAGCCCCCCAACAAATTTTTAAAAATGCCAAGAACACACAATGAGAGTTGGTAATATCTTAAATAAATTGTGACAGGAAAACTGGATATACATATAGGCATGAATTAAATTAAAATATTACACCACACAATTATGTCAACAAAAAGTTGATGAAAGACTTAAAATTTATGGAACTGGGGAACTTCATGTTCAATGAAATAAATTACACTCAATTTTCTCTTATATGTGGAGGCTTTAGGGGAAAAAAGAGCAACAACAACAACAACAACAAAATATCCCACAAAAATAGAAGGATAGATCAAAAGACAAGAACACAGGGGTCGGGGAGGGAGGAGGAGAAGGAAAAGAGAGGTAGTGGGGATAAATTAGAGCAAATTATTCTCTGTGTATGTATGAATATGTCACAATGAGCTCCATTATTATGTGTAGTTATTATATAGCATTGGAGAATAGAAAGAAAAAAGAAAACAAAAATCTGAAATCATAAAATTTCTAGAACAAAGCATGAGCAAAAACATACTGACATTGGTTTTGGGAAGTATATTTTTGGATTGTACCATAATCAAAAATAAACAAGTTGGACTACATCAAAATTAAATGATTTTGTATAGCCAAAGAAAAACCAAACTGAACACAGCCTATATATGAGGGAAAATACAAGAAAATCATATATCTGAGAAGAAGCTAAGATTCAAAGTAAACCAGGAACTCACAAAAATCAGTAACAAAAACCAAATAAATGAATACGCTGATTTTAAATGTGGTCAAAAAGGTTCGAATATACATTTCTCCACAGAATGCATAAAACTGGTTAGTATAAATAAATGTTAATTTCACTAGATATCAAGTTTGCAAATGAAAACTTAATGTAATGTCACTTCACACCTTTAAGGGTAGTTGTTATGAAAAAAAATGTTCAGGATACAAGAAATCTAAATCTGGGCTGGCTTATTGGTTGAGTGCTTGCTTAGTAATTCCAAAGCCCTGGGTTCTATCTCCAGCACTTTCAAAAACAAAATCACCTAGGGCAAATTGAAACTCTTTCTCATTGTCAACTGAAAGACTAAGCAGTCCAGCTGTTTTAGAAAACAGTATGTAGATCCCTCTAAAAAAAAATTAAAATGAACTGTCAAAAGATACAGCAACCTCATGTCTGAGAATTTTTCCAATAAAATCAAAATCAGGATCTTGAAGAGCTACTAGCATTTCTATGTTTATTGCAGGATTAATCATAGTAGGTAAAATGAGGAAACAATTTAAATGTCCATTAATGAATGGACAAAGAAAGCATTGCATATACATCCAATACAATGGAATATAATTTTGCATTGACAAATGGTGAAATTTGGCCTTGTGACAACATGGATGAACTTAGAAGAGATTATGCTAAGCAATATAAGACAGTCACAGAAAGATAAATAATGCATGATTCCACTTACAAGCTATAACTAAAATATTCAAATTCATGGAATAAAAAAGCAGAATGGAATTTACCAGGGGCTAAGAAGGGTAATGTGGAGTTACTTCATCAAAGGGCATTAAATTTTCGGGTTTTATTGGTCTCTTAAAATTAATTGAGAAGTTTGTGTTCCTCTCAAACTTTTGGAAAAGTTTCAGGAATAGCTTTAGAAATAAAGTTCTTAGGGGACCTCTTGGCCCACACCAGCAACAGCCAATTCCTCTCCCTCCATGCTGTCCCATGCTGCTTCTGTCTGATGGTGGTGTTTCTTGGCCAGCTGCAGGCAGAGCAGCTGTTGCCCCCGACATGTAACCCCTTGACCAAGCATGCTGCATTCTCTGGTTGCAGCCCCTCACTCTGCTGGGCTGTCTGGTTTTGCCTCCAACTATGAACTCAAGTCACCTTGGAGCTCTACTGCCTGCTGCTGGACAGTTTGAGAAATTTGTTAGGGTTCCTATAAGAAAAGTGCCAAAGTGGCCTTGAAGACTCTGAAGCTCAGAAACAAGTTTGTGCAAGTATTCCTTGAAGAAGAAAACCTCATGAAGACCTTTCAGCGTGACAAGCTGGTGAGACTCTACACCTTGGTTACTAAGAAAGAGCCCATTTACATCATCACTGAGTACATGGACAAGGGTGTCGCGACCCCTTGCCCGCAAGGAAGACGCAACTCAGGAATCTTCTTTCAGCAGTTTATTCAGGTCCTTGATACCTTTTCTTCTTTCAGCAGTTTATTCAGGCCTTTGTTTTGACATGTCTTTTAGCTTCTACTGCTACTCCTACTACTACTTCTACTGCTACTCCTACTGCCACTACTACTACTCCCGTGTGCCCCAGCCTTAATAAAGCAGATAAAGCCCCAATGCACAACTGCCACGTGGATTTTTCTCATAGGGTGCCAAGTCACAGCATGCCAACTCATTCTGATAAGGAGTTGTTTGTCACAGACTACAAGGGAAACCAGCGCCATCTTGTAATGGCGGCCACAGTTCACAGAAACGGCTCACCACACAAGGGCTGTTTGCGGGATTTTCTAAAGAGGGATGAAGGCGCATCAACTTTTCTGCTCAGTACTAACCTAGGAGTTGCCCATTTGTTTACTTTGAAATCTGATGCACCCTCAAGTTTATTTAAGAGCAGAGGCACATTACTCAGAAAGAGAGCAATGTGTCTGGTACATGAAGGAAATATATATTTGAATGATCCCAACTACTGAATTTTAATAGTTTCATCATGGTGTCTCTTAGTCATGTTGAGTAATTGACTTGTTTTACTCCTCAATATTGGTCAAGGGTGGTGTATTCTGAGAAGATCATGTATCATACAATCCAACATATGTAGCAAGAGATTTATACACATTTTAGGGAAGCACGATCTTTATAGTCTTTATTTTTATTTTACTTTTATTGGTGCATTATAATTATACATAATAGTGGGATTTATTATATCATTTTCTACATGCTCATAACATGATTTGCTCAATCTCCTTCCCCAGTACCTTCTTTTTCTCTCCCCCAATCCACTTACTCTACTGATTTCCTTCTATTATTATTATTCTAATTAGTAATGTGTGTGTGTGTGTGTGTGTGTGTGTGTGTGTGTGTGTGTGTAGGATTTATGGTATATTTGTACATGAACACTGAATAGGATTCAACATGGTATATTTGTACAAAAACATCCCGTTTTTTCCTCAGTACTTCCCTATGTCCTGTTCTCCTCCCTTCTGCTTGATCATCTTCCTTTATATTGTTGATCTCTCTTCCTTTTTCATGTGATTCCCTTTTATTAATCCTTTATCTCTTTTTCAGCTTCTGCATATGAGAGAAAACATTTAACCCTTGACTTTCTGAGTCTGGCTTATTTCATTTTGCATAATGTTCTCTAGTTCCATTTGTTTATGAGCAAATGCCATAATTTCATTTTTCTTTATTGCTGAGTGAAACTCCATCATGTATATACACCATATTTTACTTAATCATTCACCTGTTGATGGATACCTCGTTTGAGTACATGACTTGGCTATAGTGAATTGTGTTCCTATGAACATTGGGATACATGTAGCACTATAGTATGCCAATTTAAGTTACTTTGGATAAATACCATATATTATTTATTGAGTCTAATATGCTTGACTCCCCTCTTCTATTCTATTGGCCTATTATATTCCTTTCTTATTCCCATTTTTTCCTTGGGCCCTCTTTCATTTGAGAAATTGTTGAGGCTTTCTTGGTAAGATGAGATCAATGGAATGAATGGAACACACAAGGAAAGTACTTCAAGTCTGGTATGATTTGAATACATACTCTGAAATATTGTAGGCAGAGCTGGAATTCAACTTCGGGAGTAGAGTTTGTGTTCTGGCTCTGCTGTTCAATAAATAGCTGTACCACTTTCAAAAACAGCAAAACAAAAAAAATGGAAAGAAAAAAACAAAAAGAAAAGCAATAAAGTTTTGAAATGTTTGTGTGTGTGTGTTTGTGTGTGCACACAAGCACAAATTTATACAGAGAGAGGGAGAGTGAGAGAGCTAAGTTCAAAGTTCCTATGTCTGATATTTATTTTCTATGAAAAGGTCTATTCTTCTGTTTTATTTTTTTCTAGTCATATATTTCTTTCTCTCATGCTTAAACTTGTTTTTAGGAGAGGACATTATTTGAGTGATTTTGACAATATAGTTATTTTCAAATGAATCCTAAGTCACAAATATTTGATTCGGAACAGTTTTGAACATGAGTGTTTTGGATTGCTTATTGTACAAATTCATGGTTTTCCATAAATGATTCATAGAGGAAAAAGCAGTAGGTCTCTCTTTGTTATGTATTGAGGGACAAAATAAACCAGCTCAATTTCAAGCCCCAAAGGGTTTCTTTGTGATGTTTTAGAGTCTTTCACCTTGCATGCTGCCTGCTCAGGCCCATCAATGTATCCAAGAAGTGTATGTTATCACTTAATTTTGTTTACAGCTTAGAAATAGTGTTGACCTAGTTACTTTTCAATACCAAGATAAAGTGTTCTGTGTTGTCTGACAGGCAATGTATGTCAGAGGAATGGATATTTTTCTCACTGAATTACAGTTTTTCCTTCTTATACTTTCAAGTTTCTGAAAATCAATCTTTTAATAAAGAGGGAAATGTCTATTGTTGGTTTTTATAGTCTGAAAGGTCAGAACTACAGGTACCCTGAAAAAATGGAATTAAAAAAATTTAAAAAGCAATATAAAAATATACTGGGTTTGTACAGTACCTTTTGTGTCATATAATAATTATAGAAATACATGTCCTAAGCATTTCTTCTTAAAAATTTGACTTAATTATTATTTTAAGGTAAAATAGTCCCTCATGGTTGCAAATTCTGTTGCTTATTATTTTAATTATATGAACAATTAATAGCAGAATTTTAATCATTAAACTGTTAAGATTTATCACCACTATGATATTTTGTATTTAGAAAATTACATCTAAATGTGAAATGTTCATTATACTAGTTTAGGCTTTACTTAATTTTTATTAATAATTACTGACTGCATTTTTAATTTTGGACTATATATTTTTCCCATTGGTTTATCTCGGACTTTTTATTTTTTGTACCAGGGATTGAGCTCAGGGATGCTAAACCACTAAGACACATCCCTAGCTCCATTTTTATGTTTTATTTATTTATTTATTTATTTTAGTTGTTGATATACCTTTATTATATTTATTTAATGCAGTGCTGAGAATAGAATCCAGTGCTTCACACATGCCAGGCAAATGCGCTATTGCATTGCCACAGCTCCAGCCCTTATGTTTTATTTTGAGACAGTGTCTCACTAAGTTTCTCAGGGCCTGGCCATTTACTGAAATAAAAAGTGTTGTTCCTTCAGGTATAAATGATCCTTCTAAAATACAATATGGCTATTAGAGTTTGATTCTGGCCTGACTGAGTGGCAACTGCAAACATGTAGAGCTGGGCTAGAGGAGGTGTATCACACAGGCATAACCTGGAAGAGGTTGTCTTCCCTGAGGCCCTTACCCTACTCATTTCCTTCTCTCTGCTTCCTGGCTACCATGAAGTGAGTTGTTTTCCTTTGCTATGACCTTCAGCCATAATGTCCTGCTTCACCTTGAGCCCAGAGCAGTGGACTTGGCTACCTATGGACTGAGATCTCTGAAACTGTAAGAAAACTCCTCAAAGTATTTTTGTCAGGTATATTGGTCACAAAAATGAATAGCTCAGTAAAATAGCAATTGGCATTAGAAATGGGGTCATTGTTGTGACTAACCTGACTATGTGTTTCAGAAGCCTTGGGGAACAGTTTGTGGAAGGAATTTGTAAAAGTTTGAAGATGAAAGCTGGAAAAATATTGTTGAAAACAGGGATTCATGGGCAATTCTGGTGGAAGCTCAGAAGACCAGAACACAGACAATAAAAGATCAAGATTATGAGGTTTCAAAGGGAAATAAAGACTCTATTGGAAAGTGGACTAATGGACATTCATGCTAAATCTGGCAAAGAATTTGTATGTGTTTTGTCCATGTCCAGAGACCTTATATAGGGCTTAATTTTAAAGTGATAGACTAATAAATGTGGATGGGAAAATTTTAAGTCAGCATAGCATTCAATCGGTGGCAAAGATGTTTTTGAAAGTTTTAGCAAGTTTTACTCTGAGAATTGGAGGCAGAAAGCAGAGATGATGAATCTTAACTATTTTCAATTTGACTAGGAAAATGCTTCAAAAACTGGGGTCAAGAAAGATATACTTTTTGTAATCATTAATCTGAATTGTCAATTTAAAGGGATTAAGAAATGCCTAAGACTAAGAGGCTTCTGGACATCTCAATGATAATATTTCTAGGAATGATTGGCATGTGGGACAGTGAAGTGGACATCCACCCTAAGTACAGGCAGCACCATTCAAGGGGTTGGAGGATTGGATGAACAAAAAGTGGAAGAAAAAGGAAGCAGCATCAGATGCCAGCTCACAAGCTGGATTCTTCTTGAATGGGTTATTGATTGCTGCTTTAATTGCCTAAAGAATTTAGCCTCCAGCTTCTTCACTCTTCCACAGCAGACTCTGCCTGATGACTCTCCCAGAAGTATGCAAATAGCCTTTATGGGACTATCCAGCTTCTGGTTCTATAAGCCAATCTAATAATCCCATTCTTATAATTTTATAATCATGTAATAGTCCCATAAAAGATATTTGTAGACTATACAAATGGAGCAACAAATACCTGCTCAGTCTAAATAGCCTCAGCTACTGAGGCTTGGGAATGAGAGAGATTAATGATTACACCCCAGTCTGGTACCAAAGGCCCCAAAAACTCCTAGGAGAGTCATCTGGCAGAGTCTGATGTGGAAGAGTGAATACGTATGTATATGTGTGTACACACACACACACACACACACACACACATATATATATATATATATATATATATATATATATATATAATAAGCTGAGTTACAGAAACTGTTTGCTCATCTGAGTTTTGGGATTGTTTTGGCCCCATTTCTTTTTTCTATTCCCCTATTACTCCTTTCTGGAAAAGAAATGCATTTCTATGCTACTGTATACTGTATAAATGTAACTTGCTTTTATTTTAAATATATATAAAATAATATATATATATATATATATATATATATATATATATATATATATATATAAAATATTCATCCTGTTGGTTCTTTTCCCCTAGAGAACCTTCAACAATACACTTCCTAAATGAATTCTAGCCACTAAACAGATACTTAGCATTTTGAAACTTAGACAATAGGAAAGATGGCTGAGGAAGCACCTGGGTATGAGCCATATGATACCTATTAAAGGCTCAAGGATGTAGAAGGGAAAATTCTTTTTTAAATTTTTAAAAATATTTTTATTTTTTTGGGGGGGCATACCTGGAATTAAACTCAGGGGCATTAAACCACTGAGCAGCATCCCCACCCCTATTTAGTATTTTTTTAGAGACAGAATCTCACTGAATTGCTTAGCATTTCGCTTTTGCTGAGCACCTCACTTTTGCTGAGGCTGGCTATGAACTTGAGATCCTGCTGTCTCAGGTTCCTGAGCTGCTGGGATTACAGGTGTGTGTCATTGTGCTTGGTGGGAAAATGCCTTGATAAGAGATCACAGAGCACTCTATTTACAAAGGAGGTTAAAAAAAAAAGTAGCTTCACTGGCCACCTAAGCATTCAGAGACCCCAGGCATCATGATTCCAGGGGACCCAAGTTCTTTGTACAGTGATCACACACCCTGGCATCATGTACATGGTTCTGGTTCTATGGTCACAGAGGCTTCTACCAAGATTTTGAAGGAAAGCATTAGAGAAGAGGCAAAATGTCAGAGTTGGACTCCCTGTGGGCCGCCCTAGGGGTGGGGATGGGTGAAACTGTGAAGTGAAATCAAAGCTAGAATGGAGAGAAAGGAATTCAGAAATACCAGTAATGTGGACTGTCTGCCAAGAAAAGGTGCTAACTATGGAGAGAGAGAGGCTAAAAAATAGACTGTGTATGTTACTCCCAGTAGGACCAAAGGAACCAGATTGTCCAAGCCCATTGGAAAACACATAATGTAGTGGTGTCCCAGATATTATATGAGGAGTTATAAGTTGAGTTACAGAAACTCATTGCTTGTCTGGGTTTAGAACTTGTTTGGGCCCCATCCTTTTTTTACAATGCCCCTATTCCTCCTTTCTGGAAAAGGAATGCTTTTCTGTGATACTGTATAATGGATAAATGTAACTTGCTTTTAATTTTTATAGGGATTCAGTCAAGAATTGACTTTAACTGTCAGAGGAGAATTTATACTTGGATTTTTAGCAATGCTGGAATTGTTACTACTAAGGAACACTTGGAGATGAACTAAGTGCATATTGCATTGTAAAATGGTCAGGAGCCTGTGGAAGCCAAGGGAAAAATAAAATGGTTTGGATATGAAGTGTTACACAAATGCTCCTGAATTATTGCAGGAATGTTCAGAGATCAAATGATCAGATTATGAGAGCTCTAACTTAATGGGTCAATCTCAGTTTAAATGGACTCACTGGGTGGTAACTTTATATAGGTGGGGCATAGCTGGAGGAGATGTATCACTCTTGCATACCCTGGAAGGGTTCATCTTCCCTGAATCTCCCTCTCCCATTTTGTCTCTGCTTCCTAGCTACCATGAGGTGAGTTGTTTTCTTCTGTCATACTCTTCAACTCTGATGTCCTGCTTCATCCTGAACCCACAGGAATGGACGGGGCCAACTATGGACTGAGACCTCTTGAAACCATGATCCCTAAATAAACCTTCCCTCTTCTAAGTTGTCTGTCAGCAATTTTAGTCATAGCCTTGAAAATATGATGAAAAAATGCTCATAGAAGGGATACCATTGGTTAAGAATGAAGCAATCTTGGGCTGGGGATGTGGTTCAAGCAGTAGCACACTCGCCTGGCATGCGTGTCTGCCGAAAACTAATAAATAAATAAATATTAAAATTCTCTCTCTCTCTCTCTCTCTCTCTCTCTCTCTCTCTCTCTCAAAAAAAAAAAAAAAAAAAAGAATGAAGCAATCTCATAACTCTATGGTACCAAGAGTCCTACATCAATAGTGGAAATAACAACATTACTAATTAGTGAAGAAATATAGCACATATTTGAAAATCTCTTATGAAGATCAGTTAAAAGTATCAGATATGAGTTTGTAGCTTCTAAGAACAAACATGCTGAGCAGCATAAATCCAGAGAAGAAATTTAAAGAATCAGTTTGAACCATTGATGCAAATGGCAACCATTTCTACTGGTCTCTTAAAGAACACTAATGGCTTTCTGGAGCATAACCTGGTGTTTTCCAAGAAATCTCTATATACTCTTAATAATCTTTCTATTCTATTTATGCTTCCTTATGTGATTTCTTCTCTCTGGCAAGAGATTAAGAGATTCCTCAAAATTCCAAATATTTTACCTCCATAATTGATCTTAAGTATATAGGAAAGATCTCAATACTTTCAAGGGGATTTTGCTGATTGATTTTTAAGAGTTTCTCTATGACCTTCTTGCTTTCAGTGTCTGTGATGAAAAATCCGTTGTTAACCTTATTGGTTTACCCCTGAATGTAATCTGTCTCCTTTCTCTTGTAGCTTTTAATATTTTCTCTGTGTTCTGTATATTGGAAAGCATGCAATGGAGGAAGGATAGCATCTTCAACAAATGGTGCTGGGAAAATTGGAAATCCGTATGCAACAAAATGAAACTGAATCCCTTTCTCTCACCATGCACAAAAGTTAACTCAAAATGGATCAAGGAGCTTGATATCAAATCAGAGACTCTGCGTCTGATAGAAGAAAAAGTTAGCTCCTATCTACATATTGTGGCGTCAGGCTCCAAATTCCTTAATAGGACACCCATAGCACAAGAGTTAATAACAAGAATCAACAAATGGGACTTACTTAAACTAAAAAGTTTTTTCTCAGCAAGAGAAACAATAAGAGAGGTAAATAGGGAGCCTACATCATGGGAACAAATTTTTACTCCTCACACTTCAGATAGAGCCCTAATATCCAGAGTATACAAAGAACTCAAAAAATTAGACAATAAGATAACAAATAACCCAATCAACAAATGGGCCAAGGACCTGAACAGACACTTCTCAGAGGAGGATATACAATCAATCAACAAGTACATGAAAAAATGCTCACCATCTCTAGCAGTCAGAGAAATGCAAATCAAAACCACCCTAAGATACCATCTCACTCCAGTAAGATTGGCAGCCACTATGAAGTCAAACAACAACAAGTGCTGGCGAGGATGTGGAGAAAAGGGTACTCTTGTACATTGCTGGTGGGACTGCAATTTGGTGCGGCCAATTTGGAAAGCAGTTTGGAGATTCCTGGGAAAGCTGGGAATGGAACCACCATTTGACCCTGCTATTGCCCTTCTCGGACTATTCCCTGAAGATTTTAAAAGAGCATGCTACAGGGATGCTGCCACATCGATGTTCATAGCAGCACAATTCACAATAGCTAGACTGTGGAACCAACCCAGATGCCCTTCAATAGATGAATGGATAAAAAAAAAATGTGGCATCTATACACAATGGAGTACTATGCAGCAATAAAAAATGACAAAATCATAGAATTTACAGGGAAATGGATGGCACTAGAGCAGATTATGCTTAGTGAAGCTAGTCAATCCCTAAAAAACAAATACCAACTGTCTTCTTTGATATAATGAGAGCAACTATGAACAGAGCAGGGAGGAAGAGCAGGAAGAAAAGATTAACATTAAACAGAGACATGAGATGGGAGAGAAAGGGAGAGAAAAGGGAAATTGCATGGAAATGAAGGGAGACCCTCATTGCTATACAAAATTACATATAAGAGGTTGTGAGGGGAATGGGAAAATAAACAAGGAGAGAAATGAATTACAGTAGATGGGGTAGAGAGAGAAGATGGGAGGAGAGGGGAGGGGGGATAGTAGGGGATAGGAAAGGTAGTAGAATACAACAATTACTAATTGGGCATTATGTAAAATTGTGCATGTGTAACCAATGTGATTCTGCAATCTGCATTTGGGGTAAAATTGGGAGTTCATAACTCACTTCAATCTAATGTATGAAATATGATATGTCAATAGCTTTGTAATGTTGTGAACAACCAATAAAAAAAATAAAATTAAAAAAAAAGAAATTTCTGTCTTAAAAAAAGAGTTTCTCTTGATTATTAGATTTAAGGTGAAAATTATTCATTGCTTTTATTAGAATTATGCAATTGTACTGATTGTGTGATGGTACATCTTCCCTTTTCTGAAGGACTGTTTTGACAAATCTTATTTGGAGAGGGTCTTGTTTAACTAGAGCTTTGAGTTCTGTGCATATGTTTTCTTTTGTTCCATCAAATGATTGTACTTTTTTCACTCTTAGAGTTTAATCCCTGTCCTTCCTTCTGAAGATTTGTGGAGTACAACTTTACTTGACTCACCATACAAATACATGAGTGAATAAATAGAGCCATGTATGCAAAGTTTCCAAATGTCATTGCCATCCCTTGTAGTTGCTGGAGCCACAGGCCACTCCTCTGCAGCATGATGAAATGGGCACTGGGAAGTCCTGTTCTGTCTCTCAGCTGCAATGGCAGCAACCAAGCCTAGTAAAATCCTGGTTGTGTTGAAGCTTCCACTCATACACCACTTTCTGCCTCTGTAACTCTGTCAGCACCAATTGACTCCTTAGACTGGACACCAGACAGAAATTACCTGTCTTGTAAAAAACTGGTTTTATTTTTTTATTAACCAATGACTCTCTTTTGTGGGGTTCCCAGGTGGCAGCTACTGCTGTTAACAATGTTCACCCTAAGAAATATACAGGCTAGCCAGGCATGGTGGCACATGTTTATAATCCCAGCGGCTTGGGAAGCTGAGACAGAGTTCAAAGCCAGCCTCAGCAAAAGTGAGGTACTAAACAATTCAGTGAGACCCTTTCTCTAAATAAAATACAAAATAAGGCTGGAGATGCGGCTCAGAGGTTGAGTGCCTCTGAGTTCAACCCTGGGAGAAAGAAAAAAAGAAAGAGAGAGAGAAAGAAAAAAGAAAGAAAGAAAGAGAAAGAGAAAGAGAAAGAAAGAAAGAAAGAAAGAAAGAAAGAAAGAAAGAAGAAAGAAAGAAAGAAAGAAAGAGAGAGAGAAAGGCGCTAAAGTTTGACTGTTAGAGACATTAGTCTTGAATATTTGGTACTGAAAGTTTCTCCTTCCTGTAACTTGAAAAAGATTTAGCTAGGACTTGAACAAAGTTTCACAAGTAAATATTGGTTGTGCATAAATATTACCAAAATAAGTAAAGAGGAATAAACACATCTACTAAACTTACCACTTAGAATTAAATAAATACAAACAGAAGTTGATAGAATTGGAATGCCCTTCCAAAGTTCAAATTGAGTTTTTTAGATACATAGTATAGTTTGAAGGTATTGCTTAAACACATGTGATGTAGAAGGGATTAATTATAGGGACTGACCTTCATGGAGAGCAAAAGGGACTTTTTAATTTAATTTTAGATAATAATTATATTATAAAATAGTTGAAGAATGGATGATCAACAATTCTTTTTCTTCATCTATTTATTGTATTTCCTTCATATAAATTATGTTTATAAAGTTAAAAATAAAAAATATAAAAAAATATAAAAACTCCTATTAGGAAAACAAAAATTAGTCTTTAAAATGATTACATATAAGCCAAATACCTGTAATCCCAGCATCTCAGGAGGTTGAGGCAGGGGGATCAGGAGTTCAAAGCCAACCTTAACAAGTTAACAAGGCCCTAAGCAACTTAGTGAGACCCTGTCTCTAAAATATAAAATAAAATAAAAGAGGGTTGGTATGTGGCTCAGTGGTTAAGCATACCTGGGTTCAATTCCTGGTACAAAAAAAGGATAAAGAAATTACATATGAAAATGGGCATTTTACCTCTCAGTCTTTTAATAAAACTATGGTGTGAAGAAAGAAATGGAATCAAATAAAATTAAATAAAAAATAATCTGAAAATCATGTAGCTTGATAAAACTTAGGGAGCTATAGTATATCTAGTTTGTAGCAATAGGCTATAACATTTTAAAAAGACTCATTGATAGTAATGTAATTTAAAATAATGACAATGATAGTGGGACAGTTAGTCTTAAAATAGTTATATGTCTTTAGACAACAAATATAGTGCAATTATATTACAGGTTTTTTCAAAAGATATGGGTAATTGAAAACAGCTTCATATCAATAGTTATCCATTTTTGTCAGAGTTCACCCACACTGGAATCACCTGGAATGCTATTTAGAAATGAAGATACCATTTTTATTCATAAAAGAAGTTCAAGTAAACAATTAATATATAGTTAAAAGACTGGAATAAGTTATTTTCAGCACTCATGACTTAGAAACAATAATACTTAGAACATTCAAAGCACTCTTTGCAAATAAGCCATAAAATGATGGAAAATACAATATAAAAGTAATGTACAAACTTTGCAAACTATGAAAGAACCATCCACTGATTGAACAACAGGTACACAATATAGTACCTAAATTTGTTCATATCAAGAGAATGGGAAGTAAGCTGTAACTTGAAAAAGATTTAGCTTTTTCTATAATCACTTTTACCAGTGATTATAGAAAAATATTATAAACCTCAGTAATATTCAGAAAAATTAAAGGAACCCTGACACAAAACTTTAAAACTTTAGAGGGAAAATTATAAAGTAAGATTACTTCAAATATTAGTTGTTATTTGGAGAACTATAAACTCTCATTTTTAGTTAGTGAAAATTTAAAGGGTTGTGAATATTTTGGAAGTTATTATGGCAATATTTGACAAATCAAAAATGCTTATGATTAAGCAATTACATGTATGTGGGATAAATGCAAAAAGAAATAAAATGTAGCTCTGGCATATACTTTTCCTAGCATCAGATGCATATGTGTAAATAATGGTTCATAATTGTTTTCTTTCTGCTATTAACAAATATTTTATAAGTGCCAACAAGATTTTAATCTTCATGTTAACAACTAAATTTCCATAATGTAGAAGCAACTAGTTTTATCAGAAATAAAGTGTGAAATCAACCAGTTGTATTTAAAATACGGTCATTTGTTTTATTCAGAATAGATAATAATTTAATGAATCAAACCCCCTTTGTTGAAAATTCTAATGGCAAGTGGGAAATGGAAACAACAAAATGATATTTTCAGGTACTGTCAAAACTTCACAAAGGGGGGAATATACTCAAACAAACAGTAAAAACAAAATAAAGTTATCTACCAAAATGGTAACAAATAGATATTATAGTAAAATATACTGAAATATATATTTATATTTTTCTACATATTTTTTAAATATAATGTGGAATCTTATTAAATATGGGGAAGAAATCCAGGGCTACCCCACTATGGCATAAGAAAGCACAACTACACAACTATCTGGATCAAAGAACTTCTACCTAAAACAAATTGTATCTTGATACATTTTCTGATTATTTTTGCAAATTCAAGTAGTATCAATGTAGGATATTTATTTTTGCCCTCAAAAATGTAAATTCCAGTTATAGTTTCATAGTAACATTTTAAAACACACATAGATACCAAGGTATATTATCTTCACAAAAATTTTTTTATGAAATATTATCACTTCTGCTACAATTTATCAATATTTGTATAACAGGTTCCATTCAAATGTGATTGAATGGAATGGAAGCACAAATGACCAGTGATTATAGACACTACCACCATTCAAATGTGCTTGAAAGGATAATTTCCTTTCTTTATCAACTAATATTTTCTTAATCTATACATTTCTTGAGAATTATAATGTGTGGGAGACCAAGAACACAACATTTTAATAATCACACAGAAACAAAATCTATCAGTTAATAAATCCCCAACCCGTTAATTTATCTATATAAACAAGCTGATTCTAAAGTATTTATTGAAATGAAAAAGTTCCAGAAAAACAAATAAAATATCAAAAGAGAAAAAAATAGAGGACTTACACTATGTGATTCAGAACTTACTAGATATCTACAGTCATCAAAAACATGCAGTACTGGAGAAAGAATAAATGCATAGATCAATGGGATAGTAAAAGAGCCCAGAAATAAATCATGTAACTTGAATGATATTTGACCAAAAAAAAATGCAACTGAAAGTAGAAAGCACAGACCTTTTTAAAAAAACAGTGGTACAAAAAACTGAACTTTTACATAAAAATAAGGGTGAATCTTGCCAGGTGTGGTCGCACACACATGTAATCTCAGCCGCTTGGAGGCTGAGGCAGGAGGATAGTGAGTTCAAAGCCAGCCTTAGCAAAAATGAGGCACTAAGCAACTCAGTGAGACCCTGACTCTATATGAAATAGAGGGGCAGGGGATGTGACTCAGAGGTCAAGTGTCTTAGAGTTTACCCTCTGGTACACCCCTTCCCCCTCAAAAAAGAAAAAAACTAGAAAAGGCCTTACATCTTTCACAAAATTCAACATAAAATTGACCCATGGATCCAAATGTAAAATGCAAAGCTATGAAACTCCTAGAGGATAGCATAGGAGCATATATAGATGATCTTTGATTAGAGATTACTTTTAGCTATAATTCCAAGAGTAAAATGTATTAAAATTTCATGTTAGATTTTATTTAAATGAGAAATTTCTGCTCTGCAAAAGACACTGTCAGAGAAGGAATATATGCCTCATAATGGGAGAAAATCTTTGCAAACCCCATATCAGAAAAAGGGCTGGTAATAAATTTATGGATACTGAAATTAATATTTATCAATATTTGTATATGTAAAAAGAAAGAATTCATATTTCAATAAAAGGAAACTAAATTATCTAGTTAAAAATTACTAAAGATCTGAACAGACCCTTCACCAAATAAGTTATTCAGAGAGAAAATAAACAAAAGAAATTGTATACAACATTTTATTAGCACATTGCAAATTATCACAATGAGATACAAATACATACCTATTAGATTTATTAAAATCTAAGTAGCAATAAGAACACATATTCATCACTATTAGTTATACAAAAAAAGTTGTCATTTTGCAACAGTTTGACAGTTTCTTAAAATACTGAACATACTCTTACCATATGATCCAAGAACCACATTTCTTGATATTTATCCAAATGAGTTGATAACTTTCATCCATGAAAAAAATGAGTACAAAAATGTTTTAAACAGTTTTTTTTCCCCAATTGCCAAAATTTAAAGCAATCAAAATGTCCTTCACTAGGTAAATGTAAAAACACACTGTCATACATACATTTAATGAATAATCATACAGAGTTTAAAAAAAAAAAGAGCTTTCAAGCCACAAAAGATGTGAAAGAACTTCAAATAATGTTGTTAAGTGAAAGAAACAAACAAAAAAGGCTAAATATTATTTGTTTCTAAATATCTAACCTTCTCAAGACTGTTAAGGATCTGAAGATTTTATGAAATTTAAGGGGAGGTAAGAGAAGATAAATAGATGAGCATGGAATTATTAGGACAGTAAAATTATTCCATATGATACTGTCATACCAGATTTTAGTCATCATACATTTGCTAAAACCTAAAGAATATGCAAATGAAAGAGTGAACCCTGATGTAGAGTTTAGTTAACAATGTAACTTTATATGATAATCAATTGCAACCATTGAAACACTCTAAGGCAAGAAGGTAACAACAATAAAAAATGTCAATTTTCAAGGTTAATGGGCCTAGCTGTCTTGGGATATAATGGGACTATATTTTTCTCTAAACCTAAATCTGTCCCCACAATAAAACTTAGTAATTTTTAAAAAGTACAATCTATCTTGTAAATGATGCCAATTCTCCCGGATGAAAGAAAACAGTTTCCTTTTTTTCACCCTAAGGAAGAAAATATTCTTCCTATGTTTTTTTTTTTAAATATCTTTATTTATTTTTATGTGGTGCTGAGGATTGAACCCAGTACCTCGCATATGTGAGGCAAGCACTCTACCACTGAGCCATAATCCCAGCCCCATCTTCCTATATTTTGAGAAAAGCAATAAATCTCGCTTTCCTCAAAGGGTAATATTCGAATAGTGGGAGGAAGAATCCGAAAAAGTCAACCTTTTTAATGGTAGAAGTGGTAGAAGATCTAATGTTCTAAATCTGATGGTAAGTGGTGTTCACAGATTTGACCTGATGAAGATTTAACTACTTTAGACAGAAGACCTTCTCATAGCCTGGATCATAATGCTGGATTTCAGGTTTTATTCCTGAAATCTCATTTTTGAAAGTCATACTACATAGCTCTAAGTTTTGTTTTGTTTTGTTTTTACTATTTTCTATTTTTGAGGGGAGTACTGGGGATTAAACTCAGGGGTACTCAACCACTGAGTCACATCCAGAGACTTAGTTTGTATTTAATTTAGAGACAGGGTCTCACTGAGTAACTTAACACCTTGGTTTGCTAAAGCTGGCTTTGAACTTGCTATCTTCCTGCCTCAGCCTCCAAGCAGCTGGGCTTACAGGCATGTGCCACATGCCTGGCCTATTTTCTTCTATTCTTTACCAAATACTGTAATGAAAAAGTTTCCTTTCCATTACAAAGATAACCATAATGGTTTTGTTTGTATTTGTCGATTTTAAGAATGCTAAATTTAAATAATAATGTGCTTCTAAAATGCACTGACAAGGATCAGTGCATTCTTTATTCCTAGAAATCAGAATAAACTACTCAGTTAGTTTTTATGCTGAAAGAAAAATAAATTCACTGGTATCTCAATACATAAGGACAATTAAATATTTAACTGCATAAAATGTGTTGTCTTTCATAGAAATTTTTTTTAAAAAATTTGTACTTCTATATGGACAGAATTTATTTAATTTATTTATTACTTTTTAAAAACATAACTTTATCTGTTTGTTTGTTTGTTTTTATGTGGTGCTGAGGATCGAACCCAGGGCTTCACATGTGCTAGGCAAATGCTCTACCACTGAGCTGCAACTCCAGCCCATTTTAAATAGTAATTCTTGGTGAAGGTAAATTACCTTTGATGTACATTGGCAGTCATCCAATTTTCTTTTATGATCTTTGTTTACCTACCCAGATTAGAATCAAATTTTAGAATCAAGTGAACATATGCATGAAAGAGTTTTCTTATTTAGATATAAGGTGTAGCAAACTGCTCTTCATACAACTTTCCCATTAATTTCTACATATTCAGGGAAACATAAAGCAATGGTTTTCAATCCAGGATACATGAAAAATAGGAGTTTACCAAACTAATTTTTGAATGCTAATACTTATCAAATTCTCTTTCTTATAAGGTGTCAAGTCCCAGATATGAGTCTTTCATATCAGAAAAGGCATGCCCATATGCATAAGACTATTGGTTTTCAAAGGCCCTAGAGCACAAATCACTGCTTCCTACAGCTAAGGCTTGACTTCATCTATTTCTTAGTTGTTCCTCATGAACTTCCTCATCAGTTCCAAATATGTGACCTTTGCCAACCTGTTTGCATTTTCCCTGGAACACATTCAGCTTCATTGTTCCCATTCAGATACTAATATCTCAAATGGCTGTCACCTGATGAACATTACATAGCATGGTAATTATGCACAATTATCATCTTAGAAAAATTGCCAGAATAATAGTTGAATCTAGAAATCTCTGTTTCAGTTCACAGTAGTACTTAAATTAGTGTAGTTATTATTAGGGATACTTCACTTTTCTTAAAGTATATTTTAGTTGTAGATGGACACAGTTCTTTTATTTTTATGTGGTGCTAAGGATCAAACCTAGTGCCTCACATGTGCTAGGCAAGTGCTCTACCACTTAGCTATAACCCCAGCCTAATAATTCACTTTTATAGAACATATATACATATGTGGGTACATATATATGTGCATGTACTGAAAACTGTGTGTAATTTGTTTAATGTTACATACCATACAAGTGTACGCAAGTGGCTTAAGACACTAATTAGAGAATGTTTTGCATAGTTAACACTCCTTCTATAATGGCAAAAATTGTCAATTTTATTCTCACAATCTCTACATTTAGATGTTTAAATGTGATATTTCCTAAAATATGACATACTTATGT
This sequence comes from Urocitellus parryii, assembly GCF_045843805.1. Classification (NCBI taxonomy): domain Eukaryota; kingdom Metazoa; phylum Chordata; class Mammalia; order Rodentia; family Sciuridae; genus Urocitellus; species Urocitellus parryii. The sequence goes on along the minus strand of NC_135547.1, from coordinate 47,813,082 downwards.
TTTAGAACTCATAATAGCAAGCACTAGAATTCCAAGCAACATAGGCAAAATTTTGAATATACTTATATTTCACATCTAATGGGGGCATTGATACAGTAACTGTGGTTTTGAGTGGCTCCTAAGAGGGTCTTAACAATATTTCCCATAAACTAAATGCAAAAAATCATAGACAGTATGTATGACAGTCCCCTCCAAAAAGCCTTGCCTTCTATAGCACTTAAACCTTGTAAGCAAGTATATCATCAGTCTCTGTTCCAAGATCAACTCTAATAACAAATATTCATTTTTTATAGCTCTACTCTCTGTGATTGTAAATCCAGCACAGGAAACAACTCTCAGCAGGGATACTTGTAGCTACAAAGAACAATACCATATTTTGCCACTACTCAGATCTGACAAAATTACATTTGGGGATACTGCAAAATCAGTGTATGAGATAAGTCAAATTAAATCTTTAGAATTCCACATTTTACTTGCTGTTTTTCTGCTCACATAGTCAATTATTTCTTACCTAGTGCCTAGTTTTATTTTTCTCTTGACACACATAGTAGGAACTCAGTAAATATTGTTGATGTAAAGTTAGTCCCTACTTCTTGTCTCGGGCTATGGTGAACTCAGTCCTGATGCATAGTCTATCACCTCCTTGACTCAGATATAGTATTCCTGTCATAAGCTTTTTATTTTCTAGAATCTTTATGCTCTCCAATCTGGTCTTACATATTCTAATAATGCCCAACTTTTCCAGTCCTAATAACTTCTTCAACATTTGAGTGATTGATGTTCCGTTTTCATCCTTCTTCCATCATCATGAATATCACCTCAGCCTCAAATAAGGATGCTTCCTCTATCTCCTGGCTAGTTCAGATGCCCCTACATATTTTCTCAGTTTATTGGCAATAATGCCTTCAAGGAAAACAGAAGTAGCTGTACAAGGGCTGCACAGGGAGCCTGGTGTTCACCCCAGCATCAGTCATCAGACTTTCTTAAATTACTTATCCATTCCCTCACTTGTTTACTCTTTCTTTTTTCAAACATTTGCTAAGCAGCTACTACCTGTCAATCATTCTGGTGAGAGCTTCAGGGTATATATAAATTGTTAAAATGCCACCTTTCCTTCCAGTTGTTCAATCTTAAGGAACAAATATATCCACATAACTTTAGTATGTTGAATTCTCTAATAGAGATTTCTTATTTCATTTTTCCACATTTTTAAATTGGTGCATTATAACTGTACATAATGTCGGGATTTTTTATTACATATTCATACATGCACACAATATAACAATATAATTCGGCTAATTTCAAAGCTAAATGGTATGATAAAATCTCATCTTTTGAGCAAATAAAAAAATGATATCTCAAAAAAATGAAATTTAGTTTGGCTGAAGGCTCAGAATTAGATGATAATATATAAAGTTGGAGAACATCTTCCAGGCAAAGAAATAACATATATAAAGAATATGCCATTCAAGAGTATGAGTTTTCTATAGAATAATATTGAGAACTGCAGTGTGAAGGGAGACAATATTTGGTGATAAGACAAGTAAGTCAGGTTTTGACTTACATGGCACAAAATTTAGGGGACATATATGGCAAAAAGAAATATGGACTTTATTAAAGATTATACCTAGGCAATAGAAGTTGTTTTATTGTTTCTTTTGTTTGAATAAAAAAAAAAACTTTAAAGCCTGTTCAAAAGGATAATTTAGATGGACACGAGATATTTTTTTAGGGCTGTGGTTCTGGCTCAGAGTTGGAGGGCTTGCCTAGCATGTGTAAGACACTGGGTTTGATCCTCAGCACCACATAATGTAAAATAAAGATATTGTATTCACCTATAACTAAATATATATATATATATATATATATATATATATATCTTTTTAATATATAAATATATATATATATATATATATATATATATTAAAAAGAGCTATTTTTTTTTAGAAAAATGCTAAAATACATTTTTCTTCAATAGATTTATTGACAAAAATCAGGTCCAAAAATTTTCCTCAGAAAAATGTCATTATGAAAATACAAATAATGTTAAGAGCAAGAAAGTACTTTAATTAGAAACCCTTGCAGTGGAAAGAAAGAATATGAGCAGAAATGAGGGACATAGGAAAGGGTGACCAAGGGTAACAGGTGCAATTGTAGCATGAAATGAAGAAAGGAAGGTTATAATGATCAATGGAGGTATGTATCTTATTCATATCTTGGCTCACACTTTTTAAAATCTTTGAGTCTAAAATATTTTTTGTGAAAGACTCAAGTATTTCATAATAATAATAATAAGATTAGAGCCCCAAGACATTTTGAGGATGTCATTTTGCCTCCCTCTCCTCATATCACCTTATGTCATCACACCACCAACAGCATAATTGTTTTATTTATTTGCATAATAAAATACTCCTGATAGGGTTGTAGCTCAGTTGCATAGCACTTTCCTAGAACTTTAGAGGCACTGAGTTTGATCCTCAGCACCATATAAATAAATAAAATAAAGTTATTTTGTCCATCTACAACTAAAAGTATTTTTTTATAAAAGTACTCCTTAATAACCATTATCATCATGACAAGTATTTAAGTGTGACTGTATGTCAGGTAAACTGCTAGGTACTTTATATATGTTAATTGATATACATTAATTAAATTGAATTAATTACTCTAATTATATTCCAAGTTATTTTTTATATATTTTTAGTGTATTATAGTTATGCATAATATTATAATTCATTTTGACATCATTATACATATATGGAATACAATTTGCTCCAATTCAGTGCCAGTACTTCCTTTTTCCTTTTCTTCTTCCCTCCCTCTGTTCCCCTTCCTCTTCTCTACTGGTCATCCTTGTATTTACCTATTGTTTTTTTTTTAATTTTAAATTAGTGCTGTATAGATATGCATAAAGGTGAAATTCACTATGGCATATAAATATGTGTACAGAGCATAGTGAAGAGGGCAGAAAAAGGGTGGAGCAGTGAGATGAAATTGACCAAATTATTTTTCATGCTCTTTGATTCATTCTTTAAATTAGTGTCCATGTGTTTGTTCTGTGTAAAATTTAAACATGTTTATTGACCCTTACCTCTCTTTTCTAATCACAGTGATGTTTTCTCATGCATTAAGAAAATGATTAAGACAGCTTCATAAATTATTTCTGCTACAAATTTCCTTTTTCTTCCAGTTTAATTTCTACATATTATTTACATTACAAAAACTTCACCAAACCTATACAAACAAGTATGTTACTAGTATTTACTAGCCTATGTCAACAAAAATGAAATATTGACCTTAATAAATATAATTTATTTGTCCCTGTAATTCTAAAAATTTGGTAATAGACTTCTACAATCCTAGAAACAAATCTGTCAATTATTATAATTTCTCAAACATTATTGCAGAGGTTCTCAAAGAAACACTCTCAAGAAAGCTTATACATATTTACTCTCATGGAATCTTTACTGCTTTGTCAGATTATGCTGCTGTTACAGATATTATAACTTCTTTTCTGCAGTCTTCCTATAGATTTGTTTTTCTCTTTTATCAATGAATATTAATTATACAGAACAGTGGATTTTATTGTGACATATTCTTGCATGAGTTTAACATATTTTGATAATTTTCATTACCTATTACCCTAACCCTCTATCCTTACCCTGTTTCTCTTTCTTTTCTCTAACAATCTCCTTTTTACATTAATATCTTCATTTTTCTCTGTATATATTTTGTAGGTGAGATAAAACATATGTTATCTATATTTCTGAGTCTGGCTTATTTTGCTTAACCCAGTGATATCTCTAGTTCAATCCATTTCCCTTCAAATGACATTATTTCAATTTTCTATATGACTGAACCCATACTTCATTGTGTATTTATACCATATTTTCTTTATCTATTCAACCTTTAATGGGTAAATAGCCTGATTTCATAATTTGGCTAATGTGAATTGTGCAGCAAAAATATGTGTATGCAGATATCTGTATACTATGCAGCTGACTTTAATTCTATTGTATATACATTGTATATATACAGAGGAATGGTAAAGCTGGATCATAAGGGAGAATTTTTTAGCTTTGAAAGGAAAGCTTAATAGCAATTTCTATAGTAGCCCTACTTATTTATATTCCAACCAACAATGTATCCAAGTTCTTTTTTCCTAACATTTTTACCTGTATTATTTGCATTTTCATTCATTGCTATTCTGACTGGAGAAAGTTGGAATTTCAAGAGAGTTTTAATTTGCATTTTGTTAATAGTTAGACATTGAACAGTTTTTTTTTCCATAAAATTATTAACTATGTGTACTTTCAAGGAACATCTGTTCAGTTAATTTTCTTATTTGTTGATTGTGTTGTTTTATTTTGTATTACTTTTTAATACTTTATATATTGTGGTTATTACTCCTCTTTCAGAAGAGTGTATTGCGAAGATTTTTTCAAATTCTATAGATTGTGTTAATCTGTTCCTTTGCTGTGCAGAAGTGGTTTTTTAATATAATCCAATTTGTTCTTTCTTTCTATTATTTACTACACTATATGAGCCCTATTCATGAAGTTATCACCAGTGCTTGTATGTTAGAGTATTTCCCCTCTGTTTTCCTCTAGTAGTTTCAGTTTCAGGCTTTGGTTTATTCCTATTTATTTAATTGATTTCTTAAAAAATAAAAGCAGCAAAATGCATTACAATTCTTATTATACATATACAGCACATTTTTTCATATCTCTGTTTGTATATAAGTATGTTGACACCAATTCGTGTCCTCATACATGTACTTGGGATAATGATGTCTATCACATTCCACCATCCTTGCTAATCCCCTGCCACCTCCCTTTCCCTCCCATCCCTCTACCCTATCTAGAGTTCATCTATTCCTCCCATGCTCCCCCTCCCTATGCCACTAATAGTCAGCCTCCTTATATAAGAGAAAACATTTGGCATTTGTCTTTTGAGGATTAGCTAATGTCACTTAGCATTATCTTCTTCAATGCCAACCATTTACCAGCAAATGCCATGATTTTATTCTCTTTTATTGCTGAGTAAAATTCCATTGTGTATATATGCCACATTTTTTTATCCATTCATCCACAGAAAGGCATCTAGATTGGCTCCACAATTCAGCTATTGTGAATTGTGCTGCTATAAACTTTGATGTGTCTGTGTCCCTGTAGTATGCTGTTTTTAAGTCTTTTGGGTATACACAGAGGAGAGGGATAGCTGGGTCAAATGGTGGTTCCATTCCCAGATTTCCAAGGAATCTCCTTACTGCTTTCCATATTGGCTGTACCAATTTGCAGTCCCACCAGCAATGTATGAGTGTGAGTTTCCCCCCACATCCTCACCAACAATTATTGTTGTTTGTTTTCATAATAGCTGCTATTCTGACTGGAGTGAGATGATATCTTAGAGTAGTTTTTATTTGCATTTCTCTGATTGCTAGAAATGTTGAAAAAATTTTCTTCATATATTTGTTGATTGATTGCATATCCTCTTCTGAGAAGTGTCTGCTCAGTTCCTTGGCCCATTTGTTGATTGGGTTATTTTTATTTTTTGTGCTTAACTTTTTGAAATCTTTATATACCCTAGAGATTAGTGTTCTATCTGATGTGTGAGGGATAAAAATTTTCTCCCAGGATGTAGGCTCTCTATTCACCTCACAGATTGTTTGTTTTGTTGAGAAGAAACTTTTTAGTTTGATTCCATCCTATTTATTGATTATTGGTTTTAATTATTGTGTTATAAGTGTCTTATTAAGGAAGTTGGAGCCTAATCCCACATGATGAAGATTAGGGCCTATCTTTTATTAGACACAGAGTCTCTGGGTCAATTCCTGGGTCCTTGATCCACTTTGAGTTGAGTTTTGTGCATGGTGAGAGATAGGGGTTTAATTTAATTTTTTTGCATATGGATTTCCAGTTTTCCCAGCAGGATTTGTTGAAGATGCTATTTTTTTCAATGCATGTTTTTTGGCACTTTTGTCTAATATAAGATAATTACTAGGGATAACAGGAACAGATCTCAACATCGTAAAGACTATCTACACTAATCCTCAGGCCAACATAATTCTAAGTGGAGAAAAATTGAAGGCATTCCCTCTAAAAACTGGAACAAGACAGGGATGCCCATTTCACCACTTCTATTCAACATTGTTCTTGAAACACTGGCCAGAACAATTAGACAGATGGAAGAAATTAAAGTGATATTTATAGGAAAATAAGAACCTAAATTTGCACTATTTGCTGACAATATGATTTTATACCTAGAAGACCCAAAAAGCTCCACTAGGAAACTTCTAGAACTAGTAAATCAATTCAGCAAAGTAGCAGAATATAAAATCAACACCTGTGAATCAAAGGCATTTCTGTTTATTAGTGACAAATTCTCTGAGAGGAAAATGAGGAAAACTACCTCATTTACAATAGCCTCAAAAAAAAAAAACTTGGGAATCAATGAAAGAAGTAAAAGATCTATAAAATGAAAACTACAGAACCCTAAAGAAAGAAAAAAAGAAAACCTTAGAAGATGGAAAGATCTACCTTGCTCTTGGATAGGCAGAATTAATATTATCAAAATGATCATTCTACCAAAAGCACTATACAGATTTAATGCAATTCTGATCAAAATCACAGTGGCATTCCTCATAGAAATAGAAAGATCAATTATGAAATTCATCTGGAAAAAAAGTGTCCCAAAATAGCTAAAGCAATCCTTAGTACTAAAAATAAAGCAGGTGTCATCACTATAGCAGACCTTAAACTACATGACAGAGCAATAGTAACAAAAACAGCATGGTATTGGCACCAAATAGACTGGTGTATTTCAAATGGATTTTTGTACAGGTTGAGAAATGGAAATCTATTTTTGGTCTTCTACATGTGAATATCCAGTTCTCCCAGAACTGTTTGTTGAAGACGTTGTCTTTTCTACAATATATCTTTTTTGGTGCTTTTCTCAAGAGTCAGATTGTGATAACTCTGTGAGTTTATTTCTCTCTCTTGTATTCTATTCCACTGTTTGTTTGTATTTTTTTTGTGTGTGTGTGTGCATGTGTGTGAGAGTGTTGCCAGTTTGTTGCAATTTTTATTACTATGGCTCTGTATTATATTTTAAAATTGGTTATTTCTTTTTTTCCAATTTTATTGGGATATAACTGAAAAGTTAAAATTGTATACATTTAAGGCATAAAACATGATATTTTATTTTATTTATGTTATTTCTTTTTTACATACATGACGATAGTGGAATGCATTACACTCATTATTACCCATTTATAGCACAATTTTTCATAACTCTGTATGTAAAGTATGTTCATGCCAAATTATGCCATTATACATGTACTGTATTTTTTTGTATTACATTTCTTAGTACACATATATACCACAATTTATTATATCTCTGTATATTAGGCATGTTGGCACCAATTCAAATCTTCATACATGTATTTTGTATAATGATGACCATCACATTCCACCATCCTTGTTATTCCCCTTCCCCCTCCTTTCCCTCCCATCCTCTTCCCTATCTAGAAATAATCTTCCTCCCATGCTCTCCTTCCGTACCCCACTTTGAGTTACCCCCCCTTATATCAGAGAATATATTCAGCATTTGATTTTTTACGATTGACTAACTTCACTTAGCATAATCTTCTCTAACTCCATCTATTTACCTGCAAATGCCATGATCTTGTTCTTTTTTAGTACTGTGTAATATTCCATTGTGTATAAATGCCACATTTTTTTATCCATTCATCCCCTGAAGGACATCCAGGTTGGATCCACAGTTTCGCTATTGTGAATTGTGTTGCTATAAACATTGATGTGGCTGTGTCTCTGTAGTATGCTATTTTTAGATCCTTTAGGTATAGACTGAGAAGAGGAATAGCTTGGTCAAATGATTCCATTCCCAGTAAAATTGGTTATTTCTCTGAAGAAGGTGATTAAACACTTCTTGCTTACTGTATTATAGTTTACAACATGTGGTAAAACACACATGAATCCCAGCAAGAGAAACCCAAACTGTTAGTTTTGTCCTCATTTCGGAAAAACTGCTTAGAGAATAACAAGTGACATAGCATAACTGAACACCTTGAGATAGGTAAATAAAATTTTTAAAAATATATTTATATGGCTGGGGTTGTGGCTCAGTGGTAGAGTGCTTGCCTAGCGTGTGTGAGGCCCTAGGTTCGATCCTCAGCACCACATAAAAATAAATAATTAAAATAAAGTTATTGTGTCCAACTACAAGTTAAACTATACATACTTAATGTATATATGTGCTTTGCATATATGTGTGTGTATATACAAATACAAATATATATATATATATATATATATATGTGTGTGTGTGTGTATGCATACACATACTTATAGATATATATTTATATACTCCCTAAGATTGCTCTAAGGAAAACTGATAAACCAGCCAAGATATTAGTGAATTAAAATTTGAATTTCAGGCATAATGTAAGTAAATCAACAGACTTCATAATAAGAATGTTCTAGGGAAATTTAAAAACAAATATGTGGAAGAGGGGATAAATAAGTTTCCTTGTTTAAAGAAAGAGGAAAACTGGATTGTGGGAAATTTTAATCTAGTGTGAGTCATCTTATTAAGATTGATTTTCAACTATTGTATTTGGGAAGCATAGTTTTTTTAATGATACATTAGATATTAGTTTTAGGATAATTAATTATAGATAAACTGCTACAATCATTTAATTAATTATTCATTGCAGTCATCAAAATTTAGAAATATAAATATCTTAGTAGTATCTTCGCTAGCCCTTTATGTTTAATTAACTATTGTTTAATATATTATGTTTCTATATGTTTATGCTATATAGTCTCATTCAGATTTACCACAGTATAAAACACTTAAATATGAGGTATGACACACATTTTGTACAGGAAAATAATAAAAGTGTCACCAACCGAATTCTAAGCAGATGTGATGATAATATATAACTTTGACAGAATAAAATTTGTAAATTAGATCACTTAAGCTTCAAGAGTCCTCAAGCAATTTAGTGTAAGAGTTTCCTACTGTGATAAGTGAAGTTTTGTAAAAATTAGTTATAACACCAGAAGCAAGTTTTCCATCAATTCAAACTGAAGTTGCTGATGCTAATATATTTTGAAAACTCTTATGATTATACAAAAGAAATATAGCACAGACATCTATTTATATTCATATTTTTGAGTAAATATTTCTTAAGGTTATTTGTAATGTATAATTTATTTATGAGAGATCATAATATTATCTTGGAATATCAACAAGTAATTTTTCTGTTCCTCAATATAGTGGTTCAGTAAATAAAAGATTGGCATGCAAGAGGAGAAATGCAGGATGCAATTGCTGTAAATAGTTTTTACAGTGATAAAATGTGTATACGCCAAGGTATTTTACAAGTTTATAAATAACTAAAATTCCTCCTGTTTTAAAGCTACTCTGGAGAAATAAGTGAAGAAGTTAGCCTAGTAGAAACTGTAAATGTTCAGGAGAAATTAAGAAAAAAAATAATATGTAGCATTAAATAATCAAAAACATCATCAAAGTGGTGAATGCATGTTTCAAATGGAAAAATTCTAAACTAATGACTCTGGATATATCAGGAAATACATCATGCTATCAGACTATAGCTACTATTGATGATTCTTTTCATTTGAACATAACTGAACAGAAGTAATGTGGTTATGTACAGAAATTCAGTCTCCACTTGTGAATATCTAGCATAAAGTGCTTATTCTACAAATATTTGTTTTGACATTTTCCCAGAATATATACTGGTTCTAGGACAAGGTAAATACCCTTGGAGAAATATTAGTTTACCATTGCTGCATAAGAAATTACCACAAATTTAGTACCTGGAAGCTAATTCTATACTCAGAGTATCACACAGTTGAAATCAAGATGCTGGTGATTCTGGGCTTTTATATGGATGCTCTGGAGGTAAAGCCATTTCCAATAATATTCTAGTGATTAGTGTAAGTTAGTTATATGTGGTGATAGGATAGAAGGCCAAGGTCGCTTACATTTCTTCTCTTGTGATACCTTCCATCTTCATAGCAGAAATAGTGTGTTGAATTTCACTAATGATTTTAATATTTCTTCCTTCCTTTTCTTCTGTCACCAGTCCAAAGAATCTGTGTTCTTTTAAGGTCTCATGTGGTTACATTAAGCCCTCTAGATTACCAATGATAAATATCCTATTTTAAGATCAACTGTACCATATAATATAACATGATGACGATAGTGAGATCTTAATATATGCATATGTTCTAAAAATATCCCTGGGAGATTCTTTAAGAAAAATGCCCTGTGAAGACTCATGGAAATTTTATAAGACATTTTAGAAAAGAACTCGCAAAAACTAGGAAAACTGAGGCCTACACTTCAAGGAAGAAGACATTCACAAGAAAATGTAAAAAAAATACTAGTCCTCTAAAGGTCAGCTTCAAATGTTATGCATTGAGATCCATTGTTTAGATTCAAAGATTACATGCTTTTTTCAATAAGTACCCACTATCGTACAGAGCTTTTGAATTCTGCTAGAAAAAAAAATTAATAAGTGAAGAAAAGATTAGTATTATAAAAACAGTATTTTCCATTTATATTTTAGAAGACAGGTAGGAACATAACAGTACAACAAATATTTTGTATCATGTCAAGTAGTAATATGAAGTTGAAAAAAACAAATACAGTGAATAAATGAAAAATAAAGTGGTTATATTGTACATAGGAAGCCATTGTCAACTATGAGAAGAAATATTTATATAAAGACCTGAGTAAAATGAAGAAATTATATAAATTTTCCATGGTTTTAACTGCAAATGCCACAATGCATTATTCTTAATGACTGAGTAAAACCCCCTCTATATATACTTCAGTCAGAATGGCTACTATCAAGAGTATTAGTAAAAATAAATGGTGGTGAGCATGTGGGGAAAAAGATACACCGATGCATTGCTGGTGGGAGTGCAAATCAGTGCAACCACTCTGTAAAGCAAAGGGGGAAAAAAACTAAGAGTAGAACCACCATATAACTCAGTTATCTCACTTCTTGAAATTATCTACAAGAAAATTTCATATGTCTTCAAAGGCAAACCATAAATATGTTAAAATAGGTAATGGAATAAATATGTACAAACTGGATAACACTCCCATAAAATCTGATATTTGTTAACAGAAAATTAGATATAGGGATATGATATTGGTAGAATTACCTAGGGATATATAATAGTTTATAAACTTACATATACCTATATAGTTTCTTGTTTTACAGAAATTCAGATGACTAATATTCCTCTAATTACTTCAAATTTGTAAAATTTAGAATGAAATTTTCTTTAGATGACTATTAAATATTAATTTTATATCAGTTCATCAGAATTCCCCCAATGCAAAGACAAGCAATAATCTAAAACCTTCCCCTAACTCTTTGTTCTGTTGAGAAAATCTACATTCTTCATATTGGTATAAATAGTTTTTCTCAGAATCATGATACCAGTTGTCTAATTATTTATTATTGAATTATGCCATATTTTAAATGTTTTTGACTACAAATGAAACAATTCTCTTTGTAAAGTTAGGACATGTCAATGTTCTCAGAAAATGAAAAGAAGATTTCTATGTTAAATGCAATTATTCCAAAGAAAAATATACCTTTAATATCATTGTTTAAACATCAAGCTAGGAAAAGGGTAGCTATAAAACAATACGTCATCCATGACAGCTTGATTTTGATGAAAAGTTTAGTTCATCATTTTAAGTATCTTTGAAAAGATGTGTGACAAAACTACCTTTAGAGGCAAATGATGCTGTTGAACTAGCTTTGTTCTACTCTTCATTTGGGTGACATATGATAGTACAATTCAATTCTCAAAGCACCTGAGCTATGACATTAACACATTAATGACTGTGTTAGCTGCCCATTAATGTTAATGTGAATATAAATGAATCTCTTTTTGTCCTCAGAGCTCCAAAACCGAATAAAGGATAGGTGAAGTATAAGATAAGGGGGACTTGTTAAAGACATAATTTGTGCATGACATGTTTAACACATTTCTCATAAAAACCTATAATTCACTGTAATTAAAAATAGTGCCCTAACATTGATAGGTCATATTCTGGAAATTTACTTTTCCTATGAGTTTGTTCTAAATCTAACCATGATTTTTAATACATATATGCAAATTAGTAATATTAGTATACGAGTTACAAAACCATGAAGATAAATAAATCACAGCACTTGCACAGAATCTAACATAGCTGCTTCTCTTTCCTCACTTTCTGATTATACTGTCATTTAGAAATAAAGGTGGATGTATAACTCCATAACAGCAAAATAAACAGATAGATAGATGAATATATAAAGACATAACTTAAGCTAATTTTAAAAGCCAGAATTCTTCCATTGAGTCGCTAGAGATAGAAAAGATTTAATTACATTTTTAGGCTCTGCATGTGAACCAAATTCATCAGTATAATTTAAACAACACAGATGTATACATTGGGAAGCAAAGGATTCATATGTCCAACCTATAACATTTCCCAGTTCACAATAAAACCCATAAAATAGTCCAACCACTGATAACCATAAGTATGATATCATTCAGAATAAGTCAGAAGCAGAATAAAATATATTAATGAATGGTCTTGGTATAGTTTCAAGTGGTTCTAAAAATGCTCAGAGAGAAAAACCTTCAGTTTTCAATTTATATAACTTAAAAAAATAATTGACACATTTTGAATTAGTGTTCTAATAATAAAATATTTAAATTTGTTTATGCTTTCTAATTTAAGGTCCCAGTTAAATTTTAGTTAGTAAAATATATTAGTGAGACTCAGACTTTTGAAACTTCTTCACATTATAATATTTTTTAGTGACTCAAACAACATTTGTGGCAATAATGTTTGCAAACTTTTAAAAAGACTTACAAAATTTTATTGAAATAAAGATAATTTCACAGCAAAATGTTTTATAATCTACTTAGCATTAGAGAAGGCAATTTATATCTTCTATCTCTAAAGCTAATGGAAAATATGAATTTAAATACATTTTATGCTTTTTGTTATATTCTTTTAATAATTTATTTATCTTGAAACATATTGCTCCTGTAATAGGGGCAGATGGGTATGAAGTTGTGATAGTTTTTTTTTAATAATTCTGTCATTATTGCTCTTCAAAGTTTTCTTCTTTTATTTAGATTTTAAGTGAACTTTTAGAGCATGAAAAGTTTGAAGTTTTTAAAAAATATTTTTAGTTGTAATAAAATAATATCATTATTTTATTTATTTATTTTTATGTTGTGCTGACAATCAAACTCAGAGCCTCATATAAGCTAGGCAAGTGCACTACCACTGAGCTAAAACCCCAACACCAGTATGTGAGTTTTTAATAAGAGCATGTGAGGATAAAATAATATGGAACATACAAAGTGGCTTTCATTAAATTTTATTTTACCTGAGAAATGGATACATAAGTTTGTTTACTGCTGTCTGTGATACCTATATATTAAGCTGCATATCTCTCTGATATGATTCTATCACAGAATCCTTTTCCAGTTATATTGGGAGGAAAATGAGAATTAGTAGTTTTGCTATGCATTAAATTAGTTGTCATATATGAAAGATCATAAATTATCTCAGAACCAATGTTATCTTCTCAGAGCAAGTCTGGTTACAGAAACAAGTTTGGAATCATTGTGAATCATTTTTTAGGGATAGATTAAACTTTATTCAACTCCACATGGAAAAAAAAAACAATGTCAGGATAATTTGATCTCTTTAACCATAATTTGGAAGAAATTTCACATGTCATTTGTGGATGAAAGAAAAAAAAGATAAGCTACAATGACATTTCAAAAATTAATTATAGTAAAAATAGGTATTTCCTCATAAATTTTATAAATTTCATTTTATAACAATAGAAATACAAAGTATATCACTCCATTTATAATGCTAAATGAATAGTTTTAAAACTTTACTATGAATATCTATTAAAAAATCTTTTGAAGATTCTGACAAATCAATGTACCTTATTTGGAAACTAAATTTCCAGATTGTTGAAGCTCTGTGAGGTAAACATATACAATCAATCAACAAATATATGAAAAAATGCTCATCATCTTTAGTGTCGGGGGTTTTTAGCGCCCCCTTCCCTCCTGATCTGAGGGAGAGATGGGGGAGCACGCCCCGACCAGGACGGCCAAGAAAGGTAAAGGTCGACTGCCACCCACATCCAGCCCTCCCTCGCCAGAGGACAATCAGAGGCGCCAGGGAGAACAGTCAAAGCAGGATCTCGTTTATTGAGAAAACATACACAGCTAATATAATGTACAGGAACCAATCAGGGTAAAAGTCAGCAGGGTGGGGAGAATTTACATGTACACCCATCCTACAGGCAGTAATGGGAGACACAGGAGCTGTCCACGAGGGTAGAAGGGTTCTGAGCCTATCCTAGAGGTGGTCTTTCCATCACAACCCATGGCAATGCCTTCTGGCTAATCGCCAGGCACTATCTTAGCCACGTGTGGCCCCGGGACTGGGAAGGGGGTAGCAACCAGCAATTAAGTTTCCTCTTTTCTGATGCAACACGCCCCACATTACATCATGCCCTACATTTAGCAATCAGAGAAAGCAAATCAAAACTACTCTAAGATATCATCTCACTCCAGTCGCAATGACAGCTATTATGAAGACAAACAAATATAAGTGTTCGTGAGGATTTGGGGGAAAAGATACACTCATACATTGCTGGTGGGACTGCAAATTGGTACAGACAATATGGAAAGCAGTATGGAGATTCCTTGGAAATCTGGGAATGGAACCTCCATTTTACCCAGCTATCCATCTCCTTGAACTCTACCCAAAAGATGAAAAAAAAAAAATACAGGGACACAACCACTGAAAAACCAGCCTCTACCTCAGAGCAAAGCCTATCCAAGGAAGGGACATGTCCTTTGTCCTTGGAAAAACCCACAGAGCACTCCTAGGCACATTCTCATCCTGCTAAGTGGTTTATCTACAAATAACAGGAGAGATCTGCTGTGTCAGGTGTCCCTGACTCAGTCAGGCTAGTTGGGGATCCATAGCAGCCCCCTAGCAGCCACCAATCAGCATGAGACAGGGAAATACCTGGGATGCCAGTCGTTTATGGTGGTTGATAAGTTGGGAAACCATGTGGTTCAGCACATACACCCCTTTTGGCTCAAACCAATCAGTTCAAATGAATACCCTTTTTGTACTGACCAATCACCCCTACCCAACTTGTTTCCACCAGTGAATGTGCTAATCATGTTTTAGAGTTGTTATTTGATTTTCCCGCAGTGTGTGTGTGATGATTTGGTAAGAGATGCTATGATGTATGTGGAGGTCCCTGCCTTGTCCAAAGAATGTATAAAACTGCTGCAAACCCTGGGCTTGGGGCCTCTCAGCATCACCGGTTGCTGTGTGTGCACGCAGAGGACCGAGCTACCTCGCAGTAAACACCTCTTTGCTGCTTACATCTTGGTTCTTGGGTCTCTGGTGGTTTTTTGGGGGTCCCAAATTCGAGCATAACACCACATCAATGTTTACAGCAGCACAATTCACAATAGCTAAACTGTGGAGCCAACCTAGATGCCCTTCAGTGGATTAATGGATAAAAAAAAATGTGGTATATATACACAATAGAATATTACTAAGCAATAAAACGGAATAAAATCGTGGCATTTGCAGGTTAATGAATGGCATTGGAGAAGATAATGCTAAGTGATGTTAGCCAATCCCCCCCAAAAAAAATGCCAAATGTTTTCAGGAGGCTGACTCATAGTGGGGTAGGGTGGGGGAATATGGGAGGAATAGATGAATTCTAGAAAGGGAAGAGAGGAGGGAGGGAAAGAGAGGAGGCACAGGATTAGCAAGGATGATGGAAAGTGATGGACATCATTATCCAAAGTACATGTATGAAGACACGAATTGAGTATCAACCTACTTTAATACAAACAGAAATTTGAAAAATTGCGGTATATATGTGTAATAAGAATTGTAATGCATTCTGCTTTCATATATTAAAAATATAAAATTTAAAATAAATAAATAAAAATCTTTAAATTAATAAAAAAATAATTTTAATTAAAACCCCTCTTACACATACCCATACAAATTTTATTTGTGGATTCTTTACCAGGAAGAAAACTAGCCCTACTTTAAGAAAATATTGTAGAATTTTACATACTTAAACAAGAATTTTTAACACAAAACATTACCCAGATTTTTGAAGCCAATAAATCTAAAAAACAAAATTACTGACACATAATTTTACTGACATATAATCCTCCTAATAAGGAAATAAAATTTATCATAAAATATACTAAATAAAATGGAGAAAGAGAGAAAGAAAAAAGAGAGAGAGATGGAAAAAATATGGTATAATGGTCAAGTAGTACTTATCCAAGAACTATAAAGTGGATTTAAGATATGAAATTCAAACATGCAAAAATAACTATTTTAATAGTTATGCAAGAATTAAATTATTTATTTTTAAGACTGATTATCAAGAATTTGGTTATTGTCACAAAGATAGACATATAGACCACTGGAACTTAAGTGAAAGTCCAAGAAAGAAAACCACACATTTGAATGACTAATTAATTTGATAATGGTGCCAATGTAATTAAATAGAAGGTAGGATATTGTTTTCAAAATTGGTACTGAAAAACTGTATGTCTTGTTAAAACTATAATGAACCCGTGTTAGTCATATTTTCATCACTGTGTCCAAAATACCTGACAAAACAACTGGAAAAAACTACTTAGAGTAAGAACAGTTTACTTTGGCTAATGATTTCAGAAATTCAGTTCATTGTTGGCCAACACTAAGAAAGAAACATCATGGCAGAAGGGTGTGGCAAAAGAAAGCTACTCAGCTCATGAAAGCTGAGAAGCAGAGACAGGAAGGTGCCAGGGAGAGATATAATCACCAAGATCACACCCCAGTGATCTATTTCCTTTAGCCTTGGCCCACCTGCCTACAGTTACCATCCAGTGGTCCTATGAATTCACCAAGTGGATTAATCCACTAATGATTTATATCCACAATCACTGCATAAATCCCCACTTTTTTACCTTGCTGCATTGAGTAACATGTTTTCAATGCACAAGCCTTGGGGGGGGGGACATTGCTAATGCAAACTCTAACAGGACCTCAACAATTTCTAATTATAATACGTAAAAATCAAGCCAAATTAATCAAGGGCTTAAACATAGGAGAAAAACTTCAAATTTTATAGAAGAAAGGATTGGAGTACATCTTTGTGAAACTGGGATAGACAAAGATTTATTAAACACCAATATTATCAAACTTTGAAATATCAACTTAATCTGAATTAAATTTTAAAAATAACTTTTGATCTTTGACAGATACAGGTTAAAAAGTTTCAGAAGGTAGCAATATTTGAATGACATATTTCCGACAAAAATTAATATCTGTTGTATATAGTGTGTGTGTATATATATATATATATATATATATATATATATATATATATATTCAAGAAGAAAATATTGTAACAGGGAAAGTTTTAATAGACATTTCACCAAGGAAGATATATGATTACCAACAAACACATGACCATATTTTTCTAATCACTAGTCATCAAGGAAATGCAAATTAAAACACAAAGCGTTACTAGTAAATATCTATGATAACAAGTAAAGCTAAAATAATCTCCAGCAGTGATACAGAAGTTAATTGAAGAAAAAACTAAAGTTTTATCTTTTTTAAATGAAAACAGGTATCTATTCTAAATGTATATCTGGCAGAACATAAATCTCATAGACAAAGACACAACTCCAGGATTTAGTACTGCAGTGGATTGCAAATTTTTATAACCTTCTTTCCTTCAATTCATGACAACACGATTTGCATAACACGGGGCACAAAATTATCATTAAAGATGAACTGGCTGTGGACATATTTACAGTGGTATTACAGTAATTGCATTTTATTGTCTTTGGCAGATTTAGTCTGGATGGGCAACTGTCTGGATGATTTTTCCCTTGCTTGAGTTCAGGGTTGGAACACAAAAGTTTGAAAATAGCATTTTACATCTTAATATAGAAATACATATTAAGGAAGTTTGCCAAGGTAACTTTATGGGTACATGTGGGAGCAAGGCAATGTGTTTTGTAATCATAAAAATGATTAATTCTCTTCACCTAGAAGATAATTTTATTTTGTTTTTAAATGTCAAGAGTATGTCCAGGTGTATTACTAACCCTATAAACTGCCTAGAAACTCATCACTAAATATAGTTAATTCCTAACATTTCAGATTATTTTTTTAATATCAGTAATATAATATGATTCAATTTTCAAGGGAAAATTAGGACATTTTCAATACGAAAATAAAAATATATTGGTGATATGTTACCTGATAAAATGACAAAGGGACCATTGTTTTTTAGAAAGAAAAATTTGTGAAAGGAAAATTTTATTTCAATTTAATAAACACTTTCAAATATGAGGATGCAAGAAAATTAGCAACCAAAATACACAAAATAGCCTCTTCTGATTACTAAAGAACTATCAGAGAATCTGATAAGAAATGTAATTTTTGAAACCACTACCAGATAAATTTCAAGGAAAATGCAGAGAAATAATCTACTCTGCAGAGCTCAAACCCAATTTAGTCAAATTTCTCATCTCTATTGAAAACAGAAATTTCTATTTTTTTAAACCCAGTAAATTCTGCCTTTATAATGATATTGTGTTTTACAAAGCACTACAATTTCCAAGTGAAGCATATTAATCTTCTTACCTATCAGAGTCATGATTTGGGGTCTTCATTAGTTCCATAAAATATATGGATTTTTTTATTTGTTTTTCATTAATGGAAATTGAATTCAGAGGCACTGTACTGCTGAAATAAATCTCCAGCACCTCCCGCCATGTTTTGTGACAGGGTCTTGCTAAATTTCTGAGGCGATAGTTGAAATTTTAATCATCCATCTCAACTTCCCAAGTAACTGATATCACAGGTTTGTGTGTGTACCTACCCAAACATACCTACCAAACC
The DNA here is from genome assembly GCF_045843805.1 of Urocitellus parryii. Lineage (NCBI taxonomy): Eukaryota > Metazoa > Chordata > Mammalia > Rodentia > Sciuridae > Urocitellus > Urocitellus parryii. The sequence continues at coordinate 47,794,023 of NC_135547.1, read as the reverse complement.
AGGTTTGTGTGTGTACCTACCCAAACATACCTACCAAAAGGTTTTCTATTTCTTTTATTTATCTCATTTTGTTTAATCAATTGGAAATAATTTATTTTTTATTTATTTTTCCTGTAACTCTCCACCGTTAACTATGAAGAGGCTTTATCCCTGAAATATTTTCCCAATCATTTAAAATTATCCAAGGACAAATACAGTAAAGTCAAAGACTACACCTGTGGAGAATTGTTCAGTTTAATAGGTACAAAATAAAATGTGAAGGCAATGAAGATGAGATTTTTACCCAAATTAAATACATGCTTTTATGTTATTTTTTGTTGCTATGACAAATAGCAAAGAAACACAAAGAAAGAATGAGTTTATTTTGGATCAGAAGTTTAAGTTCATAGTCATAAAGTTTATGGCAGAACTGTGAAGCATAGAAAAGTTTCTCAGTTCATGGCATCCATGAAGCAGAAGAGAGAGAAGAAGGGACCAGGGGAAATATATAGTTCCCAAGGGCATATCCCCAGTGGCCTACACCCTTCAATGAAGCCCCAGCTGCCTACAATTGCCATCACATCCCAATAATCAATTCAGCTATCAATGGATTAATCAACTGATCTATTCAGAGCACTCATAATTTAATTATTTCCCCCAAGTCCCATTTCCAAGCATTGCTGAATTAGGGACTAAGCCATCTGGAGGACATTCCAGATGCAAACCATAATACTCTGAAGTGTCACTATGAATTTTTATACTGTAATTTAGAAGGCATTGGTTAGTTAAAGTAAGCCAATCAACAGAACTGGATATTCCTTAAGTGTTTTGATTAATTTCAAGATAATATTTTTTGGCAGTAGATAGCCTATGATATAAAACCCAAATTTATAATGGCCCACAATATATTCTGTTTTCTGTAGTATTCTCAAATTTATCTATTTTTCATGTCATATTGTGGAAAAACAAAATTTCTAAAACTGTTATGTGTTTTCCTCTTAGTAATAATCTCTTGGCCAGGCATGGTGGCACACACTTATAATCCCAGCAGCTCAGGAGGCTGAGGCAGGAAGATGTTGAGTTCAAAGCAAGGCCCAGCAAAAGTGAGGTGCTAAACACTCAGTGAGACCCTGTCTCTAAATACAAAACAGGGCTAGGGGTGTGGCTCAGTGGTCGAGTGCCCCTGAATTCAATCCCTGCTATCAAACCCCCACCAAAAAAAAAAGGCTCTTTAAATTCTGTTTTATCTATAAATATTATCTAATAGATTGCCCATATTTAGCTTTGAGACAGATTAAAGCAATTTCATGTTTTAATTTTCAACACTTAGCGCTTGTTAAGCAAAAGGATGCATGGGTCAGAATAAGTAGGGACAAAATAACATCTCTTCTTCCAGTATTTTCTAACATGTAACATAAATATGAAAGAAAAAACAACAAAAAATAAACAATTTTGCTAATAATTTCTCTAAAAAGCTAAAAATAAGATTTGTGAAAGTTGAGCTATAATGCAGAAAATTTGGTAGCAGAAAATTAAAAGTTTATAATATATACAAACCTGGATTTAGCCTACATTGAAAAGAAAAATCTGGGAATTTTAATATTGCATGAAACAGTTAATGTAAAAAAAAGCATAAAAACAAGTTTCAAGAACTTAGAAATGCTTTTGGAGATACAGTTGTATTCAATGAAAGAACTATCTGTAGCACATATGACTTGATCAAATTTCAAAAGTAATTTTGGCCACCTTCAAATGCTCACAGCCCTGCATTAGTATTGCTTTTGAAGGAAATGTACTAATTGAAGATTTACCTTACTTTATACACATGTGGAAAAATGTGGTCATATTAATTTGAAGAAAAATAATTTTACAATGTAAACAACTCACTTTCATCAAAAAACCATAAATAAGTAGGACACCAAAATGAGATAAATATAAAGATTTAAATTAAGGAAATTAAACTGAAATATGCTAGATTTTTCAGATGATATTAGAATTTAATCTAAATCATCTCAAATATTTGTCTATTTCATCAGTCCATTTCAAGTAAGTTAGTTTAAAGATGCATGCCATGTCTTCCAAGTCCTGATTGACAATTTTTTTTGTAATTTTTTTAAATTTTTTTTATTGGTTGTTCACAACATTACAAAGCTATTGACATATCATATTTCATATATTAGATTGAAGTGGGTTATGAACTCCCAATTTTACCCCAAATGCAGATTGCAGAATCACGTCGGTTACACATCCACAATTTTACATAATGCCCAATTAGTAATTGTTGTATTCTGCTACCTTTCCTATCCCCTACTATCCCCCCTCCCCTCCCATCTTCTCTCTCTACCCCATCTACTGTAATTCATTTCTCTCCTTGTTTATTTTCCCATTCCCCTCACAACCTCTTATATGTAATTTTGTATAGCAATGAGGGTCTCCCTTCATTTCCATGCAATTTCCCTTTTCTCTCCCTTTCTCTCCCATCTCATGTCTCTGTTTAATGTTAATTTTTTCTTCCTGCTCTTCCTCCCTGCTCTGTTCATAGTTGCCCTCATTATATCAAAGAAGACATTTGGTATTTGTTTTTTAGGGATTGACTAGCTTCACTAAGCATAATCTGCTCTAGTGCCATCCATTTCCCTGTAAATTCTATGATTTTGTCATTTTTTATTGCTGCATAGTATTCCATTGTGTATAGATGCCACATTTTTTTTATCCATTCATCTATTGAAGGGCATCTGGGTTGGTTCCACAGTCTAGCTATTGTGAATTTTGCTGCTATGAACATCGATGTGGCAGCATCCCTGTAGCATGCTCTTTTAAAATCTTCAGGGAATAGTCCGAGAAGGGCAATAGTAGGGTCAAATGGTGGTTCCATTCCCAGCTTTCCCAGGAATCTCCAAACTGCTTTCCAAATTGGCCGCACCAATTTGCAGTCCCACCAGCAATGTACAAGAGTACCCTTTTCTCCACATCCTCGCCAGCACTTGTTGTTGTTTGACTTCATAGTAGCTGCCAATCTTACTGGATTGAGATGGTATCTTAGGGTGGTTTTGATTTGCTAGAGATGGTGAGCATTTTTTCATGTACTTGTTGATTGATTGTATATCCTCCTCTGAGAAGTGTCTGTTCAGGTCCTTGGCCCATTTGTTGATTGGGTTATTTGTTATCTTATTTAAATGGCATACTAAATGATCATCTCATTTTATAATGCCAAAAATATTCCAACAAATAGTTTTAAATTTAACAGTTAGAAATTATTTTTCAAAATATCTATGGTTCATGTGTAGCTAATAAAAAAAGGTCACCATAATTGGATGATATAATATGTAACCAAAAAAAAAAAAATCTATGGTTGTCAGGAAAAAGCTAGTCAATATTTTTAAATCAAGTTGATTTCTTTTTTAATGTTTATTTTTTAGTTGTAGTTGAACATAATACCTTTATTTTATGTATTTATTTTTATGTGGTGCTGAGGATCTAACCCAGGGCCTCACATGTGCTAGGTGAGTGCTCTACCTATGAGCCACAACTGCAGCCCTAAAGTTGATTACTTTTAAAAATAAGATCTTAACAGAATGTATATAGTTCTTATATTTTTAAAATTTTTGTTTTGTTATGTGTTTTCATACTAGAGATTGAACCCAGGTCTACTCAACCACTGAGCCACATCTATATAGCCAATTTTTATATTTTTATTTAGAGACAGGATCTTGTAAGTACTTAGGGCTTCGCTAAATTGCTGAGGCTGGCTTTGAACTTGTGATGCTCCTGCCTCAGCCTCTCACAGGCATGTGCCAGTGATCCCAGCTTTATTTTTATTTCTTACATTAAAATGGTTATTGCAACTTTTACTCCCTAGGGAGAAAAATGACTTCAATTTATTATATATACTTCTTGATGGTTTCAATTGGCCATTTTACTTTCAAAGCTTGAAAGCGATTCTCCTCATCCTTTCTCTTAAATTAGAATTTGAATGAATGAAATTGATCATTGTCTTAGACATCAAGTAACAGTATTTACTTATCAATAGCTACATTTTTACTAGGCTTCAAAATATTTAAATTTAATTGCAATATTTATATTTATCATGAATACAGAAAAAACATAATCAGAGGATAGGTATTTACAATACACACTTTTAAAATAAACAAGAAATACAAGATGAAATTTAAAAAAAAACATAAATGTTTTAAACAACTGAAAAATCTTTCATACTTTTTTGTCTTAATGGAAAGCTGAGGTTAAAAAGCAATGGTTTAACGCAACTTCTAGGAAACTAAGCAAGTACAATTGTGATATACATCTGTTTTGAAACATTGTTGACAACATTCAACTCTTTCAGCTCCACAATTTTTGTGTTTTTGTTTGGTTTGGTTTTGAGAAGATCTCACTATTTTTCCCAGGCTGGCCTTAATTTCAGGATCTTCGTGCTTCTACCTCCTAAGTATACCAAAAAGCTGAACAAATTTCAATTATTAACAGCCCAAAATTTTTACACAAGCTAAAGACATACCAAACAAGAAATACTGAATTTATTATCCACGGTTATGTTGAAGCTAAAAAAATCCTTAGCACACAATTCATTGTCAAAAATATTTTAGTGAACCAACAAGCATCATTACAATATTAATGTGCTCTTTAGTCTCAGTATTCAAATAATAATTGTAAACAAAGCAAATCCAAAAAGTTGTTAAATAGAAGAAATAGCATTGCATTTTCAAAATGAATGCCAGAAGTCTAGAATGGCAGCCAAACATCATATCTGGGGTCTCATTAAAAATCCAGATCTATAATATTGGATGAGCATGCATTTTCATGGATAGCTTCTACTACATTTTGCTTTTGGCTTTGAATCAAAGTAACAGGATGCTACAAGTCATTAAACCAAAATATTCTGTACACATATCATATTCTCAGAAAATGACATTGCCAAATTGAAAACTCACATTAGAAGTAGACTTTTGGAATTCTTTACTAAAGTTGTAAGGAGGCCAAAATATTATTAGTAAAGCAAGCATCTAAAATGATGCAGCAGATTAATTAAAAAAATGAAATTGAGAGCCAAATGTTTCAGTAACAACTATAAATAAATTTTTATCATTTGCAGTAAAATATTTAATAAATTTATATTTTCAGTTTATGGATTTGTGACTAGGAACAATGCTAAAATAATCCAGAAAATAGTTTAATTAGTGCACAGGGGTGATGAAATGTGTTACTTTCCTATGGTAATATGTTATGGGAGAAGCTGTTTCAGCCTTTTCAGAGACAAAGCACAAATGAGGCTTATTCAGTTCAGTCATTTTTTTCAATTGATCTATTATGTTATTTTACCAGCTACAGTAGCTGTATCATGTGCAACAAGTGCTAAGAGATTTTTTTTTTCATTTTATGTGGTCAACTTAATACTTTGTAAAAATACAGCAAACACATACACACACACACACACACACACACACACAAACCTATTTGTATTTCAAGAATGTACTGGGAACAAAAAATTCATTATATCAACCCCTGAAACATATCACCAAATGCTTTGTATGATGATTAAAAAATACAAATTTGATATTTGAAATATCTTAAAATATTCAACATGAAGGTAAATGTTAGAGCAGGGGTAGCTTGTACAAACAACCTGCTCTTTCCACTTCTTTATTTACTTTTTTTTAGCAGTTAAGTAGAAATGACTTTTGATAAGTGCCATTCTACTAGGAAAAAACAAGTGCCACCAAAAGTATTTTGATGTTTATTGGAGAATAAAAATGTCAAGTTTTACTTCTTGACTTCAACAAGTTAAATTATATTAAGGTAAATGATTAACTTCTTCCTAAGTTTTCAAGCAGCTTGTTTTAGATTTGTTTCTTTCTATATATACATATATATATAGTACTTACCATATTCATATATATATATATATATAATACTTATCACATATAATATATGTCATTTTAAAATGTGATTGAATATTATTACATTTCAAGTCACTGATAGCCTGTCATTTTAAGACAAAAAAATTCATAACATTATTTTTAAGTTACTCTGAAAAATGTTTTTGTCTTACCTGTTTCTCTGAAATATAAATTTTATGGAAAGTTAAATAACATAGATAAATGAATTTATTCTAAACCATTGTTTTTTTTTTCAACAATGAACTCATGTATATTTTATTGTAGGAAACAAAATTTCTTCCTTTTTCACATTTATTTTTTTCTTTTATTATTTTTGGGGGGTTATCCCACGTTAATATACTGATATTTTGTTTTGTAACCCTCCCATCTCACTTCACACACGTATATTTTGAATTCTAACTAGGATAAAGTCCTGTATATATTTCACAATATTATGTCTCCATACTAGAGACAGATAAAGAAAGACCAGGGAAAACCTTTGTAGTACCAAATCCAAATTATTGACTCATTCAGTAAGGAAACATCACTCCTCACAAGGAAAATGCCCAGGATCATACACTGACTTTGTATTTATGTATCTAGAAATTGTAAATCAATTCCTGGGTATGCTACAAAATCTTTCTGCCCTATGTTTAAATCTTAGCTCCTCCACTTATAAGCCTTTTAGTATTAGATAAATTTACTTAATGTTTGAAAGTTTCAGTTTTCTTATCTTTAAAATTTAAATGATAATTTACCTATCATGTTTATTTGTGTGTATCTTTGTGTACACATTAAGTTTTAATGCTTATACAGTGCTTACAGTATGGAGTGCAAAGAAAGACTCCAGAGTTTCTTTATGTACACACACACACACAAATACACACAAAGAACATTTAAATGTTCATTTAAGAACACTTAATACAGGTTGAGTAAATATTATCTGAAACACTAAGAACCTGAAATGCTTGAAGTTTGTCATTTTTTTCAGATTTTGGAATATTTACAAATGAAAAAAAAATGACATATTATGGGGATAGAACCAAACTTTAAAAAAATATTTTTAGTTATAAATGAACTTAATAACTATTTTATTGTTTATATTTATGTGGTGCTAAGGACTGAACCCAGTGCCTCACACATGCTAAGCAAGTGTTCTCAACTGATCTACAACCCCTAACCCAGTGGGATACAATTTTAAATACAAAATCTATATTATGAATTGGGTGGATTTCATATGCTCATTATTCACATGGCCTGAAGGTAATTACCATATACAATAAGTTTAGTAAAGTTGCATTTTCACTGTTATTGTCATATGAGTTCAAAAATGGATTTTTTCACATTTGATATTACATAAATACACAAAAAATTTCAGGGTTTGAGCATTTTAGATTTGGGACTCAGAGATTAGGTATCCTATATCTGTATTGTTTGTTATCTGGTGTGTGTGTGTGTGTGTGTGTGTGTGTTTCTTTGTTTCTTTTTATACTTCATTTAGGCACTTTATGCCAAATCATGAAACTAAACATAGATATCATACTAAATTATTCAGGAAATACACTAGTTTAATGAAAAGATTTTCACACTATTTATGAAAATTCACTTCCACTAGAGCAAGAAACAAAAAAGCTATATCAGAAATAATTGTGAATCTAGCACTTTTTTTCAGATTATATTGCTTATCTAGTCATCAAAATTAATTTGAAAGAAGATATTAAATATTTCCAAAGAAATATGAACTTACCAATCTAAATTAAAACATGACAGAGCTACAAACAATTCAGAAGAAAAAATAATTATTTTACTAAAAGGTAAAAAAACCCACAATGTGTATTTTAAAAATTTGGAATCAAGTTAAATAAAATAAGGCCAACAATTGGGGGTGGGGGGGGCTACTAAAATTTTGCCTATACATTCCCAAGTGAGGCTTTTCACATTTTATGTAGAACAGAATGAATAAATGAAGTATTAATAAAAGCAAATAATAGAGTTTGAATTTTTTAATTCTAATTTGTTATATATGACAGTGTTGGGGTTTTTAACCCCCCCCCCTCCTGTTTCCTCCTGACCTGCAGGAGAGATGGGGAGGGCCTGCCCAGACCAGGATGAGCCAAGAAAGGAGAGGGCCGACTGACCGCCCACACTCAGCTCTTCCTTGCTGGAGGACAATCAGACGCATCAGGGAGACCAATCAAGGCAGGAACTCATTTATTGAGGAAGCACAAACAGCCTATATAATGCACAGGAGCCAATCAGGAAAAAGGTCGGAGGGGCGGGGAGAGTCCACATGTACACCCATCCCATGGTTTGTAAGGGAAGGCAGGAGCTGTCCATGAGGGTGGAAGAGTCCTGAACCTATCCTGGAGATGGTCTGATTTTTCATCACAACCCATAGCACTGCCTCTTGGGTGATTGACAGGCGCCATCTTAACTACATGTGGCCCCAGGACTCAGAAGTGGATAGCAGCCAGCAAGTAAGACTTTCTGTTTCCTGATGCAACATGCCCCACATGTTGCAGCATGCCCCTACATGTTGCAACATGTCCTACATGACAGCAGAATGCATTTCAATTCATATTATACATATAGAGCAGAATTTTTCATATCTTTGATTGTATACAAAGTTTATTCACACTACTCCTGTCTTCATACATGTACTTAGGGTAATAATGTCCACCTCATTCCACCATCATTTCTACCCCCATGCCCCTCCCTTCCCTTCCCACCCCTTAGTACTATCTAGAGTTCATCTAATCCGCCCATGCTCCCCTTCCCAATCTCACTATGAATCAGCCTTTTTGTATCAGAGAAAACATTCAGCATTTGGTTTTCTGGGATTGGCTAACTTCACTTAACATTATATTCTCCAACTCCATCCATTTATCTGTAAATGTCATGATTTTATTCTCTTTTAATGCTGAGTAATATTCAATTGTGTGTATATACCACCTTTCATTTATCCATACATCAACTGAAGGGCATCTAGTTTGGTTCCAGAGTTAACCTATTGTGAATTGTGTTGCTATAAACATTGATGTGGCTGTGTCCCTGTAGTATGCTATTTTTATGTCCTTTGGATATAAACTAAGAAGTGGGATAGCTGGGTCAAAATGTGGTTACACTCCCAGCTTTCCAAGGAATATCCATACTGCATTCTATATTGGCTGCAACAATTTGCAGCCCCACCAGCAATGTATGAGAGTGCATTTTCCTCCACATCCTCACCAAAACTTCTGTTGTTTGTACTCTTAATAGCTGCCATTTTGAGTGGAGTGAGATGAAATCTTACAGTAATTTTGATTTGAGTTTCTCTAATTGCTAGAGATGATGAATATTTTTATATATTTGTTGATTGATTGTATATTACCTTTTGAGAAGTGTCTATTCAGTTCCTTCGACCATTTATTGATTTGGGTTATTTGTTTTTTTGCTGCTTAGCTTTTTGAGTTATTTATATACCCTAGCGATTAGTGCTCTATCACATGAGCAAGTTGCAAAATTTGCTTCCAAGTAGTAGGGTGTCTATGATTGTTCCTTTGGCTGAGAAGAAGCTTTTGAGTTTGAATCTATCACATTTATAAATTCTTGTGCTATAGGAATCTTATTAAGGAAGTTGGGATCTAATCCACAATGATGGAGCTTGGAGCCTACTTTTTCTTCTATTAGACCCAGAGTCTCTGTTTTATTCCAATATCCTTGATCCACTTTGAGTTGAGTTTTGTGCATGGTGAGAGATAGGGTTTAATTTCATTTTGTTGCATATGGATTTACAGTTTTTCTTGCAGCATTTGTTGAAGAGGCTATCTTTTCTCCAATGTATGTTTCTGGCACCTTTGTCTAATATAAGAAAATTGTACTTTTGTGGATTAATCTCTATGCCCTCTATTCTGTACCATTGGTCTACCAGTCAATTTTCGTGGCAATGCCATGCTCTTTTTGTTACTATTGTTCTGTAGTATAGTTTAAGATCTGGTATAGTGATGCCACCTGCTTCACTCTTCTCCGTAAGGATTACTTTAGCTATTCTGGGTCTCTTATTTTTCCAGATGAATTTTATGATTGATTTTTCTATTTTTATGAGGAATGCCATTGGGATTTTAATTGGAATTCTACTAAATCTGTATAGTGCTTTGGTAGTATGGTCATTTTGATGATGTTAATTCTGCCTATCCAAGAGCAAGGTACATATTTCCATTTTATAAGGTCTTCTTTAATTTATTTCATTAGCTTTCTGTAGTTTTCATTGCAGAAATCTTTCACCTCTTTGTTAGGGGAATTCCCAAGTGTTTTATTTATCTATTTTTAAGCTATTGTAACTGGGGTAGTTTTCCTCATTTACCTTTCAGAGGATTTGTTACTGATATATAGAAACGCCTTTGATTTACGGGTGTTGATTTTGTATCCTGCTATTTTGCTGGATTTATTTACTAGTTTTAAAATTTTTCTGGTGAAATTTTTTGTGTCTTATTGTTATAGAATCATGTGGTTAGAAAATAGTGCTAATTTGAGTTCTTCTTTTCCTATCTGTACCATTTTAATTTCTTTCATCTCTCTAATTGCTCTGGTCAGTGTTTCAAGAACCATGTTAAGTAGAAGTGGTGAAAGAGGACATCCCTGTCTTGTTCTAGTTTTTAGAGGAAATGCTTTCAATTTTTCTTCATTTAGAATAATGTTGACTTGGGGCTTAGCATAGAGAGCTTTTATGATGTTGAGATATGTTCCTATTATCCCTAGTTTTTCTAGTGTTTTGAACATAAAGGGGTGCTGTATTTTGACAAATGCTTTTTGTGCATCTTTAGAGATAGTCATATGAATCTTATCTTAAGTCTATTGATGTGATAACTACATTTATTGATTTCCTTATGTTGGACCACCCTTGTATCCCTGGTTGAACCCCTCTTGATCATTGAGTACTGTCTTTTTGATATGTTTTTGTATTTGATGAGTATTTTGGAGGCAGCATATTGTTAGGTATTTTTTTTTAATCTAATCTGACAATGTATGTCTTTTGATTGGTGAGTTTAGGCCATTAACATTCAGGGTTATTGTTGGGACGTGATTTGCATTCCCAGGTATTTTTGTTATTTAACTGACTTGTTTTCTCCTTTGATTAGTTTTTCCTTCAGGATAATACATCCTTTTTCTGATTTTCATTGTTTTTCAATTTGGCTTCATTGAATATTTTGCAGAGGATGTCTTCTAATCAGGCTTTTGGGTTGTAAATTCTTTTAACTTTTGTTTATCATGGGATTCTTTTATTTCATCATGAAATATAAAGCATAATTTTGTTAGACATAAGATTTGGTTGGCATCCATTTTCTTTCAGAGCTTTATATATGTTGTTCTAGGATCTTCTAGCATTCATAGTCTGGAGTAAGAAATATGCATATAATATAATTGGTTCCCCGTCTATGTAATGCAATTCCTTTCTCTCATGGATTTTAATACTCTCTTATTATGTTATGCATTTTCATTATAATATGCCTTGGTGTGCATCTGTTGTGATTTTGTATATTTGGTATCCTGTAAGCCACTTGAATTTGGTTTTCCAATTTATTCTTCATGTTTGGAAATTTTTTTTCTGATATTATTTCATTGAATAGATTGCTTATTCCTTTGGTATGTAACTCTGTGCCTTACTCTATCCCAATAATATTAAATTTGGTCTTTTTATGCTATCTCATATTTCTTGAATGTTCTGCTCATGGTTTCTTACAATGTTCACTGTGTTGTCTATATTCTTTTCAAGATTATATATTTTGTCTTCATTGTCTGAGATCCTGTCTTCCAAGTGGTCTAATCTGTTGGTGATACTTTTAATTGAAATTTTAATTTGGTTTATTGTTTCTTTCATTTCAAATATTTCTGGTTTTTTGTTGATATTTTGTTTTGTTTTGTTTTTTAGAACATCTACCTCCCTATTGAAGTAATCTTTTGCTTCTTTTATTTGTTTATGTAGCTCTTTGTCAAAATGATCTTTTGTGGCCCATGTTTGCTCTCTTATATCATCCTTTAATTCACAGAATATTTTAATTATGTCCATCCTGAACACATTCTCTGTCATTTCTTCTCCTGTGCTTGCCATGAATTCTAATATTGTGGCATCTTGATTTGTTTTGCTCACTTTCTTCCATTGTCTTTTCCATTGTTCTTCCACTTTCACACACCGTATAGGCTTGTGTGTCTTCCCTTCTAGCACTGTGGCTCTGAGGAATTACCATTTCTACCCTATAGGCTTATAGCGCCCCTATAGGGTTCCAATACCTCTCCATTGAGGTAAAGGACAATGTTAACAGCATCCAATAGAAACAATATATACCCTAAAAAATACTTGCTATTAAGTCATTTACAGCCTGGTCACAATGTACAGAAGTGGTGAATTTAATTATTATCTACAATATATTCAATACATTTGTAAAAGTGTTTATAGTTTCTGATGGTGGACTAATAATGGGGTGAGGACAAGAATGATATGCTGAGGAGGTAGGTTGTGAGGATATATAGTTATTATATATTAGGAAGTGTGAAAGAGAAATCTAATAAGGAATATTAGTAGCAAAAAAAGAGAAAGTATGTAATTTGGGGTAGACAAGTAAGTGTGAATACAGTCAAGTGCATACAAAAATCTCATATATATATATATATATATATATATATATATATATATATATATATAATGTTAAAATAGTAAAAATTGGTGAAAAAAAAGAAAACAAAAACAACAAAAGAATATACAACACAACTGTAATATACTCTTCAGATTTCCCAATCCTCAAAATCCTAATTCATGCAAAGTGCTTGGTTTCACATATGTTTGGAATGTGAGGGCGGGAGAATAAGAGAAGAAGAACATAAAATCTTGGTGGAAGAAACAGGGATTGTTTTGGTTGGAGTTCAGTATCTTTCCTGCTTCCCTTCTCATTCAGTAAGTTGAGGTTGTCTGTTGTTAGCTGGTATCTCCAGCCTCAGGATGGTGATGGTGACAATGCTGGGAGTGTTGGTCCTGCTTGGAGGGCACCTGGAAGTGGGGTGTGGGATCCACCAATCCCCAAATGAAAACTGTACCTCAAGGATCTTTTGGGGGGCCCATTCATATGATGTGAGTATCTGGTATTATCTACTTATCTCACATGAAGACCTCCCAGTTCCTGGCCTCTGAGTTAGTGTGTAAACTGTATCACACTCACTCTCTCCCTTACTACTTCTTAATGAGGGACATTTCTCTCCAGGGCTCTTGAGTGTGGCACTTTGTGCAACCTGCACACCTGCCCTACTAAGAGCCATTTTGTGTTGGGCACTCATCGTGCTGGGTTAGCAGCTGCTGGGGAGAGGGGGCAGTTAGAAACTTGGTACCTGGCCAGCCAGAGTTCCAAACTTGGAGTTGCCCACACTGAATATGGTAATGAAAGTGACCCAACATGGAGGCACCTACTTTCAGCTAAGGGTTGTCAGGTCAGATGGGCAGAGCTAGGCAATGGCATTGGATAATGAGTTCAGAGATGAGTTCTGTGGAGTGCTGTGTGTGGCTGTTGGTTAACTTCAGAGCATGTGTGAAGTTCCCTAATACAGGCAGGCTACTGCATGTAGGAGACTACTTCTGCTTCCGCAGAGCCCCAAGCTGCAGGCAACCTGGGGAGTCCTACATTGTTAGATGGGAGTCCACATGGGAGTGGTGGCTGGAGTTTCTGCATGTGGGGGGCTGCCAGGTGTTATGCGTCAGAGTAGCACTTGTGCTTTCTTCTCTGATGGATGGTTGAAAGTTCCGTGCGGGTACTGATGCCAATGATGCAGCTTGAGTACATAGTAGGTCTTTCGTGGGTGAGTAGTTGGTAGACCTACTCTGATGCTGAGGCATGGAGCCCTGGGCAGACACAGTGGCCATTATTCCTGCACAGGTGCACAAATATTGCTTACAGAGAAGCAGTATTCTCACTACTTGAGTCCCAGGTCATGGAGCTACACAGAATGCTGCCTCCCTCTGGCCCACCATCTTGGATCTTCCCAGATGACTTTTGAAGCTAACATGTGAAAAGATAATTTTGGTATTAATGCACTTTAGTTATGCATAATATTGTGGGTCCTATTGATGTAATTGTAAAAGCATGAACTTATAAATTGCTCCAATATTGTTCCCAGTATTTCCCTTTTACCTCCTCTCCTGTTTCTGCCTGTTTCCTTAATTCTATTCTACTGGTCTTCCTTCTAGTTATATATGGTTATTTTAAATTAATGTTTATTGCTATATAAGATTGAAATTTAGGGCTGGGGTTGTGGCTCAGTGGTAGAGTGCTTGCTTAACACTTGTGGGGCACTGGGTTCAATTCCCAGCACCACATTAAAAAAAAAAATAATAAAGGCATTGTGTCCATCTGCAACTAAAAAAATTTAAAAAGGTAAAATTTACTGTTATATATTCATATATGTATATAGTATAATTTGGTCAATTTTATTTCATCATTTCTCTCATTTCCTATTCTTCCTTCCTCATCCTTAGTCTCCTTCTTCTACTCCACTGATCTCTCTTCTATTTTCATGGGATATTTACTCCCATTTCTTTTCCTTATTTTTCATTTAGTTTTTGCATGTGAGAAAAAAAATGACCCTTGATTTTCTTAGATTGCCTTATTTCACATAGCATGATGTTCTCCATTTCTATCCATTTACCAGCAAATGTCATAATTTTATTTTTCTTAATGATAAAAACTTCCTTGTATATATATACCACATTTTCTCTGTCCATTCTTCTCTTGATTGTAATCTGCACTAGTTCCATGATTTGGCTATTGTGAATTAGACTTAACATTAATTTTGTTGTATTACTAAGCATGCTATTTTTAATTCTTTGGGGGAAACTACTGAGGAGTAGGGTAGCTTGATCTTTTCCTATTTTTTTGAGGAATCTCCATTCTGCTTGCCAGAGTTGTTGTATTAATTTGCAATCCTACCAATGATGTATGGGTTGTGCTTTTTTCCCTATATCTTCACTAGCAATTATTATTCATGTACCTGATAATTGTTATTCTGTTTAAAATGAGATAAAATCTCAGAGTAGTTTTAATTTGCATTTCCTTAAATGCTAATGATGTTAAGAACTTTTTCATTCATTTGTTTGTCATTTGTGTTTCTTCTTTTGAGAAATGTCTGTTTAGTTATTTTGCCCATTTATTAATTGGGTCATTTGTTTTCCTGATCTTAAATTTTGATTTCTTTATGTATTTTGAATATTAATTCCCTATTTGTGGAGAAGGTGGCAAAAATATCCTTCCATTCTGTATGCTCTTTTCTCATACTCTTGTGTTCTTTGCTATGCAAAAAACTTTACTATTTGATACAGTCACACTTTTTTGATCCTTGGCTTTATTTCTCTCACTTTATGAGTTTTGTTAAGGAAGTTGGGCCTATGCCAAGAAAAATAAAGTGTTGAACCTGCATTTTTTTTCAAGCAGTTCAGGGGTTTCTGGCCTAATTCCTAGGTCTTTGATCCACTTTCAGTTGCCTTTTGTGCAAGGTGAGAGATGGAAGACTAGTTTCATTGTTCTACATATGTATACCCAGTTTTCCCAGCACCATTATTAAAAAGGCTATATTTTCTCAAACATTTTTTTTCATCTTTGTCAAATATCAGAGGACTGTATCTATGGGGGTTTGTTTCTGTGTCTTCTACTTTGTTCCATTGGTCTTTATGTCTGTTTTCGTGCAAAGACTACACTGTTTTTGTTACCATAAATCTATAGTATGATTTGAAGTCTGGTATTGTGATGTATCACATATCAGCAATAAAACTAAATTAAGTACATTTATTAGTTAATGAAACTTTACTATCAAGAGTCATATAAACCCTTCTACTTTTTCACACATTCATTTACTTTTGCTTTCTTCCCTTTTTGCATTAGTGAGCTACAATTGTACATACTAATAAATTTGTTCTTACCTATATGTACATGCATACAGTATTCATTCACTTGCATACCTACTTTCCACTTCCATTGCCTTTGTTTACACTGTTTTGCACCTATTTGATAAGGAACTTTTAATTAGTATCTTATAAAATTTTAATTTTTGTTTATGCTCTTTAATGCTTTGTGTCCTAATCTTTTTTTTTTTTTTCATCCTCAGATTGCAATAAGCCAGCAGGATCATTATAGTGTTTTTCAAAATGAAGTAACAATGTATTTTAGGAACATCTTCATTTCTTTCTATCAATGTATAGATTCTCTATCTTGATATTTTGATAAATGAAATTAATTTGAATCCCTCCTTTTCTCCATTAGTCCTAAATTTCTTCAATTTTTTCCCTGTTTTTACATATTTATTTATTTATTTTTTACTATTTTGAGTTCCTGATTTCCTTATTGTCTGTGAGTCACCTGTTCCATACTGTAAAACAGAGTTCTAAAAGTTCCCATTTTCTATATATGTTGTGAAATTATTTTTGTACAGAATGATTTTACACTTGTTAAATCAATTGTCAAGTTAACTAGAAAGATTTAAATCAAGATGCACCTGTATAACTTGACTCTTTTTTAATATCTTTCATGGAAATTTATCATGATGCAGCTTTTCAATTGATTAAATATAGCGTTGGAGTATTCCTGGGAGAAGTACCTTCCATGTGCCACATTCTTTTTCAGACAAAATGAATTATAAATTGCTAACAAACAAATGAATGTTTGACATGCCAGTTGATAAGCTAGACCCTTATGATGACCTTTCTATTATAAGTGTTTCATTAGTTAGTCACTAATATAAGTGATACATCTTGCCCAGGAATATAACTTATATAGCAAAAAATGCAGAGAAGCCAAATTCCTACATCACATTAATATTATTGTGATTACTACTGCTACTACTATTATTTGGTACTGGGAATTAAACTCAGGGGCACTCAGCCACCACGCCACATCTCCAGGCCTATTTTGTATTTTATTTAGAGACAGGGTCTCACTAAGTTGCTCAGTGCCTCACTTTTGCTGAGGCTGGCTTTGAACTCATGATCCTCCTGTCTCAGCCTCCCTAACCACTGGGATTACAGGCATGTGCCCAGCCTAAATTAAATTTTTCTGTGTGATGGATATGATAGCATATACATTGTTATTCTATTCAGTTTCAATTACTCATTCATTAGGGGCCCAGCATTGATGTATAATTTTCAGGGTTTCACCAGAAACACTATTTTAAATAGAAATATCAAATTTTCTGTCATTTTGATGGTTTGAAAATCAGTGGTTTTCACTGTTTCTGGGGTAGCCTCTCTTTCAAACCATATTTCAGATGATGATTAATTAAGCCTCACAGCACCTTGATATCTGTTCTCTAAATGACATGCAATAAACTTGAAGTAAAAAAATAATTTAGTATCTTTTTAGGCTATAATAAGAAACAAGGTTATTACAGTTTGCCAAATAAGCCTAATCCCTGCTTTGAATGTTAGACTGGCATCATTGAAACAATTGTTTAAATTTATTCCAGTGCCATACACATATGCTCTATGGTATTGGAAACTTGAAAAGAATAACAACAACAACAACAACAACAACAACAAAAATCTCCAGATTGTGTCTGGCATCAAGAATCAATACATCACCAGGCATAGTGGTGCACCCTTGAATTCCAGCAATTTCAAAGACTAAGGCAGGAGGATTCCAAGTTCAAAGCAAGCCTCAGCAATGTAGCAAGGTCCTAAGCAATTTAGTAAGACATTGTCTCAAAAAGAAAGGAAGACATATATTTATTTACACACACACACACACACACACACACACACACACACATACACACATACTTGGGGATTATAGTTTTTCCTCTGTTATTGTTCTCATGTTCTCAGCCACACAGAGAATCACTAAACTTAGGGATAGCAACTGTAACTTTTGATACTGAAGAAAATGAAGGACTTGTAATTTTTACATAGAAATATATCTGGCATATTTTTATCATGGAGATACAGCATTATGAGATCCCTCTGATAATGCTTACTGTGTGGCATTTGCTCAGTAGCGGAAAATCCACAGATCTTGCTTCTAAAGTGGCTAACATCTGGTTATAACTCAGCAGCTATTTTAAGTGGAACAGAACTCTTACCAAGTGCATCTTGAAAAGTCAATTTGTCCACTCTGCTTGTGACACCCTTTATATACAATTTCCTGATCAGTAGCTTTTTAACCATAAAAACAAAATAGCACGTGGTAAGGGGATGAGAACATGAGAAAATAACAGAAGGAACAGAATTGGTAAAAGCTTCATGATATATTAACTATACACCCATCCTCTACTAATGAGTCACAGTGTTTTAGATTATATGTGGGAAAGGGAAGTTAAAAAAAAAGAATTTGTGTCATCCTTGTGTTTGGGATGCTTTTTTTTTTAATCCACACAAAAACAAAAATGGAAAGTTGGGATCCAACTAAATATATGAGCTTACTTCTTATGCCTATACTCTTTTCTTTTTTCCTCCCTCCTTGTATATCAAAATACTTATCTTTATGAACTGCAATAATCAGACTACTTTTTCTTATGGTTTTTGGTTGTAAAACTGATGCATATTCAGAACAATTTAAAAATATAAAAGAGAACATTAAATTATTCATTCCCTTGGCTTAGTTATTTCCAACCATGCATTCGAAGTGGTGCATTTCTCTCCCCAAGGCTACAGATACTTCTGGGAAGCTCTCTCCTATAGTTATTGTTTGAACTATCTTATGGTCTCTATAAACCACACTTTGTCTTTTATCCTTTCATCTTAAAGATATTAAGAACTCTCTATTATTGACAGACCTAGGACATTTCATTATGCTTTATTAATTTCCCTTAATCCAACTCATACTTGTAAAGAGGTTTTTTGTTAAATTCATTTCAAAAGTCCTTTTGGAATGTTGCATTTGTTTCTTGTCAATACCATGATAAAAACTCATCTAAGATAATATCAAATAAAGGTTTTAGCACAAATTCAAGAAAATAAGGCTGGGGATGTGGCTCAAGTGGTAGCGCGCTCGCCTGGCATGCATGAGGCCCAGGTTCGATCCTCAGCACCACATACAAACAAAGATGTTGTGTCCGCCAAAAACTAAAAAAATAAATATTTAAAAAAATTCTCTCTCTCTGTCTCTCTCTATCTATCTATCTGTCTCTCTTTAAAAAAAAAGAAAATAATACTATACTTCTTTTTGTTGTTGTTGATTCAAGTTTTGACCTGGTTTTGGAAGGTAAGACACTGAGTAGCTAGGGTAACCACAGGAAACTTAGTAAGTGGAAATCCATGACTACCCCAGATTAACATCCTTACATAGAGCTTCTTTTGTTTGTTTGGTTTTGACTGTCTGACTGGAAGTTCCCACTCATGTTTGGATGCCCATACATTCCGTTGTGTCAATTTTCCTAAACTATCGTAATATTAGTCAATCCTAAATACTTGTTTTGAATTTGAAGCAATTCTTTTGTTTCAAGGAACAAGTATAGGACAAACTCAGGTTAACATACACATTAAATCATCCCATTATGGGAATAAAATATTTAATTTATATACTTTTGATTAAGTCAGATAAAGAGAACAATCAAAGGGGACTCTCCAATAAAAAAGTTAGTTCTTCATCAAACAGTGTAAAAACCTCTAGGCAGAGAGTACAACAGTACCATCTTTGGAACCACTGCCTGCTCTGGGAGCATGCTTTCTTTGCTTACTTCTAATAAATCTGCAACTGAATTTTCACCCTCTTTCAAGTATGCAACATTAGAACCCTCCAGCACTCACAGGACCCTGAGTTACATCTTTGGGGACTTGTCCTGAATCCATGGAGGGTTGAGTAAAATAGACAAAGGCATTCTCCTTTCTCTTTTTGATGATGCTTTCCTTAATAGACAAAATGTCTCCAAATATTGGGCACCTGTCAGGCAGTTAAAAGTAAATAGCAATGCTGCTGGTCTTAAGAGTAAGATGACAGACTTCTTACTGTGCTCTGAAATTAATCCCCCCAACTCTGTCAGGAATGTTGGTTCAGTGAGTGAATAATTTACCTTTGTGTAGTCAGCATGTCACAAGGGATCAAGAATAAGTCGAGGGGCAACTGAGGGTCTTAGGTTGGAGCTACTATCTGATGTGAAATAAAAGCCTGAACTGCATCTGAATCTTGCCAACTATCCATCAGAGTGACAAGAATGATTCCTGCCCTTTATTTTTCACTTGCCTATTTTCTTGGGAGGTTGAGAATAACTCCATTTCCCATGTGACTGGATTTCACCATGACATAACTCTGGGTGGATGTTTTTCCAATATCTTGGGTTCTCCTCCACAAATCTGCAAATTGTTTTTTTTTTTCAAGCTTCCTGATCTCTTTCCCAGAGACTTACCTTCCAAAATTAATCCCCTAGCCTTATAGGCATCAGAGAGTTTCTATAGACCTTAAGAAAGGGACTTGGATAGAATCTCACTGTTTCTCCCTTTGTATAATTTGTTTCAAAAATTATTGAGGTCCCTCTAGATAGATCTCCAACACTACCTCCAATGCTACTTTCATGGTTGTAACAAGGCACCCCAGAAATGAACAGAGTCAAACTGATTGTTAGAAATCTGGCATGACCCATGCAGCATGCACAAAGGAGTCTCAAGGAGAGGTGACTAGAGATGGAGAAAAATGCAGAGACGAAGAAAAAAAAAAAAACAGAGACATTATCAAGTAAAGCTGAGGCCATTATCAAGTAAAAATAGGTGCACTCTGATGGAGGAACAGTGACCCAGAACTAGCTCTGCAAGTTTAGTATATAGGGTATCATAATCAGAAAATTATGTATAGGGACATTGTAAATTGTTTAAGGCCTCTGAGTTGTCAGAGACATCTTTGTGCACTAAAAAGTTACAGAGCTAAAAATATTTTTTTTGCAGCTGTTCTACTGTTGCATTGCTAGGAACATTCTGCAGCAACCAGGAAACACATTATCCTAGGATGGCTGATAACTGTTAGCATCAGAACCGAGAGTCAAGGCAGATAACATCCTCGCCTTTGTCAAGGAATATTTCCCAGGCTTGGCATTTACCAATGCCACAGGATCAGACAATTACTGAGATCTCATCTGCTCTCCACAGAAAACCATCCAGAACACCAGAGGAGGTTCAAAATGGGGTCATATTGCTGAGCGCGAATAATCTCAAATAGGATGCAGTCTCCCTTCATGGTTGTCCAAGAAATGTAAGGGAATCTGCTGACAAGGAATGAAAATCAGAGGACATTTTGATTATAGGAAAAGGGGATTTCAGAGGATGCCCTGACTTCTTTATCTCACAGATAGAAAATAAGATTTCCTTCCACCCCTCTGGAATGCTTCTAAAGGAATGGCAATAAATGTGATTCCCAGACCTTAAGAAATAAATGTCTTGGCACCTTATCTTGCCATAATTATTACCTGCAGGATGGATAAGAAATTGTCTCTTGGGGGAAACAAATTATAACATAATCTTACCACTAGTTTTGTTTTTACCAAAAGAAAAAAACAAATGGTCAAAATGCTCTATGTATAAGCTTTTCACCTCTCATGCTCAAAATGGCAGCTTTCCCTATTCATGAGCTGCCTGCCTGATGTTCAACTGAAATGTAAGCTACAGAGCAAGTATTGAAAGCTTCTGAGAATAGAGAAAAAATAGGTGCCACGTTAAATCCAAGCTCTGTAGGACATAAAATACTGTTTATTCTTTTCTTATATTCTGGGATTCTGTCCTTTCATTAAGTTCCTTGCATTCTGGTCTGATAAAGATGTGCTATATATTCCTTTACTGGAGCAATTATAGCTGTTGCAGTTTTCAAAGGCTCTGTCTTCTTCTGAGTTCAAGTTATTTTTGTTTAATTTTTTGGATTTGTTTAATTTATTTATTTATATTTATTAACTCATTTTTGGTCTTGCATTACTTAGTCTTATTTTGTCTAAGTAGAGTTTCTAGCCCTCTGTGTTTTCTTTTTCTTTTTCCTGATATCTTTATTTAGAAATGAAATATTCCAGGGTTAATTTTCAAATAAACTCAGAAAACAAAAGGTGTAAGCAAGTTATAGTATCTACGTTAAGTTAAAAAAATCTGTAAATGTTAAGTCTCAAAAAATTTGTCTGATTTGCTTTTTTTTCTTAATAAGGGTTCATTTCATGCTTTAAATGTAACCCTTGTTGTCCTGAAACTGTGGCTTATTTTAGAGCTGTTGTTTTTTTCTCTTCTCACTCTCTACCTCCCAAACCTTGGAGGATGCAAAAATAGAACAGCCTGAGTTAAGACAATTAGGCATAACCTCCAATAGAGATAAGATATAATGCTGTTTCCTAGTACTAATATTAACCCTTAATTAAGCAAATAGGTACCTGTAAAATTATAGGCATTGAAGTAAAAATCCATTAATCCCACTTTAAAAATGGTTAAACTGGTCTGTTGGATGCTTAAAACAAAAATTTGGAGACTAAGACTAAGGACTAAGGGCTAAGGAAGAACAAGAGATACTTTGGCCTTTGCCATCTAAAGTCTGGGAGAACTCAGGGATCAACAGGACTTTTCTAAAGGTCCCACAACTCCAGTGAGTCTCCCAATTTGCCTCTCAGGGTTATCAAGAGAACAGAAAACAATCAGTGCATATTCTTCAAAGACAAGGGCCATTGAAAAGGGAAATATCTCTTCTCTAATGCTTCAGGGAAGCATGTGTGGTTAGCAAGCCCCTGACTCATCTTGGCAGTTGATACAAATGTTAGAAGAAAGCTAAAGGAACCAATTGGGTTTTCAAAATTTCCAAGTGTGACCTCTGACCTCTGACTAATATCAGTGGACTCTTAACAGTACACAGGAGAAAGGTCAATTTTGACTAACTTGGGCTCATAAAACTGACAGGAAAGTATAAACAAAGTACAGTCACAAATGGACTTTAAGAAAAAAAGGCAACAGCTCTTTAATTTAAATATAACAGTACATGGAACTGCCTCCTGAATTCTACTAAGGCCTTTTAATCATGCCTTCTGTGGGAGGTATCCCTGATTGCCACAGCCCAACATCAGCTTGAAGAAGTAGAATACTCATCAACACTTTCCCCTGATAGCAGTCAGGGATACCTATTCAGAGGGGAAAATCAGATAGGACCACCATCCCAGATTAAAAGCCTAGGATAGAGCTTGTTTTTGTTGTTTAGTTTTGGCTGCCTGACTGCAAGGCCCTACACATGGTTAAATGCCCATACATTCTGTTGTTTTCCCAGGCTTCCTTGATGACCCTAGCATTATTCAACCACAGGAAGTTGTTTTAACTTCAAGCAATTCTTTGTTTTAAGGAACAAGTACAGGACAAATTCAGGTTAATATACACATTAAATTGTCCTATTATGATAACAAGAAATTAAAATTACATAATTTCAACTGAATCAGAAAAAAAAAAGAACAACAAAGGGGAACCCTCCAATGAAAGGTTCATTCTCCATCTAAACAATATAAAGACACCTAGATGAAGAAACCTTCCATGCAATCTTCTAATAAATCTGCTACTGAATTCTAATCATCCATCATTTGCATATTTCATTTTTCACCTGCATGGGATAAGAACCCTCCATAAATCATATAACCCTGTGTTACAATTGTCACCATTCTTGCCATCATGTGTACTCTGCCTATGAGCCCCTTGAGTACTTGCTTTATTGTGGAAAGAAGGTGACTTGTATCCATAGGATGTATCATTCTGTACACCAAATATCCTTTCATATATTAGCACAATGTAACACCATTTGATATTAACTTTTATACTCAATAAACATCTTTAATTTGTGAATTGCTATAATTGTATTTGATTCTGATGTCAATTAGACATCATTATACATTTTATATATTTTTTAAGACAGACATATAAATATTCAATCTGTAGACTAAAATTCAAAATTTTACAGGGGAAAACATTATCACAATGTGTCACATAAACAACATTATTTTATCTTAAATCAATATTAAATTTAAATAAGAAACAAATTTAACATCAAGTTTGAGCAAAATGATACTTTGCTCACTTTTGTTATATGCTTGGCATTTTGCTATTGTATTTGCATTTTTATCCAAGAGTATTATTCATGTAAATATTGATTTTGTAATTTAAAAATATTATAAAATAGAAAATAACCAGCCTTTTCTTTCATTCCAATAAAGGCAATAAATCCTGAAAACAAGATAGCTTCTAATTTCCCATACTAAAATAGATTTCCATACCTATAACTTTCTTTTATCTTCTCTAGTTTGAACCCATTCTTAAATTCAGATTCTGAAACTGTTCTTATGAATGGTATTGGTGTTTTTTATTTAGACAACAAATTTTATCCCAGGAGCGAATTTGACAATCCAGCATATACAAAAAAAAAAAAAATCTATGTCTTAATATTTTTTTTTCTTCCAGGTTGCATTCAAAGGTTTGGAGCATAGAATATTTTTTAATTTGACCTGTATCTATTATCATTATCACAATGTCATCAACTTTACTGAGTCCTCCAATGTCAATTGTACCTAGAGGTTCCTTTTGGACCTTTTCCTTATACTAGACATACTAATATGCAATGGAGGAGGACCTTTCCATCCTTTTCTTTGGGCCTCCTTAAAGATTCCTGTGCTGAGGCTGCCTACAGGTTGGCATCAGTTTCTTTTTCCTTTCTGGCTGCAGTTATGTATTCTGCCAATCTCCCCAGGCATTGAGTTTGATAGGATACTATTATAGCAAGAATTGTTTTGCCCCAGTGATGAATATTCCCTGGCCAAAAGGGGTCTCCTATCAGATCTTAAAAGGGGAAACTGTTCCTGTCCCCAGGTCATAAACTGATAGTGCTGGAAACTACTGCCACATCCTTATAGCCATGAATCTTCACCCTCCTTGGGTAAAAAGGCCTAGAAGGCAGAAAAGAGGTCAGATTTTCTTTCTTTCTTTTTTTCTTTTTTTTTAGAGAGAGAATTTTAATATATATATTTTTTTAGTCATCGGCGGACACAACATCTTTGTTTTGTATGTCGTTCTGAGGATCGAACCCGGGCCGCACGCATGCCAGGCGAGCGCACTACCGCTTGAGCCACATCCCCAGCCTGAGGTCAGATTTTCTTTGGCCATTTTTCTACAGCTCAGACAGCTTTTCTGGGAATTTCCCCCCAGTTTAAGACTAGTGAGCTTGACCACAGTGAAATGATCTGCCTGGGGCCAGGCTGAGAAATCATGCTCACAGTGCCAGCACATGGTTTAAAAGATTGAAATCCTTTTAATCATTTCTTCTGGTGTCCTTCTATCCTTGCACATCAGAGGCAGTACTTTTTGGCAGCTTCAACTTAGATTCTGACTGTTCAGACCCGTTATAATGCAACTGCATAAATACCTGTACATACAGAATCTCTTCTATATACTTTACCCCTGAGGCACCAACTTCAACATCAAGGTTGTACAATAATCCAGAAAAACCATTTAAAAGCCATATTGTGTTACAGTAAACCCTCTTTTTCTTAGGCAGGCTTATACCTATAGGTGGCCCACGCAGCCAAGATCTTTTTGTTCAAGTCACAACCCTTAAGATAAATGCAGCATGTCCCATTTCTTAAAGGGGAAGTAATACAGGAAAAAGGATAAGATAGGATCACCAAAACCAGGGATGATAGATGGGAAACTTTAAAACAGACAAACCTGCACATACAAATTTGTTTTACTTGCTTTACCTTTGAAAGACCAACTCCAACTGCAAGATTGTACAAAAAAGAAACACAGAGAGAACACCATGAGAGCTCCAAAACATGGCTGACAGATGGAATCATTTAAATTGACCAGCCAAGATCTCTCCCAAGTGACTACTAATAGAATCAATACAGTAATGACCATGTCTTAAAAGTGGGCAGTAGCAGATACAAACAAACCAGACAACCAGAGGGAATTCCTAAGTCCAAGGCCAGAAAACAGATTAGAACCTAGAACAGATCAGAAAGGAATACTTCATATCCCTATGTTCTCAAGTCCCACTTAACCATGACTCCTACACCACTGGTGCCACAGATGTCCCCAGAAAGAGAGACCAGATGTTTCCACAAAGAGTAACTAGGTGTATGGAACCTAGGGTCTCAGCATGTAAATTGTAGGACTTACCAAATGGCCAACAGTGTTGTGACTTTCCTGAATTCAGTTTCCTTTTTCTCAATGTATAGCAAATGGTCGAGCAACTTGTGCAGTTCAGGGCGAGAAGCTGAGATTTCCTTGAAGCAAAAGGTGCTTCTGTAGTTGCTGGGATGCTCCCTCCCTCCCTGCTTTACTCACAGGAAGAACTCCTCTGGTTCAGTTGGAGGCAAACTCATAGTCTCCCAATTTCTCCAGTGATGGGCTCTTAACAAACTCACCAGCCACTTTGTATCCTCAGAATGGAAGTGAGGGTCACTTGGAGTACCAAACATGCCCAAGAAAACTGGAGAAGGGGCTGCTCTTGGGTACCATCTGGGATGCCAGATTTGTTGCCAAAAGCTTAGTTCTTGTCATGGATGCCAATCTAATAATGAAGACATAGTTTTAAAAGTTGGTTTATTGCTTTGCTAGTAAAGGAGAAACATGGGGACTCCTTTCCCAAAGGCTGTGATTCTGCCCATCAGCAGAAACAGTTTTTATTTCTATTTTTTGTTAAAGAGGTGATTTGGAGAAAATGAGATTAGGGAGGAAAGAACAGGAATGAGAAGATCAGGAAGAAGAAATTTGGGAAAAAAAAAAAAAATATATATATATATATATATATATATATATATATATATATATATATATATATTTCAAAGCCACAAGGGATATATATAGTCAAAGCATAAAGTGAACCCCTGTTACAATATGTGGAATAATCTGTATTATATTTGCATTTTTTTATGTTTTCAAATAATTATATTTTATATTAAGGAAAAATGAAAATACAATTTACTTCTGAATCTAGGTGCATGAAATTGTAATGGAAAATGCATATGGACCATTTTACAAAATTATACTAAATAAACCTGTAAAATTTTGAGGGGCCAGAAAATTGACCTTTCTCTGAGTAAATTAATCTTTAATCAATTCTATTAACTTTTCAAAAATATCTTGTGAAACAATCATGCTTATAAATCTTGAATCTGGAGGTCTTCATATCTAACATAACATGTTTTTCCATTTTTTTCTGCTAAATATGAATCTAATCATCTAAAGCAGCCAAATCTTAAACTTAGTTCCTCATTAGCATTTAACTTTATTTATTCAAAGTGAGTGTATTCATCTTTGTGAATGTGTTAAATAATTAAGCAGTCTGTCAGTATGACCTTTAACAAGTTTTCAGGAAATGAACTGGCACAATTGAAATAAAATGCCAACAGCAACATTAATATCAATCACAGGGAACACTATTGAAAATTTCTGGTAGCTGAGAAAACATCCAGTTTCAGAAACAAACAAACAAACAAACAAAAACCACCTTGGCAAAGCTTCATCAGAGATTAAGGTATGATCTCTTGTTTTTGTTTTCTCATTAGATCGTTTTTGCTTAGAGGTAGTTAAACACTCTTAAGCATCAGTATTGTAGGGAAAGTAAAATAAGTTTCTAGTCCTCAAAAAAATGGACAAATTAGAAGGAGATTAAATGGACTTTCTTGATACAAAAAAATTAGGATATGTTTTTACTAAAACATTGTTGGATAGAATCCTTATTATATTTATCATTATCAATAGAATTAACTTCTGAAAGCTTTAAAATGTAGTTTAGCAATAATTTAATTTTTCTTCATTTACATTTTTTTCATGCATCAATTCAAATAAGTTTCTGCAATATATATTAAAAATAAATTATTTGATATTGAAGGGGAAAGAAATCACTCTTTGTATCTTCTCTCTCCCTTTATTTCTATTCTATTTTAGTGGCTATGTTTATATTTCTCCTAGATAATATTAAACAATAAGAAATTTGTCTAAATATGGAATTTATATAAGAATATAAGAATCTTTCCATCTTCTAAGTTCTTCAATTTCTTTCTTCATTGTTTTATAGTTTTAGTTGTAGAGGTCTTTCACCTCCATGCTTAAGTTACGTTTCAAGTATTTTATTTTAATTTTTGAAGTTATTGTAAATGGAATATTTTTCCTAATTTTTTTCCTCTGCAGAATCATTATTGGAGTATAGGGAAGCTATTGATTTGTGAATATTGATCTTATATTACAATACTTTTTTATCATTTATTATTTCATTCTTCCTTTTGTAAGGTCATAAGGTGAAGTATTCAATTATTTGGGGGGAGGGAATTGTATATTTGAATATCTGCTCTAGAAGTCTTATGGTGAAGTGTTTTTTTTATATATTTTTTAACTCTTCATTATGATGTTAGTTTTGTGTTTTTCATAATAGCCTTTATTATGTTATGGTAAGTAACCTCTATTACTAGTTTTTGAGCATTTTTAGCATGAATGTGTGTTGGAATTTATCAATGTCCTTTCTTTACCTAGTGATATAATCATATTACTCCTGTCATTAATTTTATTTATGAGATGAATTGCATTTACACATTTTGGAATGTTGAACCAGCCTTGCATTCTTGGTATGAAGCCTAATTGATTATGGTGCACTACCTTCTTGATGTGTTTTTAAGTGTGGTTTGCTAATATTTTATTAAGGATTTTTGCATTTATGCTTATTAGGGATTTTTGTCAGTATTTTTCTTTCCTTGATGTGTCTTTGTCTGTTTTGATATCAGGGTTACAATGGCTTCATAGAATGTATTTCTCAGAGTTCTCTCCCTTTCAATATCATGGGATAATTTGAGGAATACTGGTTAGTTATTCTTCAAAGAATAACTGGCTCAGCTAAGCATTCATCTAGTTCTGGACATTGTTGGAAATATTTTAATTGCTGTTTAAATTTCATTACTTGATATTTTTCTATTTAAGATTTCTATAATTTTCTTGTTCATTCTGGTCTGATCATACATGTCTAGAAATCTGTCAATGTCTTCTAGATTTTACAAATTATTGGAGAATATATTTTCAAACTAGTTTGTAATGAATCTGTGTATTTCAGAAATGCCTGTGGTGATAATTCTTATTTCATCTGAAATTTTATTAATTTGGGTATTCCCATTCTGTCTTTATGTTAGTGTGACTAAGGGTTTATTCATCTTGTTTACCTTTTAAGAAAATCAAATCTTTTTCTGTTGATCCCATGTAGTTTTCTAATTCTCCTTTTCATTAATTTCAACTCTGATCTTAATTTTTTAATGTCTTCTACTGATTCTGGAATTACTTTTTTCTTTCCTTTCCAAGCACTTTGAGGTTTAGCATTAGCTTACTTTTGGGAGATGTTTCTACTTTCTTTTTTTTCTTTTCTGTGGCTACTAGAGATTGAACTCAAGGGCACTTGACCCCTGAGCCACATACCCAGCCCTATTTTGTATTTTATTTAGAGACTGTGTATCACTGAGTTACTTAGCACCTCACTTCTGCTGAGGCTGCCTCTGAACTCATGATCCTCCTGCCTCAGTCTCCTGAGCCTCTGGGATTTCAGGCCTGTCCCATTGTGCCTGGCTTTATTCATTTACTTATTTTTTTAATGTAGGCACTCCAGGCTATAAGCTTTCATTTTAAAACTGAACTCACACAGTGAAGATATTTGTTGTATTATATCTAAGCTCTTATTTGTTTCTAAAAATTTCTTGATTTCTTCTCTCATTTCCTCTATGATCCATTCCTAATTTAAAAGAGTAATTTCATTCTTCATGTGTTTATTTGGTTTCTATAATTTTTTTGCTATTGTTTTCTGGTTCTATTTCATTATTATATGTGTGTGTGTCTGATATATATATATATATATATATATATATATATATATATATATATATATATATATAAAAATACTGAAATCACCCAGCATTATTGTATTTGGGTCTATCTGGGATTTCGTGTCTAGAAGTATTTTTAGTTAATTTTTTGCACTGATATTTGGGGCAAAAAAATTTACTATTGTTAATTTCTTATTAAATCATTCCACTTACCAACATGTACTGCCCTTCTTTGTGTTTTTTTTTTATCAGTTTTTGTTTGAAATCTGCTTTCTTACATATGAGAATATCTACACTATACTTCTATATGCCTCTACTAATACTGATAAAAATAAAGAGAATGTAAACCACCTATATTACAAATGGCAATCAAGATTTGAACAGGTTTTGCAGAAATAATAATTAGGTAATACTAAATATAAAATCATATTGTGACTTCTACAATTTAAAATAATGGACTGATTACAATAAAAAGAGCTAACAAAAGTCAAATTAAAAATTAGCAAAATAAATAAACATACCAGCTGTTTAATTTTCAAATAAATTGAATAAATAAGTAAAATTATCTTAAAAAGTGTTCAGGTCCTGTGAATTTCACTATTTCAAATGTTTCTACAATGTAATTGTAGAAAAACTAACTCTAATCCTAAATAAGTTCTTCCATAAAATATAATTGTAGGAACACTTTTCCAACTCATTTTACAATGCCAGTATTACCTTGATACCAACACCAGACAAAAACTGCAGATTAACAGATTACATAAATTCTTATCAAAATATGAATGAACCAAATGCAATATGTATCTATATATACATGTATATTTATATATAAGTACACACACATGTGTATACACACTATATATATATATATATATATATATATGTATATATACATATATATAGTAACTAAGCTTTATTAAAATCAAGTAAGGCTGGCCCCAAATTAAATAATCTATGTACATAATATATAAATAATCTAAAGAAGAACAATCTCATTATATAAATCAAAGCAAAGAAAATGCCACATAATTAAACATTAATGTACAAGTATTAATAAAGAAGAGAGGGAGTAATTTTATACATATACATAAAGGGAGAATTAATCAAGTTAATATTACTGCAGCATATATTACAGCATTCATTATTAGAGGTGCCACCATACTTGTGAATGTCCGAATACTTTCAAGGATAAGTCAAATGAAGTCCCATGAAATGCAAAAGCATGCTTACGTTTGGATAGGACAAGCAAATAACTACTGAGGTTAAGCAAAAATGAAGGCACAGAAAGAAATTCTGGAGAAAAAAAAAAGAAATATTCCATATTTTTAATTGACATTAAGACTATAATTTTAATTTTTCCTAGGTATTGTGTAACATCTATGGAAATATCTCACTGAGTAGACAATGTATCTATTTTTAGTTTTCCTCCTTCCTTTTTCTTTCAGCCCATTTAAAATAGCATGATTATAGCTTCATCATTACTTTTCATTATAAAAATTATAGTAAATATAGTAAATTTTGCATTATTAAAGTATTTTGTGGTGTTTAGAATGGAACACACATCCTTATTCATGGTATTGAACTGCTCTACCACTGATCTACATGGCACTCCAATATTTGTTTGTTTTGAATTTAATAATTAATTAAATATGTAAGATAAAATAACACATAAGAAATCCTAGTGTAAGCCAATAAGAATAGATAAGGATAGACAGAAATTATTTAAATTGCTCTATTGTTTCTGAGATATTTTACAACATCTTCATAATTAAGCAATTCAATTTGAGACTATTTACTATTTTTTCTTAGTAAAGTTACAGAAGAATGAAAATAAATTGATGATTGAACTAAATGACTAATTTCTTCCTGAAAGAAAATAATGTTTTATTTTTAAGAATTCAAGAGGCTATTTCATACAGCTGAAAATATTATTTTAAGTCTACATTATGGTGTATAAGAATTCTGATTTTTTTTATAAACTAGGAATGTTTCTGTGAATCTGGAGATTAGCAGAAATGTAATATACATACATTAGATTTTGTGTAGTTATTGTTTCTTATCTTTCCTGCTTTTACCATCTTGAATATTCAGCTTAAAAGTAAGCACCCAATTCCACATAAATTGAAAGCAAAACAAATGTCTACTTACACAGAGTATCTAATATGCTGAAGGCAGACCACTTAAATTATTGACAGTTTATTCAATAAAAACTTATAAAGAAAATATTTTGATGATTCTGATTAATAAATTATTCTTAAAATTGACAGAATATTTTCATAATTTTTAAATGTTAAAATACTGTAGGTAGTTGAGAAGTATCAAAATATCTTACTTCCATTTGCTATGTTTATAGTATTGCAATATAAGAAACACTTAAACAGGTGTTTATGTAATTGTGATATATAGTAACTCTATTAAAATAATCTATTCTAAAATATTCTGTATATATTAATAAAATGAGAAACCTTATATGGCAAACTAAAAACAATTAATGGTAATAGTCAATGTTATCTATGTCCCATGTATTTATTTAATAAGTGACTTCTCCTGAAAAAAAAAATGTTGTTTTATTATTCAACTACAATCATGTGTCACTTAACAATGGATATATATTCCAAGAAATCCATCAATAATTTATTCTATCATTGTTCAGACATCATAAATTATTCAAACCTAGAAGGTATAGTCTAATACATACATATATGGTATATACTATTGCTTCCAGGCAACAAACCTGTAAAATACATTACAATAGTGAATATTTTAGGAATTATGCAGAATAATATTGATTTATCTCAATATAGATAAGAAACAGATAAAATGTAGTATAACATGTTTGAAAAATTATACATCTGTGTAGGGCACTTAATTTGGATGGCGCTTGTGTGATTGGAAGTTCTTCCAGGTTAAGTAGTGAATGAGGGCTGAGTGATTCTGAAGGCCTAAGTCTTTGCCATACCCATTTTGGACTTTATAAACATTATACATTTAAGTTACATTCAATTTACAAAAATCTTTTAATAATGAATTAAGCTTAGCTTACTGTATTTTTTTAATTTTTTTAAATTTATTTTTTTAAAAAACACTTTGATTAGAGCATGAACTCTTCATAGAGATGTGAAAAACATTTTCTCTTTATATCCTTCGTTTAAATTTATTTTTAATAGCACTATTTCAGATTCATTACCCTGTCTTTCCTTTGCTTATACTCCATCCTTTTCCTCCATTACCTTTTGTCTAATTTACTGCACTTCTATTCTTCCCCTCGCCCCCACCCTACTTATTTTGGGTTAGCTTCCACATATCAGAGAAAACATTGTACCTTTGGTTTTTTGATACTGGCTTACTTCACTCATCATGATAGTCTCTAGATCTATCCATTTGGTGGCAAATGCCATAGAGTCACTCTTTTTTATGGTTGAGCAATACTGTGTTATTTATATATATATATATATATATATATATATATATATATATATATACCATCTTTTCTTTACCCAATTATTTTTTAAAGAGCACTTAGTTTGGTTCTATAACTTATCTATTATGAGTTGAGGGGCTATAGACATTGATGTAACTGCATCACTGTAGTATTCTGATTTTAAATCCTTTGGATATATACTGAAGAGTGAGACAACTTGGTCAAATGGTGGTTCCATTCCAAGTTTTTTGAGGAATATTCATACAGCTTTCCATAGTGGTTGCACCAACTTGTAGTCCCACCAACAATGTATAAAGTGTACCATTTCCCACACATCCTTGCCAGCATTTATTTTTACTTGTTCTCTTGAAAAGTGCCATTCTAACTGGAGTGAGATGGAATCTCAGTGCAGATTTTTTTTCCTAATATTTTTTTCTCTATTTAAAAAGTAGCAATTGGACATGTTGGTTATGCTGTTCCTTATGGCTTAGGGAGGGATGCTGGGCTTCTAATTCTTGAGCTGGTCAAGATATAGTTGGAATTTAACCATGGAATTGCAACACTGAGGCACTGGTGCTGAGAAATAATCCTGGAGGGGTCCCTAATCACCTGGTCACTCTTTGGTTTGCAGAGACACTGTCTGCAGGGTCCTGTCAAAGGCTACAGCTAAATCTTGCACTAAACTCCCTATTCATCTGGGTTCTACAAGCTGTAGGGTAGAACACTATGCCCAAGGATGTCTTTGTGGGCTTTTGAAGCAGTAGAGAGACCCAGAGGCTTACTGAAAAAAACCTCAGCCTTCAGAGCCTGGAGTGGTCATCTGCAGTGGATGGGGCTTGGATTGTTTAGGCCATGCTCTAGGGTAGACCTGGAGGCTCATAATATAGAGGGAAGAGCCAAGGGCTCACAGATCCTCCTGTGCTGGAGCAGCTGGGCCTTATATACACATAACTTACTGAGCTGACACTGGGGGAGGGTTTCGGTTGGGTTTTGGGTCCTGGGGTGTGTCCTGGGAAGGAATAGGGTCAGGCTGGCCAGGCTGCAGTGCTCTGGGAAGACAAGGACCGATGGAGATATTCTGTAGGAAGTAGCACCACAGGCCCTCTGGCAGGTAGTAGTGGATGAAGTACATGAGCCCCAGCCAATGGCCTGTGTAATAGCGGGTGGTGTGGTCTAGATGCCAGCAACATGCCAATGATGGCATCTACAACCAAGCTGAGGTTGGGCAGGGCCAGGCACAGAAAATGCAGAAATTGCCCATGCAAGTGTTCAATGTAATCTTAATTGCTTGAGCTGTTCCCATTGACTCACATTTCTCACTAACTGTTTTGAAGAAATCAGGCTGGATGACACTGACTTTGATCCTCCAGGAAAGAAGTTTACAGCTGAATGTTTCCTTGAGTAGTGTCAAGGCTGCCTTGGAGGTCCCATAGGCTGCCAAGCACGGATATAGCATGTCCCCTGCTGGGATGCCCACTGTCACAATGCAACTCTTTGAGTGGTGTGAGAGCTGCAGGAGGCCCTTGGTCAGCTACAGTGCGTCAAAGAAGTTCACCTCCATGCAGTTGCAGAATGTGGCCATTGGAGACAGCTCCACATCACTGAAGCCTGCATTATTGACCAGGTCTCACACACCAGTGCTGTTGGTGTGGGACTTGGTGAACTTTAGTGCAAAGCTAATGTGTGCAGTTTAGTGAGGTCCATCTGCAATAGCCTTAGGCAAAGGAAACAGCAGGCAAGCAGCTTTAGGGCGCTGGGGTTCTTGAACTCTAACATGGTAGCCAGCATGTGAAGACCCTGGAGTCCAATTTCTTGGCCATCTCCTTGACAAAACCAGAGTCACAGCCAGTGATGAGCACTCTGCAAGAAGCCACTGGCAGACACAGTGGGTGTGCTAGGCAGGACAAGCAATCCAACTGGGAGCAGCCAACATGGCCAGTGTGGCCAGCATGGTGCTGGCATAGCCAGTCTAGTGAGGCCAGCAGTTCGCCAGTGCAGCCAGCAACTGGCAGCCCAGTCACAGGTCTGCACGCAGTAACTACAGCAGCATATGGGCAACCAAGAGCAGACAGTTGCCACCCCACAGCCAAGGCAAGTGCTTTCAGTGTTGTTTTAATTTGCATTTCTCTACTTGCTAGAGATATTGATTTTTTTTTCATAATTTGTTGACCATGCATATTTCTTTGTTCTTGAGATGTCTGTTTAGTTCCTTTGTCCATTTATTGATTTCTCTCTCTCTCTCTCTCTCTCTGTGTGTGTGTGTGTGTTTTAAGTACTTTTAGTTCTTTATATATCCTGAAAATTAATACTTATCTGAGGTGCAGATGGCAAAGATTTTCTCCCATTCTGTAGGGTCTCTCTTCATGCTCTTGATTGTTTCCTTTTCTATGTAGAAGTTTTTCCATTTGATACCACCCATATATTGAATATTGATTTTACTTCCTGCACTTTAGGGGTCTTATAAAGTCAGTTCCTGAGTTGATATGTTGGAGTATGGGGTCTACCATTTCTTCTAATATGTGCAGGAAACTGGTCTAATACCTAGGTCCTTGATATACTTTGAATTGAATTTAGTTTAGGATGAGAAATAGAGATTAAATTGTATTCTACACATGCATTTCCAGTTTTCCCATCACCATTTGTTGAAGAGGCTTTTTCTCCAATATTTATTATTGACACCTTTGTTTAGTATGTGGTAACTGTGTTTGTGTGGGTTTGTTTCTGTGTTTTCTACTCTGTTTTGTTGATCTTATTGCCTGTTTTGGTTCCAATACTATTCCGTTTTTGTTACTATAGTTCAGTAGTATAATTTTAGTTCTGTTATTGTGATGCCTTCTCCTTCACTTTTCTTGCTAAGGGTTATTTTGGCTACTCTAGGACTCATTGTTTATCCAGATGAATTTCATGAGTGCTCTTTCTATTTCCATAAAGAACGTCATTTGAATTTTGATAAGAATTGCATTGAATCTGTATAGTGCTTTTTCCTGAATATATTAAAATAATCATGTGATTCTTATTTTTAAGTCTATTGATATGATGGATTATATTTATTACTTCTGTATGTTGAACAACACTTCCATCCCTGGAAAGAAACCCACTTAATCATAGCACATTGTCTTTTTAATATTTTTTATGAGATTTGCCAGTATTTAATGGAGAACTTTTGCATCTACATTTATCAGTTATTTCCTTTGTCTGGTTTTTGGTATCAGGATGATATTAGTTTTATAGAATGAGTTTGAAAGGGTTACCTGCTTTTCTATTTCATGTAATAATTTGAGAAGGATTGATATTAGTTATTTTCTATATAAATTTATTTTATTTATTTATTATTTTATGTAGTGCAGAGAATCAAACCCAGTACCACACACATGCTGAACAAATACTCAACCATTGAACCACAAACCCAGCCTTTGGTATTAGTTCTTATTTAAAGATTTGGTAGAACTCAGCTGAGAATGCCTCTAGCTTTTCTTTTTCACTAGGCTCTTGATGATTTCTTTGATCTCATTACTTGTAACTGATCTTTTAAATTTTCTATATCCTTTTTCAATTTTGGTAGGATCTATGTCTCTAGAAATTTATCTGTTTTCAAAATTTTCTAGCTTACAGGAGTATATAGTATAGCTTCTGATTGTCCTCCATATTTTAGGAGTATCTGCAGAGATATTTCCATTTTCATCATGGATTTAGTAATTTGCATTTTCTCTTTCTGGGCTACTTTGGCTAAAGTTTTATTAATTTTGATTTTGATGATTTTTTTCAAAGAACAAACTTTATGAATTTTTTTTTTAATTTAAAAAAAAAATCTCGACATCATTGACGTCAGCTCAATTTTAATTATTTCCTGTATTCTGCTGATTTGGGTATTGGTTTGTTCATTTTCTAGGACATTGAGATGTAATGTTAGTTTATTTATTTGGTATTTTTCTGTTCTGTTAATTTATGAGCTCAATGCTCTGAGCTTTTCTCTTAGAACAGCCTTCATGGTGTCTCAGAGATTTTGATACATTTATCATTATTCTCATTTAGCATTGAGTATTCTTTTTTAAATTCATCCCTGATTTATTCTGCTATCCATTCATAATTTAATAGTGAATTGTTTAGTCTCCAGGTGTTAGAGTGCTTTCTATTTTTATCATATCATTTATTTCTTTAATCCATTATGATTTTATATAATGCACGGATATATATATATATATATATATATATATATATACACATTTTGCATTTGCTAAGAGTTTCTTTGTGTCCCAAAATATGCTCTATTTTGGAAAATGATCTATGTGCAACTGAAAAGAAAGTGTATTCAGTCACTTCAGTCACTGATAGATGAAATATTATATATATATATATATATATATATGTGGTATGAATTATCCTTTTTTGTAGTTCTGTAGCTTCTTATTTAGATTTTGCTCAGATGATATTTCTAGTAATGAGATACATGTTAAAGTCACTCAACATTGTTGTGCAGTGGTCTATTTAATTCTTTTTATTGAGAAAGGTTTGTTTGATATATGTAAATGCTACATTTGGGGGGGCATAGATACTTATGACTGTTTATTTGTGCTGTTTTTTCACTCTCTTAACCAGCATGAAATTGCTTTCTCTACCTGTTTTGATTAACTTTGCCTTGAAGTCTACTTTATCAGATACAAAAATAGAAACCCTTGCTTGTTTATGAGATTTATGTGAATGATATTTTTTTTCCCAGTATTTAACATTCATTTTGTGGATATCTTTGCCTATTAGGGTAGTCTTTTGAAGAGAATACATTGTTGGATCTTGTTTTTTGGGGGGGATGTGTGTGTGTTTAACAATTTAATAAATTGCAAAATTGTTATTAATCTATATACACATGTATGACTACACTACTGGTTTGACTGTACACCATGTACAGCCAGAGAAAGGAGAAGTTGCGCTCCATCTGTGTACAATGTGTCAAAATGCATTCTAATGTCATGTATAACTAATTAGAACATGAAAAAAAACAGAAAACATAAAATAAAACAAAAAGAAATAAACTGGTTTCCAAAGTTTTTGTACCATTTTTACAGTCTTAACAGCAATCAATGAAAGTTTTAGCTGCCCCAAATTCTTGTCAATTCTTGTATGGCTAATTATTGTAGTTTTAATACTTTAATAAGTATATAATGAGATATCTTTTTGGCTTTAATAAGCATTTTCTTTTTTAAAAAAATATTAATTTATTCTTAATTTCTATCTGCCAGCCTTTGTGTTTTCATTGATTAGTTTAGTTCATTAACATCTCTGTTAGTATTGAGAGGTGATTTTTATTTCCTGTTATTTTCATTTATTCCTAATTTGTAAGTTGAATTAGAATCTCCTTTCACATACAATTCTCCCCCTATATTTTCACCTTCTGCCAGTTTTCACTGGTATTCTCCATTTCTTCTTCATGAAGTATTTTATTGAGTTTGTTTTATAGTGACAGATTTCTAG
The DNA here is from genome assembly GCF_045843805.1 of Urocitellus parryii. NCBI lineage: Eukaryota > Metazoa > Chordata > Mammalia > Rodentia > Sciuridae > Urocitellus > Urocitellus parryii. The sequence continues at coordinate 47,755,482 of NC_135547.1, read as the reverse complement.
ATGTGAATTCTTTTTTTATCATGGAAGAATTTTACCTCATCTTAAAATCTGAAGATTAATTTTTCTGAGTATAGTATTTTTGGTAGACATTCATTTTCTTTCAGAGCTTTGTATAAATTATTACAATACCTCTTATTTTTTAAGGTGCTGGGAGTTGTCCTGGCTCCAAAGACTAACTTCCCCATCCCCCAAGAAGAGCTGTCCAATGATGAGCCCTGCTGGCTCACATGATCCTTACCCACCAATCAGAATAGCCCTGCTGTCTCACATGATCCTTACCCACCAATCAGAAAGCACCCCATGCCAACTGTCAAACCGTTCAACCATTAAACTGTCATAGCTATCAAACCACCCCCAGCTCTATAAATATGCAGAGCTGTTCCTCAATAAATGGGCATTTTCTCCGATAACGAGCCTTTTTCGTTCTTTCATAAGGTATGGGTCGAAATAATTGGCTGAGATCTAGATTGGCTTAAATCTAAATGTGACCAGTTATTTGTTATTTGTCTCTAGCCACTTTTTCAGTTCTACCCTTATTCTATATTTTAGGCATTTTTATATTAATATTCTTTTTTTTTTTAATATTTATTTTTTTTTAGTTCTCGGCGGACACAACATCTTTGTTGGTATGTGGTGCTGAGGATCGAACCCGGGCCGCACGCATTCCAGGCGAGCGCGCTACCACTTGAGCCACATCCCCAGCCCAATATATTAATATTCTTAGCAATGGGTCTTTTATAAGTTTTTTTTTAATATTTGGAATCCTGTATGCTTCCTGTATATGATTTTCTATTTCAGTTTTAAGATTGGACAAATTATATGTTATTTCACTGAAAAGATCATACATTTCTTTGATTTGTATCTCTGAGCCTTCAGCTACCCCTATGAATCTTACATTTGGCCTTTTAATGTTATCCCATATGTCTTGAAAATTCTGTTCATGGTTTCTTATCAACTTTTCTACTTGTTTAAATTTATTTTCAAGATTATGTACTTCCTTGATTGAAAATCTCTCTTCCAAAGGTAATGCTTTCAATTGAATTTTTAACTTGGTTTATTGAATCCTTTATTTTGAGGATTTCTGATTGATTCTACATCAGACTATCTCCTTATTGAAGTGATATTTCACTTGTATTTTCTATGAACTTTCTAAATTCCTTCTCTTTGATATATCATCCACTGTGGTGTTTGTGAAATTTGCTCTTGAGTCATTCTGCTTTTATTTTCCCCTTGTTTTTTCATATTGTTTGTGTATCTAGCCATGTAGTCAAGTGTATCTGAAGCAACAGAGCTTCAATTCTATATAATTTTAGTGATCTGGCAGTTTTCTTTTGCCTCACAGATTAAGAAGGAGCCAAATAATTGCAAACAACTATGAATACAAATTTAGCACCAAATTAAGTACTTGATTTTTATTTTGACACAAAGCTAATTGACACAATAAACAACAATACAAGGCTCAGAAATTTATATCTGTAAAACGAGTAAGTAATAATGAATTATTTCTAGCATAAATGAAGCAATAGGTGTTTTCATAACTTCCATTGTATCAAATGTTGCTATAACATTAGAGGTAGGGTTTAGTATTTTATAAGCCAATTAGTATTAGAACAATTTAAAGGTAGAGTTCATTAAAAGGTATGAGATGACAAGGGGTAGAAAAGAAGAAGTGATGGGGTAGAAAAAGGATTTGTAGTTTCAAGAGGTGAATAGCACAAATGCAGAGGAAACACGGGATGTTTTGTTGATGGTGGCGGAGGAGAAATAAATAGAATTCAAAGAATTAAAGAATAAAAGAAAAATAGAATTCGGGTGTTATCAAGAGAAACAGAAACAAAGGGAAATAGAGTTGTGAAAAAGATGATACAAAAATCAATCCAAAATATACTAATCAATAGCCCTAACCCTCAAAAATCAGAGTATGAAAAAATGATTACTTTGAAGAAATGCTATAAATGATAAAGCAGAAATAAATATGTATATGAAAGCAATAAATCTATCTTATTTTTCCATTTTCTTAAAACTTTGTTCTCTTATTGGATTGGCATTGAGGAGTGTAGGGCATGATGTAACATGTGAGGCATGTTGCATCAGAAAGGAGGAAACCTAACTTGCTGGCTGCTACCCGCTTCCTGGTCCTGAGGCCACATGTGGCTAAGATAGAGCCTGGTGATCAGCCAGAAGGCGTTGCCATGGGTTGTGACGAAAAATCGGTCCACCTCTATGATAGGCGCAGAACACTTCTGCCCTCACAGAAAGCTCATGTCTCCCATTACTGCCTGTAGGATGGGTGTACAAGTGAACTCTCCCCACCCTGCTGACCTTTATCCTGATTGGCTCCTGTACATTATATTGGCTATGTGTGTTTTCTCAATAAAGGAGATCCTGCTTTGACTGGTCTCCCTGACGTGATGTCTCTGATTGTCCTTCAGTGAGGGAGGGCTGGGTGTGGGTGGTCAGTCAGCCCTATTCTTTCTTGGCTCATCCTGGTCAGGGTATGCTCTCCCCATCTCTCATGCAGGTCAGGAGGGAACAAGGGCTAAAAACCCTGACAGAGGACAAGGACTGAACTTTCAGTAATGAGGCAAACCCATATTATTGTAGCAGCTTCATAAAGGTAAACTAAAGCAGCACTTCTATAGATCCAAACAGATAGGAAGTAATATTGTGGGGAAATTCTGGTAGGCTAAACAGAGGTATAAGAAGCAGATGAAACACACACACACACACACACACACACACACACACACACACACGTATTCTAGATTAGAAATAAAATTATTTTCTAGATTAAAAATTAAATTAATAAAAGCATCAGATGTTGGCAGCATCCAGTGAGCTGTGGCTCAGTAGAAAAAAAAAATCCCCCTCCAAGAAATCAAAGACGTTTCTCTTACAAAGTTTAAGAAAAGCAGAGTCAACTGTCCATCACAGTCACAGCATGAACAATAAAAATGCTTACAAATAGTAAGCTGAATCAGTTTGAGAAAATTCTGTTACTGCCCCACAGAGAAAGTTAAAGGAAGCAAGTAAAGACTGCTAAAAATTACTCTTTATTTGGATTTCCTCTAGTGGTAGAGTATAAATTCATGCAGTTTTTAACTATACTCTCTATTTTTGTTCTTTTTCCCTGCTTTCTTTTTTTTTTTTTTTTTTGTTTAACTTTTGACTAGCTCCTGATACACTTGCTTTTGGAATACCTATAAAACACTCAGGTTCTAGTATTCACTGTGTTAGTAAGTGCCCCTACCTTAAGTTGATCTGGACATTGACATAAACACTGCAATAAAGAATGGAGAGAAGCTTTGGTCTGACCTCTATAATAAAGACATAAATGACTGATGGGAGGGGATTGAGGCTGATCAGGGACAGATGGAAAGTGATGTCCCCTGTGCCACCTCCCCAAAGATCAGAAGGAGCTGGAGGATTTGCTGATGTACCTCACATACCTCCTAGAAAAACACAAACACAACCTTTCAGAGAAGGTGCAACAGAGCTATAAAGCAACAAAGGGGTGTATCTCAACATGCAGACACCCCTAACATGTTATACCAGTTTGTGTCACAGGTGAGAATAAACACCAGGGTAACTATATTACCCAGCCTTCATCTCATTAGGAGACCCTAAATTCAAATAAAGGTCTTTATTTAAAAAACCTTAGCAAGAAAACAAAGCTGAATTTCTATAGAACAGATACTACAACCACTGTGATATTAAGAGATTCCTATCCCTCATTTTATGTTTTATGAGAATTATACCTAATCTTATGCATTCAAATTCTCTCTGAATACACTTTTAATTTTCTTCCAACTCTATTCTCTTACCCTCTCTTTTGTTTCACTACTAAACAACTTTAAAATTCTCCCTTCTATACCTCACCTTTTAAAATATAGTTTTTCATTTTTTACTCTATTATTTCTGTCTAATCCCTTCATCCAATGCAAGCTATTATGTTGTCATTAATACTTACTCTTGTTCACTTATTCAAAATTCTTGCTCATATTCCTGTTTAGTCAATAGAGTTGTAGAGATAAGTAAATAACAGCTTGTGTAGCGTATGTTGATATATGTTTTGCTCTTACATTTTCAATATTACTGGAAGTTATTTTCCTTTAAAAGAGGCTAAGATGTTTGAAATTTACACTTATTATATAGATATGTGGAATCTAAGATATATCTCTAGCCAAGGCTTATTCAGATCATTACTCACTAAAAAACATTCATATAAAATAGTAATATGAATCCATTCCAGAAGATGCACAAACACATGTTTAGATTTATGTAGAAAGAGAATAATGACACATGTCCAAAAATTATTAATGTGCCAGAACTGTAAAATCAGATATTGATGGGATGAAGTCCCAAACAAATAGTTCAAAAAGCTGATGGTTAACATATTCAATGATCTAAAAACAGATCTGAGGAATAAACAAAATAAATGAAAACCACAGGAAGTGAAAGAGTTTTCTATGAAAAATAGAAATTCTGAAAAAAAATAAAAACATAAATTATGGAAATAAAAGAAATTGAAAAATGAAATTCTAGAAATGTAATAAAAATTGTATTCAAAGCCTCACCAGTAAATTAGACTACATAGAAGAGAGGAGACAGAATTTCAGGTTTTGGAGATAAAATATATTGAATGGGAAAACACAACTAGTAATAGGGAAAATAATACAAGAAACTATGATCAAAATACACAAGAACACTGGGACACTAAGAGACAAAACTGAAGAATTATTGGGAACAAAGGATTTGAGATACAAGATAATGGCATGAATAATCTTTTTAATTAAATAATAACAAAATTTCCAAACATTGACAATGAGGACATCTATACAAAAGACATACATAATCCCAATACAGAAGATCAAAACTAACCTCACTGGGATGGGGTTGTGGCTCAGCAGTAGAGTGCTTGCTTAGCACTTGCGGGTCCCTGGGTTCAATCCTCAGCACCACATACAAATAAATAAAATAAAGGTACTGTTGCCAACTACAACTAAAAAGTAAATATTAAAAAATAACCTTTCCATAATGAATTATAATTAAGGTAACTAATATAGAGAATAAGGATGAAATTTTAAATGACTCAAGCAAAAAATTTTAGGTCACATCTAAAAATAAACTAATTAAAATAATTTCTGATTTCTCAGGAGAGACTCTAAAAGCTAGAAAGGCTAAGTTTTAAAGTAAATAATTTTCAACCAAGATTCCTATATCCAGCTAAGTTATTTTTCAGAATTAAAAACAATTATATATAAGTATAAACTTAAAAAAAATCTATGCCAACTAAGCCAGTACTAAATTGGATACTTAAAAAATACTACACAGTGAATAAATAAAAAACAGACTTCAGGGTTCCCAAACATGTGAATCTCATTAGAAATTTAACTAAGCAAATGTGAACTAAGAATTGATTGAACATCAGAAATGAATTAAAATGGCATTAAGTAATAATGTTTTTCATAATAACACTTATTGTGAATAAGCTCAAGTCCCTTATTAAAAGAAAAAATTTGTACAGTAGATGAACAAACACAAACTAACTATATGTTGTTTCTAAAATACTCATCTTTCAAATAAAAGCATCCACAGATTTGAAAACAAAATATTGGAAAGGTATGTGATGAAAATGGAATGCAAAAGCAAGCAAAAGTAAGATACTCATGTCCGACAATGAAGACTTCAAGCCAAACGTAATCAGAAGAGACATAATGTTTTCTTCATGCTGATGGAGGTACCAATTCAACAAGAAGCTGTAATAATAATAGCAATAACAACAAATCAATAATAATAAAAACAGTAATAGTATGTATGCCTCCAATCTCAGTATACCTAATTACATAAAATATACTATTTGACATAAAGTCTTAGAAAAATCCCAGTACAATAAGACTGAGATTTTAATAGACCCCTCTACTTATTAGAGATGACATCTAGACAAAAATTCAACAAACTCTTCAGACCTAAAAATGCCATAAATCAAGTGAAACTAACAAATATCTATGGACTATTTCACCCCCAAATATTTGAATTTAACTTCCTCTCATCTACCCATGGAAGCATCTTCAAAACAGACCACAAGTTAACACAAAAAACAATGCTCACCTAGTACTGAATCATCAACATAAACCCTTGCAATTATCAGAACACCTGGAATAAAATTGGACATTAGCAGAAGGAAAAACAAAAGAAATTGTATAACTACATAGATTGAACAAAATACACTTGCAATGATTAATAGATTATAGTTTAAATAAAAAATAAATTCAAGATATTCTAAACTCAAATGAGAATAGAGATGCCACATACTAGAAACTCAAAGATACGATGAAATTGAGTCTAAGAAATAAGTTCATAGCTATGAGTGATTCCATAAAAAAATCATAGAGATTCCAGATAACCTCATGATACATCACAAGATAATATTAAAACAATGGCAAAACAATTCTAAAATCAACAGAAGAAATGAAATACTTAAGATGCACAATTAGTGAAATAGATAATAAAAAGAATAAAAAGACTTAATGGGGGCTGGGATTGTGGCTCAGTGGTAGAGCACTCGCCTAGCATGGCCGGGACCCGGGTTCGGTCCTCAGCACTACATAAAAATAAAGGCATTGAGTTGTGTCCTTCTATACCTAAAAAATAAATAAATATTAAAAAAAGACTTAATGGCACTTTGAAAAATTTAATATTGACAAATTAGTTCATAAACATACCAAAAAAGAGAAGAAAATTAATAAAATTAAGGAAAAATTAGATATGACCACAGACATCTTTAAAATTTAGATGATCATTATAGAATAATTTGAATATTTATATGCTCCCCCATGATCCTAGATAGGCAAAAAAATAGTGCAAAAATGCTATTTAACTAAAAGTGATATACATGTTAAATGCAAACCCCATGAAAATAATAATGAAATATTTCATAGAATTGGAAAAAAATCCTAAAATTTATATGCAAAGATAAAAGGAAAAGAATATCTAAAGCAATTCTGATAAGTAAAAGTAATACTGGAGGGCTCGGGTTGTGGCTCAGTGGTAAAGCATTTGCCTAACATGCTTGAGGTACTGGGTTTGATCCTCAGCACCACATGAAAAGATATAGTGTGTTCACCTTCACCTACAACTATATATATATATATATATATATATATATATATATATATATATATATATAAATTTTTTTTAAAAAAGGCAATGCTGGAGCCACCACAATCCCTGATTTCAAATTATACTACAGATCCACAGTCACAAAAACAGCAAGACATTAGATAAAAACAGACATGTAGAACAATGGAATAAAAAAAGATACAAAGACAAAGCCTCATATATGTATAGTCATCTGATGCTTGATAAAGAAACCAAAAACACACATTGGAGAAAAAATCTTTTCAAGAAATGGTGTTGGGAAACTGGATGTCCACATGTAGAACAATGCAACTTGATTCCTAGCTCTTACCCTAATCAAAACTGAATTCAAAGTGGATCAAAAATCTAGGAATTCAGTCTGAAACTCTGAAACTCCTAGAAGATAAAAGGGTCAACATTCCAAAATATAGAAACAAGAATCAACTTTCTTTTTTAAAAAATTTATTTTTTAATTATAGTAGTACACAATACCTTTGTTTTATTTATTTATTTATTTTTATGTGTTGCTGAGGATTGAACCCCAGGCCTTGCACATGCAAGGTGAGCACTCTACCACTGAACCACAACCCTAGCCCCATTAACTTTCTTAATAAACTTCCTAAAGCTCAGAAAATAAAACCAAGAATCAATGAGTAGAATGGCATCAAATTTAAAATGTTCTTCACAGTAAAGGAAACATTTAAGTGTGTGAACAGAAAATATACAAAATGGGGAAAAAGCTATGCCAGATATTCTTTGATAGTGGATTAAAATCAAGAATATATAAATAACAAAAAATCTTGGCCATGGATATAAATAACTCAAACAACATATGGCCAATTGCTAAACAGACATCTCTCAGAAGATATACAAATGGTCAAAAATACATGAAAGAGTATTCAACATCTCTAGTATTCATGGAATGAAAATTAAAAAAACTACATCAAGATTTTATCTTATTCCAGTTAGAGTAGCATAAAACATAATAAATGCTAGTGAGGATGCACAGAACAGGAATATTTATGCCTTGTTGTCAGGGTGGTAAATTAGTATAGCCACTATGTACTAATTTAGTCATAAGGTCAATAAACTAAGGTCAGTATAGAGGTTCCTCAAAAGCTGTGTCATATAGGAACACATGAATATGAATATGAAGGAAAGGGAAAGTAAGGAAGAATGAAAAGGACCATTTTATGTTATTGTTATGGGAAGATTGCAAAAAATCACCAAGTCTATCTTAAAGAAGACAGAAATTGTAATTATCAGTTGGTCGCCTGGATCCACCAGCTGGCATGCCAAGGGGTAGGCTGCAAGTCTACTTCCTTCAACTACCTAGTGGGGTTTGAATATACCTTTTGCAGTCCAAAACCATATTAATCATAGGTGGCTGTTTCCATGATTCAAAACCATAAAATAACGTCAAGAAATCTAAAATCATAAGCAGAAAAGGAGGAGTGGGTCAAAACATCCCTAGTTGTGTATAAGTTAAAGAATGGTTACATCTAGACAATCAACCTCTGCCAGGTTGTCCAAGAAAAATGGGAACCAAAAAGAGAAAAATGTTGGATTGTATAAGAATTGTCATTTTGTGGTGCTGAACATGTTGTTAAGCAACTATTGATGGGTATAGAGGTGGAGTGTTCCCATGGAAGTAGTAGTTTTCACATGATATGGAGTCTCAAGGCAAAATGGAGTCTGTTTGGTCATTGCCCATATGGCCTGGTCCATAACAGTATGTGCCTATGCAAATATATCATAATGAATCACCACTATCATTTATGACTAGAAGGTACCAATAAAAATTTTAAAATAATTAAAATTAAAATTGTCAAAATGAACTCCACTATTATGTATAATTAGAATGCACTAAGAAAAATATTATCGTAGAAATATCTTGTGATACAACTGGGTATTAAAATTCAAAACACCAAATTAAATTGTACCACTACCTCACAATATATTGCTATTAAGATTTAAATTTAAAAGCTAAAATTATAAAACTTAAAAGATTGAAAGACAATTTTGTTAATTTACATTAATAAGGGTTTCTTAAATGTCATATAAAAACTATAGTGAATAAATAATCTGATTATATCAAAATTTTTAAATTTTTTGTAAAATTGCTTCACAGACTCCATATAAAGACAACTGAAACAATGGGATAAAATGTTTGCATATTATATACCTGGTAAGAGAGTAATATCTAGAGCATATATAGAACACTCGCAGTGCATTAAGAGGACAAAGGATAAACCACCCAGTCTAATAAATATCAAAAATAATTTTAAAAATAATTTCTAAGAACAAAATATACAAATGACCAAAATGTTCATGAATACATGCTGAATAACCACACCTAGTATACACTTTGTGCTGCATAACATAGTGGAAAAATGGAGGACATCTGAGTATATATGGAAGAGACAAAACATAGAGGTAGCCACAATTTTTAACAACCTACTACTGAGATAATTGATCCAGTACCCTTAGAATTATCTGAGCCCCATGAAAAAAAGCATGAATTTATCTTAAATATCTAATTATCTCCTAAAGGCCCCATTTACCAATGCCTCAAAATGGCACTCAAATATCATCATAAAATTTAAGAAAGAGAAAAAAGACATATTCAAACCATTAATAGGAGAGAATATCACAATTGTGTAAGAAAGTGAAATTTATTCACTTCAATTCATTGCTTTATTTTAGAGCCAGTCTACCTACAAAAATATGTTGTTTTTCACATTCTGATACCTGTGTTAAAAATGAAGCTTTTGTGCAGAGGAGGAATTCAGTTATCTAATTGTATCTGTGACAATTGGATATTTATGAATCATCAAAAAAATTATATGGGTGACAGAACAACAAGGCTATTTGCCGAAATAACAAAGTACACTCTAAATTAATTTATATCATAATAAACATAATAAAGCTAACATTATAATTTCTCTATTTATCTCTCTGTCTTGCTTCAATCTCCTAATTTAGAAATTCAGGAACTTTTTTTTTTTTTTTTTTTTTTTTTGCAGGGGAGTACAGGGAATTGAACCGAGGGACATTCATTTCAAGGGTTCTTAGTAAAATAAAATAAATTTAATGAAAATACTATTTATCCTTTGAAACTAGATTGAATTTTTTGAACAAAAGAAAGGCATAATTTTATTCAGAACTCAAATTTTCCTAAGTAGTTTGTCAGAATCATGACACTCTGGAACCAGTAGTCCTAAAATAAAATATCTTTGGTATAACAATGTAAGATAGCCAAACAAAATATTGGATATCTAGTTAATTTGAATTTCAGATAAACAGTAAAATTTTTGTCTGGTATAAGTAGTTTCTGGAACATAATTATACTAAAAAATCTGAAATTAAAAGTTATCTGGATATCTAATATTTTGATTTTTCAAATCTGGCATCCCTGTGTATTGATCTTAAATTTTTAATTGTATCTGTATGTCTTTTTTAGCTGTTGTGATATCTGAAATCTACCATCTGAAATGTCATTTTTTTAGTAGTTGTTATCAATACCTTTATTTTATTTATTTATTTTTACGTGGTGCTGAGGATCAAACTCAAGGCCTTGCACATGCTAGGTAAGCACACTACTGCTGAGCCACAACCCCAGCCCTGTCCTTGTTTTTTGACAATAAAAATTTTCACATTATTTTCATTTTAATATAACAAAAGTTAATCTAATGACAATTAACACAACTTATTTTTAAAAAAGCTTTTATCATATACAAGGGTAAAATTTATTTAATTCCTTTTATAGATATAAGCTCAAAATCCATGTGTTGAGGAAAGTATTTTTTAAAATTTAAGTAAAAATATTATTTTACTACATCAGAAAAGAAAACACTGGGCTGGGGATGTGGCTCAAGCGGCAGCGCGCTCACCTGGCATGCATGCGGCCCAGGTTCGATCCTCAGCACCACATACAAACAAAGATGTTGTGTCTGCCAAAAACTAAAAAATAAATATTAAAATTCTCTCTCTCTCTCTCTCTCTCTCTCTCTCTCTCTCTCTCCCTCCCTCTCTCTCTAAAAAAAAAGAAAACACCAAGAATGAAATTGTGTTTTATCAGAAAATCAGTTTGAGTTATTTAACTATGAATATATTGTAGCTAAATTTTTCTATCCAAGGATAGAACACCATAGGCATAAGGTTTTGGCTTGAGAAAAGGATGTAGCAAATCAAGTCGAAGAGTTATTTTGAAACCATCTGGTGGCAAAGAAGTACTTGGCCATCACTGAGCGTATACATGTCCCTGTGCCCACCCAGGAGTTGTAAATATTCCCATCATCCAGAAGGAGGTGCAAGACCAACAACACCACAAAATATCTCCACTCCCTGAGCTACCCTGGACAGAGGAAAGATGGTGAAAGTGTGCATCAATCAAAATGCCCATGTTGCTGTAACTCAGTACCAGGTGCTAAGCAACGCTCTTATCTTTGCCCTCATGGAGCTCCAGCCTGATACTGGAGTGAAACATAAAATTTGAGTTCACATGTGTTTTAGATTGGTTTGCTCAGTCCTTCGAAAATGCAAGTACCCAGATTAGAACAAGTTGCCCCCAACTCCAGAGACTTTCTGTTGGTATTTGACAAGTTGAGGCTGAAACAGTTGAAGGCACACCATGTCCCCATTTACCTGCTTGCCCGGCAGCTGACCCTGCCTGCTCTGGTGTCTGGGAAGGAGGAACTCTACTTGATCTGCAGACATCCTCACTTCTATGCACTGCCTGAGTTTAGAGATGCCAAAACAGGATCAAATTGGGGAGAATGAAGCTGGGCATCTAAGAGCACAGTGAAGACTTTTGGACAGTTTTGACTCCTGAACTCTACATTGTTTCATGTACACTTTTAACTTCTCACTTGGAACAGTGTCCAGAAGAGCCAGGTAGAAAACTCAAAAAAATCAACTGAATTGGGTCTTTTAATGGAGAATATAATCTATTCACTGAGAATTTGGTCATGCTATGAAAAAGCCTGCTGGAAATCTCCCCACCAGAGGGTTTCCTTGCCAAGATGCAAGAGAGACCAGGACCAGGGAGATTAGTGCAGTAATGGGACAAAGAGAATGGAAGGACACAATCTGTGGTCAGGAACTGTTTTCATCCCACAGAAAGCTCTGTAGCCATCAGGAAGATTCCTGTCATTGTAAAGAACATAATGGTTAAACACATATTATGAATTCAAGAGATTGTTTTCTCCTATCCCATGGTTACCTCACAGCACTAGTGATTATGGAGTATAGGAAGGGAGTGTTCAGGGTCTGGTTGAGGTCGGCCATTTGATAAGAAAGCAGATGCAAATTGGCAGGCAAATAATATAAATAAGTGAAGCTGGCAGGGTGCAAATCAGTAGTGTGGACAATAAACCAAGTAGCTCACACCTTTTTAATAATTGTTAAAAAGGTTGTTGCCCTGTGGGAGCATATTTTCTATTTTTTTTCAAATTATCAGGAAAACTAGATACATATGTGAAATCTCCTAATCCATTGCCAGCTGAAAAAAAAATTAAAAAGACACTTAGCCAAACATATTTACAGAATGAATTTTGTCTGCAGGTTGATAGTTAGCAATCTGTGTTTAATGAATAGTTCAGAAGTTTTTGAAGAGAAGCCATCTTTAAAGTTTGGGATTAGTAGTTGGCATTTCAATTGCCTAAAATGTATGCCCTTTCTAGAATATGATATTGTTTTGGTTAATCCATAAGAATGTGATTATAAGGGAGCTATCATTTAAAACAAAAACTTTGTTTTGGAAGCAAACTTCCTGTTCTTAGTTCTCAGGACTGAGATGGCCATTTGCAACACCAATAAGATACAAATATTTTGGCCTCCCAGCTCATTTTATCCATCCAGTTCTCTTTTTACTTCTTGCACACAGTTCAATATTATACATAGATACATTGCATACTACTTTGGGCTGAGCTGAAGAAAGCTGGAGTGACAGCACCATCAGAAAGAGAAGCCCCAAAACAGCTTTTATATGTTACCTCTGTATCTAAATTGTCCCTTCTATTTATGATTTCTTATTCCACGGTTTCAGTTTACCTGTGATCAATCACAGTCTGGAAATATTAGATGAAATTTTTTGGAAATCATTCCTAAGTTTTAAATTGCACACTATTCTGAGTATCAGGATAAAACTCTTACATTATCTCTCTCCAACCCATTTGGGATGTGAATCATCACTTTGCCAGTATATCCATTCTGTATATGCTACCTGTCTAGTCACTTAATAGCTCTCTCAGTTATCAGATCACCTGTCTCAGTATCAAAGTATTGGTGTTCACGTAGCATTTATACTTGTAATAAACCATTCACATAGTTTAAAAAATACATATTTTCCTAGTCAAAATCATAATTTGAATTGTCTTTTCTAGCAAAATTTTCCTGAATTTTGATCATTTCTAAGTGTTTTCCTACTCATATATCTATTTGCAAGAAACCCTAAAGACCATTTCTGCATTAGTTTCAGACCATACTCTGGAGCTGTATGCAGTTATTCACTTAGCATTCCTTTTAAATATTTAGCTTCTAGATTACATTATATAGCTCTCCAACTAAGAACTTGTCACTACTCAAACTCCAATCTTGGCACACTGCTTACTTTATTCACACCAAGATTTGTTCTCTGGTACTTACATATCTTAAATAATCTTAACAGAGAAACAGTTAAAAATTAAAGCTTCATGGAGACTAAGAGTGGGAAATGTCTGTGGGGTTTTATTATGCTAAATAGGAGATATGTTAGTCATGTTTTTACTCACTGGGCAATCTCTTTTCAGCTTTGTTCTTTTTCTGTAGATATCATTTTTATCATTTTAGCCAAAGAAATTATGTTTTTAAGTTTCCTCCACTGCTATAGCACATCAGGAGGCAAAAAATAAAAAGTGCTTAAGACTAGTCAGAAAAATGTGGAAGACTTCATAAATTAAGAGAAGCATTTTTGCAAAGAACTTAGAATGATTCAGAAATTATGTAAGCAATTAGTAATAATTCTGAATGTGAAGTGAACTTTGAATAAGTTTATAAAGAATGTAATTTTTTTTAAAAAATACTAATTCAGGATTTAAGATATGGTAGGGGTCATGAGAAATAAAATTGGACAAGCTAAATAACATCATAAGAGTAATCCATGATATGATGGAAAGGAGAACACTCTTAACTACAATGTAGTTTCATCAATTTTTAGAGAATAGAATAGATATTTTCAAAAATATCGTTTAACACTAAGACTCCATTGTATAAATTATCCTTAAGAAAAATGTTTACAAGATCACCAAAAGTTTTATTATACAGTGTGAATTAATTTAATTTCATTTAATTCTTTTATAGTCTGGAAATACCTTTCTTGAGAAGCCCTTGCCTAACAGATGCAAGTAAAATTCTGGAACTGTGAGTAACTAGGATGGATTGCCTTTTAAAAGACAAAGACAATATAGAGCTTTTAAAGTGTCTTACTATAGCATTACATTTATCTATCCCATCTTATCTCAAAATATTGAATCTAAATTGAATCCTGAATAGAAAATTTGTCTCTGAGTCAGCACCTTACTTGATCATTGCAGCTTTCTTGCTACCTTTGCCTTTGCACAAAATTACTCAGCATTTTAGTTACATCATCATAATACCTTTGAGACTTATCAGCATGTACAATTTTCTGACCATCCCAGATACTCTATTTCAGGATATCTATGATGACATGCAGCAATCTGCATTTTAACAGGCATAATTGGTAATCCTGAGATAATTAGATGGTTAAAAAATAAAAATCCTAGCATACTAGGAACTAAGAGAAGTAGTCCCCTTTTCTCCTTTCAGAGGTACTTGTTTATAATTAATATACTAAGAGTTGACCACTGCAGTTAGAATAGTGTTTGCTTTCTATTGCCATCTTTAGGCAACATTGCTAATAGATAGGTGTTAGTTTATGGTTACTCAGATAATATCAATACAAATGTTTAGTGTTCTGTGATAAAATTCTATTATTCCTTAAAATAGAATGACCTGTGAAAATTTGTGCCTCTCAAATATTGAAATGTATCAGTGTATATGATCATATTTTTATGTTTTTAATAAATTTTAATTTTCAGTATCTTTATCTAGTTCCAAACCAAATAGAAAATTAGCCTATCTTGAATACCTGGCCAATTAATAATGGAAATTAATTTTGCAGAGTCAATATTGGAGGTTTACATTGTACCCATAAAGGGAAACATTCAGGTTTGTAAGCATTGTTGTTTAAAATGAGTATTTCATCAACAGCATATGAATGATAAATTGATTAATTCTTAAGATCTATTCATTCATATGAGTATGAGGCCATAATTATATATTTATGTATACTCAAACACCAACTGCTTTGTTACTCTACTGAAAATTACTTACATAAGACACTATGCTTTATTTATTATTTACCTGTCAGCACTTTACGTCTCTTAAATCAGAATTTCAATTTTGTAGCTATATTGATTCTGAATCAATATCATACATTATAAATTAATCACCCACATCTTGTTAAACATTGTACAAAATTATGCATACTATTATAAATTGTGACCATTCAGGATGGGTTCAAAGAACCACAAATGATAAGCAATATTTGCCTATTATTTGCCAGGATATTCTAGACCTACTTGTATATCTGAATTTGAGCCAGGGTATTGATGTCTTATGGCTCTCACTGTGATATTACATTAAAAAGCAAAATATTAGTTACTAGACTACTAGATGCTCACATACAGATTTATCTAATTTATTTTAAAACATTTTTTTCTGTTCTTATGAGCAAGGTCAGTTAACATACAGCATATTTCTTAATAATATATGCTAATAAATGTTACAGGACTACAAATAAACAATATTAAAATGAACTCTCAAAATACTTCATCCAGAATATAGAAATTATTGTTCTAATTCATAACATTTTACTAATGTCTAGTAAATAATTTTGACTAATGTTGGCTACTTCTGAAATACTACATAATGTACAATGCCTTTACAAATAAAGTGTTGGTTTATGTACATTTATTTTGTGTGTGTTTTTCATCAGATTTTCTGTGTGAAAAGGGAATAATGTTTTATTGACCTTTTTAGTTGAATAATATGCTATATTGAATTTGTCAGGGAGTAATATAAAAAAAAAAAAAAACGAAGACTAGAAAGCTCCAGTACTCAGATCCTTGCAGAAGCACTAATTTAATAACAATACATGTAAGAAAATATCTTTATAAGAAGTACAGAATGCAGTTGATAAGTTCCAAAACCTCAGAAAAGCACAAAATTGGGAAAAAGCATATTGAAACATACTAAGAAAAGCAATTTCATTTTATATTCATCACTCCTTTCCTCAAGCCAGTTCAGCTCAAAGCACTGAGGAATCACCTTGGTTCATTACTCCTCCAACTGGAGGGAAGGAGTTAGTGGACCATATTTGAAACATCCCTGCATTTCAGAGCACTGTCAAAATGAACTCTATTTAACTAATCCAGAACAGTGACAAAACTATTAGCTAAGATCACAGGGATAGTGATATGATGTAAATATGTCTCCCAAAATTTTTCTATTGGAAACTTAATCCCCAATGCAATAATTTTGCTAGTTGGTGCCTTTGGGGAGGTACTGGAGCCATAAGGGCTCTTCCTATATTGATTATTTCAATTATGAAAGGGCTTTAGAAAGAGAAGTTGTTAGCTTTTTGCCCTTCTGCCTCTTCTACACATCATATTTCTCCTTAGAAAGATACAGTATTCATACATATCCTTAAAAACAGAAAACATTCTTTACCAATAAAACCTACTGACTCCTTGATCTTGGACTTCCAGCTCCCAGAAATGTAAAAAAAACCCGTTTTTTTCTTCATAAATTATCCAGTCCTGTGTATTTTTATTGTAGCAGCACAAAGGACACAAAGATAGATGACATGGATAATATGGCTGTGAGAGAATAGAAAAAGGAACAAACACTGCAACTTCCCTCCTCTCCTGAAGGAAGATGAGGATGTAAGCATGCAACAATACCTCATTCTTTTACTGCAGTGTCCTAGGGAAAAGGGGAAGGTCGCTCACTATGGCCAGCACAGCTCTGCAAGATTGGAAGAAAGCACAAAACCTCAGACTTCTTTCACATGACATGGGGAAAAGTAGAGCATAAACATCCATAGAAAAGTTTTAAAGACTCTTAGATACTATTGGTTTTTTTATTATTGATTGTTCAAAACATCACAGAGCTCATGATATATCATCTTTCATACATTTGACTCAATTGGGTTTTGAACTCCCATTTTTACCCCAAATACAAATTTGCAGAATCACATCGGTTACACACTCACATTTTTACATAATGGCATATTAGTGACTGTTGTATTCTGCTATCATTCCTATCCCCTACTATCCCCCCTCCCCTCCCCTCCCCTCCCATCTTCCCTCTCTACCTCCTCTGCTGTTGTTCAATTCTCTCCATTTTTTTCCTCCCCCTTGCCCCTCACAACCTCTTATAATTTTGTGTATCATTGAAGGTCTCCTACCATTTCCATATGCGTCCCCTTCTCTCTCCCTTTCTCTCCCTCCTCTCTCTTTTTGTTAGTCTTTTCCTCGTGCTCTTCCTTCCTGTTCTGTTCTTAGTTGCTCTCTTTATATCAAAGAAGACATTTGGCATTTGTTTTTTAGGGCTTGGCTAGCTTCACTTAGCATAATCTGCTCTAATGCCATCCATTTCCCTGCAAATTCTATGATTTTGTCATTTCTTAGTGCTGCATAATACTCCATTGTTTATAGATGCCACATTTTTTTATCCATTCATCTATTGAAGGGCATCTAGGTTGGTTCCACAGTCTAGCTATTGTGAATTGTGCCACTATAATCATTGATGTGGCAGTATCCCTATAGTATGCTTTTTAAGGTCCTCAGGGAATAGTCCGAGAAGGGCGATAGCTGGGTCAAATGGTGGATCCATTCCTAGCTTTCCCAGGAATCTCCATACTGCTTTCCAAATTGGCCTCACCAATTTGCAGTCCCACCAGCAGTGTACAAGTGTACCCTTTTCCCCACATCCTTGCCAGCACTTGTTGTTGTTTGACTTCATAATGGCTGCCAATCTTACTGGAGTGAGATGGTATCTTAGGGTGGTTTTGATTTGCATTTCTCTGATTGCTAGAGATGGTGAGCATTTTTTCATGTACTTGTTGATTGATTGTATGTCCTCCTCTGAGAAGTGTCTGTTCAGGTCCTTGGCCCATTTGTTGATTGGGTTATTTGTTATCTTATTGTTTAATTTTTTGAGTTCTTTGTATATTCTGGATATTAGGGCTCTATCTGAGGTGTGAGGGGTAAAAATTTGTTCCCAGGATGTAGGCTCTCTATTTACCTCTTTTATTGTTTCTCTTGCTGAGAAAAAAACTTTTTAGTTTAAGTAAGTCCCATTTGTTTATTCTTGTTATTAACTCTTGGGCTATGGGCGTCCGATTAAGGAATTTGGAGGCCGACACCACAATATGTAGATCGTAGCCAACTTTTTCTTCTATCAGACACAGTGTCTCTGATTTGATATCTAGCTCCTTGATCCATTTTTTGTTAATTTTTGTGCATGGCGAGAGAAAGGGATTCAGTTTCATTTTGTTGCATATGGATTTCCAATTTTCCCAGCACCATTTGTTGAAGATGCTATCCTTCCTCCATTGCATGTTTTTAGCCCCTTTATCAAATATAAGATAGTTGTAACTTTGTGGATTAGTCTCTGTGTCCTCTATTCTGTACCATTGGTCCACCTGCCTGTTTTGGTACCAGTACCATGCTGTTTTTGTTACTATTGCTTTGTAAGAAGCCATCAAAAGACTACCAACCAAGAAAAGCCCTGGACCGGATGGGTATACAGCGGAGTTCTACAAAACCTTCAAAGAAGAATTAATACCAATACTTTTGAAGCTATTTCAAGAAATAGAAAAAGAAGGAGCTCTTCCAAATTCATTCTATGAGGCCAACATCACTCTGATCCCGAAACCAGACAAAGACACTTCAAAGAAAGAAAACTAGAGACCAATATCTCTAATGAACTTGGATGCAAAAATTCTCAATAAAATTCTGGCGAATCAAATACAAAAGCATATCAAAAAACTTGTGCACCATGATCAAGTAGGATTCATCCCTGGGATGCAAGGCTGGTTCAATATACGGAAATCAATAAATGCTATTCACCACATCAATAGACTTAAAGACAAGAACCATATGATCATCTCGATAGATGCAGAAAAAGCATTTGACAAAGTACAGCATCCCTTTATGTTCAAAACACTAGAAAAACTAGGGATAACAGGAACTTACCTCAACATTGTAAAAGCTATATATGCTAAACCTCAGGCTAGCATCATCCTAAATGGAGAAAAACTGAAGGCATTCCCTCTAAAATCTAGAACAAGACAGGGATGCCCTCTATCACCACTTCTATTCAATTTAGTTCTTGAAGTACTAGCCAGAGCAATTAGACAGAGAAAAAAAATTAAAGGCATAAAAATAGGAAAAGAAGAAATTAAAGTATCGCTATTTGCGGATGACATGATAATATATTTAACAGACCCAAAAGGGTCTACAAAGAAGCTGCTAGAGTTAATAAATGAATTCAGCAAAGTGGCAGGTTATAAAATCAACACGCATAAATCAAAGGCATTCCTGTATATCAGCAACAAAACCTCTGAAATGGAAATAAGGAAAACCACTCCATTCACAATATCCTCAAAGAAAATAAGATACTTGGGAATCAACCTAACAAAAGAGGTGAAAGATTTATACAATGAAAACTACAAAACCCTAAAGAGAGTGATAGAAGATCTCAGAAGATGGAAAAATGTACCCTGTTCATGGATAGGCAGAATTAACATCATCAAAATGGCGATATTACCCAAAGTTCTCTACAGGTTTAATGCGATGCCAATCAAAATCCCAATGGCATTTCTTGTAGAAATAGATAAAGCAATCATGAAATTCATATGGAAAAACAAAAGACCCAGAATAGCAAAAGCAATTCTAAGCAGGAAGTGTGAATCTGGAGGTATAGCAATACCAGAGTTCTTAGATACTATTGTAAGGCTGAGTAAAAAGTGTTTCCCTCTCAAAATCATTCCCTAAAGACTGATAGGATCCCAGAAGATAATCAGAAATTTCTAACTGATAATTTGGAAGGCCAGGACAGTATGGAATTACATATTCAAAGGTATTAAAAAAAATTTCAGCCCTAAATACTATACCATGCAAATCATTATTTCCTAAAGGAATGAGAGAAATTTCTTTTACCCAAACAAAAGTTGAAGAAGTTCATCATGCATGCCTTATAAGAAATGGCAAAGTGATTTCTTTATTGAAAGAAAATGATGCTAGGGCTGGGATTGTGGCTCAACAGTAGAGCGCTCGCATAGCACGGGTGGGACCTAGGTTCGACCCTCAGCACCACATAAAAAAAATAAAGGAATTGTAT
Organism: Urocitellus parryii; assembly: GCF_045843805.1. Taxonomy (NCBI): domain Eukaryota; kingdom Metazoa; phylum Chordata; class Mammalia; order Rodentia; family Sciuridae; genus Urocitellus; species Urocitellus parryii. Next base: position 47,734,872 of record NC_135547.1, on the reverse strand, counting down.
TGTGTCCATCTATACCTAAAAAATAAATATTTTTTTTTTAAAATAAAATGGTGCTAAAAGCAATAAGGGATCATTGGATAGCATAAAACTCATTAGTAAAGGTAACTATATAGACATATATAATACTTTAATATTGCAAATTTGATGTATAAATCAATTTTAATTTAATATAAGAGTTTAAGGATAAGTGTATTAAGAATTACTATAACAACACAAATTTATAGAGTACATACAATACACAAAATATAAAATTTGACATCAATAACATAAAATGTGTGTTGAGGAAAGAAATAAAAATGTAATGATTCTGTATGATACTGTAGTTTATGTGTATCAGCTTGAAATTGACTGTTATATCATAAAGTTTTTATGTAAGCCTCATGGAAACTGCAAAGAAAATACCCATCAAAGATTCAAAATAGAAAAAAAATAAAATGAAAAAGAATTAGTGAGCCAAGCACAGGGCATATCTGAAATTTCAGTGACTCAGAAGGGTGAAGCAGGAGAATTGCAGTTTCAAAGGCAGCCTCAGCAACTTAGAGAGGCCTTAAGCAACTTAGTGAGATCCTTTTTCAAAATTTGTTTTTTTAAGGGCTAGGGATATGACTCAGTGGTTCAGCACTGCTGGGTTCAATCCCTGGTATCATAAATAAATAAATAAATAAATAAATAAAGTAGTGAACGACAAAGAAGAAGACAGGAAGGTAAGAATAGAAGAAGAAAAGCACTATAAATTGGACAGTAAACAATTTGTGAATTGAAAATAGTAAGATGTTTTTCATATGCATACTTTAAATGAAGTGAATACAGCTCAATCAAAAAGTGTAAACTGGTTAAATTATTTGAAAAGAAAAAGAAAACAAACCATGTGCTATTTAGAAGAGACCTACTTTATAGTAACAGACACTCTTAAGATGAAAAGAGAGGGACAGAAATAAAGAAATATATATATATATATATATATATATATATATACATATATATATATGTAAATGTTAAAGAAAAGAAACCAGGGTGATGATAGTTATACTATACAAAATAGGCAATAAATTAAACACTGGCACAAGGGACAAGAAAGAAATAGTATAAAGGTATGAGAGTGAACTCATCAGGAAGACTTGAAGATTATAACCATGTATATATAAATTATCAGACTGTTGGTGGCACGTGTCTATAATACCAGTGGCTTAGTACGATGAGGCAGGAAGATTGCAAGTTCAAGGCTAATCTCAAAGTCTCAACTATTTAGTAAGGCCCTAAGCAACTTAGTGAAAGCCTATCTCAATATAAAAATTAAAAAGGGATGGGATGTAGCTTAGTGATTAAGTGCCCCAGGGTTCAATTTCTGGTAATAAATAGATAGATATTAAATAAATAAATAAATAAATAAATAAATAAATAAATAAAATCAGAACATGTATTGTTTCTGCTGAGTATATATGTACTATCATTCAGCATTAAAATGAAGGAAATTCTGAAATATGTGACAATATGGATGAATATGAAGGATATTTTGCTAAGTGAGATAAGATAGTCATCAGGACCAAGTTCTGCATGCTTCTCCAAAAAAAAAAATGTGCAATGTAAAATGATAAAACTCATAGAAGCAGAGATTACAATGGTCTTTTTCAGAGGATGGTAATAAGGAAAGTATGTAGATGTTATTTAATGCCTACAGTGTTGTTTTTACAAATGAATAAATTTTAGATGTCTGTTGCATAATGTAGAACATATAGTAAACAACACTGTATGGTAGAGTTAAAAAATAAGAGAGTGTATCTCATGTTCTGATTATATACATGAACACTTGTGTGTGCACACACAAAAGGTTGACATGAGAAACTTCAGGTCATGATGAATATATGGAAATATTTAGATTCTGATGATATGATGATAATTTCTTGTGTGCTTTTATCTAAACACAAAATTATATGTATTAAATATGCATGTATATGTGTGTATCTATGTATGTTTGTATGTAATTATCTGATGTCTCAGGTTGAGTTTTCTTTTTCAGAGTTAATAAAATAAAAATTTGTTAGCTGATCCATGCATCCAGCCTTTTCTTAAACAATTTCCTATTGGTAGCCAATAATATGAAGACAAATTACTTTTTGGGGGTGCCAAAATTTTGCCCTTTAGATAGGATTGAGAAATTCAGAAATTTTTAAGATCTTTTAATACATATATTACTTTTTGACAATTATGTTAGAAATTCAATGAGTATTTCTAAGTCCAAATTTCAAACTACACAGTACTGTTTTAATAGAATCATCTTAAAAAAACAATTAATTTCATCTTTCCCAAGGGTTAGAGAGACCTTATATAATTTTGTTTCCTAGTAAAATCTAATTCTACATCTTCTCTAAAAATAGAAAATTATAATGCATGTGGTCTACCAGCCTTAGGGAAACATCAAGCTCAATTACTTCTACATAATAATTCATTTGCACCAACTCTTTATTATGCACCCTTTATCAACCTTAGAATTGTAAAAAAAAGATGATTAAAGTGGTTTTCAGTGACCCCTTCAAACAAATTATAAAGAAGAATTTTAACCTAGTGTTAATTTGAATGAAGTAAGACATACAAGAATTTTGTTAAAAATAAGAAATCTAGGAGAGCTATATGCTTTTGTGCACATCGCTGTGCCAGTAGAAAAAAAGTTTCAATTGTTGTATATATGTGCTTTCATAATCAAGAGGCAATGATAGTAAACTGGTAGAGACCCATTAAAAATTTATTTTGTTAGGGATTTCTCATCACCTTTCAATCAAGAATTAATTTTTTATTGTATTTACATACATTTTGAAATGAAGTGTTGTATGAACTACCTACCTTCAGGGCTTCTGTATTTAGAAGCTGTCATCAGGCAGCTCTTCATTGGAAGAGAGGGTGTTCATAATCCTTTGTAATTGTCTTTTTTTAATTTAAAAAACTTTAAATCATAACTTATTTTCTTACAAGAAGTTAGTTATAACCCTTCTGGTCAAAAAAAAATTAATCGGTGCATATTTTGTTTCTGTCTTAAATTTTGGGGGTTTCTTGACTTATTTCAGAAGTAGCCAAGACCAAATCACAGTACATAAGAGCAAACTATTCCATTTATTTTTCGGGAGGTAAATAACAATATAGTCAGGAATATGTAAGTGATCTCAGATTCAGGTCATGTGTCTTGTAAAGCAGACTAATTGGAAAAAGATTTTCTTTAATTTAAGCAAGTTTTATAGGACGTAACTTTCTTGAAGAAGATCTGAATAAAGTATGGAAATACAATTAAATTTCACTTAATAGCTATTCAGGATATCCCCCAAATCAGGTGGGTTATGCACCCCCTCAAAAGGGCACACCTGGAATGTATCTTTTGAATTACCTCTTTAAACACTGTGTTCACCCTGAGGATCAGATTCATAGCCACATGGACAGCAGTCCCCTGTGTTTCTCCTTTGTTAGCAAAAAAATGAAACTGATTTTTCCTTTATTCCCCTCAAAACCTTTCTTCATTTATGAATTGATATTGAGAAGGATCAAGCTTTTTGTAACAAATCAGCAACACATATGAGACCTGAGAGCAGCCCCACTTTGTTTTTCTTAAATAGGTGTGGTACTCCAAGCAATGCCCCCTTCCATGCTGAGGATGCAATATGTCTGGTGAACTTGTTGAGAGACCACTGCTGGAAAATCAAGAAAAGGTGTGAGTTTGCCTCAGGCCAACATGAAGGAGCTGTTCCTTTAAGTAAAAAGCAGGATCATCTCAGCAGATGCCAAGTCTCCATTTGCTTTTGGGAACCCCTGTCTTCTCTCCCTGAACAGTAGGGCTTTTTCCTTCAATTGGTCTACTTTGAGAAAAACAAAACTTAATGCAGTAAATGTGTGAAACCTTGGATACCTGGTAAGTTCCCTTGGTGTACACACTGAGACCCTTGCTTGCACATATCTCGTTCCCCTATGTGGAAACGTGTGATCCCTCTTCATGGGAATATCTGTGACACCACTAGCATAGGAGTAATGGTTAAGTGGAAACATGAAACTTAGGAAATCCTCCTTTGCCATCTGGTCTGTCTGTTTTAGAGGTTCTCATCTGTCAGCCATAATTTTGGGGAGCCTCTCTGGTTGTATGTTTCTGTGTTATTGTTTGTATCTGTTATTGGCGTTTAAGACATGGGCAATACTGTGTTGATCCTACTGGTAGTCTCTTGAGAAAAATTGTGACTAAAATGGCCACCTATATGTATAAACCTGTCTAGAGAAAAATATGATGTTTTACTATAATACAATCAGAACTTTGACTGGTTTTACAAATTATACAATCTTGCAGTTAGAGTTTTCTATCAGAGGCAAAGTAAAAGAGATTTTTTATGTGCAGGCATTTATGCAGTTGTATGATAAGGAGTCTGAATAGCTAGGAACTAAGTCAACAATGCAAAAAGGCAATGTCTCTGATGTGCTTAGTAGCAGAACACCAGAAGAAAGTATTAAAAAACAATTTTAATCCCTTCAACCCAGTGCTGGTAATCCTGGCACTGATTCTCAGTCTGGCCCCGGGCAGCTGCAGATCATCTCATTAGGGATTAGGGACACCCATTTTATGCTTGAGGAACAAAAACCAGGAAAGCTGGCAGGGCTTTAAGAAATGGGCAAAAAGGACCTGGCCTCTGCCCTGCCTTTGTGCTCCTTTTGCCCTTGAGTGGTGGAGGCTACCATCCACAAAGTATGTGGAAATGGGTTCAACACTGTTAGATTGTGACTTGGGGACAGGAATTGTCTCCCTTTTGAAATCTGATAGGACACCCCATTTGGTCATGGAATATCTGTTTCTGGGGAAAATATTTTTGCTCTGACAGTATCCCATCAAACTAAATTTGAGGGTGGACTAATAGGATAAACACCTATACACAGAAAAGAAAAAGAAAGAAAAAACAGCTTGCAGCTTGATAGGAGATGGGCAAAGTAAATAAAAATATGCAAACTCCTGAACTCTGAACAAAAGCAGTAACTATGAAAATTGGAGCAAGCAACTAACTACAAGTTCCTAAGGTTCAGCTTGAAAAGGTAGAGACTTTGCCTGGACTGCTTTGGCTAAACTGCAGCTGCATCACAAACAGCAGAGGTTGTGCTCACATAGAGATAAAGAGGAATCATCTGTCTGGACTCCGCCCTATGGACTAAGCTCCTCAGGCCCTAACTATATCATAAAAACTGAGACCAAAGCAGCCTGTGCATGCTCCGCTACCTTGGGAGCCTGAAACAACTGAAGCAACTGGTGAGTTTTTTACATGCCAGGAGACACTTCTGGTGGAGTGCATGCTTGCTTTCCACAGAACTGAAATACAAGGACCTCCTTGAGTCCTCATGTTTGCAGTTACCTGCCTTTTGGTTCTGTTGGTTTTTGCAGAGAAAGATCCCTAACAATGACTGTATAGTTAATGTGACCAACATTAGACAGAGTGCCCTGGACATAAGAAAAAGAAGCTTCATTGGACAGAGGTAACAAACTGACATGAACTCCTTATAGCTAGTTGATATTGCCTTTATGGTATATAATTTCTGTTAAGAATAGAAACTTTGGGCTGGGGATGTGGCTCAAGCGGTAGCGTGCTCGCCTGGCATGCGTGAGACCCGGGTTCGATCCTCAGCACCACATACCAACAAAGATGTTGTGTCCGCCGAGAACTAAAAAAAAATAAATATTAAAAATTCTCTCTCTCTCTCTCTCTCTCTCTCTCTCTCTCTCTCTCTCCTCTCTCACTCTCTCTTTAAAAAAAAAAAAAAGAATAGAAACTTTGGCAGCCTCTACAAAGGGATCTTCCAGGGAGTCTAAAGTAAAGGATGGAAAGGGTCTTTGCCATTTAATATCAATATACCCACCATAAGAAAAGACCTCAAAAGTGGTTCTGGGTAAAATTAATGGTGAGAAACTCACTTAATATTGATATAATTGTGATAAGACTAACAAGCCAGGCTCCACAATGTCCTGTGCTCTAACTCCTTGAATATACCATGGGAAGATATCAATGAAGGCACAGTTTTTTTATATGCCAGATTGATCCCTCTCCTGGAGTGAAATTTGTTGTGTAAATCAATTACTTAGATAATCTTCTTATCGAAAAAGCAATAAATCTATTTGCAAGAAACTCCAGAGTGCAGGCTGTGATTCCAGCTCCTGTGTGCCATCTGGGAAAAGGAAACAAAGCCTCCTCTTCTGGAAGTCTGCTAAAAGTAAATAAGGCCATTTGGGCAAAATGAAAGTTGACTAATGTTATATTAATCTAGAATTTGAGAAGGTGGTAATAGCTCCAGGCAGAAAGAAAATATCATTAAGAGGAGGCATTAATGGGAATCCATCTTTTTCTGGACAAATTTTAAAAATATAGATTGAGTTGGCTTTGCCAAATATCCAACAATACTCTGCCCGTTAAGAAACTTCACTGTGGCTAGGCACTGTGGAACATGCCTGTAATCCAAGCAGCCTGGGTGGCTGAGACATAAGGATCTTGAGTTCAAAGCCAAACTCAGAAAAAGCAATGCACTAAGCAACTCAGTGAGACCCTATCTCTAAATAAAATACAAAATAGGGCTAAGGATGTGGCTCAGTGGTTGAGTGCCCTTGAGTTCAATCCCCAGTACTATGGCTGGTTCACAGTTCAAGAATTAAACCATGCATTTTTTTTTTTTGCTATCCCCTTGGAAAGGAAGTCCAATAACTATATGCTTTTGAGTGTTAGGACCCTATACCAAGTAACAACCCAGTATTTCTGGACTGTTATACTTCAGAGATTTAAAATTTCTCCTACTCTGCTGGGCATGGTGGCACACATCTGTAATCCAGTGACTTGGGAAGCTGAGACAGGAGGATCATAAGTTCAAGACCAGTCTCAGCAATTTAGCAAGGCTCTAAGCAACTTAGCCAAATCTTGTCTGCCACAGTCTGTCTGGGCACAAATCACGAGCCACTCAAGCAGGAACAAACTTTATTTCCAAACTCACGAGAACTCCACCCACTCCGGCCCTCTCAGGCATACCACACACCAACCAGAACTCCCTCTACTGGGCTCCTCAAGAACTCAATGGGAACCCAGCAAGAACTCCAAAGTAGCAGGCTCTGAGGCAGCAGGAGCTGCCCTATTGCCAGAGCCGCCCTATTGCTGGACAGCAGGGGTCTATATACAACTGAATACACATCCTGTTTCAATCCAGCATCATCCAGTCACAGCAATTATACACAGTTTAACTTAATTATCATCATCTAATGGCTCACCTCTCAACCATTACTTCTGGCAAAATGCCAGGGGCCATTCCGACTTGGCTGTGGCTCTCAACAATTGTCTGAAAATGTTATATATATATCTCTCTCTATATATGTATGCATCCTAATATCTCAGCCTATATATATATATATATATATATATATATATATATATATACTGATGATGTGGCTAAGTGGTTAAGTGCCCCTGGGTTAATTCTCAAGTACTCAAAAGAAAAAAAAAATAACCAACTCCACTTAATGAAAATCAAGGAAAACACTGAAAAGGAATATATATTGGGAATTCCTTGGAAGTATGTGGCCCTGCTTATAGCCAGCCCCATCTATGGACACTTTCTTTCAGACACTATTACTACACTAAACCATCTACCTTCATGTAGATACAAGATGTCAATTAAAATGGCCAGATTTGCAAAGAAGTCATTTATTGGAGATTACAGATTAGCCAAGGAACCTTAAATTCAAAGTCACATTGAAAGCAGACTATCTTGAGCCTTTGGGAACCTAGGAACTGGAGATAGTTTTGTGGGTTCCTTAGAATGTCAGGATCCCACTCTATCTTGACCCCTAATTTTAGATTAATAGAGAAAACCCTATATGAGGCATTAAAAGTAACAAAGATAGAATCTTTAATCCCAGAGTGCTTAGCTGCCTTTGAGAAGTTAAAACAAAGCCTCATTAAAGCTCTTTCCTTAAGTTTTACAAACAAAAGGAATTCAGAGTATCTGTGCATGAGAAACAAAGATGAGCTTTTAAAATTCTCTTACAGGCATTGGGAGACATTCTGACCAATGGCCTATTTGTCAAACCTGATTAACCACATGGCAGAAGCATGAGTAGTGACTGAGTGCTAAGAGGATGAAGAGGTAACAGGCCATCCTATCAAACAATTCAAATATCAACAATTTATTGACATCCTAATATCTCAGTTAGAAATGAACCAATACAAACCCCTTTATAGTGAGGTGACAAAAAATTGAGCTAAAATATAAGGTTTTAACTCTTGTGATAGAAGTACCAATTGGAGACAAAATTCCCAGGGGCTTATTCTCCTGCCTGAAAGACTAGTCTGACCCTTAGTAAACTGAAAGGAAAGTGACCACAACACTTGGAGCAACCAAAAGATCTTTATTGCAGCAGTGCAACAAAGAGAAAAGAAAGAAGGAAAGAAGGAGAGAGAGAAAGAAGAGAAGAGATGAACAGGGAGAGAGCAAGAGCAAGAGAGAGACAGAGAGCCCGCACAAGAAAGATAAAGAGCAAGAGAAAGAGCCATAGAGAGAGCAAGAGAGAGGGGGGCCTGGCAGGAGGGAGTTTTTATAGCCCAAATCTAATGGGGCCTCTGGGTCTGCAAGCTGCCTTGTTGGCCCAAGGGGGGGTTAAGTGTTCAGCCTTGAGCAGGTTTGAATGTTCAGACTTGAATCAAACAGGTGATAAAGGACCAGATAGAGGGGGGTTTGAGTGCATGGGCTATCTTGCAACCAGCATCTGCTCAGCCTGCCCTGCAGACAACACAGTTCAACCTGCTCTGCACCCAACACGAACCACTAACATTAGAGTATGCACTATGGAGAAGATAGCTTGATGAATTTTATCAAGCCCAACTTGGGAAGGCCATACCTCCAAAAGACTATTGAGAGAGTGAGAGAGAACTGAACCATCTGAAAACATAAAAGCAGCCTACTATAAAAGGTACATAATGTGCAATAATACAGCATTTTAATGATTGACAAGTAGATATTATAACCAAATGACCTGTGTCACAAGAACTTCATATATTTGCTTGTACTGATGGATTTCTCCTTTAGATGAATCAAGGTTTATCCTACCAGAACAGAAAAGTCTACAGAAATCACCAGAGTCCTCTTGAAGGAACTGATCCTAAGATATGGGCTCCCTTCCTTGATACAAAGTGACAATGGGCCATATTTCATTTTACAAGTGACCCACCAAATGAACAGACAGCGAATAGTCAATGGAAGTTACATATACCTTGGAGACCCTGATTTACAGTGAGAACCAAAAATATACAATCGTACCTTAAAATATGGTGGTTAAATTGTACCAAGAAACCTATCTGCAATGGGTTAAGGTTTTGCCAATTGTTCTCCTCAGTGAGGGTATCTCCGGAAGCAAACTTAAACTGATCCCAAAAAGAAATAATATATTAGAGACAATTTCTGCTTTCCTAGAGAGAAGGGAAAATGTGGCTATCAAGAAATAGACTAGATTTAAAAAGTCTGTACAACTTTCAGTCAAATATTAACTGCTCTTCCAGGTCCCCACCAAGGTTGAAGTCACCTCTCCATTCCTTGCAGTAAAGTTCCAAAAGAAAAAATATTACAAGTAGAACCTTCCAATCTAAGACCCCATTTCATCATTTATTTTCAGCAATAATTAGCTTTCAGATGTCATCACCCATTTTTTCATAGAAAAGGAAAATAGAAATTGACAATAAGGAAATGTAACAGGGACACACTTCATACTGTGAACTTAACCCTTACTCTCTGCCACTGCAGTTTATTTTAAAACTGACTTATTTTTTTCTTCCTTCTCTTCTCCCTCTCCCTCTCCAAATCTTGGTGGAAGCAAAATTACCCTTCTTCCTATCCTAGGCTGAGTAATCTGTCCTTGAACAATCACACATACCACAAGAATGAGTAATTTAGACTTTAGTGATGACACCAGAAGACCTAAGAAACAGACACATCCCAAATTAAGTGAATTACAATCCCCAAAATGACACACTTGGAATGTAGACTTTGAATCACCTCTTCAATAAAACCTCTTTTACTGGGCACTTGTTTTTATTATTGAATTGGTTTTTATTATTGAATTGGTTTTGAGGATAAACACCAAATTTTGGCAACACTGAGGACTGTAAGACATTCTAGAAAACTATTGATCCTTTAGAAAAGGCTATAAAATCCCTCTAAACTTGTATATGATCAGGAAGAAATGTGGTTACCTTGGAAACTCTATTTGTGACTGGAATCTGAAATAGGATATGTCTTACAGGAGGTAGTTCTTAACCTATAAGTTCTACTGGAAATAACTCCAGGAATTAGTTACAGAATTGAAATAAATTGACAAAAGTTTGATTGTTGTTGGAGAATTGCAGAATTTGTGTGGAAAAAATATGTTTAGCCCCCTATATTTGGTGTCAGAGCAGTGTCAGAAAACAAATATCTCTTGAACTCTTTTTTAAAATTATCTTGTCTCTACCTTCTGCCTTCTACTGGCTGAAGAACTAGGAAAATAAATATATTTTCTTCTTGTCTTAGGTTTATAGCTCAGTCCCTTGTAGAAAAATATAAATCATCCAGGAAAAAAAATATACGGGCTGGGGTTGGGGCTCAGTTGTAGCACTGTTGCCTGGCATATGTGAGGCACTGGGTTTTATTCTCTGGAATTTATATAAATAAATCAAATAAAGATCTATTGACAACTAAAAAATCTTTAAAAAGAAAACAGCATATGCTTTAATTTGATATGATTAATATGATATAAAATCTTTCAGAAATTAAGGCAAAAGAAATAGGTAAAACTATGTATTTTCTATTCTTGGTTTTCATAAAAAGTTGGATAATCATAGAGAATGTGATTGGAGAAAACGCAGGCTATTTTAGTCTAATGGTATTAGAATGAAGTGGGATTGCCAAAACTTGTTTGTTCAAATTTCTTTTCTATATCCCAATGTTTTCACATATAAGAATGTATCCCTCTGGGTATTAAAAAAATATGTCTCAGATTAGGGTCTTATGGCCTGATTCAGAGTGGGAAAATATTAGAGACTAATATTCCTAGCATATATGACCTGTTTCAGGGGAGAAGGGTGAGAGGAAAGTGAGAGAGAACTTCCACTTTTAGCAGTTTTCTCAAATGACAAAGAGCCATAGTTTGAAGCAATATATTTGGAATGTCATCAAGATCAATTTCCTGTGTCAAAGACAGAACAGAGAACTGTAGAGAGAATGGATATTGAATTGGGATAAAGGGAAGAGACAAAAGCAAATAACCAAGAAAAAAAAATCTATTAATTTATTGAAAAGTTGAACAACCTCAAACTTTCCTATTCACTAACACTTTTAGGGTTTTCTCCTAAGGAAATAGGCTCTGATAGAAAGGTTAGAAGGCAGAGGGGGTTATTAGCATTCTTGATGCAGCCACCAAGTACTCCCCAGACACATCAAAGAGCCATAATTAAGTTTCTTGTCAGCAAGAATTTACAAAGACTGTCAACAGGATTTCACAGGAATTCTGCAGAGAGCTCAATATGGTTTGAAGCTTCCTCTTTCTTGTAAATGCCAGGTTTGCAGGAAAAAGGTGTGACAAACTCTGTTTCAAAGAGAGCTTGCTCCATTAAAAGTTACTGTCTCTGTTTTCCTTGGTAAAAAAAAAACTTGTAAAAACTATGTCTGACCTAAACTATGGGACAAAGAGTAAATGTTGTGTACTCAGCAACTGTCATATAACTACCCCACTGAGTAGAAATATAAAATAATTTCCATACCTAGGTTCCAGAGATTTTTAGTCATTAGGCCCTCTGGACTACTGCAGCTTAAATAAACTTGATTCCTGAAAATTCCCCAGGTGTCCAGCATCATTTGTCCTATATCACTCTTACAACCAATTCCTGTTAGAAAGAGAGAGAAAAAAAGTTTAATTAGGAAGATGGTAAGGTAAAGCTGCAAGGAAATGTGACTTAAAAGCCTGAATTTACTTTGTGAGGAATTTCAGTAATGGGGTGACCATGCAGAGCTGTCCTGAATTAGGGCAAGAGATATGTCTTGATGCTTCTATGATGAAGCATTTGGATGTATACACCTACTGGGAAGTAAGTATAAAACTTGGCAGCCCACCCGTCTTTAGCTGAAACAGTGCCAATAAAAGATGATTACTAAAGACTTGTCTAATGGCAATAGTGCCAGTATGTGCAGAATACATTCACTTTTAATGAATGGATATCCAGGTCATACATGCCAACATATGCAACACTAATTTTCTGGTGAATATTAGCTCTTCAATTGGCCATAAATGATTCTACATATGATATAATTCATTTGTTCATTACTAAGGTATTGAACAAATAGTTATTGAGCACAAGCTCAGTGGAAGTCTTTGTTCAATGTTTTAAATACATAGCCACAGATTTAAGAGTTGTTATTGCTTTTTAAAAAAAAAAATACTGAATAACATAGAGATGCAGAAATAGTAGGCATATGAGAGCATAGAAAGAGGGTATCCAATTCAGACTAATTGGCATACATATGAATCATCCCAAAAGAAATGGGAGGGGTAGGGGAATGATTTAAAGAATAAGTAGAAGTTTTTTAGATGAAACAAGAAATAATATTTCAAGGAGGAGACTCAAACTGAGTATTTCTGGAAATAACAGAAAAAAAAATGCCATGCTTGGAAACCTGAAAATTTTTAATGTGAAGTTTACAAAATTCAGAGGATCATTGGTTAGGGGAGGAACAAATGAAGAACTTGAACAGATAAATAATGAAAATATTATTAAGAAACATATAAGGTATAATACAGATTTTATATTTAGTTTTAGAAGCAATGGAAATCCACTGAGTGATAGCTGAAGTAATAATCATATTTGTATTTTAATCATTAAATTTTAATTCATTTCACTTTTTTTACTTCTATCATTTATATATCCCCATGAACAATATTTATTGATCATCTTCAATATTCCAGACCCAAGATATAGTGTATCCTGTTTGCTTTCTATTGCTATAATCAAATATCTGAGACCAAGTAGTTTATAAATTATAGAAGCTTATGTGACTTCTGGTTGATTCTGGCAGTTAGTACAAGAGTGTGTCTCACTATCTGGGGAAGGTGTTTTTGCTATATGATAATATACTGTAAAGCATCACATGATGGACAGAGCAGGTATAATACTTTGGGTCACTCTTCCTGTTTTTAAAAAGCTACTGATGTCCTCATAGGCACTCAATCCACATGACTTCATCTAATCTGAAGGACCCACATACAAATATCATTAAAATATGAATTAGTAAATTAATTTCCAAACATAAATTGTGAGGTCATATTCAAATCATACCTTATCATCCAATGAGATTTTGGTGAGTAAAAAGTAAGGAATAGCAATAAACAATAAGACCACTCATGAATTTACCACAAAGCCCAGTTGAGAGTTATTAGTGGTTAAGATTATATATCTGGAAAAATAGAAAAGTAAATATTTCCACAGTGTATTCTAAAGGTTGTTAATGGTTGGTTCAAGGAGATGATGAAGAGAAAGAATATAAAAAAATGATTTACAGACTTCTGGTCTTAGTTCATAAGTATGTAATGTTGCTTTTCATTGAAATGGAGAACACTGGATTAGGATATATAAAAATAATTCAATTTTTTGACATCATGAATTTAAAATGCACCATACAAGTCCGAGTGTTTCTAGGTATATACTGGTTGAAATCATAAAGATAGATCATTTTGTATCTAGTGATTTCTAATAAACTTCCAACTATTTAAAAATGTCTTTTGGAATTCTCTCTCCAAACATTATTGTTTAAGTTCAGGATTGGTTTACTAGAGGTGGATTCAGGGAAGAATAACACAATTTTACATTATACAAAATGCCTAGTATACCTAACAAATGATGTCTGCAACAGTGTTGCCAGTGACATTAGTCTCAGTCTTCATCAAAATCTTCTATGCCCTTACAGATATGGATAGGGAAAAGGATTTCACCTACAATGACATTGTCTTTGATATGAGATAACAATTTCTGTCCACAATACAAAAACTATTTTAAGCTTTCTTATAACTGAAGAATTTGTGAATTTGGGAATACAGATAAACTATGTCTCAAACAGAAGCACCAATGAAACACATGAGTGCAGGAAATCCTATGAACCAGTGAGTATGCAGCAAATATCCATGAATTGTTGCAATGCAAAAGGAAAACTTTGGGAGCAATCTAGTCCAGGTCCTTATCTTGCATCCTTGCCTGTAAAAACAAATAGGATTGGAGAGAAATGTGCAACAAAAGAGGTAAATAATGTAAAACTGTGTTACTCTGTCCTCAATGCACCTCTAGTTTATACCTTACAAATACTAGAAGCCCAGAACAAGAAGCAGCATTATACTGTTGAAGTTCTCCACATTCTCCCTAGAATGTGTCTCTGCTTTCCTAAATAAATCTCTGATACCTCCAACTTATATACATATATTCATTTCTGTGATACTTGCCAAGAACTTCATTTTTTTTTCTGAGTTGAGATACTCCTCTCTGGGAATTCCACAGATAACGTCTCTCATTGGTCCCCAAAGTGGGGCTCATGGAGCCACCAACCTTGGCATGTTTGCCTTTCTTTCTGCTTTGGCTGTAATATCTCCTGAACTTCTCATCTTTCCTTCTGCTTTCTTCATTTTCAAATAACATAAGGGCCCAACTCACCTTATTTGCCATGGCTCCACTTCTTGAATTTTTTAGAAATCCCTGAGCCATGTAGATTAAAATTGCAATAAGGTGACAACTGATGCCTTTTTTTTGAAATCTGGTAGAGTCAATGAAATATTAAATCATTTGGGAATTCACATTTTTTTCTTTGAAATTCTTTCATTTTGGGGCTAGGACTGTGGCTCAGTGGTAGTGCATTTGACTGGCATGTATGAGGCACTGGGTTCGATTCTTAATACCACCTATAAATAAATAAAATAAACATCTATCAACAACTAAGGAAAAAATTATTTCATTTTGCCCCTTTCACTTATACTGCAATTTCAGGACTAATTGTAAAAGTTATGACCTCTCTGCCTGTCTTGTATTTGTCTTTTCTCAGTTCTATTATTTTAATCAAGTGGTGGAATATAACTTATGTTTGTGTTGCCTCCCAGATGTGTTTGAGAGCAAGGGAAAAAAAAGTATATCTTTAAAATCCAAGCCACTGTAAGACTTACATGATCCCAATTCTTTACTTAGAATAAGACATCAACCACGTCTATTAAAATTTACCTAATCATTTCCTATCTCAGAATGCTTGCTAATTCTCTTAAAAACTCTATAGAGGGTCTTTGTCTCCTCACTATTTTAAAAGTCATAAATTTTCAAGCACACTTAGATTATTTGGAATCCCAGAAAATTTCATAAAGGACAAAAACTTATTTATTTCTTCTCAAGAACTCACTACCCAAGTTCCAAAGATCCTGTAGAGACTTGAGAGAGCTCAGTAGATCCTGAATAGAAATATGCACATTTACGAGAGGTGGGGATGCTTATAGAATAGATAATTTGCAGATGGTATGAGCTGGAATTTTTTATTCTAAATCTAAGTTGCCCCAATAGTTCAGGGATGCTTGATTATCAATAAGTGGAAATACAGGACAGAATAAAACTCTAATGTAAGTAGGGATTCATAGAGTAGCTTGAGAAATTATTTGTTTTCTTTTCTTAAAAAAAGAGAAAATACAGTACATGAATTACAAGATTATAGGTAATTTAATGCCTGTCCTTGAGATTTTATTCTTTGTGTGCACATTGCATACTAGGGAATATTTTAAAAGACAGAGAATTTGATGAAAATGAAATTGAATTTTTTGTGTTTGTTTCATAAAGCTTGGCCTCAATATAAATTAGAAACTGAAGAAACATAGCCTAAAATGGAATTTTAAGTTATAAAAAATAATAAGCTTGAGTAGTTTTGTAAGTGGGAAAGATATTAAAGATCTGAATATTTATCTAGATTTTTCACTTGCTCTCTTTTCAAAGAAAGCCAGTTGTTCAAGGGTTTGTGTCTCAAGTATTTATTTAAGGGCTAACTCTCCAACTCACTTGGGAATATAGGAAGAATAAAATAAGGGATCTTTCTCTTTAGAGAGTCATAAAGAAAAGGATAAACAGTGATGATATTTGACATAAGTTCACTTCATAAATGACAAGAGGCCACTGAACCATTGTGTGAGTATCAGTCACAACTGATACCCTCTTCCCCAGCCATTCTTAAGTGTACAGGCTTTCTACATGTATGTGTCTTCTGTTACCTATTTATTATACCTGTGACAGGCACTATTTTGGTCTCTGGAATATTAAAATGGTGCAAGCACTGCTTAGTGAGCATCTGTAACTCTCTTGTCCCCTTATGGAAATTGAATACCTGGTCGTGTCTATGCATATTTAAAAACTGTATATAAATATATATATATATATATATATATATATATATATATATATATATATATATATATCTCCCATTTGCGAATCTGAAATTAATCCCTGTGAGGCCTATCATTAACTCTTGCTCCAGACAACAGACAAGCTTTTAACAAAATGATTCTTAAAAATATCACTGGGCATAAATTTAAAAGACTTTGGAAAGTTCAAAGGAAGCTATCCAACGCTGTGTGAGCATAGAAAATCTTCTCTCTTACTCTTTGAAGGATGATATATGACTTAAAAACAAATTATATCAGAAGGATTTAATAAATAATTCTCCAAAGTTGGATTTTTCTGACTTTTTATGAAATAAATTTCAATTTCTAAGGATGTTTCCCTCTAATGATTAGCTCTTAAATACATTGGAAGAATTAAATATAACAAGTCCCAACTTTAAACCTGTTTTGCTTTCAGTGGGCAGTTTCCTATACATTTTACAATGATGTATAGACTACGGTCTATGTTGTTGTGTGACATTTTCAAACTAAATCCTTCTAAGTTCAAAATTAAGATTAAGGATTGCTTACAGATATGGCAATCATATCAACAATATTGTTTTTTGAATGGCAAATGAATCTAAATGAAAACTTAATTTTTTTCTCTGTTTTAATGTATATTGGTGTATGTGTGTGTGTGTGTGTGTGTGTGTGTGTGTGTGTGTATTATATGTTTTGTCACCATGGTATGAATTTTGCTTATAAAAAATGAGTGCTAATGAATTTTAAAAAAGTATACATCAAAACTCCTCTAATTCACATGACTTACTTAAACTTTTTGATGAATAAATCAATTTAAATGCATTGGAAAGATAAAAGTAAAGATCCTTTAGAATTATTAAAACACATGCTTTTGCCTAGATTACTAGTGAATCAAGACTGTATTTGTCACCCTTAAAATGTTTGAATAATAATGTTCATTTTGTTAAAGTTTCTTTTTTTCTCTCTCTCTTTGGCAGGAAAAAAAATGTCACTTAAAATATTAACTATTATAGTTTGGATATATGTTGTTCCACCAAAAGTTTATGTATTAAGACAGATATATTTAGAGATGAAATGATTAAATTGTCATCAGCAACATAATTAGTGGATTAATCCATATTTTGGATTAACAATATAAAAGGGTGTACTGGGTGGCAAGTGTAGGCAAGTAGATTATGGCTGAAGTAAGTAGGTCAATAGGAATGTATCCTTGGGGATTATACATGTTGTCCCTGGATCCTTATGCTCTCTCCCACTCTCTCTCTCTCTCTGCTTTCCAGCTGCCATGAGCTGAACAATTTTCCTCCACCATGTCCTTCAGCATTGTTGTTCTGCCTTGTTTGGACCCAAGACAATGAGGTCTGCCCACCACAGAATGAGACCTCTGAAATCATGAAACCAAAATTATACTTTTTCTTCTCTAAGTTGTTCATGTCTGGTACTTTGATCACAGCACTAAAAAACTGATTAAAACATTCTGCTTATCTGATACCATGGTTTCCATGGGTAACATAAAAATAGTTGTAAAAAAAGGGCAATTAGATTTGATTAAATGGAAAAAAGAGTTATAAATGTATTTGTTAACACATACATTGGTAAGTTAAAATATTGAAATATCAATTGCTAAATACACATTCAAATACCCTTGGCTTATTAAATTCTATAAGATATGAATGATAGATAGATAGATAGAGAGAGAGATAAAAAATAGATTCTTGTATCCTCTCCATGTGAGGATAGAGTCCTAGTCTATGCAATATTTTAAAAGCATTAAACCTCTCTATATCTCTCCCTTTCACTGTCTCATGAGACACACTTTCTTTGTACATATATATACACAAAAAAACCCGTGTGTGTGTGTGTGTGTGTGTGTGTGTGTGTGTAACATGAATTGATATGTGGAAAAACAGTTTGAATTTGCTCTGTGTTTGGATCTTCACTAAAAGCAAGGTTACTAAGAGTTGAAATTTATATTAACATACTGCATATAAATAACAGCAATAATTTAAACTGGCTTAATTTAAAAGGTATAAACAGCATGAAGTATTTTATTGAAAAAAAAGCAATCTGTCTATATTTAGAAATATTGTTAAGGATTGTTTCATAATGTAAATTTAAGAGAAAAAAACATCAGAAAATAGGAGAAAGATACAAGAAATTTACTGGTGTGGGTAAGTTTTGGAAAGTAAAGAAGGAAAAGGAATGCTTTTTGATGAGAAAGAATTTTGTATGATAAAATAAGATCTTTGTCCTAGTGTCCAAGAAAGATAAAAGAGAAAAATGACAAATATACAGGTATAAATAAGTTGTAGAGTGTCTAAGTCCCTGAATGTTTATGGAAGATAAATCTTAGAAAATCTGTATGTGATTACATTTGCTATAAGTTTATTTCTAAGGTTAAAATTTAATGTACTGATATAAAACCAGAATCTAATTCTCTATGTTTAAAGTAAAAAAGTTTTCTTAGAATAACATTTTCTTAATAAAATTTACAAAGAACTGGTTTTTAGAAAAAATATTTTGGGTTTTTGCCACAGTCAGGCTGCAGCAAAATAACTGGGGGGTGATGAGCAACTTGTGTAGATTGATACAGCAGGAGTGGGAGCCCTTTATTGTAGGACAGCAGGGGTATATATACATTCCACACAGCTTATCTTAATTAACATAAACTAGATACAGCAGTCAACCAATAAGGAATCTCCACACTTAATGGCTTGCTGGCGTTACTTCACAAACCACTCCCTCTGGCAAAATGCCAGATGCCATCTTGACTTGTTTACAGATCTTAACAGGTTTTGTCAAAATGATTTCTTGTATCTGTTAGGTTTTTATTACTTAGGAAAATTAAATCTTAACAGAATCAGTGTATGTTTAAGTACCTATATATTTTAAAGTCTTTTGAATGATTGCTTTGAAACTTAATTTAATAAATTACCAACAACCTATATTTCTCTTACTACAGATGTGTATATATTTGAGTGATAAATATGCTATGCACATAAGGTTTATCTAAATGTTCTATAAGAGTTTGTAAAGTTAAAAATATATAGGTTCAATGCATGCAGTGTAACTAGGAAGCCTGTTATTGAATATATGAGATTCACTTGTATATTAGGTGATAAATACTATTTGTGGAAATTAGCATTGTTTTCTCATTTTAGGAGATTAAAGCCAGATTTAAAGATAGGCAGTTAGTATAGTTAGGTAAATCGGGTCTAATATCGTGTCCAAAAAGGAAAATGGAGACCATATCAAAAATGGAGTCCATAAAGAAAATGGAGTCTGATCTGAGCCTGAGAAAATCAGAACAACAACTGGGGCAATTGAAATAATATAAATGTCCTCAAGGCCCCAGGCCCATCCTAATTAACTATTAATAAAATAGCTCCTAACAAAACAGGGAGATGTTAATCAAACCACCCTAGGCCCTTCCTGCCCAGATTACTCCTCCCTGCCCCATCAGTCCACTTGTTTCCCACCTTTTGTCCTTCCCACCTGCATCCTCCAGCATATGCAAGACAGAGAAAAATAAAGAACAGGGATGTGGGAAGACAAAAGAAGACCCTATATACAAAAGAAGAAAGACTTCCCCTTTCCATGGATTCTGCTTTTCTGGTCCCCTTCTTCCTCCTGGGGGGCGAGATTTTCTGCTGTCCTTTAATAAAGCCTTCCACTTTCCACTCTACACTTGCCTTGGCATGCTTCTCTGGAGTTAATCTATAGATTTTAAATTTTACTTCAAAAATAAGTGAGATATATATATATATATATATATATATATATATATATATATATATATACATAATATAAATACATGCAATATACATATATATGTATCCAAATGTAATACATATGTGTATATGATTTCTCTGTTATTATGATTCTAATTATTACTGGCCTCTTAGTACATTAAATGTATTTAGTTCCCTAGGCTTACAAGTATTAAAAAATTCAAAGTTTAGGAAAACACTTTACCTGTGGTCTCATCCAAACTAAAATTTTTTGTGTGTGCACAGAGTTTTTCTTGTTTATGTTTGCATGCTTTTATTGGTATTATGACAATCATTTTTTTAACAAATATAATTAAATGGCCCAAATGCTTGGCATTCTAAAATGTGATATTCCAATAATTAAAATAATAGAGCATTGATCACCTAGGGAGTACATCTGTAAACAAATACATTTTAATATTTTGACATTTAATTTATTCTTAAAATAAAATTAAATGGTGATTTATTTATGTCATTTAATATTTTGCAGGTGAATAAAAGCAATCTGTTATCAATAACTTTATGGATGATTACATTATTATTTACACTGTGGTGGGAATCTAAATTTGTTTGGAAAGATAATGAGAGTCTGATTGATTTAAAGTTTGGCAATGTACAACATGAAAATATGTTTCTAGGTTTTCCTACAAAGAATAAATTAAAAACTTTCTTAGACTTTCTCTTTGATTCAGTTTTAAGATGTGATGTTAATATGTTAACTAACATTCAGACAGACACAGGAAATTATACACGAAAACTCTTTTTCCTTATATTTTTAAATAGAATGATGCTTTTAATAAGGACAAGGATAAGTTTCAAATGTAAAAATCTTATCTAAGTTTTGTTAAAAGGTCAGCCTCAACTAAAATAAGACAGTGGATTTTGCCTGCTACCCTCATCCATGTTAGGATGACCCTCAAATTAGGCTAAAATGAAGCACATGTACCATTCTTTTCCAAAGAATACATTTTCTGTTGCAAAGATTACTATCAACCTCAGATTAAATAAATAAATAAATAAATAAATAAATTTTAAAAATACAAAATTAAGCAATTGTTTGGGTAAATTATAACAATTGTTTAAAAAAAATCTTAGATTAAAAGGGTTCCAACCATATAACTTTTAAAATATTTTATGAGTGATTGAATTAAAATATTTATAGGATGTAGAAGTGTTATTGTTATAGTTAAAGCTTTTTCCCAGGGTTTCATAAACTGACTTCCAGACCACTCATGTATAATCGAATCAAGCCTTTATTGAAGCACACTGTTGGCATCTGACCAGAACATAAAGCTGTTCCCCTGATCAGCCCCGAACAATTGCAAGGGCACTCCTTATAAGCCTGAAAACCGCAAAAGGGATGTTCAGGGGGTCTAGCCAATGCAAGCAAGCCAGGTTACAGAAGCAGGACAGTGCAGTCAAGCGGAGGGAAGCCTAACCAATCACAGTTAGCCCAGTCACCCCAGTTACAGAAACAGAGCTCCATTACCCTAGTTAGGTAGTTCCGTGTTCTTAAAGGTTTCTATAGCAAAAGGAAAAGAACATCTTGCTCCAGTCAGTACTCTTCTACTTGGCATGGTTGTTTTACAGGATGAATTCATAAAACAAAATGGAGTCACATTTGCTCCTACTATCACATTATTATGGAATTATGTTTCCTGCCAGGTGTGGTGGCACATGCCTGTAATCCCAGCAAGTCAAGCTCCTATCCACTTCATTAACCATTCAGTTTGATGAAAAAAAAATGTTGTTCTGAAGATTTTTTTTTTGCTTTTTATGAATTTCTGTAAATAATTTCTAGTAGAACAGACATACAACTTTTTCATGTCATATCTTGGTATCTCTTAAATGAATTTCATATGCTTTCATTCTCAGTAAAACTTCTGTGTTCTTTTCAATGAAATGCTTTTATGTATTTTGAAACTTCCAATACAAAGAAGTGTAAGGAAAATAAAAGGAGACACAGAGACAAGATGCAAAGGCAGCAAAAGAAGCAAAAGAAATGGTTGCCCCTTCAAGCAGCTGCATGTATTTATATCAAAAGTTATACCAGGTTGTTAGTGCCATGACTACATTATTATTATTTAGTATTCTTTTAATCCCAGGTGTTAGATAACTGAGTTCAAAATCCAAGCTGATAAGACACAGAGGCCATTTCTCTAAGGATATTACCATAGTAACTAGAAACTACACCTGTATAGTTATCTTTCTAGCTTCAAGGAGAACCTGCTGGGCATTCCAAAAGTGCAAAACAGAGCACCTGTTACCCTCCAGGAGTTTGCTTATCAAAGTAATGCTTCACAGTACATTTCCCCAGTCAGAATATCTACAAAGAAGTGATATATATCTGAAGTGACAGATATACTAATCACCCTGATCTGATTCTTACACGTCATTAGTATATTAAAATGCCACTCTGTTATTTATAAATATGTAAAATTATTTTGTATCAATTTAAAAATATATATTAAAATATTTTTGAAAAATAATTGCTTACCCCTGAGATTGTATAATTTTGAGGTAAGTGGGAAAAAGGAGATATTTTTAACTAATTAACACTAAATGGGAATTTAATAAAAAAATAGCACTATTACATGAAAGGCCTGCTGCTTTCTATGGCATCAAATCAAAGATAAACCAAAAGAAAACAAATATTTTTATTACAAGTTTCCCTGTTGCTAATATCATCATTCACAGTACTGCTTAGTGGTAAAGTACTTAGTGGTAGAGTAGAAGTATTATATGTGTGTTTATACTTGCCACTTATAAAAATGAATATAGTCAGTTTATGTAAAACGTTATCATTTAGAGGTTTGGAATGAAAGTCAGTGGTAGAGTACTTACCTAGCATGTGTAAGGCCACTGATAAAATTGTTATTACTTAGACTAATAAATTTGGTATTCTAACAAGTGTCATTTTTATTTCAAAAAACTATAAAATAATACATTTTAATCTTGTATTTTTATCTATTATACTCCTAGTGCCCTTGAGATTTGTTACTTAATTCATTAAACCTTTTTTTAAAGAGAGAGAGAGAGAGAGAGAGAATTTTTTTAATATTTACTTTTTAGTTTTTGGTGGACACAACATCTTTATTTTATTTTTATGTGGTGCTGAGGATCAAACCTAGCACCCGCGCATGCCAGGTGAGCGCATTACTGCTTGAGCCACATCCCCAGCCCCTCATTAAAACTCTTATCATTAAGAAACTACTTAAGAGATTCAAGATGGCAGGCCAGAGAGAGGCAACATTCCGTGTTGCTCTTTGACCAGAGTCTCAACTAGTGGGAATACTGCTTTGCTGAGAGTGACAGAGGACCCCTCCACAGCTGATCCCATGCAGGAATCACTGTGCCATGTCACACAGGGCCCTGGGCCTTAAAGTTAGAAAAGGATTCCCAACTTCTGACTACTTGTGCATGCAGGTCTCTTGGGTGCCTTAACATAACACCACCAACAGCATCAGTGCAGAATTCCCAGACACCACGCCCATAAAGGACACTCAGCTGCTACCCAACCACAGGAATTTCAGCCGTCACTCCCTTGTGTACCCCCATCTACTAATGTGGCGTTCCCCCAGTTGCCTCCATCTTGGGACTGCTATAGTCCTCAACTCATGATAGCCTGCCTGTGCCTGGGCTCATAAGAAATCTGACAGCTGCAACACTGCACGCCACCAAGCTCATCTCTGAATATATCACACAATGCCATCGCCCAGTTTCCCCCACCGGACCCAACACCCCATTACTGAAAGGAGCTACCTCCATATCGGATCACCTCCATTACCATCTTTACTTGGGGCAACTACCAGTTTGGAACACTGTATAGCCAGTTACCCATAGTTTTCTAATTCCCACCAATTCCCAGCAGCCACTGACTTGGCAGAGTGAGTGCCCAATACAAAACAACCCTCTGCAACAGGTGCACAGCCACCAGAGTGCAACAAACAAAACCACCAGAAAGAAATGTTCCTGATTAGGAAATAAAAAGGGAGAGGGTGAGAGAGATACACTGTAGAGACTAATTTAGAGGGCAGGAACTGTGAGGTCTACAAGTGAAATGAGGAGATAAATCTGCACCCACATCACAGGAGCAGAACCCAAAGGATATCCTTGATGTGCAGTATCCCAATGGGACCGGTAGGTGCCATACCCCACTTCTAGGTGCCCTGCACCCAAGACCAACCCTCACCCTGGTAACTCTTACCATCCTGAGGTGGTACTAAGAACAGAAAACCCCACCAATTGGATAAAACCTGCACTACAGAACATCCTTGGCAAAATGTTCTATAAAGAGGAAATGAAAAAAAAGAATGAAAATAAACACAGGGAGTTATTACACTAAAGGAAAAACTAATCAAAGGAAAAACCAAGTCCAATTAAATACCCAAAATAAACAAAACAAGTAGGAATATAAAGCATGTCTCAAAATTAACCCCCAATGTTGATGGCCTAAACTCACCATTCAAAAGACATAGGTTAGCTGATTGGATTTAAAAATGACTCAACAATATGCTGCCTCCAAGAGACTCATCTCATGGAAAAGACATATATAGACTGAAGGTGAAAGATTGGGAAAAATCATACTACTTACATGGACTGCAGAAGCAAGCAAGGGTTTCCATCCTCATATCAAATAAAGTAGACTTTAAGCTAAAGTTAATCAAAAGGGACAAAGGAGAACATTTCATACTGCTCAAGGGAACCACAAACCAACAAAATGTAACAATTATAAATATATATGCCCCAAACAATGGAGCACATATGGTCATCAAACAAACTTTACTCGAGTTCAAGAGGAAAATCGATCACAACACAATAATTCTTGGTGACTCTGACATACCTCTTTGACAAAAGTATAGATCTTCCAAACAAGAGCTGAACAAAAAACTATAGAACTCAATCATTCAATAAATAACTTAGACTTAAATGACTCATATAGTATATATTATCCTTCAATGAGTGAATACACTTTCTTCTCACCAGCACATGGATTCTTCTCTAAAATAGGTCATATATCATGTCACAAAACGTCTCTTAAGAAATACAAAAAAACAGACATACTACCCTGCATTTGATCAGATCACAATGGAATGAAATTAGAAATCAATGATAAAATGAAAAATAAAAACTAATCCAATGCCTGGAGACTAAATAATATGCTACTGAATGAACAATAAGTTGCAAAAAGATTTGGAGATTAAAAAATAATCTTAGACATAATGAGAATACTGATACAATATATCAGTATTTTGATACAATGTATCAAAATCTCTGGGACACTATAAAAGCAGTACTAAAAGGAAAGTTCATTACATGAAGTTCATTCCTTAAAAGTAGGAGGAGTCAACAAATAAATGACTTAACATTGCATCTCAAAGCCCTTGAAAAAGAAGAACAAATAAAAACCAAAACAAGTAGAATATAGAAAATAATTAAAATCTGAAGTGAAATCAATGAAATTGAAACAAATGAACAATTGAAAAACTTGACAAAACAAAATTTGGTTCTTTGAAAAAAATAAATAAAATTGACAAACCCTAGCCATGCCAACAAAGAGGAGAGGAAAAACTTAAGTCACTAAAATATGTGATGAAAAAAAATATCACAACAGACATTACAGAAATACAGAAGATAATCAGAAATTATTTTGAAAACTTGTACTCCAATAAAATAGAGAATATTGAAGGTATCAACAAACTTCTAGAGGCATATAAGTTGCTAAAATTTAGTTAGGATGACATACACAATTTAAACAAATCAATTTCAAGCAAAGATATAGAAGACACTATCAGAAGCCTACCAACCAAGAAAAGCTCAGGACCAGATGGATACACAGCTGAGTTCCACAAGACTCATAAAGAAGAATTAACACCTATATTCTACAAATTACTTTAAGAAACAGAAAAAGAGGGAGCACTTCCAAATCCATTCTTGGAGGCCAATATCACCCTGATTTCAAAACCCGACAAAGAAACTTTTAAAAAATAAAATTTCAGACTAATATGTCTCATGAACATAGATAGGTGCAAAAATTCTCAATGAAATTCTTGCAAATCTAGTACAAATACATATCAAAATATAGTGCACCACAATCAACTGGGTTTCATCCCAAGGATGCAAGTTTGGTTCAACATACAGAAAACAATAAATGTAATTCATCACATCAATAGACTTAAAGATAAGAATCATATGATCATCTCAATAGATGCAGAAAAAGCATTTGACAAAATATAGCACCTATTCATGTTCAAAACACTAGAAAAACTAGGGATAACCAGAACATATCACAACATCAAAACATCTATCTATGCTAAGCCCCAGGCCAACATCATACTAAATGGAGAAAAAAATGAAAGAATCCCTCTAAAACTGGAACATGATAGGGAAGCCATCCTTCACCTCTTCTATTTAACATAGTTCTATTTAACATAGTTTAACAGCGATCAGAAAAAAATTTGACAGATGAAAGAAATTAAAGGATATGGATAGGAAAAAAAGCCTCAAATTAGCACTATTTGCTGATGATAAGATTCTATACCTAGAAGACCCCAAAAATTCCACCAGAATACTTCTACAACTAGTAAATGAATTCAGAAAAGTAGCAGGATACAAAATCAAGATCTATAAAAGGAGAGAAATCCAGCACGTGCTGACTCTTTTATTGAGGAGAATCCATTCAAGTGAGGTACGGGGTGAGGTTTCAGGGGGCTTCATGATGTCTGCTGTCAGCAGGTTGACTTAAATCTAGGAAGACCACACCCAAAGGCAGAGCAAGAGAAGGGGATACATAAAGGGCATTTCTATGGAACATTCTATCCCAAACAGGGCAAACGGGTAATATCACAAAGAAATAGGTGAGCATAGCTCAATCCATGGGGCTGCAGGAAGGCACACCTATGCATGAAGACATTCTGCATCTTCGAGGATTAGGGCAGGGTCTAGGATGACTATGAATGTGGCCAGATCACTATGAAAGTGACTCACAGAGCCCAATAATTAAAATCAAGAATCAACAAATGGGATGGATTCAAACTAAAAGTTTATTCTCAGCAAAAGAAGCAATTTGTGAGGTGAATAGAGAACCTACATTTGGGAGCAAATTTTTACATTTCACACATCAGATAGAGCACTAATCTCTAGGGTATATACAGAACTCAAAAAGCTAAACACTAAAAATAAATAAAATAAAAATTAAAAAAAATAACCCAATCAATAAACGTCCCAAGGAACTTAATAGACACTTCTCAGAAAGTGATATACAATCAATTGACAAATATATTAAAAAAAAACTGTTCAACATCTCTAGCAATTAGAGAAAATCAAAACTACTCTTACACTGCTAGTGGGACTGCAAATTGGTGCAGCCAATATGGAAAGCAGTATGGATATTACTTGGAAAACTGGGAAAGGAACCACCATTTGACCCAGCTATCCCTCTCTTTTGTATAAACCCAGAGGACTTAAAAACAGCATACTACAGGGACACAGCCACATCAGTGTTTATAGCACAACAATTCCCAATAGCTAAACTGTGAAACCAACCCAGATGCCCTTCAGCAGATGAATGGTTAAGAAAATGTGGTATATATGCACAATGGAATATTATTCAGCAATAAAGGAGAACAAAATTATGACATTTGCAAGTAAATGGATGGAGTTGGAGAAGATAATGCTAAGTAAAGTAAGCCAATCCCCCCAAAATAAATGCCAAATGTTTTCTCTGATATAAGGTGGCTGATTTAAAGTGTGCTTGGGAGGGGAGCATGGGAGGATTAGATGAACTTTAGATAGGGCAAAGTGGTGGAAAGGGAAGGGAGGGGACGTGGGGGTAAAAAATATGGTGTAATGAGATGAATATCATTACCCTAAATACATGTATGAAGACTACAATTGTGTGAATATACTTTATATACAACTAGAGATTTGAAAAATTATGCTTTATATGTGTAATATGAATTATAATGCATTCTGCTGTCCTGTATAATAAATTAGAATAAAAAGAAACCACTCAATAAAATTCAAATGAAATTTGAAAACCAAGAAATGATCATAATTATAATTGGATTAAAAAAGTGGATTCTATTTTTTAATTTAAATAAAAATAAGGATTGATAAAGAAGAAGACAATCTATTTTTTACATATATAGCTTTCTGCCAAGATTTTATGTTCCTAGACATTTGTTTAGCGTATCTGTAGAGATCTTTTACATAAATCTTAATTACATATTCTAATAATTTTAATTTGCATGTAATATGAAAAGTACAATAAATCTGAGACCACTTGGTTCCATATTTTTATATTTCAAAAAAATCCAATGTGAAATATAAATTTTAACTGAATGTATAAATGTAATCTCATTTTCATAATTTTTTAAATATTTATTGTTTTAAAATTTTAGGTGAACACAATATATTTATTTTACATTTATGTGGCACTGAGGATCAAACCCAGTGCCGCGTGCATTCTAGGTGAGCACTCTACCACTGAGCCACAATCCCAGCCCCTCCATAGTCCTTTAGTAGTGTAACTTATATGCCTACTCAAAGTAGCACAATTATTCACTTGAATAATTTTGCCATTATTGTAAAGATGTATTATATATTAGACTTTCATATTTATTTAGAGAAAAAAATATACAAGTAAACATTTTTATGATGATCATTTACATCTAAAACATGGTTTCTTTTTTAAAAAAATTATAATTACCTTTATTTGTTTATTTTTTTGGTTGTTTTTTGTTTGTTTGTTTGTTTGTTTGTTTTTAATGTGATTCTAAGGATTTCACACATGCTAGGCAAGCTTTCTGCTACTGAGCTACAGTCCAGGCCCCTACATGGTTTCTTTTTAAGTTCATAAGTGCTTATGTTATAATAAGATTATAAACACTAATTGTGATCCAAGCCCAATTCCTAGCTTGTTTTGGGAGACAGGAATTGTCCTTACAGGGAAAATGAAAGGTGGAATATGTTAGAGACTATTATACACTTTATAGTAATTCTTTCCCCTTTCAGGAATTTTTACTCTTTTCATTCATGTAGCTTCCATTGATCTCTGGTCTTTCTTTAAAACACAAAGAAATTACTATATTTAGTTTATGCATTAATGCAATGAGAATGCTTACCTCTCACCACCTACTGTGCACTGCCTTAATGTAGAAATTTTAATAATTTTACTCAATGATGCATTAAGGAAGTAAAAAGCAAAAAGTAAAAGAATATTTCTTCAGTATACATATCAAAAATCATTAATATCCAGCATGTGTTAAAAAGTATTATAAACTGATAAGCAAAATTATTATATTTTAAACATGAGGTGTCCCCCAAAAGTTCATGTGTGAGACAATGAAAAAGTGTTCAGAAGTGAGATGATTGTATTATTTAAAGCTATAACCTAAACAGTGGATTAATCCATTGATATAGATTAACTGGGCAATAACCGTAGACATGTAGTAGTGGCAGGAAGAAGTAGGTCACTGGGGATATGCCTTTTGGTTTGAAATTTTGTCCCTGGTGATCAGAGTTCTCTGCTTACCAAAGTCTGAATGGCTTCCCTCTGCCAGGCCCTTTCCCATGATGTTTTGTCTCACCTCAGACTCAGAACAATGAAGTCCACTGAGTGTGAACAGAACTTCTGAGTCTCTGAGCCAAAATAAGCTTTTCCTTGTTTTTTTTTTTTTTGTTTGTTTGTTTGTTGGTTGGTTTTTTTCAGAACTTTTGGTCACAGTGACTCAAAATGGACTAAAAAGGAATATATAAGTTTCAATAGAAAAACGGAAAAGAAGGGATACTTGCATTTCCAATATAAATATTGAAAAACAGTAAGCTTCATTAATCATGTTGAAAATGGAAACTCAATCTCTCAAATCACACTACGATACTTCTACAAGAAGGCAAATGATAAAGAAGACAAGATATTGAAGGGAAAGTGGATGAATTAGAATTTTCTTACTCTACTGGTAGTGTTACTGAAGGCCTAGGCCAGACATCCAACACTTGGGATCTCAATAAATCAGGTCCAGCCACTGCCCCAAAGTCAAAAAGTAATGGTGAAAAACAGGAAAACAATTTTAATCACTATGGCCATATTAGGAAGATAATTTGACAAGCATTTCCAGATTTGCCATCAGGGTACAGGCATGAACCTTCAGATTATACAGATAGAGGAAACAGAAGTTTGCACAGTCAAGTAGCATTGGTGAAACTGTTTTTGTTAATCATTAAGTCAGGATTGGTCAGGGAGGTAGAGGTGGCAAAAAAGTTGCTGTTGTCTGGTGAATAGTTTTTACTGTGCACAAGATGTTTATTGATCAGACCAATTCTTCTTGGAATCCAAAGAACTAATTCCAAGGAGACAGATGCAAAATGGAGGTACAGATGCCAAGGTTTTACCCTGCTTTTATTTACACTTAGAACATTTGCAGGCCCAACTAATAAGAAATTAACAAAAATTGTCACCTCTTAGAAGCATAATTTGGCTATTGGTAGAAGTTTGTATGTTTGGATTCAACTTTTGGCTAATTCCTATACATGTTGCAGCTCCAATCATGAGAGAATTCCAATTAAGTAAAATAAAGGTGAGTCTTTTAAGTTACTCTTTAACAAGCAATTAGACACAACAAATCAAACAGTAATTATATGAGAATAACATTGTCCTGTTCCCTTCAGAAATAGCAAACTATTTTATAGAATTCTTTACAAAAAAGGAAGATATATTTTATGGTCATTATCTAACTGAATAATGGAAATAATTTAAGCATAAAGTATGTTAAATGCTTCAAAGTACTCTTACCAAGAGTCAGCTTTAAAAAAATGAATAAAAATCCCCTTAAGTATCATAAGCCTTTGATTATATTTGAAAGTTTGAGAAAAAATTATTTTGGTACTTACTGTTAGCTTATTCATTGTTGTTTTAGAAGGATAAACTTTTGGGATCCCCTATTGGTTCATTTAAATTAACCAATTTAAAATAATAGAAACAAAACAATATATCTTTTAAATAACAATAAAACTAATCTATAAGGTACTAGGAGAATAAAGCTGGAAATTTGAAAATATTTTAAAATTATATATTGAGTATCTAAGTATCAAATGATGAATAATACATTGTGAGGAAAATTTAAAACTTTGAACTAAATAAAAATGAAACTACAGTCCATCAAAATTTGCATAGGCAGAAAAAGCAGTGAAGTATGGGAAATGCATGGCATTCAATAAATGTATTTATTAAAAAATAATGAAAATCTCAAGTCATTATTCTAATAGTTTACCTCATAAAACTAAAGGGTAAAATGTCAAATTTAGTCTAAAAGAAATGAAAAAATAATAAAAAATAAAAGATAAATCAATGAAATTGAAAAATGGAAAACACTAAAGAATTTTAAAAATAAAACCAAAAGCTATTTTTTGAAAATTTAAATGCATTATAAAAATTCTAGTGAGCTAACAATAAATGTTGGTGAGTATATGGTGAAAAGGGTACACTCATACATTGCTGGTGGGACTGCAAATTAGTGTCACCTCTAGGGAAAACAGTATGGAGATTTCCTCAGAAAACTGAGAATGGAACCACCATTTGACCTAGCTATCTCACTCCTTGTTTTATATGCAAAGGACTTAAAAATCAGCATACTATAGTAATACAGCCACATCAATGTTTATAGCAGCTCAATTCACAATAACTAGACTATAGAGCCAATGTAGGTGTCCCTCAATAGATGAATAGTTTAAAAAATGCAGTATATATACTCAATAGAACATTACTCAGCTTTAAAGAAGAGTGAAATTATGGCATTTGTCAGTAAATGGTTAGAGTTGGAGAATATCATGCTAAGTGAAATAAGCCAATCCCACAAAACCAAAGGCCGAATATTTTCTCTAATATGCGGATGCTAATTCACAATAAGGCACAGGGCACTAGGAAAGATTATTGCCACCTTAGATTAGGAAGAGGGAAGTGATGGGAGGGAAGGAGAGGGGATGTGGGAACAGGAAAGATAGTAGAATGAAACAAATTATTATGGTATGTATAAATGTGACTGCATGACCAATATGATTCTTCAATATGTTCACCCCGAGGATCAGATTCATAGCCACATGGACAGCAGTCCCCTGTGTTTCTCCTTTGTTAGCAAAAAATGAATCTGCTTTTTCCTTTTTTCCCCCTCAAAACCTTTCTTCATTTATGAATTGGTATTGAGAAGGATCAAGCTTTTTGTAACAAATCAGCAATATGTACACTCAGATAAATGGGAAATTATAACCCATCTATGTATGATATATCAAAGTGCATAAATGCATTCTACTGTCATGTATAAGTAATTAAAACAAATTAATTTTTTTAAAGAAAAAAAATAAAAATGATGAGGCTGGGGTTGTGGTTCAGTAATAGAGCATTTGCCTAGCATGTGTGAGGCACTGGGTTCATTCTGCAGCAACACATAAAAATAAATAAAATAAATAAAATAAACACTAAAAAATTCTAGCCAACTAAACAAGAAAAAGAGATGGTTGTTTTCAATAATTAAATAAAAATAAAGTCAGTATTTCTTATTTCAAAAAATAGACAACATAAATTCTAGATAATATAATTAATTATTTTAATGTCATAGAATATAATGTTAACATATACAATTTTATTTTTGTATATCAGCAAATCAATATTCAAATTTACATGTCATTGATTATGTTGGAACCAAAATGTTAGAGCAGAATTGTTTAGATTAGAAGAAAAAATAAAATAATTAGTGTTTTGGTTTATATATGAGGCATCCCACAAAAGCTCATGGGTTATAAAATAAAATAACTTTGAGGGCTGGGGTTGTGGCTCAGTGGTAGAGCACTTGGCTAACATATGTGAGGTACTGGGTTTGAGTCCTTGCACCACATTAAAAAAATAAAAAAACCTAATCAAAATAAAGGTATTGTGCTCATCTACAGCTAAATAAATTTTTTCAAAAAAATTTCAGAGGTGAAATGATTGAGTTATAAGTCTTAACCAATCATTTCATTAATCTATTGATGTGGATTTACTGGATGGTAACTGTAGGCAGGTAGAGGCTGGCTGGAAAAAAAATAGGTCATTGGGGACATGATTTTGTTCCTTGTGAGTAGAG
This sequence comes from Urocitellus parryii, assembly GCF_045843805.1. Classification (NCBI taxonomy): domain Eukaryota; kingdom Metazoa; phylum Chordata; class Mammalia; order Rodentia; family Sciuridae; genus Urocitellus; species Urocitellus parryii. The sequence continues at coordinate 47,701,546 of NC_135547.1, read as the reverse complement.
CTTCTCTGCTTACTAGTGCCATGTCCTGAGCTGCTTTCCTTCACTGGGCCTTTCTACTATAATGTTCTAGCTCACTTACATTCCAGAGCTATAGATGCAAGCATCTATGAGACTGAGAACTCTGAAACCTTGAGCATGATATAAACTTTTTCTCCTCTACTTTGTTCCTGTCAGCTCTTTTTGGTCATAGTGATGAGAAGTTGACTAAATCACTTAGGCATATATAATAAAACATGTATATTATCTATGTGTAGAAAACTACCAACCTTATGGAAGAAATTACATCTTAGAAAGGGGAAATCATTCCATACTCATGGATTGCAAGAGTCAATATTATTATGATGGAATTTGTTCCCAAGTTGATCTACAAATTCACCACTATGGAAATCAAAATTTTCACCAAGATGATTTGTGGATTCTGAGAAACTGAAAATAAAGTTTATATGGGAATATTAAAGAACCATATTTGCCAAAAAAACATTGAAGTAAAAGAAAAATTGGGGGGGTATGTAAACATAATTTAACACTTAGCATAAAAGAACTATAATCAAGACAGCAAACCAGATCTAGTGGCACTGGCTTATAATCTCATGTACTTGGGGGTCTTAGGCAATGGGATTACAAATTTGAGGCTGATATTTCAATCAGATTTCTTGCAACGATGGCCAAAATGCATGACAAAAACAATTTTAGAAGAGTAAAGGTTTATTTGGCATTCATGGTTTCAGTGATCTCACTTCACAGACAGCCAGTTCCATTACTCTGGGCTCAAGATGAAGCAGAACAGCATCATATAATGTTGGAGCTGTGGAAAGCAGGTCTATACATGGCCACCAAAGATGCAAAGAGCCCAACTCACAAGCAAAAAATATGTTCCCCAAAGGAATGCCCCCAATGATGCACCTCCTCCAGCTATGCCCTACCTGCTTGTAATTGACCCCTAGTTAATCAATGTCAGGGTATTAATGCATTGATTAGGTTAAAACTCCCATAACCCAAACATTTCACCTCTAAATTTTCTTGCATGATCTCACACATGAGATTTTGGAGGGCACCTAGTATCTAAACCATGAAAGCTAGATTCAGTAATTTACCACTATTCTATCTCAAAATAAATTTAAAAAGGCTGGGGTTGTAGCTCTTTAGAAAGGTTTACCTGAGTTCAATTTCCAGTACTTAAAAAACAGCATTGCATTGATTACAAAATAGGCCCACACATCAAAGGGAAAGAACAGAGAATTTTTAAAAAATCAAATTTTATAGTCAATTGGGCTTTGTCAAAAACGAAGACAAGATAAACAGAACAAAGGATTAATCAACAGAAAAAAAGATCACATTCCAAGAAATGGTCCAAAATATTTAGATTTATATTATGTAAAAAATATATTCAGAATTATTCCAATCACAAAAGATAACTAAAGTGGAAAATAAATCCAAATGGAAAATGCAAAACTATACACCTTTGGGGCTGGGGTTGTGGGTCAGCGGTAGAGCACTTGCCTAGAAAGTGCAAGGTCCTGGGTTTGATCCTCAGCACTACATAAAAATAAATAAACAAAATAAAGATATTGTGTACAACTATAAAATAAATATTAAAAAACTATACACCTTAAAGGAGACAATGCAGGACAAAAATATTGATGACTGTGGGTTTGAGATGACTTGTTAAGTATATTGACAAAGCATTATCTACAATAAAAATAAATTGGATTGTATTATAATTTAAAAATTCTGCTATGTAAATTATGATGTTTAGACATTGAAAAGAAAAGGAAAATACTTGAAAAACTATTTGCAAAACACAAATCTGATAAAAGACAAGTATCCAAAACATATAAAAGCTGTGATGACTCAATAGTAAGGGGAAAAAAATTACCCAATTAGAATTGGCTAAAAGACTGAAAAGACATACCATGCAAGAATACAGCAAATAAACACATGAAAAAGTTGCTATAGTCATATGCAATTATAGAATTTCAAATGTTAAAAATGAAGCAGCAGATTACATGGCAATATAGCTAAACTCCTAAAAATTGCTGGCAAGGATGTTGTTTTTACTTGAATGTTTGTTGTTCCTCCAAAATTTATATTTAAAGTTAACCCCTAGAACATTATTAACAGGTGGGGACCTGTAATAGGTGATTAGGTTATGAGGATTCTGCCCTCATAAATGAGATTGCTTTAAAAAACAGCTTGAGGGAGTGAGTTTGGCCTCCTCCTCTTCCTCTTCCTCCTCCTCCTCCTCCTCCTCCTCCTCTTCTTCCTTCTTCTTCTTCTTCTTCTTCTTCTTCTTCTTCTTCTTCTTCTTCTTCTTCTTCTTCTTCTTCTTCTTCTTCTTCTTCTTCTTCTTCTTTTCATTTTCTTCCCCTTTGTGTGGACACACTGTTCAAGGTGCTATCTTGGATGAAGAAAAAAGGATCCTCATGGGAAATTAAACCTATCATCACCTTGATCTTGGACTTATCAGCTTCCACAAGGAAATTTCTGCACTTGATAAACCCTACTATGTGGGGTTTCAGGTATTTTGTTACAGCAGTACATGTTGTCTAAGACAGTTGTGGAATAACATAAACTCTCAAATGCTGCTAGTGAAAATTCAAAGGATGCTGCAAGTTTTTAAGACACTTTGGTAGTTTCTTCATAATCTAAAACTAATCCTAATACATGCTCCAGAAAATGTGCTCTTAAATATTTAATCAATTAAACTGAGAGCTTAAGTCTATAAAAAATTGAGAATAAATATTTCTAGAAGCTTCATATACAATTGCCCCAAACTGGAAACAAGTAAGATATTTTTCAATAGATTAATGGTTAAACAGACTGTGTTACATCTACACAATTGAGTATTATCTGGCAAAAAAGAGAGAAAATATATATGTAATAATGAAAAGACCTGGATAAATCTTTCTTTTTTCTTAGAACTGGGAATTGAATCCAGAGGTGCTTTATCAGTGAGGTACATCAACAGCCCTATTTATTAAGCATTAGTAAAATATGAGCAATGAAGTGGTAAGTGCTATCCTATAGGGGCTATAGGATATGCTACACATTTTAGATTGATAACTAATTTCTCAAGGGACAAATGTTCCTTGGTCCATGGGAGAAAAATAGTTTCAGAGAATCCAGACTATTAAACTCTGTATATGTCAGGAATAAGATAGATGAATGAAGTATTCTCATCTAGTAAAAATATGACCAGTTGTACCCAAGTTGGGTGACTCATAGTTACATTGGCTTTATCAAGTATACTTTGTATTTCATTGGAATCTAATTTTGCTCCTCCCCCCTGAAATGAGCTTCACTTGGGTGCCTATGATTAAGGAGCATGCACATTGCCAAAATAGTTATATAACTATAGTGGTTGTAGGTTACAGAAAAAGAAGACAAATAAATTATCTACTACGTGGGGTGAGAACATGTGTTTAAAACTCAATATAGAAAACAGAAACATGGGTAAGTTTCCTTATACAAGGATATAGTTTTGCTTCTGTTCCTACCCTCACTTTGCTGAATAAAACTTTCATTTTCTAAGCCTCTGAATTTCACCTGAAGTTTTCTCTACCAAAGTAGGCAAAGATGGAGGGAATTTCTACTGTTGAGTCTGGTTTCACATTTGGTTTTTATCTATTTATTTTTGAGATATAAGATCTCACTAATTTGCTGAGGATAGCTCTGAACTGATGATACTCCTGCCTCAACTTTCTAAATAGCTGGGATTACAGGAGTGTGTCACAGTACCCAGTCTGGGATAATCTTAAATGGATAGTGAAAGAAGCCAGTCTGAATAAAGGTGAATGCTTTATTATATTAATGGATATTTTGTAAAAAGAAAAACTGTAAATATTATACAAAGATCTGTAATTATCAGAGGTTTGGTAGCAAATAATGGAAGGATACATAGGTGAGAAACAGGTAATTTTAGAGCAACAAAAATAAATTTTTTGTTACTAACACAGGAGCTATATGCAATATTGCCTGTTTCAAAGTCATGCATTTGTAAAATTGCATGAATCATAAATGTAAATCATAAATGTGTGCATATTTAAGAAAATAAATTAGGAGATACAAGGAAAGAATGCATACCATAAAAAGAAGATCCAACTGCATTACTAGTACTGAAACAGCCTCTCTGAAGCAGGTGGATGAATAAGTTGCAATCCTAAGTAAGTTTGGAAATGAAAGTGGGATATGGACACTAATGACAAAGTAACCTGCTCATAAGCACTGTATCATTGTTAATAATATTGCATTCCATAGGAATATTAGTTAACAATTCTGATAATGCTTACAGGTATAAAAATATTTAAAAATATAACTAGATAGTAGATGGAGGGGACCAGGTTTATTATTGTAGTGTATACAGAAAACAAGTATAATTATAGCTAATTAGAGTTTGGATGCATCATAAAGAATTTACATTTACCTTAATAAATAGATGGTTACAAACAGAAATATTATTGCATATGATTTATCCATGGGTTAATATACACATAAATGCTTATTTGCTCTGTCAGTTGAGGGCATAAAAAATAGTATCCCATTAACAAGGTGTACAACTAGAACACAGATCTTGCTTTCAATTTCTTCTGTCCTTCCCTCCTTCCTTTCTTCCTTTCTTCTTTCTTTCTTTGTGTTACTGCAGCCCCCTTTATTTTTTGAGACAGGTTTTACTATGTTGCCAAGAATGGTCTCTACCTTTCAATTCTCCTGGCTTAGCCTCCTGAGTTTTTAGAATTACTGGGATGCACCACCATACTCAGATCAGATCTTGTATTCTAATACAATTATCTTATATAAAAGAAGCCAGGGATCCTTTGAGAAATGACAGAGTAGCACTAAAGTAGGAAATACTTTGTAGAAACCTGGAGCATCTATCAGTGCCAGGAAATCAGAAAGCATTAAAAAATTTAACATTGAGATATGTCAAAGGAAAAAATAAGTCAACTGACAGAATCCCAAATGTACAAACTAGACAAAATTTGATCAAAAAATAAAGTAGTATTGAAAGATAGTATAAAGTATTAAATAAACATTGAGAGATTTATGCTGAAATGAATGATTAAGTAGATACAAGAATGGGCAAAAGGGGGAAATCTCCTAATACTCTAAATAATGTATATAGTTACTTCACTCTTAATGAAGTGAAATATAACTCCTTGCTATTCAAATGTGGATAGTTAATAGTAACTTCCTTCTAAAGTATACAACATGTTAGGGGGAAATGATAATGCAAAGTAGAGAAATCTAACAAATATTGCTCCAGCTTGATAATAAATGTCAACCTAAATAAGCATAAATAAAATATATACCTAGATATTTCCTGATGAAAATTCCATTTTATCTTCGTAATCTTCCTTTCAAAAACAAATGCTGGTTTAATTTTATATATATCAGACATCTTATATCTTTTATATCTTCCCTGGCCAATGGAAAAAACATAATTCATAATTATATTATATTCATAGTAAGAGTTAGAGAAACATAATCTTGTGGAATTTGTAGAAAGATGTACAGAAAGAAATGAGCTACTCTGATGAGTTGGCTCATGTGAGTATGAATGTTGAGAACCCCCATGTTCTGCCATCTGCAAATTGCTGGTAGTATATATTTATTTATTTCAATTTTTTTCTATAAAAACATATTTGAAAGGTTAATTTCTTTTTTCTTTTTCTTATACTTTTTTTTTTTTTTTTTGTACCAGGGATTTAACCCAGGGTCACTTAACCATGTGTCACAATGATACTGCTGGTTATCTGTGAGTTTGCTTCCACCAAGGTACACATACAAATCAGGATTTATTTTAAAAGGTGTATCATAGACTTCTGGCAGGAGGGAGAAGGGGGCCATAGCTGGTATCCTGGTATCTCAAGAAGTGAAAGCATTCTGCCTTTATTATATGTCTTAGACTTTCTTTGTTCTTCTGCTCTCTTCCCCTTATCTCTGTCCTTCCTGCAGAGTGACTAGACCCAGGAGATGCTGGTGGGATTGCCAAAAGGTGAGAAGCAGATGGGATCAAGGGGCCAAGGTGGAGTGATCTGGGCAGAAAGGGGGCATAAATAACAACTTTTATAACTCCCTGCTAGGAGGGACAATCCCTGAGACTGATTACCTTAGCAACAGGTTGGAGCACGGGTAGATTATCTTGATAAGGTTATCTTGATAAGTAATTTGCATTTCAATCCCTCCATTCTCTAGGTCCAACCCTTGTTTATCTGCCTAATTCTTGCTTCAACATCCCAATCCCTTCTTTTGTATTTCCTTAAGAGACAGGGTCTCATTGAGTGGCTTAGGGACTTGCTAAATTGCTGAGGCTTGCTTTGAACTCCTGATCCTCCTGCCTCATCTGCCCAAGCCTCTGGGGTTACAGACACCTATCACCACACTGGCTCTTTTTCTTAATTAACACACATTCTTTAATGTTTTTGAATAGCAGGAAACTTGTTGAGCAGTAGCTATTTGTTGGCATCATAGTTAATTTTTTGTTTAAGTGAAAAGTATATTGATTTACATGTGGTAACAGTTTTCTATTGATAGAAATGAAAATACTAGTTAATAAATTAATTGTTGTTTTTAGGAAAATCCCTGTCCCAATACATGAACTAAGAAACTATGAATATGAATCTTCATTTACTTTCCCAAATTATTGTGTGATGAAAAAGTTTCATCAGAATACTCTCTGCTTTAACCTTCAAATACCACTGTAGTACCACATCACACCACCACACTAAAATCTATTCCCAATGATGGCTTCTCATGATTCTTTCATGAACTCAAATTTTGTAGTGTCCTCATCTCAGTTTATTTTCATTATCAGATATCTCTCTCTCTCTCTCTCTCTCTCTCTCTCTCTCTCTCTCTCTCCTAGTTATATTCTACCTTCTGTCAATTTTACGGTGCCACCCACAATTTTTAAACTGATATTCCTTTTTTTATTCCTCTATTACTGTGTAAGTCTGATGAAAATCTTTGTAAGTACTAATATTAAAGCAAATGAAGCACCAAAGGTAATATATTTGAAAATAAACATCTTGACCCAATGAGGCACACATTATGTTATCATAGTCAGTTGTTGAGAGCCACAGCCAAAAGGGGCCCCAGCAAACTTCCAGCTGATTGGCTCACAGCGGCCCCAGCAAAATTCCAGGTGATTGGCTCACCGCTGCCCCAGCAAACTTCCAGCTGCCAGCTGATGGGCTCCTCTGCAGTGATGCTCATTGGACTGTTTTCCCGCCCTTTCAGACCACGGAGCTGCTCATTGGGGGACTCTTTTTGCTCCACCCATGCAACCCAGCCAGTCAGCCTAAAGAGCAGGAGGAGTGGGGGGTAGAGAGGCTTGTGGGAAGCCGGTGGTGGCAGTTGGGCTCTGAGGGAATTCCTGAAGTGCTCGTGTGGTGCAGTGTGTCTGTGTGTTCTAAAATAAAGTTTGTTTCTGCTTGATAAGTGGCTCCTGAATTGTGCCCAGCCAGACTGCAGCATTTGGTGGCCTGCACGGGGAACGACTGAGGGTAAGTGATAAGGTAAACTGCTCGCCCCTGAGGGCAGGGCAAGAGGATGGGTGGCCATTTTAAGATTCTTCCTTCTTTTAATTTCACTTTTGTTTTAAGTTGCCTGTCCCTGGAGATAGGTGAGACAGAAGAAAAACAGCTCACATCTGAGGAAAAACTATTTGCGTCTGAGGAACAGATAGGAAGAAAGGACGGATGGACATTTCAGGAGGATAGAAAGGTTGAAATAATGAATTTAAGTTGTTCCATTTTGTTTCATTCTGTTTCAGTTTTGTTTGGTGTCATCTTGTTGGGTTGTATTATAGTAGAAATATGGGATGAGAAATTAGTAAAAAACAAACCAAAAGAGTGTTAAGTAAATTGTTAGAGGAAGGAGGCATCCCAGTAAAATCAAGAGCAGTCAGGGCATACGTTGATACAATACAAAAATGTAGCCTGTGGCTTTTTAAGGAGGAGTTGTTAAATATATCACAATGGAACCATCATGGTGAAGATTTAAAAAGAATAGAAAAGAAAAGCCCAGGAACTCTGCAAGTTGGCACATGGCCTTGCCATTGTGGACGTTCATATCTTGTTTGCTTAGTCCAATGCCTTCAGTTCAGACAAGAGTAGAGGAAGGAGAAGACATATTGATTCAAGTAAAAGAGAAGGTCTCTCAAGTTAGTCAGACAGAGGAAAAGATTCAACTAAAAGAGAAGATCTCTCAATTAGTAAGACAGAGGAAAAAAATCAAGTAAAAGAAAAAGTCTCTCAAGCTAGTCAGACAGAGGAAGAAAGTTTAGAGCAGAAAAAGCCATCAGGGAAAAAGTTACAACAGGAGACTGCTACTAACACCTTTCTATCACCAGAGGGCGTATGTGTCCAAACAAAAGTGCAACCTCCATATGCTGGGAGGCCCCCCAACCCCCTTAGTTAATAGATGGGATCCTGAGACAGGACCTCAAATATTAGCATGCCCTATATTTGAGCAGGCAGGAGGGCAGCAAATTCACCATGCTTTAGATTTCAAAACAGTGAAGCAGCTAAAAGAGGCAGTAACAACCTATGGTCCTCAAGCACCCTTCACTGTAAGCATGGTCGAATCCATTACCAACTTGAACATGACACCAGCAGATTGGACTAGTATGTGTAAAGCTGTGCTAAATGGAGGACAATACCTGTTATGGAAGGTTGCCAATGAGGAATTTTGCAAGGAGACAGCTAGGCAAATGGAGCAACTCATTATCCTCAGAGAAAACTAGATATATTGTTAGGCAAGGGACCTTATGAGGATCAGCAGCAACAAATTGCATATGATCCTGCCATATACTCACAAATTGCTGCAGATACTGTTAGGGCATGGAAGCTTTACAAGGACATGGAGGTTTACAAGATCAATTATCTGAGGTAATACAAGAAGCTAATGAACCTTTCAAGGAATTTATAGATAGGCTTATCCAAACAGCTACCAGAGTTTTGGGGGAATACAGAACAAGCAATGCCATTAATAAAATAACTGGATTATGATCAAGCAAATCATTGGTGCAGAGAGGTTATTAGACCATGGAAACATGAAGTTTTAAACACATATATTAAATTATGCAGACACATGTATGAACAAGGGCAAGTCTTGGCAACTGTAGTACAACAGGTTTTAGATGCCAGGCCAAAAACATGCTACAATTGTGAACAAACAGGACATTTTAAAAGGAATTGCCCCATAGGAGGAGGGTTAAGCAAAACTAGGTATCAAAGGGGTAAAATACCGGGTATTTGCCCACGATGCCTTAGAGGGAGACATTGGGCTAATGAATGTCATTCTCAAACCACCATAGAGGGTACTCCGTTATCAAAAAACGAACATGGACCAGGTGTCTATCAAGGATATCGTGGAGAAAGGCATTGGGCTCCATTGCCAAAAAACGGACAGGGGTCCCAATGCTCCGGGGACCAAGACCACGAATATAAGGGGCACTGGAGGAACCCAGCAACCCCATCAGGGTAGTGCCCAGGACACATTATCCATTAAATCCCTCACTAGACAAACCAGAGGAAGTGCAGGTTTGGACATCTGCACCTCTGCCAGAATAGTACTAACTCCAGAGATGGGAGTTCACATCATTCCCACAGCGGTAAAAGGACCTCTTCCCACAGGAACAGTAGGATTATTATTGGGATGCAGTTCTTCTACTCCAAAAGTACTTATGATAAGTGCTGGGGTAATTGATCCCGATTATGAAGGTGAAATAAAAATTATAGCCAGTTCTCCAAAGGGTATATCAGTAATTTCACCAGGAGATAGAATAGCAAATCTAATGTTTCATTTGATAACCACTTACCATCTAGTCCTTTATTGTCTTTTTGGTCATCGCATCCTGTAATTTTTCCAAAAATGACAAGAAAAACCCCTATCGTGAATGCTCCAAATATATTCACTGATGGGTCAAATAATGGTACAGCAGCAATAGTTACACCTGATCAAACTTTTACATTTTTAGTACCCAAACAGTCAGCTCAAAAGGTAGAGCTTAATGCAGTATTACAAGCTTTTGTGATGTTTAAAGATTCTGTATTTAATTTATTTTCTGATAGTCAGTATATAGTTAATGCTATAGTATCCCTTGAAGATGCTAGTAGGATTTCCCCTTTCTCTACTGTTTTCTCTTTGCTTTCCACTACACAAAGTCCAATCTGGGACAGAAAAGATCCATTCTTTATAGGACATATCAGGGCACATACAGGATTGCCTGGATCCCTTAGTTTGGGCAATGATTTAGCAGATAAAACTACACATGACATACATATTTTCTCTACACTAGAAGAAGGTACAAATTTTCATAAAAAGTTCCATGTCAATTCTAATACTTTACAAAAGCATTTTTAAAAAAAACTAAGGAACATGCTAGACAAATAATAAAACAATGTCAAAATTGTGTGACCTTTTTACCACAAGTTAATCTTGGAGTCAATCCTAGAGGATTGATACCTAACCATATTTGGCAGATGGACATCACACACTTGCCAGAATTTGGAAAATTAAAATATTTGCATGTTAAAGTTGATACTTCTTCTGGATTTTTGATGGGCTCCCTTCATGCCAGAGAAAAAACTAAAGATATTATAGCTCATTGTTTACAAAATTTTTCCACTGTGGGTGTGCCAAAACAGTTAAAAACAGATAATGCCCCTGGTTATACTTCTACATCTTTTGAACAATTTTGCTCATCATTTGGCATTACTCATATAACAGGAATCCCATACAATCCACAGGGACAAGGCATAGTTGAAAGAGCTCATCAAACTATTAAAATGTACTTATTAAAGCAAAAAGAGGGAATTGGGAAGGGGTATATATTCCCCAAAGATAAACTTAAGATAAACTTTTAAAATTTGGATTCATCAGGACTTAGTGTTGCGGAAAGGCATATGTGTCCAAAAAATGTACATAAGCCCAAGGTACTTTGGAAGGATATTCTAACAGGACAATGGAAAGGTCCTGACCCAGTTATTGTCTGGAGTCGGGGGTCTTTTTGTGTATTTCCATAGGGAGAACACCAGCCGATTTGGATTCCAGAGAGATTAACTAAAGCGATTTCTACAGAGCAAAAAGAAGATGACTTGACTCAAATCCATAACATTATCAAAAGAAGATGATTTGGCTCAAGTCCATCATTATCATATATATAAGCCATCTAAGATCTAACATTTTTTATTGTCTTGGATCATCTGCATTTAAATGGATACATTATGAAGAAAACATGTGGGCATAGGAAAGGTTTCTTTTTTTAATTTTAGTGAGTTTAAATTTAATGCATTTTATTATTTTCATTCAAAGTTGTTAGATTCACAAACATTGAATAATACCAATAATTTCTGAAGTTCAAGAGTATTGAAAAAAAGGAAGAAAGAAAACAGTGTTTTCCCTTCCTTGTTTTAGCTCACTTAATTGTTGGGGCTCAGAAAATGTTATCCTAAAGTGACAACCTCAGAAACAGTCTCAGAAGCAAAATTTCCCTCTGACCTTCTTTTGTCCTCCTGTCTCTTGCGCATTATTCTCCCCCAAGGCAAGCCATAGAAATGGAAATTTATCTTTCCCAGGGCAGGTCATAGAAAGGAAAAACTCTTATCCACAAAACAAGTTATAAATCCAAAAAACATACTTTGTTTTTTTCCTGCCTTTCTGTGTAAGATTGACCATAAAGAAATTCTCTAACCTACTTCACTGGATTATAGGTCATAAGCCCCCATTTCACATAGGGTTCTGCCCTGTTTCTAGAAGAAAAGAAAGCTGCATAGAATGGTCAAGAATAATCTGAACAGAAAGGCTTAAGATCCCTCCTTTAGTATATTACTGATTATAACTTTTTATCCAATTGTGCTGAGAGCCATAGCCAAGTAGGAATGAGGCATGGCATTTTTGGTTGAAAGGTGACCCCAGCAAGCTATGGAGATAATAATGATTATGTTAAGATGTGCATTCAATTGGAGATTAGATCCCTGCTGTCTGCCTAGGCCTGCTACTTTGGAGCTCTCCCAGGACTCCAGGAGAGTTCCCATTGGTTGAGGAAGTGCAGTAGGAGGGAATTAGGGGGGAGGGATTTCCCGTTGGTGGAGCATGTCCCGGGAGAAGGCCGCGTGCGTGGCATTGGTGGGAGGTTTGGAAATAAAGCTTGTTCCTGCTTGAGTGGCTCGTGATTTTGTGCCCAGCCCGACTGCAACACAATTGTAGTGGCACCCCCTTTGTTAGGTAGGTGGTGGAGATTTAGAACAAAGCAGCCCACACAGGAAAGGAACATCAATCAGATGCTAGCAGAAACACCTGTCAAACAGCGAGATCTCCTGACTAATGCCTGTCAATCATCAGGACCCCCTGGTCATTCCTGGAGTTCAGCCAACTCCCCTGACCAACTCCAATGGGACAAGGGACCCTAAAAACACCTTTTTTCTGTCCCAAGCCCTTCCCTTCCTGCTGTAAGCGTCATGAAAGTCTAGTCACTTCAAGCTTCCATGCTGTTTCTCCTCAGACCCTTCTCCTGTCCACTCTGTTGGTCTGATGGAGTTCCGCCCAGGAGTGATATCTCAATAAAGCCTCGTTCAGCAGCCTTTTTAAATTTGCCTCCTTTGATTGCTGCCCACCTCGCCTGATCTGACACCCTTGTCCACAGAACCTCTTAACTAAGCTTCAAAAATCTTCACCATAATTGATTTTAGGTTTGTCAGCAGAAGAGTCTCTACAAAAGAGTTCAATCTAAATAAACTTCCTCTTTTCCTATTGCTCTATTTTACTTGGCCAGGGGCCTGGAATGAGTCAGCATTACAGGTGCTGAATGCCCACTTACTAGTTTTTCAGAAACATTTATCCAATATAGTAGCTTGTAAAAGTGTGTTTGCAAATGCAAAATGTGATAATAATAATAAAATAAATCCTTTAACAAGGCCTCTGGCCATGAGCTGGAGCTTCACAGAGATGTCTACTTTTCTAAGAGAAGTTACCAATTGGGCTCCATGGTAACAGCTGGCAAGAGGAGGAAAGAAAGGGAAGAAGAAGCTCTTCCCTTCCCAGGTATTGTCCTTGAAGGGTTAACTTGCCCAGAACAGTGAAAGAAAAAGCTGCTTTTATGTTAACTTCTGTAATGCCAGATTCATGGGACCCTAATAGACCTCCAGGAGCCGAATAAGATGCATTCACACAAGAGTCTTTATTACAAGCTCGAGCCTGGACTCACAACCCTGTGATGGAGCAGTCCCACGGAGTGAGTCCCTGTCCTTTGTTCAGTGAGATTTTATAGGATTTGGGGGATGATCTATGTGTCACAACATCACACAGCAAATCATTTCACATTGTGGGAAAATCAAACAACAAATCTTAACTTTGATTAGCACATTCACTGGAGGGAACAAGTTGGGTAGGGGTGATTGGTTAGTACAAGAGGGGGATGCCTTTGAACTGATTGGTTTAATCCATGAGGGATGTACCTGCCTAACTACATGGCTTCCCAACATGTTATCAACCACATAAACTACTGGGAGGGTCATCTGGCATCCCAGGTATTTTCCCTGTCTCATACTAATTGGTGGTTGCTAAGGGGTTGCTAGGGATCCTCACCTAGCCTAACTGAGTCAGGGACACCTGGCACCAAAGATCTCTCCTGTTATTTATAGACAACTCAGCAGGGTGGCTATTTGTTCAGGAGCTCTCTGTGGTGGGTTTTTCCAAGGACAAGGGTCACACCCTCTTCCTTTGGACAGGACTTGAGGTAGAAGCTGCTGCTATTTATTTACTTTTTTCTTCAAAGATGGAGTCACATCACTTTCTAACTTCTGCATACTGTGAACTTCTGAGCCCCTCTTTTTGCCTGTTGGATATAAGTTTCTGTAACTATCTGAAGTCAGGGTTCAGGGGATTAATTGATTACAGTGAAAGCTGTACCCTCTGAACCTAAAATAAAACTGTTTCCTGCTATGTTTGGTGCCTTACCTCATCTGTCCCTACAACACAATCACATTTCTGCACTGCTGGCCCTGCTTTCTCAAACACAAGAATAAAAATAGTTCACTCTGTTTTTTTTAGGTGTTCAGTCTAAAGGCTCCTGTGTCATGTAAAACTGTGGTCAAACAAATTTGTTTTGACTTTCTCTGTTAATCTATTGCTACATTACTTCAACAGAATCAAATATTGAATCTTCACATAAAAAGTTTGGATTTCTTTCCTATGTAAATGAATTGGATGTGGGTTATTATTGCACAGCTTTACTAATGTATAAAGTAAGAGAAGAGTGAAAATGGCTTTTACAGTGTGACAACAAGGTATCAGAAAACTAGCTTTATAAATACTAATTGAATACTGAAAATTCATAGTATAATTTATGATTCTTTGAGATTGTGATGGAATTTCAAGTACCATCTAAAAAGCATCAGTATGCAAGAATATTTGAAATAAATAAATAAATAACTTCATTTTATTTTGTTATTTGAAGATTTTAAAAGAAAATAGTAAAGTCGAAGATTTAACTTCTTTGATGGGGCAGGACCCTGGAGATCCAGGCCGACTGACTCCTGCGGCCTGCCCTGCGGCTACAGAAGGCGTGGCGCCGCAGAGAAGTGATTAATTAGCAAGCAGGGAGATTAGGGACTGCCATTAGGTGGAATCCCGCCAGCCAAGCCCACACTGAGCCTTGGGCTGAGTACGGGATTTCAGAAGGGGAAGGAAGCGGTACAGTCCTGTCCCATCCCCCACAGCGGACACTCCACCGAGGCAGCCAGTGGCCACCATCCGGGAAAGCTGAAGGATACACCGCCACTCTCCCACAGATTGCAACATCAAAACAGGTTTGTGTCAATCAGCTCACCCCCCAGACATCGGGAATTCGCATAAAATATCTCCAAGGCTTTCCGGGAGAGGGACTATCAAGCTGAGCCTCCATAAAGACTAGGGGAAAACTAGAAACACCTGACCTCCAACCCCTCCTCCCAGTAGCAGCCAAAACGAAACCTGGGTAGCCAGCGCTGGGGGAGGGGCAAGCAGAAAAAATCAAAGTGATAGAGTGCCGAAGATCCCAACAGCCAGCAGCAGGACCCTGGAGATCCAGGCCAACTGACTCATGCGGCCTGCCCCGCGGCTACAGAAGGCGTGGCGCTGCAGAGAAGTGATTAATTAGCAAGCAGGGAGATTAGGGACTACCATTAGGTGGAATCCTGCCAGCCAAGCCCACACTGAGCCTTGGGCTGAGTATGGGATTTCAGAAGGGGAAGGAAGCTGTACAGTCCCATCCCCCACAGCGGACACTCCACCGAGGCAGTCAGCGGCCACCATCTGGGAAAGCTGAAGTATCCACCACCACTCTCCAACAGATTGCAACAACAAAACAGGAGAAATCAGGACTAACAGGAGAAACCAGGAGACTAGAGGCAAGACCCTGGCCAGTGGGCGGCTGGAAACCACAGGCCCGCCGGCGACAGTTCACCCACTGCCTGCATAACTGGGCGGTAGGAGAACGCCGCCCGCAGACGACTGATCACCCGCCAGCGGCCTGTGATACTGGGCGGATGGAGACTGCCTGCCTGTCTTGACTGGGAACCGAAATCAAACAGAGGCAGTCCAGTCACACCCCCCTTTAGGACACCCCAGCAAGGAGCCTGGGGCCCGCCATAGCAGAGCAGTGTTGTCACTGGAACTCGAATGTTAGAATTCCTTCCCAGCGGAATCCAAGTTAGCAGGCATAGTTTAACAACGCAAAGGAGAGACATCAGAGTAATACAGAACCAAAACAAAGCTATAGAAGAGAGCAGAAACACGACAATCAAAAAGAGCTGGGAAGTAACGTGGACAACATGAGAAAACAAGGGAAAAAAGGAGTACAAACAATGCAAGACAACTTAATGCTACAGGAGGACATAGAAACATCAGAAGCAGGGATAGGGAAAGAACTCAAGGCATACCTAACTCAAATGGAAAGGAATATTAGAGAAGACATGAGACAGCAAGTCCAAGAAATAAAAATATATTTTGAAAATGAATTAAACAAACAAATTCAAATGGCAAAGAACGAGCTCTACCAGGAGATAGAGATCTTAAAAAAAATCAAACGATAATCCTAGAATTGCAGGAAACTATAAACCAAATTAAAAATTCAAACGAGAATATTACAAATAGACTTGATCAAGTAGAAATCAGAACATCAGATAATGAAGACAAGGTTTATCAACTTGAAAAGAGTATAGTCAACACAGAAAAGATGCTTAAAACCCACGAGCAATCTATTCAAGAGATATGGGACGTCATAAAAAAACCAAATGTGAGAGTCATTGGGATAGAAGAAGGAACAGAGAATCAAACCAAAGGAATGGACAGCATATTAAATGAAATAGTTGTAGAAAACTTCCCAGAGATGAAAGATAGAATGGATTGCCAAATCCTGGAAGCCTACAGGACCCCAAGCATTCAAAATCATAATAGACCAACTCCAAGACACATAATAATGAAGATAGCCAACATACAGAACAAGGAGAGAATATTAAAAGCTACGAGAGATAAGAGGCAGATCACATTCAGGGGTAAACCAATTAGGTTAACGACTGATATCTCATCACAGACTTTGAAAGCTAGAAGATCCTGGAAAAATGTATTTCAAACACTGAAAAATAATGGATTCCAACCAAGAATACTGTATCCAGCAAAATTGAGCTTCAGATTTGACAACGAAATTAAAATCTTTCATGATAAACAAAAGCTAAAAGAATTCGCAGCAAGAAAACCAGCACTGCAAAGTATTTTGAGCAAAATACTATAAGAAGAGGAGTTGAAAAATAGTGCACAAAACCAATAGCAGGAAGTAGCTCAGTAAAGGGGGAGGAAAATAACCAAAAAGTAAAATTAGCCAAAGTAAAATAAATAAATAAAGAAGCATGACTGGAAGTACAAATCATATCTCAATTGTAACCTTAAATGTTAATGGCCTAAACTCACCAATCAAGAGACATAGGCTAGTAACCTGGATCAAAAAAATAAATCCAACAATATGCTGCCTTCAGGAGACTCATATGATAGGAAAAGACATTCACAGGCTGAAGGTAAAAGGTTGGGATAAATCATACCACTCACATGGCCCTCGGAAACAAGCAGGAGTGGCCATACTCATATCGAATAAAATCAACTTCAAACCTAAGTTAATCAAGAAAGATAAATAAGGGCACTATATACTGTTAAAAGGAACCATCCACCAACAAGACATAACAATTATCAATGTGTATGCACCAAACAATGGAGCTGCAAAGTTCATAAAACAAACCCTCCTCAAGTTCAAGAGTCAAATAGACCACAACACAATAATTATGGGTGATTTCAACACACCGCTCTCGCCATTAGACAGATCCTCTAGACAAAAATTGAATAAAGAAACTATAGAACTCAATAGCACAATCAACAACCTAGACTTAACCGACATATATAGAATATATCAACCATCATCAAGTGGATACACGTTCTTCTCAGCAGCACATGGATCCTACTCAAAGATAGACCATATATTATGCCATAAGGCAACTCTTATTAAATATAAAGTTGTGGAGATTATACCATGCACCATATCTGACCATAATGGAATGAAATTGGAAATCAATGATAAAAGAAGGAAGGAAAAACCTTACACCACATGGAAAATGAACAATATGTTATTGAATGATCAATGGGTTACAGAAGACATAAAGGAGGAGATGAAAAAATTCTTAGAGTCAAATGATAATACAGACACAACATACTGGAATCTATGGGACACAATGAAAGCAGTTTTAAGAGGGAAATTCATTTCTTGGAGTTCTTTTCTCAAAAAAAGAAAAAACCAACAAATAAATGAACTCACACTACGCCTCAAAAATCTAGAAAAGGAAGAACAAAACAAGAGCAAATGTAGTAGAAGACAAGAAATAATTAAAATTAGAGCAGAAATCAATGAAATTGAAACAAAAACAACCATTGAAAAAATAGATAAAACTAAAAGTTGGTTCTTTGAAAAAATAAATAAGATGGACAGGCCCTTAGCCATACTAACGAAAAGAAGAAGAGAGAGAACTCAAATTACTAACATACGGGATGAAAAAGGCAATATCACAACAGACACTACAGAAATACATAAGATAATTAGAAAGTATTTTGAAACCCTATATTCCAATAAAATAGAAGATAGTGAAGATATTGATAAATTTCTTAAGACATATGATTTGCCCAGATTGAGACAGGAAGACACACACAATTTAAACAGACCAATAACAAAGGAAGAAATTGAAGAAGCCATCAAAAGACTACCAACCAAGAAAAGCCCTGGACCGGATGGGTATACAGCGGAGTTCTACAAAACCTTCAAAGAAGAATTAATACCAATTCTTTTCAAGCTATTTCAAGAAATAGAAAAAGAAGGAGCTCTTCCAAATTCATTCTATGAGGCCAACATCACTCTGATCCCCAAACCAGACAAAGATACTTCAAGGAAAGAAAACTACAGACCAATATCTCTAATGAACTTGGATGCAAAAATTCTCAATAAAATTCTGGCGAATCGAATACAAAAACATATCAGAAAACTTGTGCACCATGATCAAGTAGGATTCATCCCTGGGATGCAAGGATGGTTCAATATACGGAAATCAATGAATACTATTCACCACATCAATAGACTTAAAGACAAGAACCATATGATCATCTCGATAGATGCAGAAAAAGCATTTGACAAAGTACAGCATCCCTTTATGTTCAAAACACTAGAAAAACTAGGGATAACAGGAACTTACCTCAACATCGTAAAAGCTATATATGCTAAACCTCAGGCTAGCATCATCCTAAATGGAGAAAAATTGAACGCATTCCCCCTAAAATCTGGAACAAGACAGGGGTGCCCTCTATCACCACTTCTATTCAATTTAGTTCTTGAAGTACTAGCCAGAGCAATTAGAGAGACAAAAGAAATTAAAGGCATAAAAATAGGAAAAGAAGAAGTTAAATTATCGCTATTTGCGGATGACATGATAATATAGTTAACAGACCCAAAAGGGTCTACAAAGAAGCTGCTAGAGTTAATAAATGAATTCAGCAAAGTGGCAGGATATAAAATCAACACGCATAAATCAAAGGCATTCCTGTATATCAGCAAGAAAACCTCTGAAATGGAAATAAGGAAAACCACTCCATTCACAATATCCCCAAAGAATTAAGATACTTGGGAATCAACCTAACAAAAGAGGTGAAAGATTTATACAATGAAAACTACAGAACCCTAAAGAGAGAAATAGAAGAAGATCTCAGAAGATGGAAAAATGTACCCTGTTCATGGATAGGCAGAACTAACATCATCAAAATGGCGATATTACCAAAAGTTCTCTATACGTTTAATGTGATGCCAATCAAAATCCCAACAGCATTTCTTGAAGAAATAGATAAAGCAATCATGAAATTCATATGGAAAAACAAAAGACCCAGAATAGCAAAAGCAATTCTAAGCAGGAAGTGTGAATCTGGAGGTATAGCGATACCAGAGTTCAAACTGTATTACAAAGCAATAGTAACAAAAACAGCATGGTACTAGTACCAAAACAGGCAGGTAGACCAATGGTATAGAATAGAGGATACAGAGACTAATCCACAAAGTTACAACTATCTTATATTTGATAAAGGGGCTAAAAACATGCAATGGAGGAAGGATAGCATCTTCAACAAATGGTGCTGGGAAAATTGGAAATCCATATGCAACAAAATGAAATTGAATCCCTTTCTCTCACCAGCCACAAAAGTTAACTCAAAATGGATCAAGGAGCTAGGTATCAAACCAGAGACACTGCGTCTGATAGAAGAAAAAGTTGGCTATGATCTACATATTGTGGGGTCGGGCTCCAAATTCCTTAATAGGACTCCCATAGCCCAAGAGTTAACAACAAGAATAAACAAATGGGACTTACTTAAACTAAAAAGTTTTTTCTCAGCAAGAGAAACAATAAAAGAGTTAAATAGAGAGCCTACATCCTGGGAACAAATTTTTACCCCCTACACATCAGATAGAGCCCTAATTTCCAGAATGTACAAAGAATTCAAAAAATTAAATAATAAGATAACAAATAATCCAATCAACAAATGGGCCAAGGACCTGAACAGACATTTCTCAGAGGAGGACATACAATCAATCAACAAGTACATGAAAAAATGCTCACCATCATTAGCAATCAGAGAAATGCAAATCAAAACCACCCTAAGATACCATCTCACTCCAGTAAGATTGGCAGCCATTATGAAGTCAAACAACAATAAGTGTTGGAGAGGATGTGGGGAAAAGGGTACACTTGTACACTGCTGGTGGGACTGCAAATTGGTGAGGCCAATTTGGAAAGCAGTATGGAGATTCCTGGGAAAGCTAGGAATGGATCCACCATTTGACCCAGCTATCGCACTTCTAGGACTATTCCCTGAGGACCTTAAAAAGCATACTATAGGGATACTGCCACATCAATGATTATAGTGGCACAATTCACAATAGCTAGACTGTGGAACCAACCTAGATGCCCTTCAATAGATGAATGGATAAAAAAATGTGGCATCTATAAACAATGGAGTATTATGCAGCACTAAGAAATGACAAAATCATAGAATTTGCAGGGAAATGGATGGCATTAGAGCAGATTATGCTAAGTGAAGCTAGCCAAGCCCTAAAAAACAAATGCCAAATGTCTTCTTTGATATAAAGAGAGCAACTAAGAACAGAACAGGAAGGAAGAGCATGAGGAAAAGACTAACTGTAAACAAAGACGAATGGGGGGAGAGAAAGGGAAAGAGAAGGGAAAGGATTTGCAAATGGTAGGAGACCTTCAATGATACACAAAAGTATAAGGTTATGATGGGCAAGGGGGAGGGGGAAAAAAAGGGAGAGAATTGAACAACAGCTGAGGAGGCAGAGAGGGAAGGTGGGAGGGGAGGGGAGGGGGTATAGTAGGGGTTAGGAAAGGTAGCAGATTAAGACAGTCACTAATATGCCATTATGTAAAAATGTGAATATATAACAGATGTGATTCTGCTATCTGTATTTGGGGTAGAAATGCTAGTTCAAAACCCAATAGAGTCAAATGTATGAAAGATGATTTATCAAGAGCTCTGTAATGTTTGGAACAATCAATAAAAAAAAAAAAACTTCTTTGATGGATCTAAAGTACAGCTTAAAATATCTGAAATAATAAAGCTATTCAGGCATTGTGTTCATTTGATTCATAGAGTAACTATTCATCATTTTTAAAATGGCAGCGCTAATTGCATAAATATGTCATACTGTGATTTTTTTAGCATAAATGTCCCCCTTTCCCAAATTCAACACTTAATATTAGTGTAAACAGATTTCACTTGTAATTGGTCAGGGAAGAGGCAAGACATATCACTCTGTAAAAAGTATGTGAGTGTATGTGTATGCATAATATCTCAAAAATAATTTAATCCTCACTCAAACACAGCCTCAAATCCATTATAAATAATGTAATAACAGATTTGATTTTAAGATTTTAAGTAAAAATCTATTTTTTGAAATGCAGATCTGAAATAACATTTGCAAAAACAAAAATTCCCATATTGATAGGTGAGTATGTTACCTAAGAATCACTTCCCATATTTGTATTTTAAGAAGCAGGTTGAATATTAAGTACAGAAATATTTTTTTAGGTTTAATACTGAGTTCACAAAGAATATACTGTGAATTTTTTAATTAATTTCCCCTGAAAAGCAATGGAACATGTAAATTGTCTTACTTTTATATATTACCTAGCTTTAACCAGGATAAGTGAGAGACCAGTGGTTCTACTGACACCTGAAAATTAGCATATTCAAATTAGCATACTAAAGTCTTGTATTCATTTTCCCTCTAAATCTAACCCTGTCCCCAAATCCTCTAGTATAGGCATTAGCAATATCTTTCTCTTGATTCAAGAGAACACCTTTCCTGGACATGGTGGCACACACCTGTAATCCCAGAGACTTGGGAGACTGACAGCCTCAAGAAATTAGTGAGGCCCTAAGAAACTTGTTGGAACCTTTTACCTCCTTTGAGACCACGGCCATTATTGGATGTTGGCTGAGGTGGCCTCATGGGTTCTTTCAGAGCATTTCCATATAGGAGACCTGGCTGGATTGTGCGGGCTTTTGACCTTAGCCCTGCCTAATGGTTTAACCTGAAATCTGCCTAGGCCATAAGTGATAGTGACATAACTGCCCTATATTGGTTCTCGCTACTGTCTCTTCTTACCCCCTCCTTCTATCACTATATAACCTTGTCCCTGACACAATAAAGTTGAGATTTGCTGCACCTTCATGGCTGACACAACTCCCGGCTCAGTGTGGTTTCTTCCCAATCTTGGCATGGGGACTGGGCCGCGACACTTACCCTCTCGCTCAGCCCCTGGGAGATGACAGGCTGGTCCTGCCTGTCTCCCACTACCCTTGTTGCAGGGAGCAACAGAAACTCATGAAGACCCTATCTCTAAATAAAATATGAAAATGAGCTGGAGATTTGGCTCAGTGGTTAACTATCTCTAAGTTCAATTTCCCATACTAAAAAAAAAAAAATTAAAAAAGAATACCACCTTTGAAATTTGAATTTTATTTCACTATTTTAAAATATGATGTAAAATGTGGCCTGGTTTTTATACGTGTTTCTCCATTTCTATTCCATCCCCATTTAAACTGGTCACAAGTTGTTTCAAAATCCTAATAGGTTTCTCTGATGTAGTTAAATTAGATTCCCTTTCCATAGTAAGGTCAAAGTTCATCTTTTCACTCTGATGTCTCAAGCTCTTCTTTGCTCTCATTCTTCTGACTGCCCACTTTTTTTCTACCCATTCCAAGATATTTCTTATCATTGCTAATCACATCCTACTTTTCTAGTGGCCAGGATCCTGCCTATCTCAGAGGCACATATTTTTAATGTTAACATCAATGAAAACTCATAAGGTATACTTCACCTGATATGTTCTTTCATACACTGCTTCATAACCAACCAAATCTTCAAATAATTCAGTCTTAATAACATCATAGTGATAATATTTTGGGTGCATAATGTATGTGTTTTCATTTGGCATTTTTTAAAAAAGGTAAGAGCAAATTTATGCTTGTGGTTTGGGTCAAAAATGAACATAAGTTGTTGAGAGCCACAGCCAAAGGGGCCCCAGAAAACTTCCAGCTGCCAGCAAACTCCCAGCTGCCGGCTGATGATTGGATCACAGTGGCCCCAGCAACATCTAGCTGATTGGCTCCTCTGTGGTGATGTTCATTGGGCTGTTTCCCTGCCCTTCAGACTGCCAGCTGATGATTGGCTCACAGCGGCCCCAGCAACATCTAGCTGATTGGCTCCTCTGCGGTGATATTCATTGGGCTGTTTCCCTGCCTTTCAGACTACGGAACTGCTCATTGGGGGACTTCTTTGGCTCCGCCCACGCGACCCAGCCAATCGGCCTCAAGAGCAGGAGGATTGGGGGAGGTGGTGTGGTTTGTGGGGGGAGAGGCTTCTGGAAGCCGGTGGTGGCAGTTGGGCTCTGAGGGTTTTTCCTGAGGAGCTGTTTTGTTTGGCATTTGTAGTTTTAAAAATAAAGTTTGTTTCTTTTGACAAGTGGCTCCTGAATTGTGCCCAGCCAGACTGCGGCATTTGGTGGCCCGTACGGGGAGCGACTGAGGGTAAGTAAACTGCTCGCCCCTGAGGGCAGGGCGAGAGGATGGGTAGCCATTCTAAGTTTACTCTTTTGTTTTGCTTCATTTTTGTTTTAAGTTGCCTATCCCTGGAGATGAGTGAGA
The DNA here is from genome assembly GCF_045843805.1 of Urocitellus parryii. Lineage (NCBI taxonomy): Eukaryota > Metazoa > Chordata > Mammalia > Rodentia > Sciuridae > Urocitellus > Urocitellus parryii. Next base: position 47,677,759 of record NC_135547.1, on the reverse strand, counting down.
CGGAAGAAAAACCGCTCACATTTGAGGAAAAATTATTTGCGTTTGAGGAACAGATAGGGAGAAAGGAAGGATGGACATTTCAGTCCCTGGAGATGAGTGAGACGGAAGAAAAACCGCTCACATCTGAGGAAAAACTATTTACGTCTGAGGAACAGATAGGGAGAAAGGACGGATGCACATGTCAGGAGGATAGAAAGGCTATAATGAAATTTTGTTGTTCCATTTTTATTGGATTCTGTCTAGGTTTGGTTTGGTGTTATCTTGCTGGGTTGTATTATAGTAGAAATACGGGATCAGCAATTAGTAAAAAACAAACCGAAAGAGTGTTAAGTAAATTGTTAGACGAAGGAGGCATCCCAGTAAAATCAAGAGCAGTCAGGGCATACGTTGATACAATACAAAAATACAGCCCATGGCTTTTTAAGGAGGAGTTGTTAGATATATCACAATGGAACCATCATGGTGAAGATTTAAAAAGAATAGAAAACAACAACCCAGGGACTCTGCCAGTTGGCACATTGACATTGTGGGCGAACGTATCTGGTTTGCTTAGTCCAAAGCCTTCAGATCAGACAAAGGTAGAGGAAGGAGAAGACATATTGATTCAAGTAAAAGAGGTCTCTCAAGTTAGTCAGAATGAGGAAAAGATTCAAGTACAAGAGAAGGTCTTTCAAGCTAGTGAGACAGAGGAAGGAAGTTTAGAGCAGAAAAAGCCATCAGGGGAAAAGTTACAACAGGAGACTGCTAATAACACCTTTCTATCAGAGAGCGAAAGTCTCCAACCAACAGCACCACCTCTACAGGAGACTGCTACTAACAGCATTCTATCACCAGAGGGCGTAAGGGTCCAATCAACAGCACCACCTCCATATGCTAAGAGACTCCCAACCCCCGCAGTTGATAGTTGGGATCCTGAGACAGGATCTCAAGTATGCCCTGTATTTGAGGTAGGAGGGCAGCGAATTCACCAGGGTTTATTTTACAAAACAGTGAAGGAGCTAAAAGAGGCTGTAACAACCTATGGTCCTCAAGCACCCTTCACTGTAAGCTTGATCGAATCCATTACCAACTTAAACATGACGCCAGCAGATTGGGCTAATATGTGTAAAGCTGTGCTAACTGGAGGACAATACCTGTTATGGAAGGTTGCTAATGAGGAATTTTGCAAGGAGACAGCTATGGGAAATGCAGCAGCTGGTTATCCTCAGAGAAATCTAGATATGTTGTTAGGAAAGGGACCTTATGAGGATCGGCAGCAACAACTTGCATATGATCCTGGTGTATACGCACAAATTGCTATAGATGCACTTAAGGCATGGAAGACTTTACAAGGACATGGAGGTTTACAAGGTCAATTATCTAAGATAATACAAGGAGCTAATGAACCTTATGCTGAATTTGTAGATAGGCTTATTCAAACAGCTACCAGAGTTTTTGGGAATACAGAACAAGCAATGCCATTAATAAAACAACTGGCTTATGACCAAGCGAATCGTTGGTGCAGAGATATCATTAGACCATGGAAACAGGAAGATTTAAACAAATATATTAAATTGTGTAGAGACATTAATGAACAAGAGCAAGTCATGGCAGCTGCAGTAAAACAGGCTTTAGATGCCAGAGACATTAATGAACAAGGGCAAATTGTGGCAGCTGCAGTAAAACAGGCTTTAGATGCCAGAGACATTAATGAACAAGGGCAAATTGTGGCAGCTGCAGTAAAACAGGCTTTAGATGCCGGGCTAAGAACATGCTACAATTGTCAACAAGCAGGACATTTTAAAAGGAATTGCCCCATAGGAGGAGGGTTTAACAATACTAGGTATCAAAGGAATAGAATACCGGGTATTTGCCCACGATGCCATAGAGGGAGACATTGGGCTAATGAATGCCGTTCTCAAACCACCATAGAGGGTACTCCATTATCAAAAAACGAACAAGGACAAGGTTTTTATCCACAATATCGTGGACAAAGGCATCGGGCTCCGTTGCCAAAAAACGGACAGGGGGCCCCAATGCTCCGGGGCCCCAAACCACAAATATATGGAGCTCTGGAGGAACCCAGCAACCCCAGCAACCCCATCAGGGTAGTGCCCAGGGCATCAGATCCCTCGTCAGACAGACTAGAGGGAGCGCAGGGTTGGACATCTGCGCCTCCGTCAAATCAGTACTAACTCCAGAGATGGGAGTTCAAATCATTCCCACAGGGGTGAAAGGACCTCTTCCCAAAGGAACAGTAGGCTTATTATTGGGACGCAGCTCTTCTACTCTAAAAGGACTTTTGATAAGTCCTGGGGTAATTGATCCCGATAATGAAGGTGAAATAAAAATTATAGCCAGTTCTCCAAAGGGTATATCAGTAATTTCACCAGGAGATAGAATAGCACAATTACTAATAATACCAAGCCTACATGATAAATTTTCCAGTCATGTTGTAGAAAGAGGTTCCAAGGGATTAGGCTCCACAGGTGTAGATTGGGCTATGCTTTCTTTAAATTTAGATTCTCGCCCCATGCTAAAACTAAATATTCAAGGACATGAATTTAATGGGCTACTGGATACAGGTGCAGACCTTAGCATTATCTCTCGTCAAGAATGGCCAAAACATTGGCCATTACAACAAGCCACTCAAACGCTTCGAGGCCTAGGAGTGGCGAATAATCCCGATAAAAGTGCAATGGTATTAGATTGGAAGGATCCTGAAGGATGTGAAGGAACTATACAGCCATATGTATTGGATCATCTTCCTGTAAATTTATGGGGACGAGATGTCTTAGATCAATTAGGTTTGACATTAACAAATAATATCAATCAAAATGCACCCACTATTATGGCTAGACAAGGTTTTAGGAAAGGAAAAAGATTAGAAAAACAAGAACAAGGTATAGCAGCACCAATACAAATAAATCAAGGAACAGACAGACATGGGTTGGATTTTCACAAAGGGCCACTGAGACAATAAAAATTACCTGGAAATCAGAAAGACCAGTATGGGTCCCTCAGTGGCCCTTGACTAAAGAAAAGATACAAGTAGCCCATGATCTGGTCAAACAACAATTAGTGGAAGGACATATACAACCTTCTGTATCTCCCCATAATACTCCCATTTTTGTCATCAAAAAGAAATCTGGTAAATGGAGATTATTGCAAGATTTAAGAGCCATTAATAATGAAATGGTCATTATGGGACCTGCTCAATCGGGGATTCCTCAGTTGTCTGCTTTGCCAAAAACTTGGTATGTTTTAGTTATAGATATTAAAGATTGTTTTTTTTTCAATTCCAATTCATCCTGAGGATAGTCCACGTTTTGCATTTACTATCCCTGCACTGAATCATGAAGGTCCTGATCAAAGATATGAATGGAAAGTACTCCCTCAAGGGATGGCTAACAGCCCAACTATGTGTCAAATTTATGTTAACAAAGTAATCCAGCCACTTAGAAATCAAAATCCTGAGCTACAAATATTTCACTATATGGATGACATATTATTAGCACACAAAGCTAAAAACACAGTGCTAGAATGTTATGCCACACTTACAAACTTATTAAAAAATTATAATCTAGAGATAGCAATAGATAAAGTACAATTAAATTTTCCAATTAATTATTTGGGAGTTCTATTATCCTCAACCATGGTCCGTCCACCAAAAATTCAAATACGAGTAGATCAACTCAAATCACTTAATGACTTTCAAAAGTTATTAGGAGACATAAATTGGATAAGGCCTTATCTAGGTATTCCAACAGGAGAATTGGGACCTTTATTTGATATCCTAAAAGGTCCATCAGATCCAAATTCACCCCGAATGTTAACGCCTGAAGCAAGAAAGGCATTAAAAATCATTGAAACATATATGGAAAATATGCATTTGGATAGAATTGATATAAGTTTGCCTTTATTATTTATTGTACTATCAACAAAAAATATTCCTACAGGAGTATTTTGGCAAGAAGGTCCATTATTATGGATACATTTATCTTATTCTCCTAACAATATTCTTACTAGGTATCCTGAGGCTGTAGGACAATTAATACTCAAAGGAATAAAAACAGCAAAGGCAGTGTTTGGAATTTCTCCTAATAAAATTATTACTCCATATACTATGAATCAAATTGATGAATTAGCTAATGAGTTAAATACTTGGGCAATAATCATGTGCAAATCTAATGTTTCATTTGATAACCACTTACCATCTAATCCTTTATTGTCTTTTTGGTCATTGCATCCTGTAATTTTTCCAAAAATGACAAGAAAAACACCTATCATGAATGCTCCAAATATATTCACTGATGGATCAAATAATGGTACAGCAGCAATAGTTACCCCTGATGGAACTTTTACATTTTTAGTACCCAAACAATCAGCTCAAAAGGTAGAGCTTAATGCAGTATTACAAACTTTTGTGATGTTTAAAGATTCTGTATTTAATTTATTTTCTGATAGTCAGTATATAGTTAATGCTATAGTATCCCTTGAAGATGCTGGTAGGATTTCCCCTTCTTCTACTGTTTTCTCTTTGTTTTCCACTATACAAAGTTTAATCTGGGACAGAAAAGATCCATTCTTTATAGGACATATCAGGGCACATACAGGATTGCCTGGAGCCCTGAGTTTGGGCAATGATTTAGCAGATAAAACTACACATGACATTCATATTTTCTCTATACTAGAAGAAGCTATAAATTTTCATAAAAGGTTCCATGTCAATGCTAATACTTTACAAAAGCGTTTTAAAATAACTAAGGAACAAGCTAGACAAATAATAAAACAATGTCAAAATTGTGTGACCTTTTTACCACAAGTTAATCTTGGAGTCAATCCTAGAGAATTGATACCTAACCATATTTGGCAGATGGACGTCACACACTTGCCAGAATTTGGAAAATTAAAATATTTGCATGTTACAGTTGATACTTCTTCTGGATTTTTGATGGGCTCCCTTCATGCTGGAGAAAAAACTAAAGATGTTATAGCTCATTGCTTACAAAATTTTGCCACTGTGGGCATTCCAAAACAGTTAAAAACAGATAATGCCCCTGGTTATACGTCTACTTCTTTTAAACAATTTTGTTCATCATTTGGCATTACTCATATAACAGGAAACCCATACAATCCACAGGGACAAGGCATAGTTGAAAGAGCTCATCAAACTATTAAAATGTACTTATTAAAGCAAAAAGACGGAATTGGGAAGGCGTATATATTCCCCAAAGATAAACTTAAAATAACCCTTTTTACTCTAAACTTTTTAAATTTGGATTCATCAGGACTTAGTGCTGCAGAAAGGCATATGTGTCCAAAAAATGTACATAAGCCCAAGGTACTTTGGAAAGATATTCTAACAGGACAGTGGAAAGGTCCTGACCCAGTAATTGTCTGGAGTCGGGGGTCTGTTTGTGTGTTTCCACAGGAAGAACAGCAGCCGATTTGGATTCCGGAGAGATTAACTAAAGTCCTGACCCAGTGATTGTCTGGAGTCGGGGGCCTGTTTTTGTGTTTCCACAGGGAGAACAGCAGCCGATTTGGATTCCAGAGAGATTAACTAAAGCAATTTCTACAGACCAAAAAGAAGATGATTTGGCTCAAATCCATAACAGCTGATATCCAAAACTCCAATTTGGCTATCCTTACATCTGCAACAGAACCAGGATGCTTTTTTCAATATCTATTTTATTCTATTTTGTTTTTTGAGCTCATATAGACCTAGGTTAATGTTTTGCTGATATATTTTTTTTTTACTATAGAGTTTTTAAACATTGCAATGGAGATTTCACCTGTAAAAAGTTATAAGGCCTTTACCATTATGTTATGTGTTGTATGTATTATATTATGTGTGCACACTTGTGTTTTGTGTTTGAATGTACATATGTCCATATATCATATATGATGAGCGCTCATAAAAAAAAAAAAAAAATGGATCCAAAAATTTTTTTTTTTATTCACGTGATTTAAATGGTTTAATTTAAATTGGGTAAATAACTGTTAAGAATTGTTTTAATATGTAAACAAAAAAAGGTTAACAGATCTGTTTGTTTACTTTCACCTATCCTTTTTATTATATTTAATAATTCTTTTCGAGATAATGTAAATTGTTAAGAAAATTGTTTTCTTTTAGTGCCTTCTAGAATGTTACACAATTATTAATATTAACCATTATTGACAAAATTCTTATCTTCATCCCAGTGCCGGTGGAGATAATGTAAATTGTTAAGAAAATTGTTTTCTTTTAGTACCTTCTAGAATGTTATATAATTTTTTCTTTAGCCATTATTGCCAGAATTCCTATCTTCATCCCTGTGCCGGTGAAGACAAAGATAAAACTAATCTATAGTCTCTGCAATAGCCATCACTGAACCGCTTAACTCACTTGTATGCATTGTGAACTATCTGTTGGTGCAGCGACTTGTGGTAGTGTTGGAGTATTTTTGCTGATGATGTCATCGGTGGTACAGTTTTTCCAACAAGAGCTGTCAATTGGCTTGGTATATCTTCCTCTCTTCTGCTTGTCATGATCGTTCAGCTATTTGGGGGCCAACAGAGGTGAGGCAAAGAACCTCACCCCCCCGCTGGTACCTCTCCACAGGTGTGGCTGTATACTGGACCGGTAGTCAATGACGGGTAAGATCCAATTACAATGGTACCAACCTAAGACAGGAGGCTGACGCCCTGAGGTCAGCTCATCCGAAGACGGGTAAGGACCAAATGTAGTATTGGACAACCTAAGGCAGGCACGGTCCCTAAGCCACATGCTTGTTGTTTAAACAGAGAGGGGGAGATGTTGAGAGCCACAGCCAAAGGGGCCCCAGAAAACTTCCAGCTGCCAGCAAACTCCCAGCTGCCGGCTGATGATTGGCTCACAGTGGCCCCAGCAACATCTAGCTGATTGGCTCCTCTGTGGTGATGTTCATTGGGCTGTTTCCCTGCCCTTCAGACTGCCAGCTGATGATTGGCTCACAGCGGCCCCAGCAACATCTAGCTGATTGGCTCCTCTGCGGTGATATTCATTGGGCTGTTTCCCTGCCTTTCAGACTACGGAACTGCTCATTGGGGGACTTCTTTGGCTCCGCCCACGCGACCCAGCCAATCGGCCTCAAGAGCAGGAGGATTGGGGGAGGTGGTGTGGTTTGTGGGGGGAGAGGCTTCTGGAAGCCGGTGGTGGCAGTTGGGCTCTGAGGGTTTTTCCTGAGGAGCTGTTTTGTTTGGCATTTGTAGTTTTAAAAATAAAGTTTGTTTCTTTTGACAAGTGGCTCCTGAATTGTGCCCAGCCAGACTGCGGCAATAAGTACTCCAATTGCATACACATTTGCAAACTGTATGTCTCGGTTTTTCTACCAAAAGCCCATTGACAAGTTCCATTTGTTTTTACCTCATTTTTATTGTTCCCTTAATACACAGAGTTTGTCACATGATAAAATATTAAAGTACTTGCTAAATGAATTAAACCGTGTAGCTGTTTGAAGGAAAAATAAATAAAATTACATACCTAATTTAGGTATCCTTTTAATTATTTTTAAGTTGTAAATGAACACAATACCTTTTTTTTCAATTTATTTTTATGTGGTGCTAAGGATCAAACCATGTGCCTCACATATGCTAGGCAAGTACACTACCACAGAGCTACAACCCCAGCCCTTGTTTAGGTCTTTAATATTGCAAAGTATGAACATTGATAGACTAATACAATGTTAAAACTTGAAAAAAACTAAGAGTAATTTAGTAATTATTTTACCTTCATTTTATATATAATGAAACCAAAGGGGGGGTCAAGAAAATAACTTATCCAAAGACTTCAATAACTCAGTAGACAGACAAAAGCATTAGTGATGGCTTTCTACAAGCTGTATTTCAATGTATTCCAGCAGTGTTCTAGGAAGACTGTTCACCACATATTCTTTGAGTCCAGACACTATTCTAATGCATAATTATATTGTTTTATTTATAATGTGTGATGAAGCTTTACATTTACATGAAGAAGAGATATGGTAATCAAGGTTTGGTGGATGGGGATTTAAAATAATTAATCCCCAGAATAAACTAGAGTATGTGTTTTATGTTTTATGTACTATACATCAGAACTGCAATGACAGATTTTCAAAAATAGTACAGTTGGCAAAAAACAAAAACATGTATTTTGAGGCTTAGGTCTCAGGTTGGTTGCAGTTTAGGTAACAGAAAGCACATGAATAACAATGACATGAATGAAAGTCAAAAGATATATCACCATTCATTAAATTCAATAAGCTCAGACTTCATCCTTCAGATAATGAAGCATCACAAAAGACTGTGAAAAACGAGCTCACCTATCTAAACACAAGGAATGGAGTAGAGATTATGTATAGCAAAAAGTGATCCTTTACTTTAATGACAGTCTTATAAGACTGGGTATCTGGAGGGAGCAGATATACACAGATTGGGTGCAACCAGCATTTTAACCCCTAACATGAAAGGTCCCTCCACCACTTCCATATTGATTGAGTACTAGAGTCTACAGTTTTCCCAAACATTACTTAGATTTTATTGTCTCTTAATGGCTTATTTAAAGAAATATACCATAGTTGTTCCTACTTCCCTTTTTTCTCTTGTGGCAAAAAAAAACCTTCTTGGGTGGATTCGTTCTTTGACAAGTATGTCACTCTTGCTTCTTAAGTTACAATTTATTAATAAAGAGATATCTATCTCTTTGGTTAGGCTAATCCTTTATCCCTTCTCCCATTTTTCAGTGGGCTGTTCAGTGCATAGACTTTGGATCTGCCACATACATAGGCTATGTATTTCTGTTGTGTAACTTTCTGTTTGGCTCCATTTTCCCTCTGGCTACCTTTCTTACCACCCAATTTTATATTTAAGTATAAATACTATACTATTTCAAACTGAATCACTGTATTTTCTATTTTTCACAACTCCCACCTTTTGTTTTTATACCTTTTGGTTATAACTTATGTTCTTGTACCATTTGATATAGTCATTCATCCTAGCCATACTAACATTTGGAGGTATAAACCTACCATGGTAATGAGATTTCCCCTTTTCAGCAGTTCAAATAGCCAATCCAGTGGTCAGAACCACTTGGAAAGATAATTTCCAGCTTATTTTGAAACTTGTAACCTTTCCAGGTCTTTATTAAAACCAAATCAACCGACTGGAAGTTATGAATTGAAAAGTTCAGAGGAGGAGTCTGGACAAGGAATTCCTTCAATTTGAGGGACAATAAAGTGAAGAATATGACCAATATTTATTTTCTTAGAAATTGGCCTTTAATTCCCATGGTAGAAAATTCTTCAACTTTTCCCAAGTAATGGAACCCATATAGCAACTCATAATCATCACACCAAATACAAAACAACAAACAAACAAAACAAAATCAGAATCACACATTAACCCATAAAGACTACCTATGAAGAAGGTTAGAAAGAAATGTAGGTCTCAAATTGATGTAGTAGAATCTTGTGACTCTGACAGATTTTTGTGATATTTATCAGGCACTCCTGTAAAAATAAATAAATAAATAGACAAACAAACAAACAAATAAATAAAATTACCTTATAATCTCCCAGTCTTGCCTATTTTGGGGAAAATAACATAAATCTACAGCTTATGTTCATTAAAAGAAAGATTGTCTTAGGTTTAAATGTCCATGTATGACTGTGTTTTGATTATACCCTCCCATTAGGTGTTTAAGATCAAGTTGTTCAAATTGACTGTCTTTTTATCTACTATTCAAGTCAGCTGATATTTCTCAGATTTCTCATCAACTGTAATTCATTTCTCTCCTTGTTTTTTTCCCATTCCCCTCACAACCTCTTATATGCAATTTTGTATAACAATGAGGGTCTCCTTCCATTTCCATGCAATTTCCCTTTTCTCTCCCTTTCCCTCCCACCTCATGTCTCTGTTTAATGTTAATCTTTTCCTCCAGCTCTTCCTCCCTGCTCTGTTCTTAGTTGCTCTCATTATATCAAAGAAGACATTTGGCTTTTGTTTTTTAGGGATTGGCTAGCTTCACTTAGCATAATCTGCTCTAATGCCATCCGTTTCCCTGCAAATTCCATGATTTTGTCATTTTTAGTGCAGAGTAATACTCCATTGTGTATAAATGCCACATTTTTTTTTATCCATTCATCTGTTGAAGGGCATCTTAGAGCCTTCCTAATATAAAGAAAGATGACAGAGCTTTATCTCAGGTGAGATAGGGCTCTTGAAAAATCCTAGATAACTGTTTTATTTCTGAAGCTGATATTTGCTTCATTTAAAATAACTTTTTGCAAGGTTATCATATATTGTTTTCTGAGTCTATATGAAAATCAGTTAACACAGTATAAAATTACATGTAAAATATGAATTAAAGAAAAGCTAAGAGAAGTTCTGACTTTATCTTTGCAGAAAATGTGGTAAACTTACCCCATTGTCCACATTTTCAAACTTTAATGAAATCAGGCTTCCAAAAATATATTTAAAAGCCCACCCCACTGGGCTCAGTGGCAGAGCACTTGCCTAACATGTTTGGGGCACTGGGTTCAATCCTCAGTGCCACATATAAATAAATAAATAATAAAGATACATCAACAACTAAAAAGTATTTTTTTAAAAGTCCACCCCAGGGTAAAAATTAACACAAAATTTTATATTTAACTTACTGGTAACTTACTGGTATCTTTACCCAGTTACAAAACACTAAATGACATAAATAAATCCCCCTTTAAATTTGCTATATTTATATAAGTCTACAATAGATTACCACTATGGATATCTTTAGAGAATACCAGCTTAGTATTCTCCTAATCTCTCAGATGTATAAATATCTCTAATCATTCATATTTATGGCATTAACTATATCATAATAACATAAAATAACAGTTTTTTTTTTATTTTACCTGTTATAAACTAATCATTAAAAAGGTAAATCAGGTAAAACCTCTAATTCTTTTAAGATTTTATGTCCCTAAGTAATAAAGAGAAGCAGACACAAGACATGATCTTCATAGATAAGAATAGATCAAAGTTTTAAAGTTTGTTTCATAACTGTGCATTAAAATTTGACCGTATAACATTTCTTAAATAATTTGACTGACTATGCTCATTATATCTTAATCACATACACACAATTTTTGAGATTTACGTTCCACAAACCTTCTGCAGCTTACTTAGAACTTTTAAAACCAAAGTGTCTAAATCCATAGATCCTCTCTTTCATATTGAACATTAACACAAAATATAATTTTATCATAAAAATCCCTTTTCATCCAGAAACATTTCTTTTTTCCCCCAATTTTCTATACTAAAATGTTTACATGACTTTATATATATATATATATATATATATATATATATATATATATATTTTAGTTTCAGACCAGTTCTTAAATTCATACTCTGAAATGATACATGGAGTACAATGTATTCTAATTAGGATCCCATTCTTGTGGTTGCACAAGAATGATGTAGAGCTTCACTGGTCATGTATTCATATAAAAAGGAAAATTATGTCTGATTCATTCTACTGTCAAATTATTCCTTTATAAAATATTTTTTAGTTGTAGATGGACACTTTATTTTATTTATTTTTTACATGGGTGCTTAGACTCTAACCCAATGCCTCATAAGTGCTTGGCAAGTTTGCTAATACTGAGCCACAACCCTAGCCCCCAAATTATTCTTTTTTAATAAAATGAAATACTTCAATCTTTTTACATTACAATAATAAAAACTCATCCAAAATTATTGTATTCATTGCATATAAAATTATAACTGTTAGAATTTTAACTTTTAATAAGCTTGCTTTTAATTTAGGCCCCAAACTAAAGACTACTTTTCCATTCACCCGCTTACAAAAATAAATTTAATATACCCAAATATATGTTACCTTTACGATTTAAAAAGTGAAGAGTACTTAAATTTATATTTAGTGGTTAATGTTTTAGAATTTTAACTTTGCAAATTAATCAGACATCTCCTCTAATAAACAAATTTATAAATGTTTATCCCATTTATGTGAAATCCAATTTGCCCACATTTAACTTAGGTTACACATGAAAACCAAGAAATCAGAAAAGTCTAGTTAATGTTTTAAATCAGTTATTTCTAGCAAAGAAAAAGTTTTAAAAGCAATGTATATTGCACTTTGCACAGTTTTTAGAAACTAATGATTAGCTGTCCATCTTGAAAAACATGTAGGACAGTATTTTCAAAGATATCTTTCCTCTTACCAATGTAAGTTGACTCCCTAGAAATGAAAATAGAAAGTGTGGAAGATTTTTATACTATGACTTGGACAAGGACAGGGCCTGTGCATTTCGGAACATGAATAATAGAGTCAGTCATCCATAGTAGGTGCTGAAAACAAACATTTGGGTGGCCACTCATCCTCTATGGGAATAAATTTATTTCCACTATCACATTGTTTGTTTTCTCTGCTAAGGACTCTTCAAAGGATAAGATATGTTTCCATTTCTAGTGTATTTGTGATTGATCCTTCAATAACTGGCCTCTGACTAAATACATTAGACATAAAATGCTAGAAGCTTCAGTTAGACAAAATAAGACTAGCCAGAACAAAATATTAAAGAATGTGGAAGTCCACAAGTTCTTCAGGAAAAATTTTTTACATAAAAGAAGGCTTGTACATATGGGCTCTTTCTATATTCCTTTCCTGTCCCTATGGCCTGGAATTGTTACTCTGCTTCCCCATTTGTAGGTTCCTTTAACTGAGTTTCCCTGTGTACTCAATCTCCCTTATTAGAGATTTATTGCACATTCTGAGTTCTCCCATTATTCTTGTCGGACTGGTTCCCCTATGGGAAAACACAATTGTGGATCGGTACTACACCCTCATTTCATGTCCAGGACACATCTCAAGTCACAAACACACATATTCTAAAAATTCCCAACTGCCAAGGCATTACTCCTAGTCCAGTTTTTTCTATGTTGATCACGAACAAGTTTGATTGGTTACTGGTGCCTGTTTTTTGTTTGTTTGTTATTTTTCCCCTAGCATTGCTTTTACTGCCCTTCAAAACAATCTCAAATCTTTACATGGCCTCTGAGGGGATAGGATATCTGTACCACAGTGAGGTAAAATGTGTCTCCCCTGTCCATCAAAGTTCCACTCCAAGCAGCCATAGAAATCCCAGATGAGCCCCCAAGTTGTGAGAAACATACACACCTTTCCACACCCAAGGAATAGACTGAGAGACACAGGTTTAACAAATATGAGGCTTTTCTTTTTTTTTTTACAGATTTGCAAGATTAAGTGCCTGGCAAGACTAGAAATCTGAGGGTAGCAGAGATACACAGATTGAATACAATCAGCATTTTATCCCCTACAGTGCAATGTCCTTCACCTGGTTCTTCATTGGATGAGTATTCTTCCTGAACATCATCTAGGTTTTGTTCTCTCATATTGGGTTATTAAAAAAAAAAAGTTGTTCCCACCTCCCTTTGTTCTCTTGTGGCATGAAAGCCTTCATAGGATGAATGCATTCTGACACATAAGCAGCTCTTATTCTTTACCTAAGTTACTATTTCTTTTCTTTTTGTTTTGTTCCAGGATTGTACCACTAAGCCAAAAACTCCAGCCTCTTTTATCTTTTTTATTTTGAGACAGAGTCTCACTAAGTTGCTTAGGGTAGCACTAAGTTCCTGAGGTTGATATTGAACTTAGGATCCACCCTTCCAAGTTGCTGGGTTTGCAGCCATGCGTTACTACTGTACCTGACTCTAAGATAATGCTACTTAGCAGAGAAATTTCTATCTCTGCTGTTCATTACAATCCCTTTCCCCATTTGTTAAGGAGCTCTTCTGATTTATGAACTTCAGCTCTTCCACATCCATAGACCATGGTGCTATATTTGGTAACTTTTTATTTCCTTGCTTTTTCTGTTTCTGCAATACTGGCTTTTTTTTCTTGAATATACTAATCATTATCTTCTTTGAACTACCTTTTCTCTCTGTCTGGAATCGCTTCTCTCTGTCAGACTTCGGAAACTTCTTTTTGTTCAGATGTCAAATAAAATGTCATCTATTCAAATGATTCTTCAATAATTTTTAAGATCCCACTATTATTATTATTATTATTATTATTATTATTATTAGTGTTGGTGTTATTGCTGTTGTTATCATTGATTTGGAACCAGGGATTAAACTCAGGGGCACTTAACTACTAAGCGACATCTCCAGCCTTTTTATTATTTATTTAGAGACAGGATTTCACTAAGTTGCTTAGGACCTCATTGAATTGCTGAGGCTGGCCTTGCACTTGTGATTCTCCTGCCTTAGTCTACTGAGTTGCAGTGATTATAGGTGTACACCACCACATTCAGCTCATTATTATTTTTTTAAAACATAATTTATTGTTATGTGTTTTTTAAATTTATTTTCTTGTTTATTTTTTTCTGTTTTACTTTCTGCACCACCTTTCAGGTATCAAAAGCCAAACATCAGCACCTAAAAGAGTACATGACACATAATAAAACAACAGAAATATTTATTGAATAAAAAAGAAGACATAGAATTGTATTTCCCAGAGTCCATTAATTAAGAGATCTTTGAAAATGTATTAAACCCCCTTTCTTTTCTAAGTATCTCTAATGGTTTCTTTGTCCTGCATATTTTAAAAACTCTTTGGCTTACCTCCAACATTCTGTTTCTACTTCTGTTCTCAGTTTTGTTTCTCACCTTTCTTTTTCTCTTGCTCTCTACCATTAGTGGCTATATTATATTTTTAATACATGCTGATATTTTTCAATAGTGTTCAGTACAAGAAACTAATTTTGAAGATCTTCCATGCTTTAAGCACTACGGCTAAATATTGGAGGAATGTAAATAATGAATAAAACATAAGTCCTGCTCTTAAGAGTTAAAATCAAATAAAAGAAGCAATTCATAAGTAAAATAAATAAGGATTAACAAGGAAAATTAGTATTAAACAGTTATAAGTTTGGACTATATATGGAACTATTTTTTGGAAAATGAAAGACTATCACTAAAAGTTTACTTTTAAAAATATTTCATATTAATGATTTGGTTATGTCTGAAATGAGAAAGAAATTTGGATGCAAAGAACCTTTTAAAATGTCTTTAATTTGTAAAATATTGCCTTATACTCAAATTAATGTTTATATTACACTAGTGTATTATAAACCCTCAATTAATTCAGGAGATTTAAATAAGGACCCATACTATGTTTAAACCTCAAAATTAAAAAGGGCAGAAGAAAATAGGATAAAGAAGAGAAAACTAAATAGTAATTTTATCCCTGTGCTATTATAATAATGCCATGAAGTTTAGAGTTCTGAACATTAGCCTACATTTTTCTACCTTGCCAGCTACCAAGAAATGATGCCATCCACATTCAAATCCACAAAGTTAAGTTACATTATGCTGAAATAATGATCTCTCTTTACTCCACAATGGTCAATTTAGTATTCATGAGTAGCAGATTATAAGGTGAACTAGATGAATAAATAACAGGATGTAAGTCTATTATAGGGCTAGCAAACAGTTCACCTGAATTTGTGCCTTCCATCTTTTCCTACACCCAAAGAACCTCCTTCGAAGATAAAACTATTATTTTTAAGAGTTTTGGCAAGTATACATCACAAATTCTTTAAAATCGGAAGACAAGAAATTATGATTTGACAGAGAAAATGATCCATTACTAGAATAATGTACTATAATAATGTATAATAATGTATTATAATAATGTACTATAATAATGTATTATAATAATAATATGTACACTGGGTTGCACTGCCTGGGCAATCAATTCACTGTCTTTCCTCTTTCTATCATCTTAATACTAAAAATTTTGAAAGAAAATAAGAAATTTGATTAAGATAAAGTTCACCAGGTGGCTTCATTAAATGTTTTGAGATAGAATAATGCAGAAAAGTAATAATAGGTTTCTCAAAATAGAAAGCTCTTCATTAATTTTATAATTACTATAACAGGTATTTGTTTGAAGAAGCTGACCTACAAATCACATATTAAATATTTTTACATCTCAATCCTAATTTATTTTCGTACTTCTGGATTTTCTTCTTTACTTATCACAAAAAGTAGCTGTGGTATGTGGCTGGTTTTTTGTTTGATCAAAGGAGAAATCTGTCTCTGACTCAATAGGTGTTTAATGTTAGATAAGATTTCCTCATTATATAATTTAAAATAGTTTTACAGATCCAGCTTCCTCTGTAAGAACTGATATGACAACATTGTAAGTTCACCATCATTCTCAAAGATAAGGTGTGATATTTGTCTGAACCACATAAACCCTGCCAGTCTAGGTAGAAAGGTAGAGGAATGTATAAATTCTGTTTTCATCCAGGTCTAATCAAACCCCCACCCCCAACGAAGAAATTGTTTTAGTATTTTTATGATGATTTTGTCACAATAATAAAGCAACTCTGAAATTTCAAAGTTTTGTTTTATATATTATAAGAATATAGCTGTGACTCATATCTTCAGTCATCTGTTTTTAGGGCAAGGTTTTTTTATAAAATTAATTTTTAGGGAAACAAAAATAACTAAAGTTTGACATTACCAACAAAATAGGAACAAAGTTAAATGCCTTATTTTTGCTCAATAAATAATTTAATTTTTCCTTGAATCTGAAAATTAGAAGAAATTTGAATATCTTACATATTTTCAAATATGAAGTCAATTCAATACAAAAAATTCAGATATTTTATCATCACTCATTAAAGAACTATTTCTCTGGACACATGGAATAAGCTTTTTTGTTAGCCAGATTTTCATTTTTCTGTCCAAAATATATGGTAAGAACAACTTAAGGAGGAAAAGTTATTTTGCCCTCACAGTTTTAGTGGAGATCATGGATCATCAGTCCATGATCTGCCAACTTCATTGCTCTGGGCCTGTAATAAGGCAGAAAATCATGGCAGAAGGTCATAGTGTAGAAAAACTGCTTCTCCTCATGACAGTCAGGAAGCAAAGAAAAAGAAAGAATAACAAGGGATACCATATGGTTCAAGGGCATTTCCCCAGTGTTTTACTTCCTCAAGCCATGCTCCATCTGCCTAAAGATATCATCCAGTTATTTCAATATATGTACATAATCTTGCATAAAATCTTAAATATCACTAAATATTGCTAGGTATATAATTGTCTTATTAAGTAACTGCACAGTATAAATCCATGCTCAGGAGACCTATCAGTAGGTTCATAGATCATAAATGCTTTTATTTTCTTTTTTTACTCTTTTCAAGAGACTAACTTTTAGAATAGCCTTAGACTTATAGAAAAATCAAGAAAATAGTATAGCGTGCTTTATGCCTCTCCACCTTCAACCCTGATTTATACAATTTCCCCAACATTAATATTGATATTAATATGGTACTTTTTATAATAGGTAAATTAATATTGAAACAATATTTCAACTAATGACCATAATTTATTCAGATCTTCTTTGTGTTTCTTCACTTTCTTTTTCTGCTCTTTTCCATATATAATATAATTTTGCTATCATGAGTACTTAGCCTTTTTTTTATATTTGATATTCTTAGGAGATTTTACTTATTTTTGATGACTTTGTCAGGATAATGGCAACAGAAAACCCTCTCCTAAAGCAAACTTGAGTAAGTCTTCTCTCTGTCCTCTTCTTGATTAGGCTTTGATATTGACCTTCATTGATGCCAGGCCTTAATAGTTGTGTTTTAATAAAAACACTGTAAAGGTACTGTTTGGGTCAGCTTTTTCACTACCCTGACCAAAAAGACCTGAAAGGAACAATTTTAGAGAAGGAAAAGTTTATTTGGCACTCATGGTTTCATAAACAGGTGATTCCATTTCTCTGGGCACAAAGTGAGGCAAAGCACTAGGACAGAAGGGTGTGATAAAGGAAAGTAGCTCAGGGCATGGTAACAAGGCTATAGAGAGAGTGCTCCACTCACTGGGGACAAATATGTAAACCCAGACAGCATGCACTCGTGACCTACCTCCTCCAGCCACACCCTACCTGCCCAAGGCTGCCACCCAGTTAATTCCTAGGCTACCACCCAGTTGAACCCTATCAGGGGATTAATCCATTGAAATATTATAGCAACTATAACTTATTCATTTCACCTCTGAATGTTTTTGCATACTTTCATACATGAACTTTTTGGCAACACTTCATATCTGAACCATAATAGCCACTTTAGAAAACATTTACTGCCCTTGAAATCTGATCACCCTAACCTGCCTTAAGTGAGAGTTCTGTTAAGTAAGCTTAGCAAGAATTTCCCTATCCTTGGTATACCAGTAATTTTCCATCCATCTATCCCCAATTCTGCTCACTGGCTATGAATCTCTACCCAGCTTTGTTACACAGAGTTGAGCTAAATCAATCTCTCTCTCTCTCTCTCTCTCTCTCTCTCTCTCTCTCTCTCTCACTCTCTCTCTCCTCTTTTGCAATGTTCTTAGCAACTACTGAAATAAATCAAAATAGATTCTTTCAGATCCTTTTAGCAAATATGTTTTTGTTTATTTATTTATTTATTTCATTGAATACTGGGAATTGAATCTGTAAATCCATGAGGATTACCTTGTAATATATTTAGGCAAATGGATGTTACCCATTTCCCTCCTTTTCATCCTTACTCCTATATTCATGTTTTTATTGATACTTATTCTGGGTTCATTTGGGCTAGTGCCCATAGGTCTGATAAGATATCTGTTTACATTTCTCATTTATTACTTTGTTTTGCCACCATGGGCAAGCATATTCATTTAAAAATGGATACTATCTCTACATATGCATCTTTTGCTTTTGCAAAATTTTGTAATCTATAAAATATAATTTCAAATCATAAAATTCCCCATAATCTTACTGGAAAAATTTTGGTTAAACAAATACATAATACTCTTAAAACTTGCCTTTTCAGACAAAAACAAAAAAGGGGCATCTATCCTCTCTCATATTAATAATGTTTTAAATATTGTTTTATTTACAAAAAAATACACTCAACATGCCATACAAAGTTAATAGTCACAATTCCCAAACAGCCATTACAAAAAATTATATAATATATAGGTTTCCAGCAGACCCAAATGACAAAACCCTATGCCTCTGATCACATGGGGAAAAGGATAGACTGCTATGCTTACACCAACAGGTCCAGTTTTGGTTCCAGCTTGGTGTGTGAGACCTATTAATTATGAATGGACATTAGGGACTTCACAAGCTGATCCCCAAGTTTCATTTGATTGTGGATGAGGAGAATCCCACCAAAGAAAGGATAATGATTATTCTTTTCAAAAGAGAAGATACAATAAAAGAGGATCTTAAGCCACTAGACTTCCAGTGACTTAGGGAGATACAAAATTATTAACAACATCATTTCAAAAACTGTTGACTCAAATGAGGTTAAAATGTACTCTGAAAAAGTTCATTACTGCTTCGATTGCTAAGCTCACACAGAATTCTGTAAATACTTTGGTCTTAACTATAATGTTGTTCTGTTATTCTGGCCCAGCTATGGAAATTCAGTATAGTCAGACTCCTTGACTTCTAAAACCCATTATAATATCTGGGTTCTCTTGGCTGAAATTGTTATATACCTGCAAAAATGTCTCATGGTACCCATTGTTGTCTTAGCAGACTAACTGTGCTCTTACCATGCCCACAGGATTTAATAGGCCACCATTCTGTGCAATATATCCATAAAGGTCTATTCCCCTTGATAAAAACTGTGATGATTCAGTAAACCTTCTCTCTAAGGCAGAATTTAATGCTTTGACATTTTCCTTAGTGGATATCCCTAGACTAGCTGTCAGGGCTTACAAAACCACTATAAAACTGGCCTTTGCTATGTTGAAAAATATTAATCATATCTCTATGGCAATTAATATACTTAATGAAGAATGAAAACAACATCATCAAGCCATACTTGACAATCTGGCTGTAATTGATTATTTGTTATTTTTATATCATAAAGGATGTCAGGAGCTTAATAATATGTGTTGCTTTAACTTAAGTGAGAATAATAATTCTATTTCAAAGGAGTTAGATTACTTTGAAGATATCACTGATAAGGTCCAACAAGATGAAGGGGTTTAGACTTATTGGAATGGCTAAATTTGTTGTTACCCAACCTTACTTAGGTCAAACAATTATTCATAGGTGGATGTTTACTAATACTGGAATTGTTACATTGTGCTTGCTGTTGTCAAATTCTACCCTATGTTTTACCTTCACCAGCATTAAGAAAAAAAAATATTATTCATCCAAAAGGCCTTAAAAAACAATAAAGGGGAGGTGTAGGGTATTCTGACCATAGAAATGTACAGGGAAGTATTCCCCTGGTGAGCAAACTTCCCGGGGGCTAACAGACACCCTGTTTTCCACCCTTAGAATGCCCTGAAATCTCTCTTGGGATCTGCTAATATAGCTAATATATGTATAATGTTTAGCTGGTATGGAAAAGCCTTGAGAAGCCTCTGCATTAGAGCCTCATCAAGCCTTGGCCTTGATTGCAGGCACATAGCTCCTGGAAATAAAGGAACTTGCATGCTTGATTAAAAACAATGTTTCACCAAGCTCTGGTGCTCCTGGATCTGCCCACCTAACAGTAACATCTGACAATGGACTTTCTTGAGAACTGCACAAAACTTCTAACATTGCATATTGTAACTGTTAAATGTAACTACAGAATAAGAAACCTTACTGATACTCTAAATAATAATGTACTTATGGTAATAAGACCCAATGTAACCTATTGGTATAAACCAACATAGCTGCTTTGACAATGAGTCACTCTGAAACCTTCCCTGACTCTGCACCTTGTCTCTGTGTCTCTCTTTATTTTTATTTCCTTACACCCAACCCTGTTTGTTCATTTATTTATTCATTTATTTTAAGATAAGATCTCACTAAGTTGCTTAGGACCTAGATAAGTTGCTGAGGTTAGCCTCAAACTTGAGATCCTGCTGTCTCAGCCTCCCCAGCCACTGGGATTATAGTTATACAACATCATGCTAGGCTGTGGCTAATTTTATGTTTTAACTTGACAGAGACAAGTGATGCTCAGATAGTTGCTAAAACATTATTTCTGAGTATGTCCATGAAGGTGCTTATGAAATTGATTATTAGCATGTGAATCAGTATACTACATAAAGGTAGATCACTCTCACCTTTTTGGGTAAGCATCATCCATTTGAAGTCCCAAATAGAAGGAAAGTTAAAGAAAAAAAAATCTCTTTCATTTGTTTCAGAGACATCCATGTGTTTCTGCCTTTGGGCATGAACATTCCAGATTCTAAATGAAATAAAAATAATTAGTAGTAGATTTGGTTCAACTCTGAATTACATATTTGTCTACTTATAAAAATTTCACCATGTTTGTTGTAAAAAGGTATACAAATAAAAATGCATATTTCAAAATTTCCTTTTAGGAATACTATAAAGGAGTTTTTTTTTTTTTTAACAGAACTGTTCTGAATCCTGACTATGATAATGATTATACAAAGTTTGCTTTTTGATAAACTTCATAGTACTTTATTGCTTTGGTTAGGATTCCATAACTGATAAAATTACCAAGATAATAATGCTGTAAGGAAGTATTTTTGTGAGCTATTTTGCTGTTGTGAGTAACAATTGTAGAGAAGAAAACCTTTATTTGAGGGCTCATAGTTTCAGGGGTCTCAGTCCATAGATAGCTGGCTGAATTTCTTCAGGTACATGGTGAGGCAGAACATCATAGTGGAAGAGTGTGAGGAAGGAAAGCTGCACATATGATGATCAGGAAGCAGAGAGAACGGAGACTCCACTCTATAGATACAAAATATATGAATACCCCAAAAGCATACTTCCAATGTCCCACCTTCTGAATCCACACCCTATATGCCTTCAGTTACCCTCAGTTAATCCCACCAAGGAATTAATTCACTGATTGAGTTAACACTCTCATCATCCAAATATTTCTCCTCTAAATATTGTATTGTCTTGCACATGAGCTTTTAGGGGACACCTCACATCCAAACCATAACAGGAGGAAAGGTTTATTTTGCTTTACACTTTCAGTCCATAGTTATTTGTCCCTATTGTCTTGGGCTTGTGATGGCATAGTACACTATTGAAGGAGTATTATGGTGAATTGTAAACCAACAGAGACATACAGGTAGAGGCTGAAGTTCTTTTTTAAATTTGTTTTTTATTGGTTGTTCAAAACATTACAAAGCTCTTGACATATCATATTTCATACATTAGATTCAAGTGGGTTATGAACTCCCATTTTTACCCCAAATACAGATTGCAGAATCACATCGGTTACATGAAGTTCTAATATTATATTTAAGGTCATGTTCCAAAAGACTAGACTTCTTTACACAAGGCCCTACCTCCTAAACATTCCATTGTCTCTTAATAGGACCTTGGCTTAGGGACAAATCTTTTAGTACATAGGTGTTTGGGAGACACTTAATCAAACTACAGGAAGTATATTGGTAAAGAAAACCAAGAGATTGTATAGCAGCTAAAGTACTAAAAGTAGATTTTGCTCAGAAACTTGCTATAAGTAAAAAGAGACCTCATAACAGAGATCAATTATGAATACAATAAGAAAAAATGAGGTTTTATACTAAGCAATGGCATTGTAGAGTTGGTAGATGGAAAATTACTAAGAAGAAACATAAAGGGAAAGGAGGAATTAAGTTTTAATATACCTAACAGGATTGCATTGAAGTCATCGCAGATGATTAGATATCACATAGAGGATGACTGGGGTTGAAGCTTCTAGTCAGATATGCTTGGTAAGTAGTTCTGAACAAATTGACACAAGACTTCATGCTAAGATTGGACAATGAAAAGGCAAACATGAAAACTCAAAAGTTCAATGCTTCATGGCAGGATAACTCAGAAGATACTAAAGTTGGTCATGGAGATACCCATTCAATATCAATTTCAATGTACATTAACATTAAAAATAAAATAAATTTACATTTAAAAAACTGTCTCATGATGCAATTCATGACACTTTTTTCAATATTATGGATTGAACACAGGACTACATGAATGCTAGGCAAGCACTCTACCACTGAGATATACTCTAATTTCTCTCTCTTTTCTTCCCTCTTCTATTTTTAATTTTTTTACTTTGAGATGAGAGCTCACTAAGTTTCTCATGCTGTGCTACAACATAAAATCCTTCTGTGTCAGACTTTAGACTTTTTTAAAATTTTTTGATGGAATATTTACAACAATTTTACAAATTCAGATTTGTAGGAATTAAGTGTTCAGATTATTTTAATAATTTAATACTCTGATATGATGAGTAGCTATGAAATGCAACAAAAGCAAATTTCCACTGGTCCTGTAATTTCCTAGAAAAATTGGGGTAATTTTGTTTTTTTTTTACTTTTTATTATCATGTAATATCTATTATTTATTTTAATAATTCAAGAACAAATTCAGCATGTTTTATATTTCTCTTTATCTTTCCCCCTTCAATTCTAACTATTAATTAATACATCATGTATATGCATGTATATTATGTAATAGATTGAATCACATATGTGCACTGGATAATAATTTCATTTATTTAAACATTCAGACAAAATAAAAGGCATATTATTATTTGAAATATGGATAAAATAATTATTTTTATACTTAAAAACCAAAAGCTACTGTTTTTATTATTTCAATAGTTTAATAGGTTCACTTGATGTACACAATGGCTATTATATATATATATATATATATATATATATATATATATATATTTATCAGAAATTTGTAAAAATATTAATGGAAGAAGTTACACATTAGTATTCAAAGCAATTGTGTCATCTGACTAATTATTATTCTATTTATTTATTTATTTATTTTTAATATTTATTTTTTGATTGGACATATATCTTTATTTATTTATTTTGATGTGGTGAGGAGGATTGAACCCATGGCCTCTCATGTGCTAGGCGAGAGCTCTACCACTGAGCCACAACCCGAGCCCCACTGATTATTATTTTAAAGATAAATATATTAAAAAAATCATTATGTAAAGTTCAAATTAGTTTATAATTTAGAAAGGAATACATTTTAAACACTTAAATTATAACGATGTAAGTATATACTTAATAACTTTGATTAAATCAAAATTCTTACCATAGAAAGAAAGACAATTTGAAAAAACGTTAGCAAAAGCAAAATCTACTTGTTTTTCATACTGTTACATGACTGAGAGGAGTGTAACTTTTCTTAGAAACAAGAGGAACTAAGGGCTCCACTGACATCAGGATTTCATTTGCCTTATCTGTATTCTCCTTTTCAGTTTATAGAAATGTGGTTGCAGAGGACACCGTCTTATTGGTCCACAATTCAAAGAAAGGAAAGCAATTTTCTGCTTCAAGATAACTTTTTTAAAATTAGTGGAAATGTTTTTGATTGACCAACCTCTGTAGCTTATTCAAATATATCACCAAAACTGGAAAGTTGAGTCAAATAAAACAATGGAAAATCCCATTTAAATTGAAATGCTGGGTTGAAAAAAGTGAAATGAAAGTTTACCAAAAGGAAGAAACAAAACATACATAGCTAATAAAGAATTGTGGTTAGCTGGACAACTCTCTGAATTTCTGAAGAGTATAATATAGAGAAAGTGTGCATAATGAAAGTATGCTAATACTTTAAAATCAGTACATAAAAAGAAGGCAACCTGGCAGCATAAAAACTGCTACATGTCTGAGATTCTTCAAAATTTTAATTCAAAATTGCTGGAAAAGGGCTACTCACTATGGTGGGTGAGACAGAATGTGTTGAAGTTCAAAACTGTATAATGAGAGACTTGGAGAGATACAGTTTCTGGTTACTGAAAGAGTGAGAGTTCTGAACCTGTCCTATTGCAGCAGTTCAGAGAAGAGGATTTATAAAAAGAGACAGAAAAAGAGGCATATCTGACAAAACTGATACAGAAACAATGGCAAAGGGGAAAGTCAGTCTGAATTTAACATCTGGGTGATAAGTGCTACACTTCTTTTAAATTATAAACACAGAACTATTATGGAGATACATTTGGTGAGGTCAAACCTAAGTTTGCACCTTAGGGAAACATAATCCACTGTATTTTTCATCTTTTCTAGAGATCACAGCATATATGCCAAAGAAGAATGAATTGGTCACAAGCAGTCTGAATATTTTATACAGTTAGGACACTGGAAGGCTACCGTGAGTGAACCCCATTCTCTGTTATTTCCAGAGTCATCTAGGGCAGCTCTAGAGGAGAGAAAGGTGAAGTCTTTGTGATTAATCATGGGCCCACGTAGATTCTTCTCATGCAAAAAGAAGTCCCTCTGAGCACTACCAGGTGGAATCTGGCTACCAAACAGGGGAATGCACACTCCCTAGTGGACCCACAAATTCACAGACCCATAACACAATACTGAGAATTCCCTAAGCACATCAGAGGGAGAGGAAGTCAGGGGAAAAACTGACTAGATAGGCTAGGGTGACTGAGTTCCATGCAGTTTTTCAAAGTGAGAATGTGATCTAGACATGGTAAAAATAAATACAAATCAATGCACACCAGTGCAGAACTAAGTGGTTTTGTCACTGACTCCATGCTCAGAGTAAGTCAGGAGATGTATATCAAAGGTTGAAAATTGGTCATGACTATAATAACTGGTAGATTTCAAAATGAGATCTACTTAAATGAAATCTCTTTATGTTAAATATCTCAGCAAGGGGAAGATTTAGACTTTTTCATGTTTATTTTTTTTTAATTTTTATTTTATTGTTTTCTACATTGGTTCATTTAGGCCCCATTTACTACTTTCTATATTACAACTTATATTTCTTTAAGTATTTTTCTTAATTTATTAATTAGATTTCAACTGTATCTTTTATTTTTTCTTATATTTGTATTTCTTCCTTTTTTATTTTTTTTAGCTTTTGATAGACACAATAGCTTTATTTTATTTATTTATTTTTATGTGGTGCTGAGAATTGAATTCAGTGCTTTACATGCACTAGGCAAGTGCTCTACCACTGAGTAACAACTACAGACCTTTTTTTTTTCTTTCTCTTCTCATATTTCTTCTGTTCCTCTTCTTAGCTACTGTTTTATTCCTTTCTTCTTCTTTTTCTCCTATATTTTTCTTCCATTTCTATATAATTTAATACTAATTTTGCTTTCATTATTACCTAATTTTATCTAATCAAACCCACAGTCTTTTCTTGGTTATTGAATTGTAGAAAACATGTTCAATAAGTTTTTGTTATATATTGACATGTGGTTTGCTTCAAATTGGGTAGCAGTTACCGATTGTTATTCTACCATCTTAAAGCAGAGCTGCAGATGTAACAGAGCATTTTGAACACATTGAATGGATGTTTTGAGGCTGAGATAAAACCTCAGTTCAAAATCAGAAGACAAGAAATAATTAAAATACCAGCCAAAATCAATGAAATGAAAATTAAAAAAAATAAAGATCAAAGAAACAAAAAGTTGGTTCTTTGAAAAAATAAACAAAATGGATAAACCCTTAGCCAAACTAAGCAAGAGGAAAGAGGAAAAACAAATTTTGATGAAAAAGAAAGTATCACCATAGACACTACTAAGAAACAAAATATTTAGAATCTATTTTGAAAATTTGAAGTCTAATAAGCTAGAGAATCTTAAAGACAAATTCCTTGAAACATATGACCTACCCAAATTGAACAAAGAGGATATAGACAATTTAAGCAGATCTATTTTAAGTAGTGACCACCAGCACATTACAAATCTTATAGTCAAATAAATCCTTTGGAAGAATCATCATTTCCAATGTGCTTAATGGATTCCAGAACCACTTTCTGGTAGTTAATGGCAGCTCTGGATATAATTGCTCTATTATGAATATGAAGCCCTCCTCTTATTTTCCCTGTAACTTGACCTATTTATAACTGTGTAGCTCTTTGCCAAGGAGTGTTCCCTATCCAGGCTATCTCTCATATGATGTAAGTTGCAGTCAGAGTTCCATTCTGACATAAAACAAAAAAGGCATTTACCATTAAAATATCTCCTTCCTGCTTATGCTCTTAATTTCCACCTCTTTAATAGCACCAAATCAAAATTTCTCCACTTTCAGCTGTCTTTTGGAGGTTGTACCTAATAAGGTTTTCATTTCATAAACCAATCCTATGCATGGTTTTAACACCAGGCAAAATTTACAAATTCCTAGTCTAGAAAAAGAGACACTTGGGAACCTTTGTGATGTCACACAGAGAAGTCACAGGGCAGTACCTGAGGGGTCTATAGGTTGCACATTTTGGTACCAGATACCTTTTAATTTATTATTTATAAGAAACACTGAGTACTCCATGTACACAGTAATTCCTCCCACGATTTTAACTCCAGTTTGCTTTCTGAACAGCTTGTGTAACTACAGAGAAACCAGTTTCCTTCAGAGAATAGTGCTTGTGACATGGAGAAGGAAATTACTTCATATGTGAAAATTTTATGATTGCCTCTTTATTTTATTCTGGGATATGGCATAAGTACAGAGAATGTCATTGCTCAGATGGCAGTTTTTAAAAGATTTCTTTCCCTCAACAACACAATTCCTTTAACAACCTGTTTCCAGCATTTCCAGGGAGGCAACAGTGTCCAACAGAAAAACCTGGGTAAGGCCTACGGGGGGGTCTTACTGATGTTAAGTGAAGGGAGGGCAAAGCTGATGCATCTGACAATGGAGAAAGATGACTTGGCTGGTGTGGTACAGAGAATCAAGCTCTATTACATGTTACTCCATTACTGCTTGCCCTAAGCAAAAAGTGCCTTCCAATGTCTATTTTTGGAGGTTTGTTAAGTATGTATGGTTCTCAATTCTAACATTTTAATGAAGAACTAAATAAAATGCTATGTTCTATAAACTAATAATACAGTGACAGTGACAACAAATTTTGGTGATAATATGAGGAAATTGATGTACTCATATATGATTGGGGGACAGCAAATTGGTGCAACCACTCTGGAAAGTGGTATGGAGATGCCTCACTAAAGTAGGAGTAGAACCACCATTTGAGCCAGCTATCCCACTCCTTGGTATATATCCAAAGGATTTATAGTCTGCATACTATAAAGATGCATCCATATCAATATTTATAGCAACACAATTCACAATAGCTAAGTTATGGAGCCAGTCAATGTATCATTAGACAAATGAATGGATTATAAAATACAATATATATATATATATATAATGGAGTATTTTTGAGTCATTAAGAAGAATGAGTTTACAACATTTGCCAGGAAATGGGTGGATCTAGAGTCTACCATGCTAAGTGAATTAAGCAAATCTTGAACAAAGGGCAAACATTTTCTCAGTATGTGGAAGATAACCCATGATAAGGTGGGGCTGGAGGGGAGGAACTTAGTTTGACTGGATTAAGCAAAGGGGAATGAAGGAGAGGGAGAAGGCATAGACAAAAGAAAAGACAATGGAATGAATCTGACATAACGTTCCTATGTATATATATGATAGCAAGTTAAATCAGGTACATTGCAATTTCAATCAAGCTGGATTGCAAGTACACAATGACACTATTGTGTACATCCACATAAAAATGAGATTCTAATTCAAATAAGATATATTCCATGCTTGTATAATTATATCAAAATAGATTCTATTGTCATGGTTAACAAAAAAGAATCAAGGAAAATGAAAAAATTAATGAAATTATATAATTTGCTGGTAAATGGAAGTGAAGAAAATGCTGCTGAATGAATAATAAAAGCCAAACAAAAATTCCTACTCAAACTATTAGGGGACCCAGAAAATAAAGAAATATAGGTATAATGCATGTCAGAATTTGGCCAATATTATAAGAAAAAAATGAACATTAAATGGCAATAGGAACTGCCCTGAGTTGGTTTCGTTGGATGGAGGAAGAGATTGAAACAAGAGAACATTTTATATCTTATGTCCTTTGCCAAAGGGTTTAATGCTAACATCAAAATTTTTAATTTGTTAAGGAAATATTAAAAACATTAACATAATTATTTTCATAATTATATGTAATGATATAGTTGATCAAAATAAATCCTCATTGGCTATTACAATATTTTACTGGATATTGAACTACATGAAAAGATGCTCAAAGTATATTAGCTTGTTAAGAAATGTATACAAAAAAAAAAGAAATGTATACAAAAGCAAATAAGTAAAAAAAAATGGATTATATATCCTGTCAATATCATACAGGGCAGAGGCCCGCCAAGAAATCTGGAGAATAAACTCTGTTCAACTATTATTTTATAGTTTCTGGACTTAGTGCAGTCACAGTGCAGTGGAGATATAAATAAATTATTTCTTATAGAAAATTACAACAATAAATTGTGAGGGTTAATGTGTGTGAATACATATTATATACACATATATAATAAATGTTAAATATATATGTGTATATAAATACATATGTATAAAATTACTTAAAGTTATATATATTTTATACATATAGGTATGTGTGTGTGTGTGTGTGTGTGTGTGTATATATATATATATATATATATATATACATATATATAACTTCAAGTAATTTTAGTGTACTCTAACATACTTAATGTGATGTCCCAATATTCTCTTAATAAATTGCCTAAGAAAGTTCTTATCTCCTTTTATACACTTAGATACTTTAACATCCTACTTGTTTCTTCATTAATTAATGAATTATAAAATCATCATTTGCATGCTTTTAGTTCTTTTTTATGCATATCATGGTTTTACATTTTACTATTAAGCACAAGCAATACAAATAGAACATAAAATAAAGCATAAGATATTTTTTAAATTACCATTTATTTCTTAAATACAAAACATATTCTTATGTGATTTTTTGAGGTATTTATGGGCTTCCTGCTCACCTTAAAATTATTTCCTATACAATATTGAATACAGTTGTTCCAGAAACTCATAATGAAAAAATTCTCTAGTTCTACATTTGTCTTTCAGATGTGTACATATTATTTTGTTTGAAATTACTTTTCTATTTATTTCTACATATTGTTTCATAGCATATGTACAGATAAATTATATTAATGAGTGATAATTAATCATTTAAATACAGCATTGATATATTTAATTTATCTGATTATCATTGCAATATCATTGTAGGAGAAGCAAAATTTAATATACCTTCCTAGAGTTTGAAAATTAAACTGACATAAGACAGATGAACAGGAGAAAAGCATACAATGTGTTTAATGTAAGTAATATATAGTATTTTATACTTTGTAAAAAAAGTAAGACCCAAAAACCCAGTATTGAACATTTTGATACTGAATATGGCAAAGTATAATAAATTGTGAAAATGAGATAAGGCAAAGGGCTTGCACTAGGGTTGTTAGTGGGTAGACAAATACCTAAGAAGATGATATTAATTTAGCAAAGATTTTTAGTTCAGATTTTCTTATCCTTGATAAGTATGATAATTTCCTTCCTTATAAGGAGGACATCTTTTACATGTTAATTTTATCACCTGTTTTAAAAAAAGACAGAGACTTAGTGTTTTCCTTGTACCTAGTACTTTTTAAAAATATTCTTTAATTTTTTAATTTGTTCTAATTAGTTATACATGGCAGTAGAATGCATTTTGACAAATCATAAATAATTGGATTATAACTTCTCATTCATCTGGTTGTATATTTTGTAGAATCACATTGGTGATACAATGATCATATTTGTCATAGAGTAATTATGTCCAATGACTTCTACTACCTTCCTATCTCATACCCACTCCCCTCCCTTCACTTCTAGTCCCTCTCACCTTATTGTTAATTATCATTGCATATCAGAACAAATATTTGGCCTTCAGTATTTTGGGACTGGCTTATTTCACTTAGCATGATAATCTCTACCTCCATCCCTTTACCTGAAAATGCCATAATTCATTGTTCTTAAATGTTGAGTAATATTCCATTGTGTATATATACCACATTTTCTTTATACATCCATCTGTTGAAGGGCATTTAGATTGACTATTGTGAGTTGAGCTGCTATGAACAATGATGTGGCTGTGTCACTATAGTATGTTAATTTTAAGTCCATTGGGTATAAATAAAAGAGTGGGATAGTTGGTTCATTCCAAGTTTCTTAGGAATCTCCATACTGCTTTCCATATTGGCTGCATCAATTTGTAGTCCCACCAGCAATGTATGAATGTACCTTTTTACCCATATCTGCATCTACTGCTTTTTACACACATTTGTCTCAAAATAATCAAATATCAAAGCAGCATATTTGGAATATCAGGTTATATCATGAATTTGGTAGTGCTTATATTAACTTTATTTTATATATTTTATAAATATTTAAATTGAGGAACTAATACATTGACAAAATTAATGAGATGATCAATGTTGTACATATAGAAAATTATAGAGCTTGAGATTTGAACTACCAGAATGAGGAATAATTAACCCTAAATAGAATGCTATTTTTTAAAAAATATATTTTTAGTTACACTTGGACACAATATCTTTATTTTGTTTATTTATTTTTATGTGGTGCTGAGGATCTAATCCAGTGCCTTACACATGAAAGGCAAGCACTTTATCACTGAGCTACAACCTCAGCCCCTAGAATGTTATTTTAGTAATGCCAGAAAATTTGATTCTTTATTTGTCCAAATGAAATAATTGAAAGACAACCTAAGTCATTAGCCACTAAAAAAATTGATGTCACCTTCTTATAATTAATGATTTAAGATACCAAAAATAAACACATTAAATAACAGAAGGCAATGCCATAACAATTACTGGTTTATTATTTTTAATTGTTAATTTGACAAGTTTAGCAAGCACTGAATATCACATGCCATTGTAGTAAAGGATAACACCAATTCTAAACTTAGATGCTCAAATATATTATTCCTGTCATTTAGCTGATTTAGGAAGAGGAAAACAAAATTAAATTGAATTCCAGGTCTTCAAAGTGATTGCAAGGGCTGGGATTTTGGCTCAGTTGTTAAGAACTCGTCTAGCATGTGCGAGGCACTGGGTTTGATTCTCAGCACCACATAAAAATAAATACATGAATAAAATAAAGGCAGTTCATTTACAACTAAAATTTAAAATAAAATGTGATTGCTACATCTTATATCTTTCTCTCCTCACAGAAAGTGAATTGGTCCCTAGTCACAATATCTTTTTAAATGGGACAACTTGAAAGAGTTGAACTTTTTCAACCAACCTCTTATTTGATCCCCAAGTATTTGTCCAACAGAAATTGAGGCACCCTGTTTGATGGTAAAGAATGTTTACTGTATTAATTGGAAATTAAGAGTTTGACATTTATTTCAATAAATGAATTTTTAATTAGCTATTTCATTAAGAAAATAAATTTGCATATTGTACATAGCTTTTCATTCATTAACAATCTTTGATCTAAAGCAAATATGCATTGAAAATGGAAGTGTTTTTAATTAACCACAATCACTCTGTACATTAAAGGTGATAACAATAACTAATACATATGTAAACAATGTAAAACTGTGTCTAGTGTACAATAAGTCTTCAGTAAATACTGGTATGTTTTTATATATTGGAATCTAGGACAATAAATCAGTTGCAACTGGATATGGTATATTCTTCCTGAAACTTATATGACAACAGCAGAAAAGCATCCCATGAGGATATATTCAATTTGATTAGTAACAAAATATAAAAAAGTGACTACAATTCAAATCACAGAGGGAAATATATTTCACATCTGCTAATACTACTAATACACAACTATCTGAATGTTCACAATATTTTTCTCTATTCAGCAAAGACATGGCCTCCAATTCATCTCAACTATTTAGGCTGTTATAGTTAAAGCTTTATCCCAGGGTTTCATAAACTGACTTCCAGACCACTCACGTATAATCGAATCAAGCCTTTATTGAAGCACACTGGTGGCGGCTGACCAGAACATAAAGCTGTTCCCCTTATCAGCCCGAACAATTGCAAGGGCACTCCTTATAAGCCTGAAAACCGCAAAAGGGATATTCGGGGGGTCTAGCAAATGTAAGCAAGCCAGGTTACAGAAGCGGGACAGTGCAGTCAAGTGGAGGGAAGCCTAAACAATCAGTTAGCCCAGTCACCCCAGTTACAGAAACAGAGCCCTGTTACCCTAGTTACAGAAACAATACCCCATTAGGTAGTTCCGTGTTCTTAAAGGTTTCTATAGCAAAAGGAAAAGAACATCTTGCT
Organism: Urocitellus parryii; assembly: GCF_045843805.1. Taxonomy (NCBI): domain Eukaryota; kingdom Metazoa; phylum Chordata; class Mammalia; order Rodentia; family Sciuridae; genus Urocitellus; species Urocitellus parryii. The sequence goes on along the minus strand of NC_135547.1, from coordinate 47,644,601 downwards.
CCAGTCATGACTCTTCTACTTGGCATGGTTGTTTTATAAAATGGAGTCACATTTGCTTCTACTATTACAGGCCACTACTATCTAATTGGAGTTGGACAACAATAAATTCTATGTAATGCCTATGGCTTCAGTGATCACGTTGTAATAGGAAAAATAAAATCCATAAAAAGGAAATAGATGGCTAGGTATCAAGTATTATATATTCAACTTAGAACCAGATGTGGTGGCACATGTCTGTAATACTCGTGGCTCAGATGGCTGAGACAGGAAGATTACAAGTTCAAAGCCAGTGTCAGCAACTGAGGTAGGCCATAAGCAACTCAGTGAGACACTCTCTCAAAACAAAATACAAAAGAGGGTTGGAGATTTGGCTCAGTGGTTAATTGTCCATAGGCTCAATCTCTAGTACCAAAAAAGAAAACACAAAAAAATGGGCCTATTGGTGCACACCTATGAATTCAGCAACTTGGAAGGCTAAGGATCACCAGTTCAAGACCAAACTTAGTTAATTAGCAAGACCCTTCCCAACAAAAATTTTTTTAAAATGGCTGGGCATGTAGCATCCCTGGGTTCAATCTGCAGTACAGAAATTCTTAGAGGAGGAGAAAGTTTATTTTTATTTTGTTTCAGACATTTACTCCATGTTTGACAAACTCCATTGATTCAGGTTCAAGGTGAGGTAGAATATTATGGCAGAAATGCATGGTGAAGGAGAGCTGCTTCACTCAAGTTAGCCTCTAAGCAGGGAGAGAGAAAGGAGAAGGTGCCACAGGGAAGATAAACATATCCAGAGCAGCCCTCTAGTGATTTACAAAGAGACAAGGCACTTCTACCCCTTTGGCTTCTCTCTTAGTCTGGATCTCTCTATAATAAGCAGTTTTTCTCAGCAGAGTCCACATTCCTATCATAACTAAATTACTGGGGTCCCCATTTCAGCTTTGGCTTTATATTCACACTTTGTGTATTGCCCTCTCAATGGAAGCCCACTGAGATTCTAACCCTGGTACACTTTGTCTGGCCTCACAGGTGTTCCTTTGAAATTTTGGTGAAAGCATCCATGACCCCTTAATCTTGTATATGTCATTCCTGCAGAACCAACAGAAAATGGATGAGGCCAAATTTCACTTCCAGCTTTTGTAAGAACTGTGCCTCCTGAAATCATGGCTGCAGCAGCTTCAGAGTGCCTGCATAGCTTAGCACAGTCATAAATGTACTAGGTATTCCTGAGCAGGAACAATACTCCCAACACATTTTATCCAAGAAATTTTCCATTTTACATCTTTGAGTCTGAAATAGGTATAATCTTGGAAGTTATTGAGATGCCCTCAGAACATCTTTTCTATTGTCATTTTACAAAGTACTCAACATCTCTTTAGTGTCTGTAATTAATTTTAAGAACCACTTTTCTTAGTCCTAGTTTTATAGATACTTTTATGGTCAAAATGCAAGTTCCTTCCATTCTGCTTTCTGTTCCCAGTTTTTCTAGTAGACCTTGCTAAAACCTGTCGGCAAAGTCCATGTAGTTCAGTGAATACTCTGTTGCCTTGAAATATCCACAACCAGATTAAGTAGCCCACAACCTTTAAATTCAGCATCACAGGGAAAAAAAATCTGAAACACATTCTGTTTTGAATACAAAACAAGCTATTTGATTCCCAATAAAGTCCTCAGTTTTCTCTCTGAAGCCTCAGGAGCGTGGTCTAAATTCCTATCAAAATTTGGTCTTCTGACCACCTATACCTATTAATATGTGTGTACAAAATTCGAAGTGTTGTGCATCTTGCATCTCCAAATTTCTTTCACAAATAATAATTTTAAAAACATTTTTATAGTTGTACATGTGCACAACAGCTTTATTTTATTTATTTGTTTTTATGTGTTTCTGAGGATTGAACTCAGTGCCTCACACATGCCAGGCAAGTACTCCATCACTTAACCATAACCCCAGCCCTTTTGGAAATAATTTTCAAAGGCCTCTGAACAACATGATCATGTTAGTCACCACAACACCACTCCTGGAATTCATTTCTGTATTAGTCATTTTGTTTTGTCAATACAAGCAAAAAAAAAATGAAAAGAAAAATTTAGAATAGTAATTGTTGACTTTGGTTCACAGTTCCAGAGGTGTGGTTTATGGTTGACCACCTCCATTGCTCTGGGTCCAAGATGAGGCATAACATCATGGCAGAAGGGCATTACAGAGGAGTTCTGCTCCATTTATGGCAGAGAGAAAGGGGAAGTGGCCACAGGGAAGATGAATCCAACTTTCTAGGACAGATCACCAATGACACATTACATCTAATCATGCCCCTCCTGCCTACAGTTACAACCTAATTGGTCCATTCAAATTAGGATACACGGATTATATTTCAGTTTTCATAATATAATCATTTTATGGCCAAATATTTCTACATTAACAGAAAAGCATTTCATATCCAAACCATAATATCATCTGCCCTCACACTAACATAAATATTTTAAATGTATGGAAAAAAAGAAAGTTTAGGATTGAATAGAGAGAATAAAAGATATAACAAATGAGAAAAACAACAACAGTAGGTTACTCAGGAATTTCAGAGAGATGTCATGCAAATGGCTTTTGAAACAATGTCATTTTTCTGTGATGGTCTTAAAATTTCAATTGAATTAAAGTACCTAGGAGTAAATATTTCAAAGTAATTCACATTTATTATATAGCAAAATATTCTGATTATTTTTTGTGATATGGATAAATGTCTTTTTATTCAAACCAGCATGTGTCCAATAATCACACACACACACACACACACACACACACACACACACAGAAAAGATCATGGGCATCAGTGCTAAACAGACTTGATTAAAAATCTAAGCTCTGACTCTTGAAAAAGTTCAATGATTTCAGAATTTTATTAACTTTTATTTGCAATAAAACTGTGATTTAGAGAAAATAATTATCTCTCTTTCAAATTCTGGTTATGAGATTCACAAGAGATATAGTATGGAAAACATACATACTAAGGAGAAAATTCAGAGGTTGAATGTGTGGCTCAGTGGTAATAAGATAAAGAAGCCTCAATTAATGCATAGAAAAAGTTACAAATATGATTGTTATTAATGCAAAAATATAAATGATCACTTTAAAAGGGAATAGACTATACCAATGAAAAGTCAGAAAATTATAGATGGATTAAAAAACCCTGAGTGTCAGCTATGTGAAATCTACAAGAAATTCACTTCAAATATATAGTCTGAGATATGTTAGGGGGAAAGGGATCAGAAAAATACACTATGCTACCATTAGTCAAAAGAGAACTGAAATAGATACATTAATTTCAGGAAAAGCATACTTAATAAATGAGGAAAATTAGTAGAAGAAAAGAGATTGAGAAAATAAGTGGATATAATATAATTATAAATGGGTAAGTTCACCAAGAAAATGAAAAAAAAAAGTACTAACGTTGCATTCACCTGACAACAAAGCTTCAAAATATGTGAGACAAAAAATGATAGAAATGCATGGGGAATATAAAAGTAAAATATACTTGGATATTTCAACAATTCTTTTTCAATAACTGATAGAAAAATTAAGCAGAATATCTTTGAAGCCACATACAAATTCACTTACCAATTTTAAATGTGTATTGCTAACTGACACATGTAAGAAAGCTACCTCATTCCACATATAACACAATGTAGAAAATAATAAATTTTGCAAACAGGAAATAAAGTAATGGTTTCTAGTTGTTCATTAGGAAGGGTGACAGAGAAAACAAGTGAAATTTCCATTATATGGCCATAGGAGTTAATTAAAAAATGAGTTTATAATAGGAAGATTATTCTAGACTGCCTGGGTGGGATCAATAGAATCACAAAGGGTCTTGTAAGAAAGAAGACAATGTGAAGACACCAACAGAGAGATACTGCAAGATGGTTTATTACTGGTTTTGAAATGGAGGAAAGGGATTCCTGGCATGGTGGTGAATGCCTATAATTCCAGTGACTCTGGAAGCTGAAGCAGGAGGATTCCAAGTTTAAAGCCAGCCTCAGCAACATAGCTACTTCCTAAGCAAGTTCAGAAGACTCTGTCTCAAAAACAAACAAACAAACAAACAAACAAACAAAACTGGTAATGTGCTTCAGTAATTAAGCACCCCTGGGCTCAATTCTTGGTACCAAAACAAACAAACGAACAAAAAAAAATGGAGAAAGAGGTCACAAAGAAATTCTAGAAATATGGTAATGATAAGGAAAGAAATTCTCTTACATAGCTTCAAGCATTTGGCTACATTGAATTCTTTATTTTCATCCAGTGAAATTTCCTTTGGATTTCTTCTCTCCAGAACTAAAAGATGATGTTTTGCAGTTTTTAACTTACATTGACAGTCTCTCTTTTTATTTTGTTCAATGTAGTTTTTAAATTTAAAAATTTTATATTTATAGAAAGAAATGATCAGTTATTACATATAATTTCCATATAACCCACATCACAGTTTTCTTTAATTAATATCTTATATTAGCATAACACATTATTTATTGTTTTGATCTGAAGTCTAGAATTTATTTAGGTTTCCCTAGATTTAATTTGCTATCCTTTTGGTGTTCTACTATTGTATCCCAGGATATTACATTACATTCAATTGTCATGTTTTCTTTGGTTACTCTTGGCTATGAATTTTTTTCAGTTTCTTTTTTGGGAATATTTGGCGAATATTGTGAATTATTACTTGGCATTTTAAAAAAATATCACTCAGTTACATTTTATATCATATTATATATATGAAATTTAATATAATATGCAATATATATTTCATATTTTATATATGAAATATAATTCATATATATGTATATATGTGTTTATATATATTTGTGAATACACATATATATAAACTACAAATCTGCTATATTTTTCCACCTCTCCTTTTCATTGGCATCTTGAGGAAAAAAAAATTATATATATATATATATATATATATATATATATATATAGAGAGAGAGAGAGAGAGAGAGAGAGAGAGAGAGAGAGAGAGACAGAGAGAGAGAGTCCTTTTGCTTTCTTTTATATTTTGGATATAGTAGAATCCCTTTATGCAAGATCTCCTGTGGATGCCTAAAGCTGTGCAGAGTACTGAACCATAAATAAACTACTTTTTCTCTGCATATATATGAGAAGGCTTATTTTATAAACTACGCATCATAAGAGTATAACAGCCATTGACAGTAATATAGAACTATTATACAATAGACTATAATAATAAGAAAAGTTGTGTGAATGTGTTCTATCTCTTTATTTTCTCACTCCCAGGACAGTGTACCCAATAACTGTGGCAGCTATTATATGATTAAGTTGAGTATAGCATATATTGCCTCAATACACTGAATGAAGCGATAATTTCATATCCAAGAAGGAATGAAGTGAGGCAGTGAAAGCTTTCTCACTGCCAAGAATGGCACACAATATAAAGCATACATTTTTTTTTTTACTTTTTCATTTAATATTTTGGGGCCATGTTTGACCATTGGTAATAGCAACCATGGAAAGGAAATATATGGATACAATGTTACTACTGTACTGTATCTAACATTAGATTAAGGTTAAAATTTTAGAGTCACAAGAAAAACACTGCAGGAATTTTCATTTTATTATGGTGTTTATTGTAGCTTTAATCAGTCATTAATGAAGTATTCAGACTTTATTGACCACTTATTGCATGAGGAGGCAGTATTTCCTGGCTTATTTTAATAATTGATTTTTTAAAAAAAATCATCATCTTCTAATCTTACAGAGAGAAGACTTTATTGACAAGGACACCACTGAGGGACTTTATTGACTAGCATACCATTGGTGTTGTGTATAAAGAGAAATATCATGCCTCTCCACATTTAGCTCATACTTAGTGCTTAATAAGATGGAAGGAGTAGGCAAAGTTAGAAATAACGGAGAAACATATTCCTGGCAAGGTTGATGAAGCTTCCCTGAAAGAAAAAGAAATAATTTTCTTCAGTTTTAAATACAGAGAAATAAGTTATTTTTAGAATAGTTTAATAGATGGACTTTTACTTTAATAAGATAATTCCACTATCCCAGTAGCTTTAAGGAATATGTTTATATTCTGTATTTTAGTCAATACTATATAAATATGTTAAGATTGTAAACTACAAATCTGCTATATTTTTCCACCTCTCCTTTTCACTTGCATCTTGAGGAGTATATTTGTCTCCATTCCACTTTAATGAAGAAACAAAGATTTCTATTAAAAAATTCATGAATAAAGATTAGTTTCTGAGTGTAAATCTATAGACTGGCAGGGAAATTAGAGAAAATAGGGTGGAACATAAAGCAAATGTGAGGATGATGTTTTATAAGTCGAAAGTTGAATTGACAGCTTTTGTCCCCAATGTCAAGGAAGCAAAGATGAGCATAAAGGACCATCCCTGATTCTGAGGTCACCTCTGGACTACCCTCAATTCAAGGGTGCTAGATATTTGTAAGCCCCTTTAGAATGGAGAGTAAGGGATTCCGTACTCTGTGAAGGACTAAGAACTTCTGAGAAAGGAAAACTGAAATGACCCTTTGGATAATACACCATCAGGAGCAATAATAAACCCATACTGCTGTCATATTTTTCAAACATTTTTTAGCTGAAACTCTTAGTGACCTAAATTTTACCAAACATTCCTTCATTACATATTTCTTCAATACAAAATATTTTTGTTGAGTGATTCCAGCAAAAACAATTTTTCATGATATTTATCATTTTAAGGTGTAGAAAGAATGTATTTTGAGTAGACAACATTTTTTGTAAGCCATAATTAATGACTATGGCAAGAGAATTTCACATAGAATCATTAAATATGTTGCTGTCACACTTTTTCCTAATAAGTTAAACCTTGGGATCAAAATAAAGCTACTTCTATGCATTTTTCTCTCTAATGAAATGTTCTATGTGTGTGTGTGTGTGTGTGACACACACACATGCATATACATATAGGCATATATAATATGTATGTGTGTTTGTATATGAGTATATATGTATGATTACACACACTTTGGGAAGAATTCAGTATAACAACACTTGATCTTAGCCAAAAGGCCGAGAAGCGATTAGAATTCAGTATAACAGAAGAAAATTTAGTAGCAACGAACTCCATTTACAAGGAAATTATAGTTAGATATATTTGTACTAATTTTTATCTACTTTTTGGACAACCTATATGTCCAATTCATTAGAAGTCTGCTTTACAGATTTTTCTTTGACTCAATGTATCTATTCAGAATTATTTTGAGAAAAAACATATTCATTTTATTCATATTCATAGCTATCAACACTTAAATTGCTGCCTAAAGTACAACTAAATAAGTATTGGACTCAATAAAAACTTTATTAAAGAGACTATGTAATAAATAAGAACAATTTCTTAAAGATGGATAAATATCATCTACAAAGATTGTATATATATATATATATATATATATATATATATATATATATATATATCAAAAGGAAGACACTTGATCAAAGAAATTGTGTTTTACAGCTATGATTTTCTATTATGTTAATATTTTTGGATCTTTTGTAAAAATTTTTCAATGATACAGTGAAATGTAGAAATTAAAAAAGAATTTTATATACTGAAGTAGTATTTCCATATTAAATACTAATAATTTTTAGTTGGGCTATAGTTATTCTCTTGTAAATATAATAGGCTTCCATCTTGTATAGAGAAAAATTATGAGGAGAATTCATTTTATGTAAAATACAATGATACAGGGAGGGGATGTAGGAAGGATAGTAGAACAAATCTGACATTATTACCCTGTGTAGATATATGGCTACATGTCCAGTATGATTCTACATCTTTTACAACCATAAGAATGAGAAATTATACTCCATTTATGTATGATGTGTCAAAATGCATTCTACTGTCATGTATGACTAATTAGAACAACAATAAAAAGAAACGTGTAAACTGTACAATTTTACTGGACATTAAAGTACAAATTAAAAAAATAAATTGCTACAAATGTACCTAATTTAAATGATTAATCACTAGATTACCTGTGCATCCTATCTGGAATCTTTTCAAACAAGGGCTTTGAACCCTAATGTGATCAAACAAGCCTGGTGACATTGCTATAACCACAACTTTGTAATATATTCCAAATTTGGTCACACAATAATCAAATTAAAACAACTACATCTGTAATCACTAGGGGCACCTGGATGTCATAAATTCTAAAATGCCCCACATGTACCTAGCTGTCTCAAGATTTCTAGCCTATTGCTCTTTTAACTAACTTTGCCAGTGGAACCCCTTCAGACTGGTTCTTATATTTTTTTTTACAGAATCTCATCATTCTTTGAATACTTTTTTGTTTTATAACATAACAAGGCTGCCCACACATCTCTTTTTTTCCCTGTCCCAAACTTGAAAGCAGCCAATTTTCTGATGAAAGCATTTTTTTCTTTTAATAAGCAATATAAAACAACCATACCAAGTATAAGGGTCATGATCAGTGCAAGATGTTCTTTTCCTTTTGCTATAGAGACCTTTAAGAACAGGGAACTAACTAATGGGGCATTGTTTCTGTAACTAGGGTAAAGGGGCTCTGTTTCTGTAACTGGGGTGACTGTGCAAATTGTGATTGGCTAAGTGTCCCTCAGCCTGACTGCACTCTCCCGCTTCTGTAACTTGGCTTACTTACATCGGCTAGACCCCCAAACATCCCTTTTGCAGTTTTCAGGCTTATAAGGAGTGCTCTTGCAATTGTTTGGGATTGATCAGGGGAACAGCTTTATGTTCTGGTCAGTCGCCACCATTGTGCTTCAATAAAGTGGTCTGGAAGTTAATTTATGAAACGCTGGAACAATGCTTTATCTATAACAGCAAAGACATATAGAAACTGAAATCTAGAGCACACTCATTGGTATTAGGTAGTACTGTTCCCAGTCAGAGCTAGGCAATATATCTATATTTATGTACACTCACTCACATACACATACAGGCCTAATTTATATATCTACATCTAATCCATCTCTCTATATATTGAAAATGACTAGCATTCACACCAATATTGCCAATTACTTTTAATTTAATACAAAACCACCATTTTCATTTTGTTCTGTTTTTCCATTTCCAAAACAACATTTTTTTTTCTTTTAAACTGGGGATTGAACCATCGGTACTTAACCACTGAGCCATATTTGGAGCCCTTTTAAAAAATATTTTACTTATAGATAGGAACTGGCTAAGTTGCTGAGGCTGGCTTTGAACACATGATCCTCCTGCTTCTGCTGCATGAGCCACCGGGAATACAGGACTACACCACACCCAGCTCTTTTTTTTTTTTTTTTGATAGTGAGAAATATGGCTACTGTTATTTAAACACACTTATTTGTTGCCTTAATCCACTCTCTTTGTATGCAATTTGCATTTACTACTTTCAATATTTTCTTCCCTGTCTTTCTGCCACAATCCCTGACATTCAGATGCATTGTGTTTTACCCCTTGGATATAAAAACCCCACGCTGAGCCCATTTGTATGCTCTGATCACTATGGATGAATCTCAATATTCTACCAGTAATCTATTTCTAATCTCCAAGAGACTTCAGTCTTTCTCCCAAAACTTCACAGATGCCAACCTTGCTTGGCCTTCCTCCTCCTCCTCCTCCTCCTCCTCCTCCTCTTCTTCTTTTTCTTCTTCTTCTTCTTTTTTGTTTTAATTGATTTTATTTTTTAAATACATGAGAGCAGAATGTATTATAATTCTTATTACACATATAGAGCAAATTTTTTCATATCTGTTTATATATAAAGTATGTTCACAACAATTCATATCTTCATAAATGTACTTTGGATAATGATGTCCATCACATTCCACCATCATTGCTAACCCCCTACTGCCTCCCTTCCCCTCCCTCCCCTCTGTCTTATCTAGAGTTTGTCTGTTCATTCCATGCTCCTTCTCCCTACCCCACTATGAGTCAGTCACCTTATATCAGAGAAAACTTTCGGCATTTGTCATATATATAAAATGTGGCATATATACATGGAATATTACTCAGGAAAAAAAGAGAAGAAAATCATGGCATCTGCAGGTAAATGGATGGAGTTGGAGAATATAATGCTAAGTGAAGTTGCTTGGCCTTCTTAATGGCTCTTAAACTGATTTATTCAGGAAAACAGGTAAATGATATTTTCTCTTTTTAAGACCTGATACTTTTTTTTTTCTTTTAAGTTTATTGCCTATCATTTTGATATATCTAAACTTCTCTTTTGGATTGAATTCCCAGATTGGAATTTTTTTTACTCAGTACCAAATCCTGGTCTATAATTGTCCTTAGTATTTTTCTTAAACATTGCATCTGTATGGAAATTATTACATTTAACAAATTCAAATTAACCTGTTTTGTAAATTCATGAACCAGTTTGACTATAACCTGCCAACCTTGAGAATATAAAAATTCAGTTACCCAATCAAAGTGTTCAAATTGGTATGCCTGTAGGCACAGACTGATAGTTTACAGGGAAAGCTCATTGCAACTATGACCAAATTAGCAATTTAGGAACATTCTTGGACAGAATATTACACTTCTTTCACATATCTGGATCTTTGAGAGGTGAAGAATTACTAGTGTTGTGAACAAAATGTGCTTATCTACTAATAAAAAAATAAAACTCAGTACCAATAAAAGGGAGAAATATTTAGTATTGTAGAATCTTAGACTCAAATGAAATTAAGAAATCAAATGTGTAAGTTCCTGAGAGAGTTAAAAGCATCAACATACTCCCTAAAAACACCAATAGTCTATTAAATAGAGCTACTATTTGTTTTCAGGAGAAAAGAATTATATAATCACATGTGATAATAGCAAATAAATAATATGATGGCATTGTTCAGATAATTTGTATGCATTTTCTTCCCTTGCTTTTGTCCCTCCAGTTTGGTTCTCTCAGCATGATACTGAAAGAATTAAATTCAGCCTCCTTTTCATTGCCATCCTACAGCAATAGCAATAATAATAGCAGTAGTCCCAAATAAATACTAGTATAATTGGTGACATTGAATTAAATTCAGGAGGAGTGATGCAAAAATCTTGGTCCCTTTGTACTTTCTATATCCATGGTTACAAGCTATGAGGCTGGGAAGTGTAGGGAAATATACACTGATTTGGAACAATAAACTATGAGCATTTGAATATAACGTGGGCTTTGGGCAAGTTACCTTGCTTATCTGCATTTTGGGTTCTACATCTCAAAAGGGTAACAGAAAAAAATTCTTCTTCAGTAGTGTTATGGAATTCAATGGCTTATTGTTTTTAAAGTACTACGCATTTTGGCTCAGTTTTTTTTTTTTTTTAACTTGGAACTTAGACATTATGTGTATGTTTTTGGCTGTTGTAAAAGAGAGTATGCCAGGATAATTTTGACTGTACTCCCAGAGAGTGGCCAATACTGCATATTTCAATACATAGAGGCTGTACCAAATTAATTTAGATAAAGTTCATTGCCAATATATAAAGAAACCAAAAGCAGCATATAATGAAAATGGAACATGTAGTGGTAAGAAGGGTTTGAAGGATAAGCCAGAAGGGTTCTAGGCTTCTTTAATTTGTTCTTTTACCTCAATTTCAGGTATACAAAATTTCATATATTTTTATATGGATCTCTCTGAAAAGATATAAGAAAAAGACCTTAGGTATAGGAAAAAAGATCAATAACTATTGGGAAAGAATTAGTAATTTGAGGAACTGAGAAGCAAAATCTGCTTTAGAAATTCAGTTGTTCAAACGGTATATACTTAGCAGAAGTTAGAGGGAAGGTGACTACATAAAGGATGCACATAGTATGACTTCAGATATCTTGGGATTGAGGCTATGATCTCATTCAAAATTCTTGCGTACTTGTGAAGAAAAAAAATAGTGTATAGACTACCAAGTATTGCTCTTATTAATTCAGAAATTTTGTAAATTTAAACCTACTGAAGGAAAATATTTTTACACCTGTGGCAGTCCATAGCAGGGGAAGAAATGAAGTAATTTAAAATTGAAATGTATCTGCTACTTATAAATAGCCAATGAACCTCTAAGAAGCTCCAATAGAAAGATACAGTTTTGTGGGACCCAATGTGAAAATACTCTGCCTTAAGGCAATCACAAAATAATTACTGCTGCTTCTAAAGTATATTATTTAAAATCTAATTTATATGTAGGAAGTAGTTAGAGTACTTCAGGATTGTTGGTCATTACATACTGAAATAAATTTTTATTGAAGTTCATATATTCTGGTGAAATTTAAATTAGACCTACCATCACTCAAAAACATTTATGGATCACTTATTATATTATTATCAAAAATTATATATTAAAATTGAGTTGATAATTTTGGATGTTACATGAAAAAATCTAGTGAACATTTTTTAAAATAAATGGAAACATGAGTTAATACCTATGAATACCTAAAAATTTATAAATATATGCTTTAAAAGCCTAAGTGGTATGGTGGATTTATATTTAAAATTTGTAGCATGTTTTGAAGTGAAGCCACAAATGCTAATTTCCTTTACTCCAGAAAAATCTCTTTTTGGTCATAGCTCAATCACCTTGTCATGACTAACAGGAAAATTCTCAGGCTTTTAACAAAAACACAGTTTGTCACAGGAGAGGATATGTCTGTGGAGAGGGGTCTGAAGAATTTCCAGAAAGGAAAGGTTCTTGGCATACTTAATGAAAAAGAATTTCATCATGCTCCAAAAGTACAAACAAAGGGTTTTTTTTCAGAAGTAGACATATATTCAAGGGAAAATATGGGCTATGTTAAGAGTGAGAAACACATCTTGGGTTGAGGGTACAATATTTATAGAGGAACAATAGTTAGGGGCCAGACTGGATCTGGGGCAAGGGTCAAAATGCACAAGTTCACACCAGTTTTCCTTGCACTTCAGTATTTCCATCATTTTGCAAGGGCGCTGGTAAAGGACATGTTGCTCAAGACATACCATAGGTAGCAGAATACAACAATTACTAATAGGGCATTATGTAAAATTGTGGATGTGTAACCGACGTGATTCTGCAATCTGCATTTGGGGTAAAATTGGCAGTTCATAACCCACTTCAATTTAATGTATGAAATATGATATGTCGAGAGCTTTGTAATGTTGTGAACAACCAATAAAAAAATTAAAAAAAAAGACATACCATAGTACTTTCTGAATCTTAATGGCTCCTGGGTATTTCCTTTAAGAATAAGTGAATCTCTGTCTTTCTGCTAAATTCCTATTGAAGATTTTTTGAGGAACATTTTGGTGGGAGAAACATAGCTTCATCAATAGTGAAAATACTTTCCAAACTGAAGATCATGTCTGAAACACACTGAACATATTTGAAGATACTGTTGAAATATAGACACACTTTAAATCAAAGTTACATGATTTTCCAAAAGCATCTATCAGACTTAAGGTCAAAGGCATAGAATCATGAAACAGAAGGGAAATTAACTATTGAATTGAAAATTGGCTAGAGGGCAGATCACACAAGGAAGATATTAAGTAAAATATTTGAGCTGAAAATTGCTTTTTATTTGATATTGGAACAAACAATAATGGAGATTGATCTCAGAAAGGTTTTTGGTCTGAAATTTTCTAAAGTATAATTCCCAAGTTAAAAAAACTGCATTAAATCAAATTAGAAGAATGGAGGAAGCATTAACTTCTAATGGGTTCCATTTACCAAGAATATGTAACATTTTCTCTGATCTCATATTTAAGTTTCTGAGAAATTAATTTGACCTCTATTGCCTCCAATGAGAATAGTTGAAAGAAAATAGTTTTAATATGAACAGAAAGTTTTATTTAAATTATCCCATTTCCAGAAGCTAGTGTACTTGTCCTTGTTCTTTATCTACTGTTGTCCTCAGATTGTTTTTTATCTTCTCATTTTATTATGCTGAAATATATAGAAATTATAAATGCAAAAGTATTCAAATATTTTCTAAGTTGTAAAAGCATAACTTCAAGAAATTTATAAGAATCGCAAGTGTCATAAAAAATTATGCTGTGTCTAAAATCTCAATCTCCTTAAAATTAACATCACCTTCATAAATAATTATACCAGGTGTACCATGTATTTTTTCATGTAAAGGAAAAAATGATTTTTCCAAATAGAAATAAATGTGAATTTAATCGGTTCAATCTCATAACCTCGGACTATATATAAAAAGTTTATATTAACATATCACTTATTTCCCATATAAAATCATCCAACTTACATAATAATAATGCAGTTGTAGCTATATTTTCCAGACCAAAATCACAGGAGAGCTTTGTACTTTCCTCATTAGAAAAGTCTGCTAGATTCTAATTATGGTTCTTCAGGGACCAGGTTTTACTTTTATTATGAGTGAATCAATAAGCTTATCATTTGCCTATTCTCTATGCAGAATAATTCTCTTGAAAAACAAACGTGCAGAAATATTTTATAGAGAAACAGAAGGAAAATTTTCTACACTTTAGAAATAAAGGATAATGAGTAGCTTTTTTGAATGCTAAATATTTAGAAAGGATAAAGAGTAACTTTTGGTGAATATTCAATATTGTGAATATGAAATTTGTAAATATGGTGCCTAATTGTGCAAGGGACCTTGTACCATCCATAATTGGAGTATCTTATTTTCTGTATTCTAGATAGTGGTTCTCAGTCTTTAGCATGCCTCAGAAGAACCTGGACCCCATACTCAGTGTTTTCAATTGTATGAGATTGTGGTGCAGCTTGAGAATATGAATTTATAAAATTTTCCTAAGTGATGCTGAAACAATCTAGGGAAAAAAAAACTTTCATTCACATTTTGAAGGACACTAGTTTTCAATTTTAATGACTAAAAATATTTACATTGGAATCATTCACAGGCTTGAGAATAGCCCCCACATCCATAAATGAGTGATTGTATATCACAGAATTCTACAATAGACCACAGAATTGGGTATTTCCAAAACATTCTTGTCATGATTCTGATAGTCAGTCAGCTTCAAGCACTTTCCTTTTGATTTCTTCTGCCTCTGGTTTCTAGACTTCCTGTAGATGCATATAAAATTGATGTTTTTCCCTTATCTTTTTATTTATTCATCTATAGGGAGCAATAAAGTTCACTGAAAATCAGGAAGAATAGAAACTTTATCCATCTTAGGCCTGTAGGGAGACTATTATAAAATGGTTTCTGGAATCACATGAAAGGAAAGATGCAGTAGGTGGGTTTCTACATAGAATGAAAGACAAATGAAGGGCTTTAAGCAGTGGATTAAATTAATTAAAAAGCAATTGGATGTTTATTTGCTTTTTAAATGAAAGAGAAGAAAGGGTATTAAGACAGTAAATTAAGAAATGTCTTGTGGAGAAGACCAGAGACACTTTGAAAACATTACAATATACTGATAACAGAACACCAATGCTATGATACGGTATTATGAATTTCTTCCCTATATACTATGGATTTAGTAAAGGTACCTATATTCTGTGTACAGAAACATATTTAATCTTTTGCACACCTATATGAAAAGCCTTCTACAAAGAATAAAGAAAAGCAATCAAAAGACTTTGTGATGAATGAAATATTTTAAAATTATTTTAATGACTTTGTTAGGTTTTCTATTTAAGCTTGTTTTAAAGCAGGGTTCTTTGAAAATGAAAGATTTGATGAGAAGGTAATTTGAAGACAAGCTGGTTTCTAGATAATTTCTACAGTTAACAAAGGTGCTATTTATTTAAATTTCAAGAACTATCTAGAAGAAGAAACAACATCTTAATAAATGAATAGGAGTAGAAATGTTTAGCCTTTAAAAAGAATGTGGGGTGGCTCCCATCATATTAAAGACTCAGTCACAAATAACTTGAACATTATCTGTTAATTTCTTGTAATTTTTCTTCTCTCTTTCCACTATTTCATTTCTCTCTTTCTACCTCTTCACAATGCAAAATATAACAGAAAGTTATAAAGCCTTTTTTATCAAAATAATTCCCTTAGAAAGATGTTTTCCTTACAGTTACTTCCTTGTTTACCAACACTTTCCTAATATATTTCCCCAATCTTTAACATCTCTTTCTCATAGTATACTAATTGTTAAAGAAAGCCCTATGATAAGCCTGCCCTCCCCTCTTCTCTCATCAACTCACAGATTAATATGCTCATCTAAAAATTAAATACAGATTTGGTCCACAGGATGTTGAGGTTTCTTTTTATTTGATAAGGAGGCAACAAAGACTCAGAGAGAGAATCAAGGAGCTGACAATGTTTTTGTAAGAGGGCAAATTCCCTTGAGTGATTGTCTCAATGCATTCTTTTTTCCCCTCTCATAAAATCTTTCCATGTTCTTTAGCCCCTGAAGATGGAGATTTGAGATTGAAAGTTCTCTTTGATATCTTCCTCAAAGCTGGCTTTGAATAAAGCCTGTCTTACACTATTAACCTGCCTCCTGAGCTTGAGTAGTGAAGCCTTTGTCCAGGTAACATTTTGGGGTAAATCTAGCCAGGAATAAGAGTCCTACCCATTAGTCATCTCCACTGAGATGAGTGACGGTGGTTGTTCAGGATGGAGAGGCTTCATATTCTTGAGTAGACAAACCTATAATTAGAATTTCACGCAATTCCTAGCTGCCTGGAGACATTTTAAATCTGGGGGAAGGATTCTCTTACTTGTGACTATAGTATCCACTATCCATAAATTCTTCATTAATGAAATAAAAAGTTTTTTTGGAACTAATGGGATGCCATGTCAAAGTACACACAGTAAATATTTCTCTCTGCTGGTTGGGGTTAAAATAGCCTTTTGGACTTCACATAGTACATTTTGCAGTACAAGGTTGTATAAAGAAAGAAGCTCTGGGGCTGGGGTTGTGGCTCAGCAGTAGAGCACTCACTTTGAATGTGTGGGACCCTGGGTTCGATCCTCAGCACCAAATAAAAATAAATAAGTGAAATAATGGTATAAAAAAAGAAAGAAGATTTTTTTCCATGATTTGGGGATTGACTCTACCATTTGGACCTTATTATTTGGGTTGGGGATTATTTTTTTATCTTTCTTTTCCTTTTGATGGGAGGAGAGTGGGGATAGTATACCAGTATGTTTTTTCTTTTCTTTTTTTTTTAGTAGTATACCAGTATGTATGGGATATTATTCAGATGGACAAAATTTTAAGCAATTTTGTCCATTTTGAGAGTACTTATTTGTGTAGTCTGATTTTTTTTTCTTCTTTTGTCTGCTTCATTACTAGGATGGGCGAATGTATTTGGATACCATCTAAGGATCCACTGGGCCACATACTAGCCAGCTGGACAACTGATACTGTGATTCCTTGACTAAAAAGGAGTTAGGATATGATGGTAATATGGCCATAGCACATATATGTGTTAGTTCTGGTAAGAAATGACTGCCTTAATTTCATGCCATAATTGGAATAATGTTGCCACACATCAGGTAAATGAGATGAAATCCTTCAATACAAAATTTCATGCTATTACTTAATGAGGATTCTAAGAAGGAAGGAACTAAGTTGATGGTTCAGAGAAAAGCGAAAAACATTCTTCCCTTCATAGACATTAAAACATGAAAGATGGAACTGAGGTTGTAGCTCAGTGGTAGAGTGCTTTCCTGGAACATGTGAGGCACTGGTTTCAATCCTCAGCACCACATAAAAATAAATAAATAAAATAAAGGCATTGTGCCCATCTACAACCAAAATTTAAAAAAAAAAAACATGAAATATAGACGAAATGAAGAAATTGATATTTGTAGTACTCTGAATCAACCCCTAGTTAGTGTAAAGGCCACAGTACTACCAGAGAAGAAACAAGTAAACATCTATACCTATTCCAAATATCCATTTATGATAGTTCATGCGCATGCACTATTAGGAGGAAAGACTTATAAAGTTGGTAAGATATGGGCATCCAACATCCCATGGAAATAAGGACCCTAGCCCAGGTGGTTGCTTTACCAGCCCAAGCATCTGTTAAAAACTTCCATGGCACCAGAAATTTTACTTTCAAATGACCAAAGACATTCTTAAGGCTGACAGAGCCACTAAACAGTCTGCTACAGGGAATCAACCTATTAGGTCTTTCATATATCACATGAACTTGTCCAAATTCAATCTGCACTGCACAGAATGGGATGAACAATAGACTCAAAAATGTATCTTCACTAATACAGACCATTACAATGAAAACTTAATGAGCACAGGATGACAGAATGAGTTTGCTTCTTGAAAGCCTGGTGTACATGAAGCAGATCAGATAACCCCACCAGGAAGACTCTTACCATAACTAAGCAAAACCTCCCCACTATATTTGTAACAAATAACTTCCTCTTTGTCAGAAAGCCATTTCTAAGTAAAAACTTCTGCATAAGGGCATTGTGGTTAGTAGTTTCCTCATTTTGTAATTGCCAGGATTGCAGGAAAAAAAAAAAAGGTGTGGAACCTCTGTCTAGAGGATGGAATAAAAAGAGCTTGTCATGTGAACCTCCTTGCCCCACCCCACTGGGTATAAAGTTTAAATAATTTTTATACTCATGGTCCAGGTGAGAATTTTTTTAAATGAGAGCCTGTCTGGACCCTGTAGTCAATGAACCTGCTTCCTGAAAATTCCTCAGGTATCCAGCATCTTCTATTACACTTCACACATAATTTAAAAACACCTACAATATGGTACACAGTATGACAAGGATGCACTGGCAGGTTTAACATGTCCTTTAAAAGGCCACACCCTCAAAAGAGTTTTTGAAAGATTAGATAAGGATGCAATTTGTGTGTTAAAAGTTACCCCCCAAATTGAAAGCAGTTCTCCTCAAAATTGAGTGCAATATATGGTTTGTCTCCTTGAGGACTGGCAAATAGACTTCAGTGAGATGCATAAAACAACAGATAATTTTATGTTGTTATTAATATTTAGGGGTACTTTCTCAGGCTCTGTGGAGACATACCCTACTGTAACCAAGAAGAACTTACTTGAATTTGTGTTCAAGTAAGCTATGTCCATATTTGGACTGTGGAGATCTATTTAAAATGATATTAACCCATCATTTGTTTCTCAAGTCACTCAAAATGTGAGTAAAGTTTCAAAAATTACCTGAAAATTGCATTTGTTTATGACCCCACAGACCACCAGAAAGATAGAAAAAAAATGAACCATACTTTAAATAATAATAAAAAAGGCTGGCTAAGCTTTATCAAGAGGTTTAATTAACATGGGGTAAATTTTGACTGTCTCTCTGTACCCCGAAATGGGCTTAAAACCATGATAAATATGTACAGTAATTGAGTCAGATAATAACCAGTTTGGTTCAGTTTGCTCACTAAAGATTGTATATTTGACAGATGAGCCTTTCCATACCTTCCACTCTGGAGAGATAAAGTATTTCTGAGAGCTTGAAATATTCAAAAGTCTATCCAGCAGCTGAACAAAAGTGGAAATGTCCATCTGATTTTACCAACTCACATTTCATTAAAGCTTGCAGGTGTAAAACCTCGGATAAATCCATCTAGAGTAAAGCAAGTTCTGCTTAAGAAAGGCATTTCTGACTTGTCTTTAGATCCCACCTGTGATTTCTCACTGACAGAGGATTTTAAATAGTTATTTAAGAGAATAAAACATCCAAGAAAAGTAATTATGCAGGTACTAACACTTCTTGCTATGTCCTTATTTTTCATTATGCCACATGCCAACTGAGTAATGCCTTAACTAAAATAGTTCAGAATTTGTCTGTGATTTGCCCTCCCAAGCCTCACTTGGTGTATGCCAGTAAGGTTCTTCTAACATGCTTTTTTCTGATATTCTTTGTCCCCAGGTTGTTGCAGGCATGATCCTGATTAGAAACTGAGAATTTAGTACTGTGGTAAAATCACTCTATTCTTCTATAAGGAGCCATTTTTATTTTTATTTTTAAAATATTTGCTATCAGATCCATCTTTGAAGGGGTTTTAGAGTTATGGGGACCTTTGAGAATGGGATCACCCAATATTACCACAACCTGCAGAATGAGTAAACAATTCTCCAATGACAGGTGGTAGGCAGATTAGGAAAATAAGAAATTATAAGAAAAATAAAGACAAAGACTGAATTAGAGATACAAATGGGACTTGAGTGAATCAGCCCTAGTGGGGTCTGATTAAACAATAAATGAAGCTCCATATGTTTATAATTTTAGATTTTAAACATCAAAAAAATTCACTGTGAAAAAGTTTCCTGAGGTAAATAGAGCCAAGTTTGTGAGCAAAACAGTTTATTCAGAGCTCATGAGTTTATGATGCCCATTTCTTCTACCTCTGGGCAGCTGGGATTTCAATTAAAGGATTTTGAACTAATAAATTCCATGACAAGCATGGAATTCTCTTATCAACAGGAGTCACCTGCAAATTGGCATTTCTCTAGTAACCCTCACACCAAAAGATTCCCATGAGAGGCATCTTGCTCTCCAGGGTTAAATAGTTCAAAGCAATGATTCATTAGCACTTCTCAATACCCCATCCCAGATTGAAACGCTAAGCTAAAGCTTGAGTTTTGTTTCTTTGTTTTATTTTATTTTTGTTTGTTTGCTTGGTTTTGGCTTCCTGACTGCAAGGCCCAACTCATGTTTGCATGCCCATGCATTCTATTGTTACCACAAGTTTTCTTGATTACCCTGACATTAGTCAAACCCAGAGAATTGTTTTGAATTCAAGAAACTCCTTTGTTTGAAATAGCAAATACATGACAAACTCAGTTTACAAAGATATTAAACCATTCCATTATGGGGATAAGAAATTAAAACTGCACACCTTCAATTGACTCAGAAAAAGAAACTAATCAAGGTTGAAAGTCTCCAATGAAAGGTTACTTCCTCATCAATACTGTATAAAAACCCCTGACACAGAGCCCTCTTTGGGACCCCTCTCATCCTATGAGAGCTTTCCTTGCTTACTTAAAATAAATATGATACAAATTTCTCACTCTCTATCACTGCATATGTCATTTTCCCCGTGAGTCAGACAAAAACCCTTCAGCTCTCACATAACCCTGTGTTAAAATAGTAAAAGGGACAAATCAAGGGAAAAAAATCCTTCAGACCAATATCTCTAATGAACATAGATGCAAAAATTCTCAATAAAATTCTGACACATCATATATAAAAACATATTAAAAATACAGTGCACCACAAACATGTGAGGTTCATCCCAGGGATCTGAGGTTGGTTAAACATATAAAAATCCATAAATGTATTTAATCACATCAATAAACTTAAAGATTAAAATCATTTGATCATCTCAATAGATGTAAAGAAAACATTTGACAGAATATAGCATCTCTTCATGTTCAAAAGGCTAGAAAAACTAGGGATCCTAGAAACATACCTCAACATTATAAAAACTATCAACGCTAAACCTAGGGCTAACATCATTCTAAATGGAAAAAAATGAAAGTATGCACTCTAAAAACTGGAACACAGGGATGTCCTCTTTTACCACTTATATTCAATACAGTCTTTGAAACTCTAGCCAGAGCAATTACAAAGCAAAGGAAATTAAAGGGGTATGAATAGGAAAAGAAGAACTTTAATATCACTATTTGCTGATAAAATGAATCTATATGTAGAGGATCCAAGAAATACCACTAGAAAACTTCTAGAACTAATAAATGAATTCAGTAAAATAGTAAGATATAAAAAAGTAAATAAAATGTATTTCTGTACATCAGTGAATAATCATCTGAAAGAGAAACTAGAACAACTACCCCATTTACAATAGCTTAAAAAAATACTTTGGAGTCAACCTAACAAAAGAGGTGAAAGACCTCTACAATGAAAACTATAGAACACTAAGAAAATAAAACAAAGAAGACCTTAGAAGATGGAAAGATCTCCTTTGTTCATGGATAGCAGAATTAACATTGTCAAAATGACCATACTACCAAAAGTGTTACATAGATTCAATGCAATTTCAATCAAAATCTCAATGACATTCCTCATAGAAATAGAAAAAGCAATTATTCAACTAATTTGGAAAAATAAGAGATCCAGAATAGTCAAAGCTTTCCTTAGCAAGAAGAATAAAGCAGATGGCATCATAAAACCACACCTTAAACTATACTACAGATCTACAGTTAAAAAAAAAAAAAAAAACAACAACATGGTATTGGAAAAAAAAAAGACAAGTAGACTAATGGTGCAGAATAGAGGACACAGAAAAAAACCCACATAAATACCGTTATCTCATACTAGACAAATGCACCAAAAACATACATTAGAGGAAAGATAGCCTTGTTAACAAATGGTGCTGGGAAAACTGGAAATTTATATGCAACAAAACAAAATTAAACCTCTTTATCTCACTTTGTACAAAATTCAACTGAAAGTGGATTAAGGACCTAGTAATTAGACCAGAGACTTTGCACCTAATAGAAGAAAAAGCAGGCCCAAATGTTTACCATGTCATCTAAGGACATGACTTCCTTAACAAGACTCCTAAAGTGTAAGATACAAAATCAAGAATCAATACATGGGATGGATTCAAACTAAAAAGTTTATTCTCAGCAAAAAAATAATCAATAACATGAAAAGAGAGCGAACAGAATGGGAGGAAATCTTTACCACACACAGCTCACATAAAGCACTGATGTCCAGGATATATAGAGTAGTACTTAAAAAACTTAACACCAAAACAAAAACAAAAACAAAAACAAAAACAAAAAAAAAAAAGCCCAATCAATAAATGGGCTAGGGAAGGGAGCAGACACTTCACAGAAGAAGATATATAAATGATCAATGAATATATGAAAAAAATGTTTAACATCTCTTGCAATTAGGGAAATGCTAATCAAAACTACTCTAAGATTTAATCTCACTCAGGTCAGAATGGCAATTATCAAGAATTCAAATAACAATAAGTGCTGGCGAGGATATGGGGGAAAAGGTACACTAAAACATTGCTGGTGGGACTGTAAAATGTTGCAACTACTTTGGAAAGCAGTATGGAGATTCCTTAGAAAACTTACAATGGAACCACTATTTGACCCAGCTATCCCACTCCTCAGTCTATATCCAAAGGACTTAAAATCAGCATACTACAGTGACATAGCCAGATCAATGTTTAAAGTAGCTTATTTTACAATAGCTCAACTGTGAAACCATCCTAGATGACCTTCAATAAATGAATGGATGAAGAAAGTCTGGTATGTATACACAATGGAACATTACTCAGCTTTAAAGAAGAATGAAATTATGGCTTTTACAGGTAAATGGATGGAATTGAAGAATAGCCTAAGTAAAGTAAGCCAATCCCAGAAAACCAAAGGCCAAATGTTTGCTCTGATAAATGAATGCTGATCCATTATGGAATGGGAGGCAAGGGAAAAATAGACTAATTTTAGATTGAGCAGAGGGGAGAAAGGGAAGGGGAAGAGGTGTGTGGAAGAGAAGACGGTGAAATGAGATGGACACTATTACCCTATGTATGCGTATTAATGCAAGAATGCTGTGACTCTACATTATGTACAACCAGAGAAATGAAAAGTTGTGCTTCATTTGTATAAAAAATAAAATAAAAAAATAGAAAAAATAATAATTATAATAGAAACTTTCTTGGGGTTTAAGAGTACTGTATTATGTATACAAAAATTTATGTAGACATACCATCAAAATAGCAGTCATATGATTTAAAATGTCATATCCCTAAAGCAGAGAACAAAATTATGTACTTTGCCATGTCAAGATCTTCCATTCTCACTCTTTGCCCCCACCTATTTGCAGTAACCAAATCAGAAGCAAGGCCCCACTTTTCAATGAAAATCGAGTGAAATGTTCTGACAATGGGAAAATGTAACAGAACAACTTGGGGAGAAATTTTTTAAACCAAATTATTCTTTTGGATAAAACTTTTTCCTTACAGTTACTTCCACCTATAATATTTATTTAATCTATATCCCCAATCTTTAACATCCCTTTTTCAAAATTCTACATTCTACAGAAAGCCCTCTCTTCCTTTAAAAAATTTATCTAAAAAGGAAATGCAGATCATGACACTAGGATGTTGAGGTTCCCTTTGATGTGATAATGAGCATCAGAGACTGAGATAAATATATACAATGAGGAGGGGGTACATCTGGAAAAGGGCAAGTCTCTTCAAGTGAATTTCCTGACTTTTGTCCCACTGCACCATTATTCCTCTCACAATAGCTGTCTGTGACCCTGAGCCCCAAAGATAGAGACTGTCAACCAAAAGATCTTCATCTTTCTCAGATCTGGCCTTGAATTAAAACCTATTTTCCTTCACCAATCTGCCTAAGTTGAGGATGACCAGTGGAAAAGCTTTTCTCCTAGAAAAGAACACACACACACACACACACACACACACACAGCACACATGAAATAACTACAATTTGAAGGATGAACTAAGATAGCCCAATAAAGTATCTCTAATAGTGTATACTGATAAGAAAACAAAAAAAATCTAATAATCAATTCAATAAAATCCACATTAGAATGAATTGTGAATTGTGATTATTAACAGTAATGTATTCAAGCTCTAGCTACATAGTAATCTTTAAAAGAGGAATTCAGAAATTATTTATTTTTTGGTTTAATGTTTAAGTGCCAGTATTTTAAATAAGCCTTGAATTTTCATCACCAGATAAACTACAACAGCCATGATTTAAGTAGAACAACATAGTAATATGTAATGATTTGCAGGTAAATATAAACAACCAGTTTGGGGTAAAAAATTAAATGTGTTATTATAAATTTTACTAATATAAAGGATATAGCATAACTATGTCAAAGTAGATTATAGTGTCATTTATAATTAAAAAGAACAAATAAAAATATAAAATATATTTAGCAATCTAATGTACAAAACTCTAATTTCATATAGATAATTATTTACAGAATGCTTCTTTGATTTTTGTTAAACTCTTAAAGCTATAGTCAACCTTACCTATAATTAAAAACTGAGTGTAATTTTGGTATGAATGTTGGTTTGTTACCATCTGGTCTTCAGCTAGTGATATTGGTTCAGCGAATATTTAAAGAACAGGACACAGAGATAGCAGGTGAACAAAGATTTATTGCAAGTATAAGCAACAGAATTCTCTAAAGAGAAGGGGCCTCAGAGCAAAGTGTCCATCAGAGGAGGTTTGGATTTTCTCTGGACTTCCTCCTTTTCTTATCTTTTCTCCTTTCCATGCTCTCCTCTGTATTTTTCATTGATGTTCCACATATCTATAAGTCTATTTCAGTTTAATTTTTGGATTCCTCACAGGTGCACCATACAGAAGTGTCCCCTACTTGTGTCCATGAGAACTTTTCATCAACTGGGAAGTTGACATCACTGGAAGATTCTCTTCATGATCCTTTGATCTGGATCTGCTCATGACATCATCCCTTGCCATCTTTCCATGACTGCAAAGCCCTTCTACATCCAGTTCAAGTTTATATTTTTATGTAGGTTGAAGAATAACATAAAAGTGGAAAACATGAAGTTATATTTGGAACTTCACTCATGTTCTGAAACAATTGAAGTTGTATAGATAATATATTTATTTGGTTGACTAATAGTTTTCAAATACTGGAAGGATATATTCTTGATATTCTGTTATTCACAATGAAGTGGCTGGAAACATGTAATATTTAAATTTGAACCACATTATTAATATCTTCTTCATAAAATTTTCACATCTACTCTAAGGTTTAGAAACTGTTAAATGCAGAACAAATCCTAACTGTTATGTGATTTTTTTCTAAATATAGTTTTAGTGGGACATAATCATGTATTATGTATGAGAGTTTTGGGGATACAATAGCCCATATAGCTTAATGTATTTACCATCTGGCCCTTTATGCTTCAAAAATGAATAAAACAAATAAACAAAAAAGATTGTCAGTTAACAAAATAATAAATAAATATTTGATTTTTAACATTTGGTGATTTCTTTCATAAGTCATTGCCAGTTTTAAATTTCTAATTTTATTATACTGAATATGGTATTACAAAGAAATGCAAGATTGTAAACTATGAAATAGTAATTATACTATACACGTAAAGAGCTTTGGTTGCTTAATCCAGCCTACCAAAATATGTTTAGGATGAGTCTGGCTACCACAGCTTTGAATGGGGAATTTTTCAATTAAAACTTAGAAACTTATTAAATTATGATTCTAAGAAAATATATAATATTAAAAACCTATATTCCTAATTTGGTGTTCTGTTTTATTATTTATTTATTTATTTTAAACTTTTGCTCAACTACTCTTCTGTACCAGAGTAAGGAAATGTGAGACACAAAACCTCATCACATAGTAACAAAGAGAATTGGATCAAGACAAGTTGCAGTGCTACAAGATGGCAAGGGATGATGTCATGAGCAGATCCAGATCAAAGTGAAAAATTAATATCCTCTTTTACCAATATGAATAAAACCAATGAAATATTCCTTTAGGTGTCCATGTTCATGAACTAAAAAAAAAATGTGTTACATTGAGAAGAAAATAATATGCAGTTTGGTGTGTTTTGTTTTGTATGTAAGTATGAATATATTTTAAAGATTGTATTAACATGGTATTTGGTTGATTATTTGGAATGAATAAATACCAAAAGAAAGTAATTCAGTTATTGAAAAAGGTAATAATGAAAGTATTTATGTAGTCTCTCCATTTAATTATAGGTCTACATAAGTAAAATTTATTTAAAACCTGCTGTAATCCTAACAATTATACTAGGTGCTACTATTGCAATCCCCCTTCCTATATATGAGTAATAAAATAAAAAAGAGTAATATAATTTATAATTTGATAGCTTTACCAAGTAAACTAAATAATCTTTCTCTGTCATATACAATTAGCTAAGTGTCTGATTAAACACTATATTTGTGTGTGTGTGTGTGTGTGTCTGTTTGCTGTCAATCTCTGGCCAATTTTATAGCTTCAGAAGATGTTGATCCTGATATTTGTTTGAGATTTATGATTCCTTTAAATAGCTTCCCATCTGCTGTGGTTTGGGTCCTTAATGACCCCTCAAAG
This sequence comes from Urocitellus parryii, assembly GCF_045843805.1. Taxonomy (NCBI): domain Eukaryota; kingdom Metazoa; phylum Chordata; class Mammalia; order Rodentia; family Sciuridae; genus Urocitellus; species Urocitellus parryii. The sequence continues at coordinate 47,617,582 of NC_135547.1, read as the reverse complement.
GCTCACATTTTGAAAGCATTTCCTCAATAAAGTATTTTCAGAAGTGCAGCTTTTAAATGATGATTAGATCATTGGGCTATAACTCATCCATGGATTAATTGATTTGATAGTTTAATAATTTAAATGGGGAGACTTGCTAGAAGATGGCAGCGAAGGGAGTGCATCACCCCCGTGTGCCGCATCACTGTGCGGGAGAATGACGAGGTGAAACAGCTGAAGGCCGTCTTGTTGGGAATTTCCAGCGAAATTGAGGTGCTCCAGAATCTAGTGGAGGGATTTTCATCGCTCGAGGTTCGGCTGCGGGGGCTCGGCTGCGGGGGCTCAGATGCGGGCGATTTCTCCGCATGGAGGGTTGCATTGCTTGTTCAGCGGATCGCCCTGCGGCTGGAGTCTGCGGCGCACGCTGGGAAGCGGCGAGGTGACGGCGCGGGGGTGCAGCGATGCGGATTCTGGGGGCTCCTGCAAGCGGTGCAATGGCCGTGCTCAGTGCTGAGTTCTGGGTTTGAGACAGAGGAGGGAAGCAGTCCAGTTTAGTTCTCCACACCGGTCGGACCACGGAGGAGGCCAGCGGCTGCCATCTTGGAGAGCTGACATAATCATCCCTGTTTTCTACTGATCTCAGCTCATTCAGCTACAGAACAGGTGATTTCAGGCTGGTATTTGCCTGTGTCTCACAGACAGATCGCTCAGGCTCAGGGCTAGAGAACCCGTGAAGACTACATCTTGGCGCTCGCTCCTAGCAAAGCGTGCACGGAGCTCTGAGCGGCCGGGTTCTGGCTCCCGGAGCTGCTTTGGCCCAGGGCTGGGGAACCTGCGGAGACTGCGTCTTGGAGCCAGCTCATAGTGGAGCGTGCACCGAGCTCAGAGCGGCCGGGTTCTGGCCCCCGGAGCGGCTTTGGCCCAGGTCTGGGGAACCCGCGGAGACCACTCCTTGGAGCCTGCTCCTAGCAGAGCGTGTACCGGGCTCGGAGAGGCCGGGTTCTGGCTCCCGGAGCTGCTTTGGCCCAGGGCTGGGGAACCCACGGAGACCGCTCCTTGGAGCCGGCTCCTAGCAGAGCGTGCACCGAGCTCAGAGCGGCCGGGTTCTGGCTCCCAGAGCGGCTTTGGCCCAGGGCTGGGGAACCCGCAGAAACTGCTTCTCGGTCCGGGTCCTGCTAGGTGCTGTGGGGGCCAGAGGGGCAGAGCGGAGCTGCCGCCTGTGCCCAGAACAGGCCAAGCAACCCGCCGGCGTGGTATCACGTCACCCCAACTGCAGCTGGGGCCGAAGAGAGCAGCAGCCCAAGCCTGGATCAGGACCAGCAACCCGACGGCGTGGTAGTCAAGTCTCCCTATTTGGAGTAGGGGCCGTGCAGAGCCGCCGCCCAAGCCTGCAAGGTAAGCAGACCTGGGACCCACTGGCAGGACAGGCCTGCCAGCGTGGTGGACACATAGCACAGAGGCAGTCACGTCACACTGGTTGGAGTGGGGGTGGAGCAGAGTCGCCGCCCGTGTCCGGAAAAGGCCCAGCGACCCGCCAGAGTGGCAGTCACGTAGCCCCATTTGGAGGGGGGACCGAGCAGAACTGCTGCCCAAGCCCACAAGGTAGGCAGACCTGCGACCCACTGGCAGAACAGGCCTAGAGGCCTGCCAGTGTGGTAGACACGTCACACCAATTGGAGTAGGGGCCGAGCAGAGCCGCCACCCGCGCCCGCAGGGTGGGCAGACCTGCGACCGACCGGCAGAGCAGGCCTAGCGGCCCGCCAGCGTGGTACACAGATCACCCCAATTAGAGGAGGAGCGCAGTCACTACCCGCCCTGCAATGGAGATTTTTCAACTATACAAGAGCAATATAAATAAATAGGGGGAAAATCTCAAAAACACAACAGTTTCACCAAGCAGAAAGAAACGCGAGCAGTATGAAAAGACAAGGAAAGAAAGGACCACAAGCAATGCAGGTCAACTCAACTTTAGAAAAGGTAATAGCTGCAACAGATGGAATGTCAGATAAACAGTTCAGGATATACATGCTTCAGATAATCTAGAGCCTCAAGGAAGACATGAGTCAGCAAAATCAGACAATGAAAGATCACTTTGACAAGGAATTACATAAACAAATCCAGGAAGCAAAAGACCAATTACACAGGGAGATAGAGGTAATAAAAAACAAACAAATAGAAATCCTAGAAATGCAGGAAGCAATAAACCAACTTAAAAACTCAATTGAGAATACTACAAGCAGAGTAGATCACTTAGAAGATAGAACATCAGACAATGAAGACAAAGTATTTCAACTTGAAAAGAACATAGACAGCTCAGCAATTCTGCTAAGAAACCATGAGCAGAACATCCAACAAATATGGGATAACATAAAGAGACCAAACTTAAGAGTCATTGGGATACAGGAAGGCATAGAGCTCCAAACCAAAGGAATAAACAATCTATTCAATGAAATAATACGAGAAAACTTCCCAGACTTGAAGAATGAGACAGAATCCCAAATCCTAGACGCCTACAGGACGCCGAATGTGCAAAATAATAAGAGATCCACACCTAGACACATTATAATGAAGATGCCTAACATACAGAATAAGGAGAGAATTTTAAAAGCTACAAGAGAAAGGAAGCAGATTACATATAGGGGTAAACCAATCAGGATAACAGCTGATCTTTCAACACAGACTCTAAAAGCTAGAAGATCCTGGAATAACATATTTCAAACACTGAAAGAAAATGGGTTCCAACCAAGAATCGTGTATCCGGCGAAAATAAGCTTCAGGATGGAAGATGAAATTAAAACATTCCACGATAAACAAAAGTTAAAAGAATTTGCAGCTAGAAAACCATCTCTTCAAAAAATCCTTTGCAAAAAATTACAGGAAGAGGACATGGAAAATAACAATGAAAACCAACAGTGGGAGGTAGGACAGTAAAGGGGGGAAAATAATCAAAGAGGAAAACAAATCAGGTTTAGTAACATTAATAAACAAATATTGCTGGAAGGACAAACCATATCTCAATAATAACCCTAAATGTTAATGGCTTAAACTCACCAATTAAGAGACACAGGCAAGTTGATGGATCACAAAACAAGACCCAACAATATGCTGCCTACAGGAGACGCCTTTGATAGGAAAAGATATACATAGACTGAAGGTGAAAGGTTGGGAAAAATCATATCACTCATATGGACCTCGGAAACAAGCAGGAGTGTCCATACTCATTTCAAATAAAATAGATTTCAAGCCAAAGTTAATCAAAGGGATAAAGAGGGACACTACATACTGCTCAAGGGAACCATACACCAACAAGACATAACAATCATAAATATTTATTCCCCAAACAATGGTGCAGCTATGTTCATCAAGCAAACTCTTCTCAAGTTCAAGAGTCTAATAGACCACCATACAATAATCATGGGAGACTTCAACACACCTCTCTCACCACTGGACAGATCTTCCAAACAAAAGTTAAATAAGGAAACTATAGAACTCAATAACACAATTAATAACCTAGACTTAATTGACATATATAGAATATACCACCCAACATCAAGCAGTTACACTTTTTTCTCAGCAGCACATGGCTCCTTCTCAAAAATAGATCATAGGGGTTGGGGATGTGGCTCAAGCGGTAGTGCGCTCGCCTGGCATGCGTGTGGCCCAGGTTCGATCCTCAGCACCACATACCAACAAAGATGTTGTGTCCGCCGAGAACTAAAAAATAAATATTAAAAATTCTCTCTCTCACTCTCTCTCTCTCCTCTCTCACTCTCTCTTTTAAAAAAAATAGATCATATATTATGTAACAGGGCAACTCTTAGACAATATAAAGGAGTAGAGATAATACCATGCATCTTATCTGATCAAAATGGAATGAAACTGAAAATCAACGATAAAAGAAGGAAGGAAAAACCATGCATCACTTGGAGAATGAACACTAGGTTACTGAGTGATCAATGGGTTTTAGAAGACATCAAGGAGGAAATTAAAAACTTCTTAGAGTTAAATGAAAACACAGACACAACATATCGGAATCTATGGGACACATTGAAAGCAGTTCTAAGAGGAAAATTCATTTCTTGGAGTTCATTCCTTAAAAAAAGAAAAAACCAACAAATAAATGATCTCATACTTCATCTCAAAATTCTAGAAAAAGAAGAGCAAAACAACAGCAAAAGAAGTAGAAGGCAAGAAATAATTAAAATCAGAGCTGAAATTAATGAAATCGAAACAAAAGAAACAATTGAAAAAATTGACAAAACTAAAAGTCAGTTCTTTGAAATAATAAATAAAATCGACAGACCCTTAGCCATGCTAACAAAGAGAAGAAGAGAGAGAACTCAAATTACTAGCATATGGGATGAAAAAGGCAATATCACAACAGACACTTCAGAAATACAGAAGATAATCAGAAATTATTTTGAATCCTTATACTCCAATAAAATAGAAGATAGTGAAGGCATCGATAAATTTCTTAAGTCATATGATCTGCCCAGATTGAGTCAGGAGGATATAGACAACCTAAACAGACCAATAACAATTGAGGAAATAGAAGAAACCATCAAAAGACTACCAACTAAGAAAAGCCCAGGACCAGATGGGTATATAGCAGAGTTTTACAAAACCTTTAAAGAGGAACTAACACCAATATTTTTCAAGCTATTTCAGGAAATAGAAAAAGAGGGAGAACTACCAAATTCATTCTACGAGGCTAACATCACCCTGATTCTGAAAACAGACAAAGACACTTCAAAGAAAGAAAACTACAGACCAATATCTCTAATGAACCTAGATGCAAAAATCCTCAATAAAATTCTGGTGAATCGGATTCAAAAACATGAAAAAAATTGTACACCATGATAAAGTAGGATTCATCCCTGGGATGCAAGGCTGGTTCAATATACGGAAATCAATAAATGTTATTCACCACATCAATAGACTTAAAAATAAGAACCATATGATCATCTTGATAGATGCGGAAAAAGCATTCGACAAAGTACAGCATACCTTTATGTTCAAAACTCTAGAAAAATTAGGGATAACTGGATCATACCTCAACATTGTAAAAGCAATCTATGATAAGCCACAGGCCAGCATCATTCTGAATGGAGAAAAATTGAAGGCATTCCCTCTAAAATCTGGAACAAGACAGGGATGCCCTCTCTCACCACTTCTGTTCAACATAGTCCTCAAAACACTGGCCAGAGCAATTAGACAGACGAAAGAAATTAAAGGCATAAAAACAGGAAAAGAAGAACTTAAATTATCACTATTTGCAGATGACATGATTCTATACATAGCAGACCCAAAAGGGTCTACAAAGAAACTATTAGAGCTAATAAATGAATTCAGCAAAGTGGCAGGATATAAAATCAACATGCATAAATCAAAGGCATTCCTGTATATCAGCGACAAATCCTCTGAAATGGAAATGAGGACAACCACTCCATTCACAATATCCTCAAAAATAATAAAATTTTTTGGGATCAACTGTTGAGAGCCACAGCCAAAGGGGCCCCAACAAACTTCCAGCTGCCAGCAAACCTTCAGACTGCCAGCTGATGATTGGCTCACAGTGGCCCCAGCAACATCTAGCTGATTGGCTCCTCTGCGGTCATGTTCATTGGGCTGTTTCCCTGCCCTTCAGACTGCCAGCTGATGATTGGCTCACAGCGGCCCCAGCAACATCTAGCTGATTGGCTCCTCTGCGGTCATGTTCATTGGGCTGTTTCCCTGCCCTTCAGACTATGGAACTGCTCATTGGGGGACTTCTTTGGCTCCGCCCATGCGACCTAGCCAATCGGCCTCAAGAGCAGGAGGATTGTGGGAGGTGGTGGTTGGTGTGGGGGTGAGAGGCTTGTGGAAGCCGGTGGTGGCAGTTGGGCTCTGAGGGTTTTTCCTGAGGAGCTGTTTTGCTTGGCGTTTGTAGTTCTAAAAATAAAGTTAGTATCTTTTGATAAGTGGCTCCTGAATTGTGCCCAGCCAGATTGCGGCAATCAACCTAACAAAAGAGGTGAAAGACTTATTTAATGAAAACTACAGAAACCTAAAGAGAGATATAGAAGAAGACCTTAGAAGATGGAAAAATATACCCTGTTCATGGATAGGCAGAACTAACATCATCAAAATGGCAATATTACCAAAAGTTCTCTATAAGTTCAATGCAATGCCAATCAAAATCCCAACAGCATTTCTTGTAGAAATAGATAAAACAATCATGAAATTCATATGGAAAAATAAAAGACCCAGAATAGCAAAAACAATGCTAAACAGGAAGTGTGAATCAGGCGGTATAGCGATACCAGGGATAGCATCTTCAACAAATGGTGCTGGGAAAACTGGACATCCATTTGCATCAAAATGAAACTGAATCCCTTTCTCTCACCATGCACAAAAGTTAACTCAAAATGGATCAAGGAGCTTGATAACAAATCAGAGACACGGCATCTGATAGAAGAAAAAGTGGGCTATGATCTACATACTGTGGGGTCAGGCTCCAAATTCCTCAATAGGACACCCATAGCGCAAGAGTTAACAACTAGAATCAACAAATGGGACTTACTCAAACTAAAAAGTTTTTTCTCAGCAAAAGAAACAATAAAAGAGGTAAACAGGGAGCCTACATCCTGGGAACAAGTCTTTACTCCTCACACCTCAGATAGAGCCCTAATATCCAGAGTATATAAAGAACTCAAAAAATTAGACAATACGATAACAAATAACCCAATCAACAAATGGGCCAAGGACCTGAACAGACACTTCTCAGAGGAGGATATACAATCAATCAACAAGTACATGAAAAAATGCTCACCATCTCTAGCAGTCAGAGAAATGCAAATCAAAACCACCCTAAGATACCATCTCACTCCAGTAAGATTGGCAGTCATTATGAAGTCAAACAACAATAAGTGCTGGCAAGGATGTGGGGAGAAGGGTACACTTGTACATTGTTGGTGGGACTTCAAATTGGTGCAGCCAATTTGGAAAGCAGTATGGAGATTTCTTGGAAAGCTGGGAATGAAACCACCATTTGACCCAGCTATTCCCCTTCTTGGTCTATTCCCTAAAGACCTAATAAGAGCATGCTACAGGGACACTGCTACATTGATGTTCATAGCCGCACAATTCATGATAGCAAGATTGTGGAACCAACCTAAATGCCCTTCAATAGATGAATGGATAAAAAAAATGTGGCATTTATACACAATGGAGTATTACTCTGCATTAAAAAATGACAAAATCATAGAATTTGGAGGGAAATGGATGGCATTAGAGCAGATTATGCTAAGTGAAGCTAGCCAATCCTTAAAAAACAAATGCCAAATGACTTCTTTGATATAAGGGCAGTAACTAAGGACAGAGTAGGGACAAAGAGCATGAGAAGAAGATTAACATTAAACAGGGATGAGAGGTGGGAGGGAAAGGGAGAGAGAAGGGAAACTGCATGGAAATGGATGGTGATCCTCAGGGTTATACAAAATTACATACAAGAGGAAGTGAGGGGTAAGGGAAGAATAATACAAGTGGAAGAAATGATTTACAGTAGGGGGGTAGAGAGAGAAGAGGGGAGGGGAGGGGAGGGGAGGGGGGATAGTAGAGAATAGGACAGACAGCAGAATACATCAGATACTAGAATGGCAATATGTAAATCAATGGAAGTGTAACTGATGTAATTTAGCAATCTGTATACGTCGTAAAAATGTGAGTTCATAACCCACTTGAATCAAACTGTGAAATATGATATATCAAGAACTATGTAATGTTTTGAATGACCAACAATAAAAAAATAAAAAAAAATAATTTAAATGGGGGCTGGGTTCATGGCTCTGTAGTAGAGAGCCTGCCTAGCACATGTGACATAAAAATAAATAAATAAAGATATTGTGTCCAACTAGAACTAAAAAATAATAAAAATATAATAAGAAATAATTGAATGGACTACTGGGAAGTACCTGTAGGCATAGACATGACTGAGGGATAAGTCCCTAGGGTTGTGTCCTTGAACAATATTGTGGCCATGCCATCTCTCTCTCTCTCTCTCTCTCTCTCTCTCTCTCTCTCTCTCTCTCTCTCTCTCTCTCTCTCTCTCTCCTTTCTGGCCACCAAAAGCTGAGGAGTTTTTCTTTGTCATACACTTTCATTATGATGTTCTGCCTTAACTCAGGCCCAGAGCAATTTAGTTGGCCAACTGTGGACTGGACCTCTAAAACTCTGAGTTCAAAATAAACTTTTCCTCTGTTATTGTTTGGATATGAATGAAGCATCTCACGAAAGCTCATGTGTGAGGCAATGTGAGGGAGTTTAGAAGTGAAACAGTTGGGTTGGGGGAGCTTAATCTAATAAGTGCATGCATGAATCTACTTGAATGGTTTAAGTGGGTAGTGACTAAGAAAGTGGGGTATGGCGGATGAGGATGGGTCACTTGGTGTGTGCCTTTGGAGTGTATATTTTGTCCTGGTCGAGTAGAGTTTTTCTTTCTACTTCTTGATTGTCATGCCCTAAGCTACTTCTCTCCTCCACACTTTTCACCACCATGTTCCGCTTTACCTTGGACCCAAAGCAGTGGAATGGCCATCTCTGGACTCAGACCATGAGTGTCAAATAAACTTTTCCTCCTCTAAAATTGTTATTCTTAGGTATTTTGGTCACAGTGACAAAAAGCTGAGTAAAACATCTTCTAAGTTGCTCTTGTAAGGTATTTTACACACAGCAATGAAAAGTTCATTAAAACACATTCCTCTGAAATTAGCTGTTAATGAAGTGTTGGTTTTTATCATTGGACCATTCATTCTAGAAGCCTTACTCAAGCTCCAATATTGAGTTAGTTAACAGCTCAGTATTTGAGCTATATATGAATTAGGAGATAAAAATAAATGTAAGTGCCAACTTGAAAAGAAAATGTTACATTGTACTGCCCATGTCTGTTAAAATTTGACAAAAAGGAGATATAAGGTTTCCAATTAAAAGGTAGCATAACGTGCATATTTACTCCTTTTTAGTAAATGTACAACAGTAAAATGAAAAATTAGGAATAAAAGTGCACAAATCTCCATGAAAAACATAGAAAGACTATCTTAAGAAGACGATAGGAACACAATTTTAGAGAATTGAAAATAGCTGATTAAGTGATAACTGCTTTAGTGGAAGAGCAGAGGAAACTACAACTTATCAGTTGATTTATAACAGAGTTAGTATGCATTCACTAGAAAACCACACATCTCCAGACTTGGAGACGATGAATTCCATGAGAGAGGAAATTAAGCAAGGGACAGAAAAGAGCAAAAATGAGTTGAAATTTTTCAACTCCCACTCACATAATACCTGTAATCAGGAAGTTAGAGTTTTACTCTCTCAAGAAAGTAAACATAAAAAGAAGAGTTCAGATCTCCAAAGTGCAAGAGTAGGACAGGAGCCAGAAAACAAGAACATAAATAATCACAACTTTGAGTATAGAACAGTCTTGCACCTCCAAAAGGCTGGCAATGAGAGGCTTACCAACCATAATCTTCTCCCACCCCCGCACCCCAGCCCAGCTCAGGAAATCAATTAATTCTTCTCAGGGATAAAATAGAAACAAACCTGTGCATACATGTTTACATCTGTGTGCACCCTTGTGCATGAGGGGAGGGATTACACACAAAGTGCTATTTTGCTGCTGCTGTTGTTGTTGTTGTTGTTTTTGTTACTGGGGATAAGGCCAGGGATTTTAGCCACTGAGCCACATCCCCAACACTTTTAATTTATTTCTTTATTCAGTTGAGACCTGAACAGGGTATTGTTAAGTTGATGAGGCTTACCTTGAATTTGCAATTCTTCTGCCTCAAACCCTGAGTCACTGAGATTGTAGGTATGTGCTACTACACATGGTAAGAGCTACATTTTTTAAAAGTCTTATACCAATAAATAAATAAAATATTCCCAAACCTAATAAATCAAGAAATAACAGAATATATAGCTTTTTGGATGTCAGACTAAACTACTATAACATATACAAATCAGAAATATTAGCTGCTCAGGAACAAGAAATGTATTTATTTATTACATAGCAATTAACTATTCATATTTCAGGATATAAGGTCACTCTACTTCACTCACTCATTCAGTACTCTATGTAAAGATAACTTTCTGACATTTTATATACAGTTTGCAGAAACTTCCTAGCTATTGCTATTCTGGCTATGTAGCCAGGAAAGAAAATATGGAAGCGGAAAGATTTATTCCTAAAGCACTGACCCAGAAGTGACATGTAAAAATAACATTATATTAAAAACAATTTAGTCACCACTAAAAGAGAAGTTTATAATTGATATATCTAAGAAGGCTGCTGTGCCCTTAAGGCGAGTAAGGGAGCTGTGGATTCTGATGAAGAGTATTCCCTGACTCAGGAAAGTAATAAATCAATTAACTTTATATCTATATATAACTGTGTTGAGTAGCTAGCATAGAATGAATAACTCTAAAGTCCCTATTAATCCAAGTATATAGATATTTCTCCAATAATTTGAGTTTCAAAATATAGATTCAATAGAGCCAGTCACTACTGTGATGTGAATTTTGTTAAGATTCACCACTAGATGGCCTTGGTCCTGGTATATTCAATACCACAAAATTTGTCATCATAATTAATTATACTAACATCTTTATGTTGTTCTTCCCAGATTTTTATTGTTTTTATATTATCTCTATATGATAGTTGAAAAATCAATGTTTTAAAATTTTTTTAAGGAAAATAGTCAAATCAGTCAGATGTACATAAAAATAAACTGGATGGGCTGGGGATGTGGCTCAAGTGGTAGTACACTCACCTGGCATGCATGCGGCCCGGGTTCGATCCTCAGCACCACATACAAACAAAGATGTTGTATCTGCCAAACACTAAAAAAATAAATAAATAAATATTAAAATTCTCTCTCTCTCTAAAAAATAATAAAAATAAATTGGATATTTGAAATGTTTTCATCATATTAAAACTTCCTATATCTGTGAGTTTTGAGGGAGTGAGTCTTTATTGCAGTCAAGGGGTCTATGATTATATTGGAATTAGAAGTCCAATTCATATTTACTATAACTTCATTTCAATGAGTTGTGCAATAATTTTATATGGAGATAACTGCAATGGTGACTTCTTAAAACACTCTTTGAAAACCTGCCATAAAACTGTGTCCAAGACTAAATAATAGTTCTGAACATGTAAATTATATTCTTTGAAGGCAATACTTGGGACACTTCTTCTAAATTGGCATGTAAATATAGTACCCACATCTATCTATCAGTGAACAAAGAAAGATCTCCATTCAAAATCAACATTCATTTAAGTGGTAAATAATTGATGCTTAATCCAAAGCATTAAAGTACTTATATAATTTTAATAGAATTTTTGTTTCAATTTATCTTCCCTTCTATAAATTTCCTATAAGCCCACCTTTGAACTACATTACACATATTTTCAGGAAATTATTGAAATAGTCTCTATTTGCCTATGCAAATCAGATTCCACTCACATTGGAAAATTTTAGTCAATTACTATTGTGTGGATCTGGTCTGATAAGCCCCAAATTTTGTGTTGCAGAAAACAAAACAAAACAAAACAAAAACAACAAAACAAACAAAAATCAAGAAAGAAAATGGGAAGATTATATGGCATTAACACAAATTTCTCCATACTTTCATCACATTATTTCAGGTAATAGATGAGAAATATTCCTAGGACCCAGAAATTTTCATATAGAATTATGTCATAGGCAATCACATACATTACATGTGATAATCATATACAATTTATTTTTTGTTAAGGTTTTATGGAAATCAAAAGATATCTATGCTCTGCTAATATGTATTCTTCTGAAAATATTTATATGGAAGTATGGCAAATGAATCATATTTTATAGCCATGCTATTTAAAGACTAATCAGAGAAATTTCCTTTCTGCTATTATATAAAAACTATTCTCTGCTCTTGAGAGAGTTAATCAACAAGTAGAGAGTAGATGTTGTGAAGATTTCTAACCCAGAGAATGCCCTTGCCTAGTGTATCATTTTGTTTGGTTTGATGCGTAATTAATAGTTTTGCTTCTTTTATTTTGACAACTAAAATTTTAATGAGAAAATATTGTTTAGAAAATTCACATACACAACTTCCTTTCACCCTTAAGATTGTAGACATGAAATAAATTGCTGTATGTTACATGTTTGTAATTTATATATTTAAACAATTTATATTCTAGTGATAAGTATGTAACATATGAAAATCATATAAGTCAGACTTCTAAGGCAATTAGAGTAGATTAATTGAAAGAAAGTGAGCCCTTCTGACTATGGATCAATATCAAGATAAGCATGATGAGTATCTGAAATATATGTATACATATGCTTGCACACATGTATTTTATATATATTTATATATTAAATATATGTGTGTGTATATATATATATATATATATATATATATATATATATATATTAGAAATGTGTTTATATAGAGATAATTGGACAATACCTCTCAATAGTTTACCATAGTTATTTCCTAACACATTAGAAATAGAAATCTGGGGCTGGGGGTTGTGGCTCAATGGTAGAACACTTGCCTAACATGTGTGAAACACTGGGTTTGATTCTCAGCACCACATATAAATAAATGAATAAAATTATAAAAAGGTTCATTGTCACGACCCCTCGCCGGCAAGGGAAACACGACACAGGATTCTTCTTTCAGCAGTTTACTCAGGACCTTTGAATCATGATGAGAAAACAGGAACAAGAGAGCGAGTGGTCGGTCTGCCCTAGCTTAAGTACCCAGCCCCGCCAATGAATTAGCACCACGCGGGAAAGTCTAATAGGTACAGCGCAGCGGAAGCAGGCCAGAGCCCAGCCCACAGCCTTACAAGGAGTTGTTTACTTCTAACAACTCTAACCACTAAGGAAGCGGAAGCAGAGACCAGCGCCATATTCAGGGTGCGGTCTCCGGCTCCCAACAGTTCATCAACATCTAAAAATATTTAAAAACATACTATATATGTATTTGTTCACATGCAAATAATAGCAAGTGTCATTTCATAGAAACAAATTTATTGGAATTAAAAAATAATATTATACTGATATATGTCCCATTTTAACAAACCATATAGTTTATATACAATGATCTTTAATATTTAAATTCAACATTTATTAGCTAAAGATAGGCTGACCTACCAGTCATATGTTTCTCACCTAAAATCATAGAAACTGTGGAACAAAAAAGGAGTACAGCTCTCAATTATTATAACCCCCGTTGATGCTTATGTTGATTCTAGCACAACTGCTTAATCCACAGGCCCTCTGTTTGCATACTACTAGTATCACAAAACTCTTTACTACGCCAGGAATCCCATTACTTTATAGATAAACAACATTTTTAGTTTCTTTTTTTCTTGTCGAAACAGATACTTGTGGTTGATTAGCTAATATTTATTTTATTTGTTCTTTATCAATTCAATGACTAAATCAGGATAACTGCACAATATATATGTAGGGCCCCCACTGAAAATATGGAAATCAATCTTCCCTTTGTATGGGCTGACTGTTCCAAAACATGTCAAATGGGCATCTTCCCAAAGATTGTAGCCTCCCCAATGCATATGACTGAAAACTTATATTCAGTCATATTTAGTGGTGGAAAAGAGGTTTCACTGAGTTTTTTGTTGAATCATCAGCCTAGGGTCCAGATGATGGCTGCTTTTCCCTTCCCTGAAATGCCATGGGAGACACCTCCAACTTCGAGTATCCCCACACTCTTATTAAGGTCCCCAGAGTGGAAAGCCTTTACCTACCAATCCATCCTAGATATAAACTAGGGTACAGAGAAGCTACAGTATTGAGGCAGAGATAGGAACAGTGAGGTTGAGAAATTGAACATAGAATTTAGGTAGAAGATAAGTGACATGACTGCATACGGGCACATATTCCACTACCACACTTGACTCCACTTATAATACATAAATTCTAGATAAAAAGTATTACAAATTTTAAGCCAGTATCTTCCAGATTTAAATCTCAATCATAGGATCCTTCTGAATTCATGGTCTTCTTTAGCAGCCTTGGTCATAAACCCATGAATTATCATATTGAACCTTAAATTAAAGGATGAAAATTATGAGCTAAGTATGTTGGAACAGAAAGAAATTGAGGTTTTAGCAATTTTACAAAGTTTCCATACTATCTCAGCACTACCTTTTTCAAATGTCTTTACAAAAATAATACTACACATCCAAACTTTTAAGTCACAGTATTTTCATATCTGTTGACAATTGTTACATGCAATTACAAATTGATACACATTATAGTTACAATTATTTCCCTGTTGCTTCCATACATTGGTCCTCAGAATATATGTAGGATAATTAAGTAAACACTGATATATATACCATAATTTGTAAACTTACTTTACAACAAACCTGCCATACCTTATGTTCATAATCTTAGAAACTGCTACTGATTTTGTATTTCTACTAACATAATTTTCACCATTTCTATCACATAATTCTCACTTTTTCATTGCCCTTTACTTATTCAGCATTGAACTAAACTCCAGACTATGTTGGGACATACAAGAATAGTAACTTAATACAGGAAAGAAAAAATAAAAGATAATTATCATGTTGCCAGAAGTCAAATCTGAATCATTGAACTACTTTTTAATCCTCCTTCTGCCTCTGATTTTTCAGTATATTGGGTGAGCATATAAGTGTGCAAAACAAAATAAAACTTCTTTTCAAGCTACTTTCATGCTTTTGTTTTAATTGCACATCTGACTTTTAAGTTAGATTGTGAAATGAATATGGCAGTGTTTGAAATGTTACATTAAATGCCAATGGATCTTTTTTTTTATTCTGTTATCTAAACACAGAAACTTCATTTTGTAAACAGCAACTTCTATATGTGGGTGTTGTAAAACTAAACAGACATCTACAATCCAACACTAGATTCACTAAGTGTACACATCATGGTATATGAGGTCTGCTTGATTCTTGAAATGGACATCAAATTAGTAAGAGCTTAGGGAGGAAATTGTACTGCATAGTAGTGGGTATTTCACCAGCACCTGAAAGAAAATACTATTACTGATGATTCCCAAATTAACCTACAAAAATCTATACATATTCTATTAGTTATGATGTTTTGTCCATTACTTGACATTGTACTGTTGACCAATACAATCAAGATCAAGATTCAATTCTAGTACCTTAGTTCCCTATGAAAATAGTGTAGTTATTTAAAATTCACAGTCCATGATACATCTTCTCCAAATATTATACATTTAATTTCCTGAATCCTAAAATCATCAAACACAATGGTCTGATATTTACATACTCCATATAGAACTAACCCCTGAGTAGAGTGACTGAAATTTATTCTTATTTGGTTTTTCCAGATTGTGCAGTTATATAAGTTTTCCAATTATTTTATAAATCACAGTTATTTTATTAACTTATCCAATTCAGATCAAAACACATTGATGAGGTTTTAGTAATATTTATATAGAAATAAATACATGTGATTTAAATGTTGACAATTAATAAAGAATCACTTCCCTTCAAAACACTTAAGGATTCTATTATAACTGAAAAATCCCAGCTTTTCAAACTCTTGTAGTGAGTCTACTTCACTGCAATAATAAGTTTTCAGAGGTATTAGAGATCATAGATCATATAATCTATGATTATAGCATACTAGGACATATATTTAGAAGACAGTATATTTCTTACATTGATAGTGAAGTAAAAAAAAATTAAAATGTTAACCTAAAAAAGTCAATTCCTCAAAACAAACTGTGGTTCAGAAATACCATTTTCCATTCCATAAATATTTATTACACATCCAAATTATGTGAACTATTGTGGAAATTATAAATACTCATGCCTATTCAAATCTAGTTTTCAGAAAATGTAGAAGAATATTATTCTCATCAATTCATTCATAATTCATTTATACAAAAGTCAAGAAGAAAGGCATTGGTTAAACACTACTGGGGAGAGAAAAGTCAGCTGTACATATCTCTGAGTAAAAAATAGGTAAGATCTGAAAAGTATAAGCACTGTATGAAGCATAAATGAGTGATTTGATCAAACACACACAAACATACACATGCATAGACACACATAAGTTCTAAGAGCAATTTTTGAACTCTATATCTTTAATTTGCTCATCATACAACTTTTCCTCTCTTTCCCTTGTGTAACTAAATCATATCTGACATTATGTTCAGCAAATCACAGTAAAATGGAATATTTATTATGG
This sequence comes from Urocitellus parryii, assembly GCF_045843805.1. Taxonomy (NCBI): domain Eukaryota; kingdom Metazoa; phylum Chordata; class Mammalia; order Rodentia; family Sciuridae; genus Urocitellus; species Urocitellus parryii. Next base: position 47,601,332 of record NC_135547.1, on the reverse strand, counting down.
CAGTAAAATTAAAATATAAAACAATTGCATTCATTTATTATAGGAAAAATAGGTATTATTTTAATGGGTTTCTCAGGACATTCTTACCTTCTCCATATTTGAATTTGTGTGTGTGTGTGTGTTTGGGCATTTGTGTGTACCCATATACTTGTTCATGATCATATGTTTACCTCTTACTTAAAAGCATGATAAAAACCACATTAAGTTTATGAAATAATTGAATTCAGGATTATGGAGAACATAAAAATCTCTTAGCCAAACTTTTTAAGTTAGGTCCAGAAATAATAAGCTGAATTATCTGAGAGCATATGACAAGGGCAAGTACAAGAGGAGTCTAAGACTTTTACCTCCTATTTGACGTTGTAAACTATTCCCTGTACTACAGCAGATGTAAGGTAATTCTTCCTATAAAACTTTTTCTTTTATTGGTTATTATTTGAATGGTCATTAAATATTGCAATGGATGATTGAAGAAAATAGTAAAAGCTCTGTGGAACTTCTATAACAGAATCTGCATTTGTACAGAAATTTGTTACTCTTTCATGCAAGTAGATAGGACCAGATCACCTTGCAAAGCCAATTTGACTCTCAGCATCAAGCATTTCACCTCTATTACTATCATGAAAGAAATGTGCAGAAATAATTATATAATTTAAAAATATTCTAAAATGTTTATTTCTTCAGAAGTTATGAATTTATTTAATATGACATAGCATATTTAAACTTTTGAAATTTAATTATAAATGAGCATATTAACACTTAAAACCTACTTCAGAATAGCCTTGTATTAAGTCATCTTTTCAAATCTAAGTGTACCAGGATCCCTACTTAAAGAAAGGTGTAGCATAAGCTAACTGAATCTATTTTTCTGCAAACACACCACATTGAACCATAAAAGTGATAAGCTATTGGTCCATGTGTGTGTATTTGTGGGATAGGAAATGTTAATATTACACAGATAAGAGAATGCATTTAAACTTCAAGAATTTTACTGGAAAGTTATCATCAAGCATTTATTAATTTCATCTGTAACTGAAAAGCTATCTTAAAATACTAAAACACACACAAACACATGCACACATTCACACACAAATCACCTCTTTAAAGATAAATATTTAAAATTTTCAATTTAATTACAGAAAGTCTGTATTTTCCGCTTGGAAACCATATTGGTTTATCATTTTGAATATAGAAACTTGTCCTGCCTACTTGTTATTTTTTTCCAGATTACCTATGTTTGTATCTGTCCTCATAGACAAAGTGCAATTTGGTTTCCTATTAATTGTGAGTAAAGACAGTCTTTGGAAATAACACACAGTTCATATTTGATTTTGGTTTTCTAGAAACAAAATGGTTGAAAACATTTATGTTTTATTTTGCTTATAAATATGTTTTGCAAAGATTGTAGTGGACAATTTTTAGATTTCTATGCTCTTTGAATAGTAATATGCATGTTAGTGTCCATCACAAATTTTCCAAAAATTTAAATGGTTTCACTTTTGAGAAATATTTAATTTAGTTGCCATTAAAAACATGCTTAAAATTCAGATTGATTTTATTTGCTCTAAAATATTTTGTGAAACTATTATACAACAAGTGTCTTGACAAGAAAATATGGAGTACTTACCACTTTATTAAGTGGATCTAAATGGAAAATTCAAAATAAACAGAAAGCTTTTTATTGTACTTAGAAACAAATGAAATATGTAGATTATATTCACATATTTTGAGAAACATTATTTTAAAAACAAATGCATTTTATTACAAAGACTGAATAAAAATATTATGTGTGTGTGTATATACACATAGGTAATAAAAATAATAAATTGGTTTTTATTAATACCAATACATTTGAGATCATTATTGATATTTTTAAATTTAAAAACACTCTGAAAAATCAATTTTCATGTTTGCGAGTTTGCTTTTCTGAAAACAAAAAAGATGGTTTTTTTTTAATTGTGTATAATTTCCAAAATATCAAGCTACACACTATTCTCATTGAAGAGAACAAATCTGTTACAGTGGGTTACACACATAAAATTTTAGCAAAAGTGATTTGTAAATAAAAAAAAACCTTGTTTGTTACAACAGGGAAGTCAGTAGAGCTGTCATTTGTTAAATTGAGTATTCTAATTAACTTTCTAAGTAATGGGATATAAAAGATTAGAAAAAGACTGACAGATTATAGTTCATCAACCATTTTTATCAACCATATGAATACAAATATAGAAATTTAATACAGGAATTCCATGTAATTTAATCAACTTTTCATGATAAGGTAATCACCTGATAACTTGTATGTCAAAATCAATGAATTGTCTCAGTCATTTTTCTTCAACTACTTTGGTAATTTATTTATAGACTAATAGATCAGTTCCATAGCAAAATTTGAGTTAACAGATTAATGATAAATTTTTGTGGTTATTAGAGTTGTGCCTTATTTTAATTTTACTTTTAAAGTAAATTTAATTGTTAAGTGGTACATTAAAACATGAAAATCATACAAATGAATGTGATAATATATTACAACACAGGTATGCATTGTGTAAGGCATAAATCAAGTTAAACATATCTATCTCCTAAAGCATTCATATTATTTTCAAGATGCAATTTTTAAAATCCTTTCTTCTAGCTTTGAAAATGTACAGACTATTTTTGGTATCTGGACAATAGTATACCAAGACTTCATTTTTAAAAATTTTTATTATATATATATATATATATATATATATATATATATAGAGAGAGAGAGAGAGAGAGAGTAGCTCTTGTGAATTGAGCTGCTATATATATATACATATATATATATATATATATATATACATGCATATGTATATTTACATATAATTTTATTTGCTTTAATTAGTTATACATGACAGTAGAGTGCATTTGACATATTACATGTAAATTGAATATAACTTCTCATTCTTCTGGATGTATGTGATATAGAATCACACCAGTCATGTAATAATCATATATGCACATAGGGTAATAATGTCCAATTCATTCTACTATCATTCCTACTCCCATACTCTCTCCCCTCCATTCACTCCCATCAACCTAATGCAAATTACCTCTATCCACCCACCCCCAACATCTTATTGTGAATTAGCATTACATATCAGAGAAAACATTTCACCTTTGGCTCTTTTTTTATTTTTTTAATATTTATTTTTTAGTTGTAGTTGGACACAATAACTTAATTTCACTTATTTATTTTTATGTGGTGCTGAGGATCCAAACCAGGGCCTTGCATGTTCGAGGAGAGTGATCTCCAGCTGATCTACAACCCCAGCCACTGCCTTTGAGTCTTTAGGATTGGCTTATTTCACTTTGCAAAATATTATTTGTTCCATCCATGTACCAGCTGGAAAATGCCATAATTTTATTCTTCATTAAGGCTGAGTAATATTCAATTGGGTATATATACCACAGTTTCTTTATCCATTCATCTTTTGAAGGACACTTGGTTTGGTTTCATATTCTAGCTAGTGTGAATTGAGATGCTATATATATTGATGTGGCTGGATTACTGTAGTATGTTGCTTTTACATCCTTTGAGTATAAACTGAGGAGTGGGATGACTAGCTCAATGGTAGTTTTATTCCAAGTTTACTTAGGAATCTCCATACTCTTTTCAATAGTGGCTACACCAATTTTCAGTGTATAAGAGTACATTTTCCCCTACATCCTCAACAACACTTATTTTTGCTTGTACTCTTGATGATTGCCATTCTGACTAGAATGATGTGGAATATCAGTTTAGTTTTGATTTGTATTTCTCCTAATCTTTGTCCAAAACTTCAATTGTATGCATAATTTAATTCACATTGAGCAATTTTTCTCTTTCCCTCCTTTAACCCCTAATTCTCCCAGCTTTAGTTATGACTATCTTACTCTAAACCTCTTTGAGATCAACTTTTATGAATTGCACATATGAGTGATATTATGTGATACCTCGATTTGTCTGGCTTATTTCACTTAACATAATACTTTCCATTTCCATTCATGTTATTGCAAATGACAGTATTTCAATCTTTTTAAGTTGAATAGTATTTAATTGCATGTATGTACCTCATTTTCTTTGTCCATTCAACAGCTGATGGCCATTTAGGTTGTTTCTGTTCTTGCCTATTGTGAGTAGTGCTGCAATTTACAAAGGAGTGGAGATGTCTCTTCAGCATACTGATTTCATTTTCTTTGTATGTATACACACTAGTGGGGTTACTAGAACACATATACTTCTATTTTTAATTTCTTGTGGAAACTCAAAACTGATTTACATGATGGCTGTTATAACATACATTTCTGGTTATAGTTTTCTTGGGTTTCCTATTTTCATTATGACTGCCAGCAATTGTTATCCTTAGTAACTTTTAGTATATATCATAGTAATGTTTAATTTGAATTTTCAACTTGATTGGATTAAGAGATACCAAGGATTAAGAGAATTCTGGGTGTGTTAGTGAGGGTATGTCTAGGAATGATTGGCATGTGGGATAGCCAAATGAAATAAGAGACTCTCCCTAAGTGTGGGCAGCACCCGCCAATACGCAGAAGGGCTGGGGTTGTGGCTCAGCAACAGAGCATTGGCCTAGCATGTGCAAGGTGCTGGTTTTGATTCTCAGCACCGTGTAAAAATAAATAATAAAACAAAGGTGTTGTGTTCAACTACAACTAAACAAATTTTTTTAAAAAAAGTTGGAAGAACAAAGAAGCAGCAATCCATGCAATCTCCCTTCTTCTTAAACAGATTTTTTGATTGCTGATGCCATCCTCTGAGGATAGAGGATTCTCACTTCTTCACTCTGCCAAAACGGACTCTGACAGTGATTCTCCAGATGGCTTATGTCTCAGTCTAGGGTAGCACCCTTGATCTCTCTTGTTGGGTTTCAGCCTCTTGGACTGTGCAGCTACGGGTTCTCCCAGATCTTCATCCTGCTGTTGGCCATTGTTTACCATCCAGCTTCTGATCATGTAAGCCAAACTAATAAGTCCCTTTTAATAATTATACTTCCTGTTGATTCTGTTCCTCTAGAGAACCCTGGCTAATACAGTCATTCTGTGTGGCTTAAAGTGGTATGTCATTGAGGTTTTGATTTGTTCATATATAATGTTTAATAATGCTGAACATTTTTTTTCATTTATCTGTTGGTGTTCCCTGCATATATGTGTTGGAGGGTCAATTTTCTGTTTAGTTAGTTAGAGTAGTTGTATAGTTTCTGGTCTAATTCTTATTTATGAGTTATGAGTTAGCTTTTGTATAGGGTGAGAGATAAGGATCTAGTTTCATTCTCTGCATATGGATATTCAGGTTTCCAAGCACCATTTTTTTTCAAATAGCTGTCTTATCTATATCAAATGTTTTTGATTCCTTTTGCATAGATCAGAAGACTGAGCCAGTCTTGGTGGCACAAGCCTGTAATCCAAGTGGCTTGGGAGGCTGAGGCAGGAGGATCATAAGCTCAAAGCTAGCCTCAGCAATAGCATGTGCAAGGTGCTAGATTTTATCCTATCAATAGCTAGCCTCAGCAATAGTGAGGATCTAAGCAACTCAGTGAGACCTTTTCTCTACATAAAATACAAAAAAGGGCTAGGGATGTGGCTGAGTGGTTGAATACCCCTGAGTTCGATCCCTGGTACCACCCAACACACACCAAAAGAAAAAAAAAAAAGATCAGAAGACTACATGACTGCATTTGTGTGGGGTTTTCTTTCTGGCTTCTACTCTAGTAAATTGGTCTAGATGTCTTTTCTTATGCCAGTACCACACTTGTTTTGTTATAATAGCTATGCAATATAATTTGACACCTGATATTGAGATGCTTTCAGCTTTACATATTTTGCTCAGAGTTGTTTTGGCTATTCTGGATTTTATGTATTTTCTTACAAACTTTAAGATTATATTTTTAACTCTGTGAAGAATGTTATTGATATTTTAATGAAAATGACATTAAAGCTATAGATTGATTTTGGTGATATGGACTTTTTAAAATATTAAGTCTGCATATCAATGAACATAGGTCTTTCTTTCTTTTAGTGTCTTCTTCAATCTATTCTTTTACAGTGTTTGTAATTTAGGTAGTAGAGTTATTTTAAACCTGCTTACACTTATTCCTAGGTGTTTTATGTATTTTTTGAAGCTACTTTAATGGAATTGTGCTTTTGATTTATTTTTTAATCAGATTAATTATTAGTGCATATAAATTATAGACTTCCACATACTGATTTTATATTCTAGTACTTTTCTAATTTTCTAATTATCTCTACACACCTTCTAGGGGAGCATTCTAAATCTTCTAAGCATAAAATCATATATACAAAAAGTGATATTTGAGTTGTTCCTATCCTATTTATATATCTTCCATTTCCTTTTTTTCTTCTTTCCTTATTGCTTGGGTTAATATTTCAATTACTCTATTGAGTCAGACTGGTGAGAGTTGATATGCTTTTATTCTCCCTGATTTTAAAGAAAGCTGTTTCAATTTTCCTGAATTCAGTATTATGTTGTCCTTGTGTTTGTATAAAGTAACCTGTAAGATGTTGAGGTAATTTATTTTCTCTCTCTCTGGTTTCTTCCATGTTTTTATCATGAATAAGTGTTAAAAACTTTTGTTTACATATATATAATCTATAACCTTTTAAATGTTCTTATCAGTGCATTATAGTTACACATAATAGTAAAGGTAATTTTGACATATTCTTACATGCATGGACTATAAGTAACTATATTAAAATAACTAGCATTTTCACCAGACACTCCTCCCTTTTTGTGCACTCCTTCCTTTAACCTACTTAACTTGTTTCTATTTGTTTATTATTTTTAATGCTTCATAGATATACATAAAGGTGGAATTTACTGTGGTATATTCATATATGTACACAGCATAATTTAGTCATATTCATTCTGCAGTTTCTACCATTTCCCATCCTTTCTCTTCTCCCCTAAACTTCCATCTTGTACCCCACTGACATACCTCCTAATATTATGAAATCCCTCAGGTATATTTTCCTATCTATTTCCAATATCGACATATGAAATGAATCATTTAACTTTTGACTTTCTGAGTGTGGCTTATTTAACTTATTTTGTTCACTGGTTCCATACATATACCAGAAATACCATAATTTCTTCTTTGTGGCTGAATAAAATTCTATTGTTCATATATTTCACATTTTCTTTACCCAGTTTTCTGTTTATAGGCACTTGGACTGCTTACATATTTGACTATTGTGAATTGCACTGCTATGTACATTGATATGCCTGTATTATTAGAGTATAAGAATTTTTTTCTTATGGATAAATGCCAAAGAGTGAAATAGATGGGTCATATGGTGATAGCATTCATAGCTTTTGGGGGAAATTCCATCATGCTATTCTGATTGTATGTACTAATTTGCAATCCCACCAACAATTACTTGAGTATATTTCCTCCCACATCCTTGCCAACATTTATTATTTGCATTCTTTATGATTACCATTCTAATTGAGGTGAGATGAAATCTCAATGTGGTTTTTATACTTTTGATTTGCCTTTCTATACTAGGAATGGTGAACATTCTTTTTCACATATGTTTTGGTAACTTATGCTGGTTTTTTGAAAAATATTGATGTAGTGCTTTTGCCCATTTTTAGATTTGGTGATTTTGTTTGTTTGTTTGTTCTTCTTTTTCTTTCTTTTGTTTTTTTGATGGTAATGTTTTTGGAGATCTTGATATATGCTGGATATTAATCCCTTGTCAGATAAATACCTGGCAATATTTTTTCCATTCTATAAGGCCTCTGGTAGGGTTTAGATATTATATGTACTCCAAAAGCTTATGTGTGAGACAATGTTATAAAGTTTAGAGGTAAAATAATTGGGTTATGAGAGTCTTACCCTAATCAATACACTGATTAACTCATAGGAATTAACTGAGAGGTAACTGTAGGTAGGCAGCATTTGGCTGGAGGAGGTGTGTATCATTGGAGTGTGACTTTGGGCCATAAATTTTAATCTTGTTGAGAGGAAAAGTCTCAATGCTTTTTGGTTGCTGCATCCCAAACTGAACTGTATTCCTTGCTAATGCCTTTCTACCATGATGTTTTGCCTCATCTTGGGCCCAGAGTAATGGACTCTGACATCTAAGGACTGAGAACTATGAAACCATAAGATACAAATAAATATTTTTTTCTAAAATTTTTCTTTGCAAGTCTTTTGGTCAGAGTGTCCAAGTGCAATCTCCATCTGGTCAGACCTAGGGATGCAAGAATTTAATAGCTATAGAGTAGATATCCCAAACAAAGTTCCAAAGTATTGTTTACAGTTTGATACCCAAGAGCCAAAATTAAACTTCCCCAACAGATCTCTAAATCACTTCCAAACAGAGAAGTGATCAAAGATATCCAAACAAAACCCCAAAAGAAAGAATTCCAGTTACATCTACCATGTACTAGAGATCAGAGCAGAGCATTTGAAAGCCATTTCAACCAAGCTATGCTTTTAAGTAACTTCAGCTGGCAGAGTGGTAAAAATAACCAAAGGATTATGGGTTTAATAACAACCAGCCCTTCCTCTCTCTTAAAAGTGAATAGCACAATAAATAAGGTTTATAAAAACAGTCAATGATAGGATATAAATAGTCACAGCATCAACCAAATCAATGGAAAATTTCTAGCATTTGTATTTAAGAATAAAGATGTTCCCTTACAAGGCACAAGCCCAGTGTCCCACTTTCTCTAGTCATGTTCCATCTGCCTACAGTTAACTTCCAGTCACACCAATCAAACTAGAACTGGTTGATTATTTTACAATTAACATAAGCATTCTACCTCTGAATATTCCTTCATTAACAGGAGCTTTTATATGATTCTTCATATCTAAATTATATCAAACTAGAAAAACAAATAAATAAAATATTTGACAATAAATCTAACTAAGGAAATAAGAGTCCTCTCCAATGAAACCTATAGAACATTGAACAAATAAGCTGAAGACCTTAGAAGATGTAAAAACCTCTCATTTCTTGAGGAGAAAAAATTAATATTTTCAAAATGGTCATATTTCAAAAAGAATCTACAGATTGAAAACAATCATCATAAAACTATGATATTTTCCATGGAAATATAAACAATTCCTAATATTTCTCTGGAAGAATAAAAGACCTAGAGTAGACTAAACAATACTTAGCAAGAAGAGTGATGTTGGAAGCCTAACAATATGTAATCTTAAATTATACTATAAAAAACAGTATGGCACTGGCACAAAAGTAGTCATGAAAAACAATGGAATAGAACAGAAGACACAAAGATAAAACCACATACACACAGTCATCTGGTACTTATCCAAGTAGCCAAAAACAGAAAAGATATATATGATTTTTGTATAATTTTCAGTTGTTATTGAACACAATACCTATATTTTATTTATTTATTTTATTTGGTGCTGAGGATCAAACTCAGTACCTCAAGAACCATTGGTAATATGTCTTATTTTTAAAAAAATATGGTATAATGCCACTGAGAATTTATCTGGGTCCTTGCCTTTACTTTGTTGGAAGGCTTTTTTTATTACTGCCTCAATCTATTTTTTTCTGCCTTAATATATATTTTTCATTTGCCTCATGCCTGGTGATAGTGGAGTTTATATATCTTTGTTTTTTATCTCTTAACTTATCATATGAAGAAAAATACAATTTCTGTGTTTCACATAGTCACTGACACTCTAAATTAAATTAGAGCAAATTTGCTTTGCTGCCTGTCCCCATTCTTCACCTCCATATGTATTGGTGTAAATCATTCTCATGGAGCAGTCATGGGTTGCCAAAACTTGTCCACCATTTTTTCTCCATAAATTTGTCTATTTATTTTAAGAATTTCATTACTAATTTAATAGGAATTTCTTTGAATCTGTAAATTACTTTAGATAGTATGGACATTTTGACAATATATACTCTCCCAAATCATGAATTTATAATGTCTTCCATTTTTGTTTGTCTTTTTTAGTTTCCTTTACTTTTGTTTGATAAATTTTATTATAGAAACTTTAAACTCCTGGGTTAAATTTATCTCTGAATATTTTTGTAGTCATTGGTACTCTACTCTTAATTTCTATTTCAATTTATTTGCTCTTGGCATATAACAATGTTACTGATATTCTGTTTATTGATTTTATATTTTGAAACCTTGCTGGATTTATTTTCATTATTTTTGTGGAGAGTTCTTTATGGTTTTCTATGTGTGAGACTATTATGGTTTAGGTATGAGGTGTCTCTCAAAAGCTCACATGTGAGACATACAAGAAAGTTTAGAGTTTAAATGGTTGGTTTATCAGAGTCTTGAGGTAATCATTAATTGACTTGAATGCATTGACTGTGTGGTAGCTGTAGGCATTTGGGTTGTGTCTACACCAAAAATCTACACCAAAAGCAGTAGAAAAAAGAAAATAATTAAAATCAGAGCTGAAATCAATGACATTCAAACAAAACAAACAATTGAAAAAATTGACAGAACAAAACTTTGTTCTTTGAAAAAATAAATAAAATTGACAAACCTTTAGCCATGCTAATGAGGAGGAGAGAGAAAACTGAAATTACTAACATATGGGATGAAAAAGGAAATATCATGACAGACACTACAGAAATACAGAAAATAATTATAAACTATTATGAAAACTTGTACTCCAATAAATTAGAAAATATTGAAGTCATCAAAATATTTCTAGAATCATATGATTTGCCCAAATTGAATCAGGATGATATCCACAATTGAAACAGATTAATTTCAAGCAGTTAAATAGAAGACACAATCAGAAGTCTACCAACCAAGAAAAGCCCAGGACCAGATGGATACAGAGCCAAATTCTGTAAGACCTTTAAAGAAGAACTAATACCAATACTCTTCAATTTATTTCAGGAAATAGAAAAAGAGTCAGCACTTCAAAAACTCATTCAAATGAGGCCAATATAATGCTGATTCCAAAACCAGGAAATGATGCATCAAAGAAAAAAAAAAGTCCAACGAATATCTCTAATGAACATTGAAGCAAAAATTCTTAATAGAATTCTGACAAATTGAATACAAAAACATATAAAAAAAGACATTGCACCATGATCAAGTGTGATTCATTCCAGGGATGCAAGGGAGGTTCAACAAACAGAAATCAATAAATGTAATTCATCACATCAGTAGTCTTAAAAATAAGAATCATATGATCATATCAACAGACACAGAAAAAGCATTTGACAAATTACAGCACCCCTTCATGTTCAAAACACTAGAAAAATTAGGTATAAAAGGAATATAACTCAACATCATAAAGGCTATCTATGCTAAGTCCCAGGCCAACATCATTCCAAATGGAGAAAAATTGAAGGCATTCCCTCTAAAAGCTGGAACAAGAATGCCCCTTTTTACCACTTCTACTTAGTATAGTTTTTGAAACACTGGCCAAAGCACTTAGACTGACAAAAAAAATTAAAGTGGTACACATAGGAAAAGAAGAACTCAAATTAGCACTATTTACTAATGACATGATTCTATAATTAGAAGATCCAAAAAGTTCCACCACAAAACTTAATGAACAAAATTAGTGAACAAATTCGGCAAATTAGTGAACAAATTCAGCAAACTAGCAAGATATAAAGTCAACACCCATAAATCAAATTCATTTCTGTATATCACTGACAAATCCTCAGAAAGTGAAATGATGAAAACTACCCCATTTACAATAGCCTCAACGAAATAAAATACTTGGGAATCAACTTAAAAAAAGAGGTGAAAGAGCTATAAAATGAAAACTACAGAATGCTAAAGAAAGAAATCAAAGAAGAACATAGAAGATGGAAATATCTACCTTGCTCTTGGATAGGCAGAATAAATATTACCAAAATGACCATACTACCAAAGGCACTATAGAGATTTAATTCAATTCTGATCAAAATCCTAATGGCATTCCTCCTAGAAACAGAGAAATCAGTTATGAAATTCATCTGGAAAAATAAGAGACCCAAAATAGCTAAAGCAACCCTTAGCAAGAAGAGTGAAGCAGGTGTCATCACTATACTAGAGCTTAAAATATAATACAAAGCAATAGTAACAAAAACAGCATGGTATTGGCACCAAAACAGACTGGTAGACCAATGGTACAGAATAGAAGACACAACGACTAACCCATAAAATTTCAATTATCTTATGTTAAACAAAGGCACCAAAGTCATGCATTGGAGAAAAGATATCCTCTTCAACAAATGGTACTGGGAAAACTGGAAATCCATATGCAACAAAATGAAATTAAACCCCAATCTCACACCATGCATAAAATTCAACTCAAAATGGATCAAGGATCTAAGAATAGGTCCTTGCATCTAATAGAAGAAAAAGTTGGCCACAATCACTATCATGTGGGACTGGGCCCCAACTTCCTTATTAAGAATACTATAGCACAGGAATTAAGATGAAGAAACAATAAATGGGAAGGACTCAAACTGAAATGTTTCTTCTCAGCAAAAGAAACAATCTGTGAGGTGAATGGAGAGCCTACGTCTTGGGAGAAAATTTTTACCCCCTCACACATCAAATAGAGCACTAATCTCTAGGGTATATTAAGAACTCAAAAAGCTAAACACCAACAAAACAAACAACCCAATCAATAAATGGACCAAGGACCTGAACAGACACTTCACAGAAGATAATACACAATCAATCAGCAAATATATGAAAAAATGTTCTTCATCTCTAGCAATTAGAGAAATGCAAATCAAAACTCCTCTAAAATTTCATCTCACTCCAGTCAGAATGGCAGCTATTATGAATACAAACAACAATAATTGTTGGTGAGGATATGGGAAAAAAGGTTCATTCATACACTGCTGGTGGGACAGCAAATTTGTGCAGCCAATGTGTAAAGCAGTATGGAGAGTCTTTGGAAAATTAGGAATGGAACCATCATTTGACCCAGCTATCCCTCTCCTTGGTCTATACACAATATACCTAAAAAAGGATACTGCAGGGACAGAGCCACATCAATGTTTATAGCAGCACAATTCCTAATAGCTAAACTTTGGAACCAACCTAGATGCCCTTTAGTAGATGAATGGAGAAAAAAATGTGGCATAAATACACAATGGACTATTACTCAGCAATAAAAGAGAATAAAATCATGGCATTTGCAGGTAAATTGATGGAGTTCGAGAAGATAATTCTAAGTGAAGTCAGCCAATCCCCCCAAAAACCAAATGCTGAATGTTTTCTCTTATATACGGAGTGTGATTCATAGTAAGGTAGGGAGGGGGAGCATGAGAGGACTAGACAAACTCTAGATAGGGCAGATAGGTGGGAGTGGAGGTGAGGAAGCATGGGGTTAGAAATGATGGTGGAATGTGATACTCATCATTATCCAAAGTACATGTATGAAGACACAAATTGAAGTGAATATACTTTGTATACAACCAGGCATATGAAAAATTTGTGCTCTACACGAATTGTAATGCATTCTGCTGTCATATATAAATTTTAAAAAATTTAAAAAGAATTCTAAATTAATTTAAATGTTAATTCATTTAGTCCTTATTACTATCTGTTATTACCTCATTTTACATATGTAGTATTTGAAATATGCAGAAAGGTGAAGTGACTGACCTAAAGCCACACCTCATAAAATTGAAATTACCTGGCAACCAAGGTTTCCCAGCCTCAACATCCATCCGTAATAGACAATTTGGCAATATTACAAAAATTAGATTTTAAAATTGTTTCAATTGTGATACATTGTGTTTTTGTGAAAAGAGTTGTGATGATATACTATGTACCAGGTAATTTGTTCTAGCTCCCGAAATCTTTAAGAGAAGTGGATTATACTGGAAAATGATATTGACATAATTATATTGTTATATTTTATGCATGTATAAATATGTAACACCAAATCTCAACCTTGTGCACAACTATAATGCACCAATAAAAAATATAGGGGGAGAGAGAGAGAGAGAGAGAGAGAGAGAGAGAGAGAGCGAGCAAGCACGAATATGTCACAATATCTTATACATCAGATGAGGTGCTGGACACGAAGCTATAAATCTTGCCCCCTCCCCATATTTCAGTTTTACTTTGGTCCCATATATTATTTCTATACCACTATTTCTTCATTTTGGAATGGAAATTTTTATTTTGTGCCATTATAATAGGAGATACATAGCTTGCTTTTGTTCTTTACTCTCAGAACCAAAAGTTTCATTTGAATCTCAAATGAGATTTTGCACTGGACTTTTGAGTAATGCTGGAACAGTTAAGACTATGGAGACTTTTGGGAATGAATTAAATGGATTTTGAATTTTGATACGGGCATGAGGTTGGGGGCCGGGGTGGAATGTATGGTTGAGACACGAAGCACTATACAACTCAGTGAGACCCTGTCTCTAAATAAAATACAAATCAGGGCTGGGAATGTGGCTCATTGGTCGAGTCCCCAGAGTTCAATTGCTAGTACTACCTCCCAAAAAATAGATATCAAGTGTCCCCAAAAAGCTCATCTATGAGACAATGTAAGAATTTTCAGAAGTAAAATGATTAGATTATGAGATGTGTGACCTAATCAGTGGATTGATCCACTGATGTGGATTAACTGATTTGTAGTTGTAGGTAGGTATTTGTGACTAGAGGTAGTACATCACTGAAGGTATGCTTTGGGGGTTTATATTCTGCCCATGGTGAGTAGAGTTTTCTCTGCTTCATGATTGTGGTGTCCTAAGCTGCTTTCTTTCACCATGCCTTTCAGCCATGATGCTGTGCCTCACTTACGCCCAGAGATCTGGAGCCAGTCAAACATGGACTGAACCTCTGAAACCATGGGACAAAAAAAATTTTCTTCCTCTGCATTTTTCTTGTTGGGGCTTTTGTTTATAACAACAAAAAGCTTAATAAAATTCTCCTTGCTTGAATATAATTTTATTCCAATTGACCATTTATTATCAATGGCCCAGATTAAGCTTTGTACATTTCTACAAATCCCTTGCATAATTATCAGCTAGTCATAAATTATATATATATATATATATATATATATATATATATATATATATATCAGATTATTAAGAGTTGATTGAATAAGAAATAAACAATATATTCAACATTTATTTGACTTTTACGCACCAGTTTTCTCCTTCAATAATTGACAAACCGCTAACTGTAAGTAATTCCATTTATTCTTCAAACCTTTGACATCAAGAATAAACCTCTCCTAATCCTGAGGTCACATTTATGATGATTATATTAAACATAAATTTATAAGAATAAACCAGGAACAGTGGTACACACTTGTAATGCCAGCTGCTAGGAATGCTGGAGCAGGAGAATTGTGAATTCAAAGCCAGCCTCATAAACTTAGTGAGACCCTGTCTCAAAATAAAATTAAAAGGACTGGGGATGTGGCTGAGTGGTTAAATGCCCCTAGGTTCAGTCCCTGTTACAAAAAAAAAAAAGTAAGAATAGTTATAAGGCTTTTGTAGTGTTCCTCAGATTTTAATGAGCAAATGTATTACATGGAACTATTTTTAAGACACAGATTCTGATTCCCAAATTTAGTCATTAAAATTGAGATTTTGTATTTCTAATAATTCACATAGTATGATAATGTGATAATGATGCTGGCTAGAGAACAATTCTTCACATAGTAGTAAGGGATCTGAGAATCAAATTTTAGATTCTGCCTTTTTCTTTGTTATTTTCTTCCAGTTCATAGCAAACATGTTTTTATAGTTCTCATGCTTTCTACCATTCAGTCTCTTGAATTGCTCACACATTCACTTTCAAAGTTTTCATAGTGAGATTTCTTGTATGTGTAATCAAAACTCCCCAGGACCTTAATCACTTTTACATACAGATAAAGGCTACAGTAAGTGTAATTAACCAAGTTTCACTGTCTTTTGACATTACATATTCACACAGTATATCAGTGACATATGAGTTGTCAAACAAGTACTTATGCTGTGTTCAAAATATCTAATATGCATCCAAGAAAGCACATTTTTAAAGAGTATTGTTCTGATCAACTTATTCTTGATGAGCCTTTCCTGTTACATCTGAAGGTCATCTTCTTCAGATAGCAATTTATTTGCTTTTAAATAGTAGAAATGTTGCCTCCATCAAAACACCTCTGATTGACTGATTTTTAACTTATTCTTGAATCCTTCAATGAATTTACTAATTCATTTATCCTTAACTTACATTCATAGTACCTAAATCAATTTTGAAATCTAAAATTACTTTCCTCAATTTATTCTTTTTTAAAACATGCCCATATTATTGAATACAGACTATGCTTTTTCTCTTCTCTGTGCCTCTGCCACACATGCACTTATACATACAGATATTAATTATGATCTGAAAATGAATATTGCCCAATCAGTTATGGAAGAAAATGCGAAAAGTTGTATATGTAATTAGGGGCTGAAATATTTTGAGGTTACAAATATTACATAGAACTATAAATATTTTAATTTTGATCATAGACATAAATACATGATTTTATATTATATTATAGATGTAATTTTATTTTTGGCTCAGAATTAAGTGGCAGCTATAGCAAACTTATGCAAAAAAATTCCAACATTCACTAAATGACCAGAAAGACAAATCATGATCATGTGAAATCTAGACGTTTATTATCTATAACATGGATCATAGTTTCTTTATTGATATTAATCAACTTGGAGTTGCAAAATATTATTCCATTTAGTAGGGTTTAAATATAAATTTTTCTTTTATTGTAAAAGTATTTATGAAGACAATAAAAATACATGCACAACACTAATATGGAATTTTTCTACCATTACCTGATGCTCTAATGTTGATTATGTTCCTAGATTCATGAATCATCTTTCCATATTTTTTGATAACACTTCTATTATGTATCAACAGAAATTGACTAACATTTTCTTACTCAAGGAAGTATGTGCTGTGTGTTAATTCAGAATTGTAGGTCTATTTAAAATAATAGGAGAAAAATAATAGAGAACTTGTTGCATGAACCAATGTGACATATTGCCTTCTGAAGTTTGTTAAGGTTTAATTTTCTATTTTAGAACAGACTTTTTGTATATGCCAGGTATATTTTATGTAGCCTTAACAATACCCGAGAATGAATCATTTATCACAGCACTGGAGTCTGGAAAGGTCAAAATTAAGAAGCATGTTTCTGGCAGTACCTTGTTACAGCATCACGAAAATGGAAAAAATAATCATATGGCAGAAGGGCAAGTACAGAATGAGGAATAGAGTAAAAAGATGGTTAAAATTGCCATTTTATAATGAATACACTCTCATGGTAATAACATCAATCCATTTATGCAGGCAGAGCACGCATGAAAAAATCAACTATTAAAAGTCACATCCCCTACAAAAGCAGTTAAATGTGAACATGAGTTTTAAACAACAACAACTAAACATTCAAACTATAGTCTTCCAATCCTCGTCCCACAAAACTCACAACTTCTCACAAACAAAATTCATTGAATCTATCCCAATATCCCCCAAACTCATTTTAGTGCAACTCAAAAGTCCAGTTTCAATTAACATCATTTGGGTGAAAATCGAGGCATGATTCATTTTGAGACAAATCCCTTTGTGTCCAGAAGTCTGTATAATCAAACAAGTTATCTACTTATAAAATATAATGAAGTGGTGGGACTAGGCTAGGCATACAATTTAAATATAAATCATATTTCCCTGATATGACACTTTAAGATATATTTCTGATGTTATTTAATATGTATATAAGAAGGTTTATATCTTTATGTCATATATTCTATTCAGTTTAAAATATATAGTCATAGTTCTTAGTATATGATATCAATTTTTTCATAGCTTTATTGAGGTAAACTTGAAGTACAATAAAATGCACATATTTGAAATATGCAATTTGATCAATTTTGACATGTATGCATGCCAAACAATCAACATAAAAGCATTTACATTATTATTATCTTTAATTTGAAATTATTCAGACTGTGTTTCCTACATGATTTACTACATTAGAAATCAATTATCTTAAAACATAGAACAACGTACCCATGTCAACTATTTCAAAATTAAAAGGCACACTCATAAATATATGTAAGGTCAAGGAAGAAGGAACAGGAAAAATAAATAAAAAGTGCTTTTTAACTAAGTGATAACAAAAGCTTAAAATATCAGGATCTTTGGGATTAAACAATACTCCGATGAACTCTGAGAACTTAAAGTACTTGTATCAGAAAAAAGCAAAAATAACTATCAAATGATTTTCAAATTAAGCAGTAGGAAAAAAAAATAAGAGTAGGAACAGAAATATATAAAATAAAGAAAAAATAATACAGCTAACATTTGATAAAAATCAAACAAATCTTATCAAGAAAAAAGCAAGAATACAAAAATTAATATAAATGGAAAGAGAGCTATCAAAATACCTCTACAGATGCTAAAAATATATTAAGGTTATAGTACAATTATATACCACATATGACAACATATATGATAGTTTACATCTTCTTTGATTGACTGTTCCTTCCCTGGATTTAATTTTTGTTTTTAAATTTTATCTTCACAGAATATTTAGTGAGAATGTTCTGAAGTGGAGACTGTCTGGTTGTGAATTCTTTTAACTCTTGTTAATCATGAAAGGTTTTTATTTCATCTTCAAAGATGAAATAAATTTTTGCTGAATATAGGATTCTTGGTTGGCATCCATTTTCATTCAGAGCTTGGTATATGTTATTCCACGGCCTCATAGCTTTGAGGTTCTGGGTTGACAAATCAGCTGAGGTCCATATTGGTTTTCCACTATTTGTAATCTAATTTTTCTCTCACAGCCTTTAAAATTCTATCTTTTTTTTATTTCTGTATGCTAGGCATTTTCATTATAATGTGTCTTTACGTGGGTCTGTTTCAATTTTGTAATTTGAGGGTCCTGTAACAACCTCATATTTGATTTTCCATTTCATTCTTTAGATTTGAACATTTTATGGTATCATTTCACAAAAAAATATTGTTCCTTCCCTTGGGTTGTACCTCCATGCCTTCATCTATCCTGGTAAATCTTAAATTTGGTCTTTTCATGTTATCTCATAATTTTTGGAAATTCTGCTCATGGTTTCTTAACATCTTCTCTCCATGGTCCACTCTATTTTCAAGATTATATATTTTGTCGTTATTGCCTAAGGTTCTCTCTTCCAAGAGATCAAGTCTGTTGATGATGGTTTCTATTGAGTTTTTAATTTTGTTTATTGTCTCCTTCATTTCAAGGATTTTTGTTTGATTTCATTCAGATTCTCAATCCCTTTATTGAAGTGATCTTTTGTTACATGTATTTGCTCTATTTCATCATCCTTTACTTTGCAGATCAGTTTAACTATGTACTTTCTACACTCCTTCTCTGACACTTTATAAATGTGCTGTTGTTTAATTCTGTTACTGGAATATCTTGGTTTGCTTGGGGCAATATTTTCCTTTGATTTTTCATGTTATTTGTGTGTGCAAATCTAACAGTACGAATCTGAGGCAATAGATTTTCTCCTCTGTGGACTTATAGTGTACCTGAATTTTTCCAGTACCTCACTGTTTAGGGGGACACTAATTACAATAAATTCTAATTAAATCAAATAGTTCCTACTATGAAATATGCTATGGTAATTATCACAATATACAGAAATGATATGATCAGTTATTGCCTATAATAAAAATAGTAAGTTTGCAAAAGTGTTTACATTTTTCAGATGGTGGACAGGAAGAGAATAGAAGTGACATAGGATGTGATGATTGTGAGGGAGGAGGAGAAAATACAGAAGAAAAAAGATTGAAGGAAGAGTCAAAAAGAGAACAATAGAGATTGGCTGTTAGTAGAAGAAAAGAGAGAATCGAGGGGAAAAGGTAGGAGAATATATATATATATATATATATATATATATATATATATATATATATCCTTCTATCTGCTTCATATATAATATATTTTAAAATATGCATAATTCTTTTAGCTGATTTTTATTAAATTCTCCTATGAAGAATGAAAAAATGATTATGTCTCCCTTGATTTTTTAATTTTAGAGATTGTCATTCCAAACACGATTTTATTCTATATATATATTTTTCATGACATTAATATGAACTGTCAAAAATTGACTCTTTGGGTACACTACAATAGCTTATTACTTTTAAGAATAAATACAAGTAGTTGGCTTATATTTCATGAAATTTTTATCCAAGAAATGAAGTCTGCTTTATAAGAAGAAAGATAGATGTAAAGGTTGAGCAAAAAAGTTAAATTTTGTGAAAATATCAATGCTATACAAGCATTTATCTTCACTCATTGCAGAGATACTTATTTTAATGTACTTACTTGTTACGCCTAGAATAAAATCTATGATTTAGAAATATATATATATTTTTTTTTATGAATTGGTATGCAGCTGGGCATGGTGGTGCATGCCTGTAATCCCAAAAGCTTGGAGATTCACAATTTCAAAGCTAGCCTCAGCAATTTACTGTGGCCCTAAGAAACTCAGTGAGACCATATTTCAAAGTAAAATAGAAAAAAGGGCTGGAGATGTGGTTTAAAAGGCCTCAGTGGTTGAGCACCCCTGGGTTCAATCCCCTGTATCAAAACTAATTAATTAATTAATTAATATGTGATGCATATATTTTGATACTCTACATTTCTTCAAAGAGATTTTTAAGGAAAATTATTCCATAGGTTTTCAGTCCACTGGACTATTTTAACTTGACTAATGCTTAGTAACTGTGCTTCTGAGATTCACCTTCTAAAAATATTCCAAGTTAAAGTTGGTCCAAAAACTATCTTACAGGAGATTTGGAGATAAATAATGAAAAACGACAATACTTTTGAAAATAGCAAATATCATATTCTATTGTGTGCATAAACCACATTTTCTTTATCACTTCATCTGTTGATAGGCACCTAAGTTTGTTCCATAACTTAGGTATCATGAATTGTGCTGCTTGTAAACATTGCTGCTGCTGAGTCACTATAGTATGCTGATTTAAAATCCTTTGGTTATGTATAGAGGAGTGAGATAATTGAATTTGTGATTCCATTCCTAGCTCTTTGAGGAATTTTCATACTGCTTTCAAGATGGTTGCACCAATCTTCTGGTAAATAGATTGCTCTCGAGAATGTCATGCTAAGTGAAATAAGACAATCCCCCAAATCCAAATATTGAATGTTCTCTCTGATCTGTAGATTCTGACTTGCAACAAAGTGCTGGGGGGGGAGAGAAGTTCAGTGGATTAGAAAAAAGAGAATAAAGGGAAGGGAGGGAGGATAAGAATAAGAAAGTGGAATGAATCTGACATAAACTTCCTGTGTACATATATGAATACACTTAGTGAATCTCAATGTAGTGTACATCATAAGACTGGTATCCTAATTAGAATAATATCTAGTCCATGTTTGTATAAATATGTCAAAATAGAATCTACTGTCATATATAACTAAAAGGAAAAATTTGTTTAAAGAGCAGAATAAGACAAGATGATAAAAAGGAACTAGCTTCTAACAGACTTCATATTTCTAACTCATCTTCTCAAATTGTGGACCCTCTCATCAGTGATTCCATGCCAACTCTCAAGGATGTGACTGGAGTTTCCTCATTGGCAATTACATGCATCTCTCCAGAGTTTCTATTTCATAGATAAAACTGAGCTGCCTGGAACAAATGGGCACTTTTTTTCCCTTACCATCCAAGATCTGAAGAGTTAGTAAATTATTTTAAACAGTTATGATTGATTTTTTTTTGTCTAGGGAATGAACTCAGGGGCACTAAACCACTAAGCCAAGTTCCAAGACCTATTCTGTATTTTTAGTTAGAGACAGAGTCTCACTGAGTTGCTTAGTGCCTCACCATTGCTGAGGCTGACTGAATTTGCAATCCTCCTGCCTCACCCTTCCAAACTGTTGGGATTACATGCATGTACCACAGCTCCCAGTATGACTGATAATTTTGGCTTTTTTATGTTTCCAATTTTCCAGTGATTCCTGTGCAAGTGGTTAGTTTTAATACCTTATACATATTTTATTTTTTTTTTCAAATTATTACTAAGCTTTGGTTTACAGAAACTTTTAATACATCAGTTGTGGAGGCAGAATAAGAATGGCATTTGTTACAAAAATAGGTGTTTTGATAATCTTGAACTTAGTCATTAGTAATTTGTCAGTGAAAATACTTAATAATTAGATTGTTGGAATAATAAAATGTAATATTATATGGCAAGTATATATTAAAAGTCTGCATCAGTGGGAAAGAAAAACAAAAAAATTATACAAAAAAAGAAAAAAAATAAGGAAATAATTTTGTTAGATACTGCTTAGAAACTGCTAGGAAATATTTGGTATACAATGGCACATAAATGATAGTGGAACATATTGAACTAAAGTGAATATATTAAAAGGGTTTATCCTAGAAAATTTTAGAACAATGGACTGATGAAAATTAAAATTGATTTCAATTATCAATATATGGCAACAATTCCAAACAATGCGATAAGGAAAAAATTTTGAGAAAATAATTTGTTGGTCTAAGTGCTAAACAATTAGTATAGCTTATGTAGAATTTTAATTACATACATTTCAGTTTAATATATTTATATTACTTATATTTTCATAACACATTTTATTTATGTGAAAGTTAATTCAGATATTTCAACATTATAACAAGCAAGAAATCAGATATTTTCCCCATTGATATTAGATTTTATGCAATTAGGCTGGTGATATAGCTCAATTAGTATAACACTTTCTTTGCATGCACAAGGCCTTAGGTTTCATCCCCAGCACAAGAAAACAAACAAACAAACAAAAAATTCATGCAACCAAACCATAAGTTTGAAATACTGTTCAATCCTAATATTCAATGTGTCCACATGATGTTTATATTTTTCTGTAAAATTTAGAGAATAAGAATTGTACAAGTTTTCTGTAGTTTTTCAAATCTATATAGCTGTAAAAGAGTAATATTAGTGTAATACTTTTGTTCCCTTAGGTATTTATTTTATTTTGACAGATTTTTTCTTTAATGATTATTCATTCAGATAATTTTATTTAACAGAGGAGGGAAATGTTTAAAGAAATCTCCTCTAGGTGTAAAATATCCCAGTTACGTATTCCACTGCTAAAAAACAGTGGATGAATAAATGCTTAATTACTATATAACAAATGAATCAGCCCATGGACCAAAATGTGTATAAATGGAAATGAAGACACCTGTATTCTAGTGAAGAAAATATACACATATTCATTTGATATTAAGAATACTAAACATTGTGATAGGAGTTAAAACATTAAGATAAAGACATAATAAATAATTCATGCAAAGATGAAAAATGAGAAGTTCATCAAAATAGCAATAGTGTTACCCCATTGTTTGCTCTATGGAGTAATAAAATAATGAGAAAAAAGATAAGAATAAGAGAAATTTAATAGCAGGTAGTTAAAAAAAACAGTGGCAAAAACAGTGGCAAAAGCTAATATAAGGAGAGAAAAGGTAAAGGTCAGAATAGGGAAAAATTTCCCTAGCACTTAAATAATTTAAAAATAATATGTAGAGTGCATAAATGCAAACCTGGGAGAAATAACTCCTCTACTTATGATATGCTTTGTTCTGCTAAACATGTTATATTGTATACTTGAAATAAAATTAGAGGTAAAAATTCCCAAACTCTTTAAAATATCTAAAAGCAAGGAAAATAAATAACAAAAAATAATTGATAAATGAATATATTTTTGTCAAAATTAATTGCTACTATAGTTGTAAAAACATTTCTTTGAAGCATCATAATTATATGTAATAGTTATTTTTGACAATATCATATATGCATTGAATTTCTCTTTCAATCACTTGTCCTCCTTCCCTCGCCTCTTCCGTATTTTATTTCTCCTTTCTCTAGTCATCTTCTTTTTACTCATTTATTTATTTTTATTGGTACTTCATACATATACATAAAGGTGAAATGCTCTATGGTATATTTATATAAGCATATAATGTGATTTTGCTAAATTCATTCCATAATTCTTCCGCTTTCCCAATTGTTCCTCCCTTCCTCAATTTCTTTCTTCTGGTCCACTGATATTTCCTATATCATTGATATCCAACTTCCCTCAGTTTCTTTGCCTTATTTTGCTCTAGCTTCCGCATGTAAGAAAAACTTATTTGTCTGAGTCTGCTCTATTTTATTTAGCAGGATGTTTTCTATTCACATTTTATTCACATCTATTTACAAAACTATTATTTTATTATTCTTTATGGGTTACTAAATTCCATTCTATGTGTGTGTGTGTGTGTGTGTGTGTGTTTGTGTGTGATATGTATGTATATATGTCACATTTTCTTGATCAATTGATCTATTGCTAGGCTTCTGGGCTGTTTTCATAATTTGGATACTGTGAATTTTGCTGCTATAAACACTGAAATTACTGTGTCACTATATGTGCTGGTTTTAGTCCTTTTGGATAAATATCAAAAAGTGGGAAACCTAGGTAATACAAAAAAAAATATATAAAATATGTATTTCAACATATAATATATAAAGATATATAAGTATATATAAATAAATATAAATATATTAATATGTACTTGTATATATTGGTATATATTATATATTTATATAATATGTTTTATTATAATATAAACATATTAAAGTATACTTATATATAAATATATATTAATATATAAGTATATATGTACATAAATAAGTATATATAAGTGTATACAATTATTATTGTGTATATTGTATAGTATGTCATTTATACTATATGTAGCATTTATGTATACTTCCTCTATATATAGTACTATATATGTGTGTGTGTGTGTACACAAACAAAATAGTACAGTAGATGAATTATAAAACTTACCAGCATAGATTAATATCAGATTTAAGCAGACAGAAGAAAGATTCATAAAACTAAGAGAGATGGCATTTGAAATATATCTGAACAGAAAAAAAATGAAAAAGAAATGTGAAAAAATCCAGTAATATATATCAGACACCATATAAACCAATATATATTACAAAAATATCAAAAAGAAAAAAGAGATCAAGGGGTAAAAAACAGCTGAATAAAATATTTTTAACAACTCATAAGAATCTAAACTGACACACAAATACAAGAAGTTGAACAAACTTGGAGTAGGATAATCACAAAAATGGTTCATACCAATCCAAATTATAATCATAATATAAAATGCAAAAAATAGAAACTGGAAAGGAGAAAAAACAAAACTGAATTATTGTGGGTTGGGGTTGGTAGTGTGGTGGTAGAGTACTTGCCTAGCACATGGGAAGTACTGGGTTCATTCCTCAGTACCACATAAAAACAAATAAATAAAATAAAGTTATTGTGTCCATCTACAATAACAAAAAATAATTTTAGAAAGTGAATCATCATATGCAAAGGGGAGTTTTAAGATTATAAGCATTTTCTGAGCAGGACCTTTCCAGCCAGTGGCAATGTCTTAGTTCAGTCTGCTACAACATATACACTGTAGATATGGTGACTTAAGCAACATTTATTTTCTCACAGTTATGGAGCTGAAAATTCCAAAATAATGATGTTGGATATCCAGTGTCTAGTGATGGCTCACTTCTTGGTTTGAAGATCAATTTATTCTCATTGCATTTTCCAAGAATATAAAACAGAGGAAACTCTTTCTTGACTATTCATATGCATATAGGGGAATTAAAATCCCCTTTGTAAAATCCCTTTACTTATGATCATATTACATTCCAAAAAACTCTTACTTCAAATAAACACATTAGTATTTAACTTACTAATTTTATAAGGAGAAGCACTTTCAGGCTATACCACTGTGGGGTGATATTTTTTGCATTTCTAAAATAAAAAAAATAAGATATCAAGTGAGATTAAATGTGACTAAACTGTTCTTCAAAAATGAGGGGGGATTAACATATTACCATATAAATAAAAACTGACGGTATTCTTTCCTGGAGTGGACCCATAAAAAATGCAAGGCTGTACTGTAATTTGAATTAAAATGATGCTAGAGAGTAATCAAAATTATATGAGCATTAAAAGTTTTGTAGAGTATGAAACCTGAAATGGCACAGTGAAGTGAGATTGTCACCCCTTAACCCTCTACATCACAGAAATTAGCCAGCCAAAGAACAGTTGATTGGAGAAGTAGGTAACACAATAAGTGTTCTATGTCCTAATATTTGACGGTCTGAGAATTGAAAGGACTTCCAGTTTGGTTACAAGAGCAGAAAATAGGGACAGAGAATCTTTTATCCCCAAACATGGACCAGGGTGGTGTGAAGAGAGAGGAACAACAGAGAAATAAAGAAAAGAAAGGCATATTAGCTCACTCTCTTAACAGCTGAAAAGTAAACATGTCAAATTAAAATGTGACAGAAACAAAAGTCAGTAATGGAGATGAAGATATTTAACCCCTATTATGGACTAAAAGATATGCAGGCATGGCAGTTATTTTTTGGAGACCACAGCTGGACAACTTCTCTAGAATAGATTAAATCGACATAACATCTCCAGACTTACATATAGCAACAAATAAAACCAGAGGGAGTACATCTTTAGTGGGATACTTCAATAATCCATCTAGAAGGAATTTCTAGAGGGATTTTTACTAGCCAAACATTTCTGAAACTCCTTCACTCTTACTATGAGCAAAGATAGTGAGTTGGAGTAGATCAGAGAGCTGGTCATTCCCAGGAACTGCTAACACAACCAAGTACTCAGCACAGCCTCAATGGTAGCTCAGAGACAGATGAGAGTGAAAATCCACAATTAATGGTATCAGGAAGAGAGAAAAGTTGTGATGGCTACATCTTTCCCAGACAGCTAAGGGGAGCAGCACCTGTGGTTCACAACACAGTGAGAACAGGAACTTACTGTAACTCTTTTGCAGTTGTAGGACAGTGCCCATAAAATCTATCAGTCAATGTGGATGCTTCTACTCCACAGATCAACAACAGAGAATCCCAAACCACAGGTACTACACTTACAGACATGCACTAAGCTCTACCCACTTTAAGAGGGCCCTATTAATGGGAACAGGTGCACAGTAACTCATTTAAATCAGAGCAACAGCCCTGAGCCCTGAACACTGTGTTTCTATACACAACAGAAACAGGCAGCAGACATAGCACAGCACCATCTGAGCATCCATATTCAGGCCCCTGGATTGATAAACAAAAATGGAGAAACAGTAGGTAAGAGGTCCACAGAAATTGGGAGAATGGCTCCTGTATGCCAGCACCTTTGGGGGAATACAAAGCTGAAGAGTGTTGTATATCTTCTAAAGGCTCCAAATCCTGAGAAAATCAAAGCCAGAAGACTCAATAAGAAATTTCTCTACCTTCTTATGGTTTACTCTCAAATTAGTTCTGATGTCAACTTTGATCATACATATATTATTCTTCATTTTTATTTAATAGTTGTTATCCTAATATTTGTGTTGTGCCCTAAACTCATTTCTGATGGTTTAGATATGAGGCGTTCCTCTACAGTTTATGTGTGAGACAATGCAAAAAAAGTTTAGAGGAGAAATGTTTGGGTTAATAGAGTTTTAACCTAGTAAATGCATTATTCCCTTGATAGGGATTAACTGGGTGATAATTATAGGGAGATAGTGTGTGGCTGGAGTGGATGAATCAAAGGGGACATACCTTTGGGGTTTATATTTTTTCCATGATAGGGTGGATCTATCACTCTCTCACACTGCTTCCTGGTATATTTCCTGAACACTTTCTTCCAGCACACTCTTCTGCCATGTTATTCTGCCTTATCTTGGGTGCCCTGAGGAATGGAATCATCCATCTACAGATTGACACCTCTGAAAACATGAACAATAAATAAACTTTTCCTCCTCTAATTGTCCTTGTCAGGTTTTTTGGTCACTATAGTGAAAAAAAAAACTGACTAAAACACCTTTTAATTGAATTTCTTCTAATGTGTAAAAGCACTAATTAGAATCAGTCACTCTATCTTTGTTTTACCACTTGAAATTTACAGTTGCTTCTTTTATCCCACTTTGCCTCTTACATTAACTACTACTGCTTCAAATCCTCATCTGTCTTCTCTCTTTCTTTTTAACCATAGTGTGTATTATTTTTTCTTTAAGTTCATTATTTTAGACTTATCTTGCCTAATCTTTGTCTCCTTCCACTTTTTTTTTCTTTTATTTACAGACAGGGTCTCACAGACAGAGTTGCTTTGTGCCTCATTTTTGCTGGCTTTGAACTTGTAATCCTCCTGCCTCAGCCTCCCAAGATACTGTGATTACAGGCATGCACCACTCCACCTGGCTTACTTCCACTTTTAGACCCCATATAATGTTAAACCTATTTTACTATATTTAATAATTGATATTAACCTATTTCAAAGTGTTATGGCAAGTTTATTTTTGGAATAGAACTGGATAACAGTATTACCAAGATTTTGTTTTTTTCTGAGGTTGATCAATGAAATCATGAATTTGCTCTGAGGTGATTTTAGTAAATAGGGTTTAGTATTTTCTCTCAAAGTGGTGGTGATACAGGGGGCCGCAGAATGCACAAGAATGAAATACTTTTATCAATAAGTGGATTTTAACCAAGCCTGGGGCTCATAAAATTTAAAAAAAACACACTAAATAGTCCTTTTCATAAAACAGGAATAATAATCATCCAAACAAATGGGTAGACATACAAACGATATGAAAAACAAGGGACAAAATCACCCTAAATAGCCCACAACACTTTAACAATGGATCCCATTGATACCAAAGTAGTGGAAATGTCAGAGAAATAATTTACAAAGTTTATAGCTAAAATGTTCAATGTTCCAAAAAAAAAAACAATAAAGGGAGTTGACTAAGAAAATAAAGGAAATTAAGATCATTCAATAGATATAGAAATTCTGAAAAAGAGCCAAATGGAAATCCTTGAAATGAGACTCAGTATATCAAATTTGAAATTCAAAGCATCACAAAGATTAGGCTACTTTGGAAATAGAATTTGGGGCCATGAATACAAAATATATAACCTTGGAGAAAAGTAAATAATGAAGAAAAGATGTTAAGAGACCATAATCAGAATATTCTAGGAATCTAGGGTAATATAAAGAGACAAAAAATAAGAATAATTGGTGTGGATAATGACTATGATTTCAATTAATTTCTCAATCCAGACACAAAATTCAGGAGGGATTAGAATAATATATATCAACTCCTTAAAGAGAAATGGCTGCCAATGAAGATTACTATATACATCAAAACTACACTTCAGAATTAAATAAAACAAAACTTCCACAATAAGCAGAAACTGAAAGAATTTTATAGCACAGGCTATAAAACATATTCAATGAAATATATCTTGGAGAAGAAATCAAAAACACAAATGAAAAACAGCCGGGCTTGTTGGTGAATGCCTGTAATCTCAGCAACTCAGAAGGATGAGGCAGGAGAATCACAAGTTCAAAGCCACCCTTAGCAAATTAGCAAAGCCCTAAGCAAATTAGCAAGACTCTGTTTCAAAACAAAAGAAGACTGGGTATGTGGCTCAGTGGGTAAGCACCCCTGGGTTCAATCTCCAGTAACCACACCCCACAAAAAAAATGAAAACCAGCATAGGAATAAATTGTACTAGAAAAAATATTAATAAAATGAGAATCAAGTTTGGATTAAGCATTAGAAATAAATCAAAATCACACAAATAAAAATGATCTTTCTAACATAACATTGAATCTAAATATTCTAACTCTCCAAACAAAGACATAGATTAGTGAAATGGATTAAAAAAGAAGACCAAGCCATGTGTTATATGCAAAAGACTCACCCTATATGCAGAGATATCCAAAGAATGAAGGTAAAAGAATGTGAAAAGGTATATACAATACAAAATGTAAACCAAAAGTCATAGTGGTTAAGGGAATCAATAACAACATGATATAATGATTGTAAATATTTGTGCCCCCCTCAAACAATTCATAAAGGCATATAAAACAAAGCTTTCCCAAAATAAGGCATCAATTACAATACAATAATACTGTGTGATTTCAACATTCATCTCTTACTATTAAATAGATCATCCAGACATAAACTAAGCAAAAAATATTTCATAAGTAAAACAAAACCTCTTAGTCAAATTGACCTAACAGATATCTGTAGAATATTAGAATATTACATTATTCAATGACTGAATTCACTTTCTTCACAGTGACACATGAAACTTTCTTGAAAATACATCATATATTAGTGCATAAAGCAAGTTTTAACAAATACTAAAAAACAGAGAAAACTTTTACATATTTTTAATTGATATAAAAAAATGACAACAGAATGCATTACAATTCTTTTTTTTATTACTTGCAAAATACAATACAATGATCTTGACATATCATACATTTGATTCAAATAGGGTATGAATTCTCATTTTTCCATGTGTACAAATTGCAGGATCACATTGGTTATACATCCATGTGTATACATACAGCAATCCTAGTGTCAGTTGTATTCTGCTGCCCTCCCTATCCCCCCTCCCCTCCCCTCCCCTCCCATCACTATTCTCTACCCATTCTACTGTGGCACTTATCTCTCTCTCTCTCTCTCTCTCTCTCTCTCTCTCTCTCTCTCTCTCTCTCTCCTCTCTCTCTCTCTCTTTCTTCTATTCCCCTTCACATCATCTTATATGTATTTTGTGAACCCAAGATTGTCTCCTTCTGTCTTCTGTGCAATTCCCCTTCTCCCTCCCTTTCCCTCCCACCTCTTTTCCTTGTTTAGTGGTAATCTTCTCATGCTCTTCCTTCCTACTCTGTTTTGAGTCACATCCCTTATATCAGAGAAGACATTTGGCATTTGTTCTGTAGGGATTGGCTAACTTCGCTTAGCATAATCTGCTCTAGTGCCTTCATTTCCCTGCAAATGCCATGATTTTGTTATTTTTTACTGCTGAGTAATATTCCATTGTGTATAAATGTCACAGTTTCTTAATCCATCCATCTGTTGAAGGGCATCTGGGTTGGTTCCACATTCTAGCTATTGTGAATTGTGCTGCTATGAACATTGATGTAGCTGTGTCCCTGTAGTCTGCTCTTTTTAGGTCTTTTGGGTATAGTCCGAGAAGGGGAATAGTGGGGTCAAATTGTGGTTCCATTCCCAGCTTTCCAAGGAATCTCTATACTGCCCTCCAAATTGGCTGCACCAATTTTCAGTCCCACCAGCAACATACAAGTGTACCTTTTTCCCCACATCCTCGCCAGCACTTGTTATTGTTTGACTTCATAATGGCTGCCTTTATTACTGGAGTGAGATGGTAACTTACAGTGGTTTTAATTTGCATTTCTCTGATTGATAGAGATGGTGAGCATATTTTCATGTACTTGTTGATTGATTGTATATCCTCTTCTGAGAAGTTTCTGTTCAAGTCCTTGGCCCATTTGTTGATTGGGTTATTTGTTTTTTTGTTGTTTAACTTTTTGAGTTCTTTGTATACTCTGGAGATTAATGCTCTATCTGAAGTGTGAGGGGTAAAAATTTGTTCCCAGGATGTGGGCTTCCTATTTACCTCACTTATTATTTCTCTTGCTGAGAAAAAACTTTTTAGTTTGAATATGTCCCATTTGTTGATTCATGATTTTACCTCTTGTGCTATAGGTGTCCTATTAAGGAATTTGGAGCCCGACCCCATGAGATGGAGTTTAGGGCCAACTTTTTCTTCTATTACATGCAGAGTCTCTGGTTTTATTCCTAGCTCCTTGATCCATTTTGAATTAACTTTTGTGCATGGTGAGAGAAAGGGATTCTATTTCATTTTGTTGCATATGGATTTCCAGTTCTCCCAGCACCATTTGTTGAAGATGCTATCCTTTCTCCATTGCATGCTTTTAGCAACTTGTCTAATATAAGGTAGTTGTAATTTTGTGGATTAGTCTCTGTGTCCTCTATTCTGTACCATTGGTCTACCCGCCTGTTTTGGTACCAGTACCATGCTGTTTTTGTTACTATTGCTCTGTAGTATAGTTTAAAGTCTGGTATCGTTATACCACCTGTTTCACTCTTCCTGCTTAGAATTGCTTTAGCTATTCTGGGTCTTTTATTTATCCAGATGAATTTCATGATTGCTTTTTCTATTTCTGCGAGGAATGCCATTGGGATTTTGATTTGCATTGCATTAAACCTATAGAGTACTTTTGGTAGTATGGCCATTTTAATGATATTAATTCTGCCTATCCATGAACAAGGTATATCTTTCCATCTTCTAAGGTCTTCTTCTATTTCCCTCTTTAGGGTTCTGTAGTTTTCGTTGTAAAGGTCTTTCACCTCTTTTTTTAGGTTCCCAAATATTTTTTTTGAGGATATTATGAATGGGGTTGTTATCCTGATTTCCCTTTCAGAGGGTTTGTCACTGATATACAGGAATGCCTTAGACTTATGAATGTTGATTTTATATCCTGCCACTTTTGCTCAATTCATTTACTAGTTCTAGAAGTATTTTTGGTAGAACCTTTTGGGTCCATAAGGTATAGGATCATGTCTTCCACAAATAGTGCTAATTTTGGTTCTTCTTTTCCTATTTTTATGCCTTTAATTTCTATCATCTGTCTTATTGCTCTGGCCAGTGTTTCAAGAACTATATTGAATAGAAGTGGTAAGAGAGGGCATCCCTGTCTTGTTCCAGATTTTAGAGGGAATGCCTTCAATTTTTCTCCATTTAGAATGATGCTAGCCTGAGGCTTAGCATACATAGCTTTTATACTGTTGAGGTAAGATCCTGTTATCCCTAGTTTTTCTAATGTTTTGAACATAAAGGTATGTTGTATTTTGTCGAATGCTTTTCCTGCATGTTTTGAGATGATCATATGGTGCTTATCTTTATGTCTATTGATGTGGTGGATTACATTTATTGATTTCCGTATATTGAACCAGCCTTGCATACCAGGGATGAATCCTACTTGATCATGGTGCACGATCTTTTTGATATGTTTTTGTATCCAATTTGCCAGAATTTTATTGAGGATTTTTGCATCTAGGTTCATTAGAGATATTGGTCTGTAGTTTTCTTTCTTTGAAGTGTCCTTATCTGCTTTAGTAATCAGGGTGATGTTGGCCTCTTACAATGAATTTGGAAGTACTCCCTCTTTTTCTATTTCATAAAATAGCTTGAAAAGTATTGGTATTATTTCTTCTTTAAAGGTTTTGTAAAACTCTGCTGAACACCCATCTGGTCCTGGGTTTTTCTTGGTTGGTAGTCTTTTGATGGCTTCTTCTATTTCCTCAATTGATATTGGTCTGTTTAAGTTGTGTATATCCTCTTGACTCAATCTGGGCAGATGATATGACTTAAGAAATTTATCTATGCCTTCACTATCTTCTATTTTATTGACTTATAAGGTTTTGAAATAATTTCTAATTATCATCTGTATTTCTGTAGTGTCTGTTGTGATATTGCCTTTTTCATCCTGTATGCTAGTAATTTGAGTTCTCTCTCTTCTTCTCTTTGTTAGCATGGCTAAGGGTCTGTCAATCTTATTTATTTTTTTTTGAAGAACCGACTTTTAGTTTTGTCATTTTTTTCAATTATTTCTTTTATTTCAATTTCATTAATTTCAGCTCTGATTTTAATTATTTTTTGCCTTCTGCTACATTTGCTGTTGTTTTGCTCCTCTCTTCCAAGGACTTTGAGATGTAGTGTGAGGTTATTTATTTGTTGGTTTTTCCTTTTTTTGAGGAATGAACTCCAAGCAATGAATTTTTCTCTTAGAACTGCTTTCATTGTGTTCCATAGATACTGATGTTATGTCTGTGTTTTCATTTATCTCAATGATTTTTTAAATTTCCTCCTTGATGTCTTCTGAAACCCATTGATCATTCAGTAACATATTGTTCATTTTTCAAGTGATGTAGGGTTTTTCCCTTCTTCTTTTATCATTGATTTCCAGTTTCATTCCATTATGAACAGATAAGATGCATGGTATTATCTCTACTCCTTTCTAATTGCTAAGAGTTGCCAGATGGCATAATATATGGTCTATTTTTGAGAAGGATCCATGTGCTGCTGAGAAAAAAGTATATCCGCATGCTGATGGTTGATATATTTTATATATGTTAGTTAAGTCTATGTTATTAATTGTGTTATTGAGTTCTATAGTTTCTTTTAATTCAACTTTTGTTTGGAAGATATGTCCAGTGGTGAGAGAGGTGTATTGAAGTCACCTCATAATTATTGTGTTGTGGTCAATTTGTCCCTTGAACTTGAGGAGAGTTTGTTTTATGAACAAATCAGCACCATTGTTTGGGGCATATAAATTGATAATTGTTATGTCTTGTTGGTGAATGATTCCCTTTAACAGTATATAGTTTATTCAAAGTATTCAAGTCAATAATTGTAGTTTATTATATATATATATATATATATATATATATATATAATTAAGGACAGAAACACATGATTGTCTCAATAGTTGCAGAAAAAGTATTTGCTGAAGTCAAGAAATGGTTCAGGTTTAAAAAACTGAGGACACTACGAATAGAAGAAATTTACTTAACTCAACATTGTAAAGGCTATATATGACAAACCCAGGACATACAATATTCTGAAGAGGGGAATCTGAATGCATTTACTTTAAAAACAGGAAAAAAAAACAAGGATGCCAACTTTCACCACACCTATTCAACATACTTATTGAA
The DNA here is from genome assembly GCF_045843805.1 of Urocitellus parryii. Classification (NCBI taxonomy): domain Eukaryota; kingdom Metazoa; phylum Chordata; class Mammalia; order Rodentia; family Sciuridae; genus Urocitellus; species Urocitellus parryii. Next base: position 47,566,670 of record NC_135547.1, on the reverse strand, counting down.
ACTAGGCATAGAATCACGAAAAAAGGTGCAAATAGTTTAAAATTGAAATATCTCTCTTAATTACATGATTATATATTTAGAAGACCATTGAAATCTTCACCAGAACATTTCCAAAACTAATAAACACATTTAGGTGAAAAAAATCAATTACGTTCCTATACTCCAATAAAAAGACTTGATGAAGAAGAAATTAGGAAACTTATCCCATTAAAAATAACATCTCGGGCTGGGGATGTGGCTCAAGCGGTAGCGAGCTGGCCTGGCATGCATGCGGCCCGGGTTCAACCCTCAGCACCACATACAGACAAAGATGTTGTGTCCGCCAAATACTAAAAAATAAATATTAAAAAAAAATTCTCTCTCTCTCCCTCTTTCTCACTCTCTCTCTCACTCTTTCTAAAAAAATAAAATAAAAATAAAAATAACATCTCCTCCCAAAATAAAATATTTGGGAATAAATCTAAGCCAGAAGATGAAAACTCTCTACAATTAAACCTATTGAACACTGAGGATAAAAACTGAAGAGGACCTTAAAAGATAGAAAGACCTCTCATATCCTTTGATAGGCAAAATGAATATTATCAAAATGGCCATACTACAACAATTAAACAAAACTGAAATAACCAGTCTAAGATACACTGGAAATACAAAAAAAAAAATGAGGAAATAAACCAATATAGAATCAACCAATGGATCAAATATAAAAAATCAAGAGAGACATTAGAAAATATTTTGAAATTAAAAATTAAAACACATCATACATAAAGCAATGGAATGCATGGAAAACAATGTTCAAAATAAAATTAATGTCTAACTCAAATTGTGTTCATTTAAAAAAAAAGAAAATATCAAATAACCTAAATTTACATCTAAGGCAACTATAAAAGGAGAATAAATTAAACCAGAAGTCAGAAGAGTAAAGGGAATTATAAAAAAAATAGATCAGAGATAAATAGAGAAGATAATAACAATGGAGTGAACCAACAAACCAAGGGTTATATTTTTTTTAATGAAAAGATCTGTAAAAAAGGCCAACCTTTTAAAGAGGTTTCAAAATGCTATAATTAATTATTTTACCACAAATTACATAATATAGATGAAAGGAACAAACTCTTAGAAACATGACCTAGAAAGATTGAATAAAAAGTGGAAAACGGGTACAGAGATAATTTCCAAGATTTAGTAGACACTTCAAAGTTAGTTCCTCTTTTTTTTCAAAATACTCAGGAGTGAAGAATTATTTTCTTAAATATTGTGTATTTGAATTGCACAGGAGGATAAATAGAATTAATAGCTTCTGGTTTATTTACACTATTCTAGAATCTTGCAACTTTTGTTGGATACAATTAATTCTGAATGCCTAGGGTTTGATTTTACTGAATTATAGCATTTTTCTTGATGCCTCTAATAGATAACAGTATAGCTAGATATAATCTAGATATATCTTTTTTTCATGTCTTCAACTGCTCTAGTGGAAAATAAAATATCATATATATTACAGCCTATCTCCATTAGTATGAAAGAATACTGATGGAGAAAAGTGTGAATTATTTACATTTGTAAAAAGTATGCATTAACTTCTGTAAAAAAGGACCCCAGTACGTTTCTTGAGAACTCTGTAGAATGTTCTCAATTGATAAAATCAGTGGCACATGCCTGTAATTCTAGCAATTCAGGAAGTTGACACAGGAAGATCTCCATTTCAAAGCCAACCTTAGAATTTTAGTGAAACCCTAAGCAATTTAGCAAAACCCTGTCTCAAAATTAAAATAATAATAATAATAATAGGCTGGGAATGTAGCTCAGTGGTTAAGCTACTGTCGGTTTAAGCTCTGGTACAAAAAAAAAGTTTTTTCTCAGTTGAAATGAAAAGCTTCATATCCATTCTTCTATTACTTCCTTAGTATTCCTTTATTTCCAGTATGTGAGTTAATTAATGAAATTTATTTGGGCAATTTTCCACTAGTCTCTCTAAATGAAGGACTTTTCTCCACCTAGCTTCCACACCTTTATCAGCAGGGGAGAAAAGTAGATTTGAGATCTGTGATTAAATCAAACACCGTCCCTTCACAAAGCTCTGTCTGCAAATAATTTATGTCTTTAGACCATCTGGACTAAATTTACCAGGTTGTATGCATCCACTTCTATCAGTCAACACAGATATCCACTTCTGTATGTAGAAAAATGAGAGAAAATTGCCCATAGTAAATAATCAAGAATAATTGTTGAATTATTGTGATTACTTCTTCCTCAAATACATCTCTATTTACAACAAACAAATCATGTTAGATGACACTTGTTTTGTTAAAGAACCAACAGTAGAGGCATCACATGGGAGGAGCTATTTAGAAATGTAGAATCTGAGGCTTTTCATACAATTAATGAATTAGAATCTGCAATTTGATAAATACCACTAAGTGATTCATATGAAAATTAAAACTGAGAAGCACAAAGTTATGACATTTTGTTTGGACTTTGTTGAATCAAAGTAAATGATATTATAATTAACATACATGCCAATCAATAGAATAAAGGATACATGAAAGAAAAGAAATAACTCATAAACTAGCCTGACCCAAGAAATACTTGGGGAAAAAATGAAAGCTAGGAGCTGAAAGCATTTATAGTCAATTGGGAAAAAAAACTAATAATGCAATACTCCTTTCAAAGCTGAACTTAATATAATTTAATTAATTTGCTTTAAATATGTTGTCATTTTGTATTAAGCTGTTAAGCCAAAGTCATGCTATTAAGGAGCCTCTTTTATTCTTTCTTCAAATAAAATTTTACAAAATGATCAAATGGGTTTTTCACAAGTCCAGGATTAGGTATTACTTCAGTTCAAAGGTATGATTTATGAACAAAAGCAGTAATTATTTTGCTTAAGCAATAGTTGGTTAGAGCAGGTAAATTTTAATACAAAAGCATACAGGTTTTCCCATTCAAGACATATTCAAGCATTTCAATAATCCAATCAGATATGACTTTAAAAATGATTTTAAAAGCCACAGCATCTCTTTAGACCTTGTTAGAAATGCTGATTATATAGCTCCTGGTGATGGCACATGCCTGTTATTCTAGTGGCTTGGGAGGCTAAGACAGGAGGATCTCAAGTTCAAAGCCTCTGCAGCAAGAGGTGCTAAGCAATTCAGTGAGATGTTGTCTCTAAATAAAATACAAAAGAAAAAAAAAAAAAAGCCTGGGGATGGTGGCTCAGTGGTTGAGTGGCCAAAAAAAAAAAAAAAAAGGAAAGAAAGAAAGAAATGATGATTATAATGACATAACTCAGCATTTATAAACTCTTGGCACTGGATCCAGCAATCAATTCCCTTTTGGTTGGAGAGAGAGAGAGAGAGTGTGTGTTTGGTGTGTGTGTGAGAAAATTTCTGTAAAAAAGCAGACTTGAAGGTGATAGCTCAAGTGAGACATTATGGTTATCTTGTGATGTTCAGAATCTTCTACCCTAGGAATCAGTGTCTGTAATTCAAGGTTAAAACTGAAATCTAGACATTTGTTCAGAGAGACCAAGAAGCAGTATATTAACCATGTGTGTGTGTATGGGTGTGTATTTAATTTGAGGTGAACACAATACCTTTATTTTATTTTTTATATGGTGCTGAGGATCAAACCCAGTGCCTCATGCATGCTAGATAATAACTATATCACTGAGCCCCAGCCCCAGCCCCAACCCTATACTTTTGCACAGGGTAATCCCAGTGTTAGTGTGCCACAACCACAAGTTAATCAGACACGTTGATTCACATCACTGCTCTCCACATCTCCCCCTTTTAATAACTTTGAAGCACAAATGATGTGCTACTATTTGAAGTTGTTAGATTTCACCTCAGGGGATGCAGCATCCTATTGTTGTAAGACAAAAGAGAATTAGTAGCAAACACATAATTACAAAAATGTACCATATTATATGATTTAATGTATTTCAAGGATTAAAACTATTTAAATTATCACGTATTTGTTTAGCAAGCCATACAAGATCCAGAAAATCAATTTGTGAATGGCCAGTTTAATTGATAAAATCTAATGCAGCTATCAAAAGCCACAAATCTTTTTGTATGCCAACATCACTGAAGGTCAGAACATTATTTACAAATCCTCCAGGGTCATAAATTATTGATGTGGGTTCCCTTTATCAAATCTACAAGGTCTGTACAGAAAAATCTACTACTGCCAGAGACATTATGTCACACTGGCAAAATACTGGCACACTCCATCCATATAGTAAAAACACCCAATTCTATTGTTGTATGATCAGGACAGTAAGCTATTGGTTGATGCTCCATGGAAAACACAGTCATGTCATTAAGAAGTCCCATATTTGAAACTGTCTAGAAGCACATTTTTAAATTCCAGGGGCCAGTGATAATGGCTACTCTGGCTTTCCCATATGCTGCACTTTTCTTTGGGGGCTACTCTTAAAAAAAAAAACAGCATTTTTCTTCTGGGACTAATATATAGGCTGACACCCATGATAACCCATATAATTAAATCTAATTGAATGAATAGGTATAATACATTTATCTGAAAAACCTCCCATCATTTGAATATCATTATTAAATACTGGAATGATCCTCCAGTCCACACAGCTGGGTATAATGAAGGTGGATCTGGGAAATAAGTCCAACTGGTTTCTCCATGAACCCTACTTACCTGATAGCTTAATAAAGCCAGCATAGTCCCAAATATGGGGCAACATACTTAGTGCCTCCCTGCTGGTGCACTATCTGCACAGCCCGATACATCAGATTCTTCAGTTGTTTGAATTATGGCTCAAAATCTTCAGTGGTGATGATGAACAGCACACTCAGGTACCCAAATAGGATGAGATGCACCATCTAGGAAGACACAAGCATGGCCTCTACCCCATACTATTAACAGATCTGGTCCACTTTATTTTCTGGTTTGTAAGTCTCTCCATCAACTATACCTGATGGGCCAGCACCAGTGTGACCTTTAGCATCACAATTTTTAAAAATATTTTTAAAAAGTTTGAGCTGATTCAAACAATTTTGTGGGTTTCTATCTCCCCCTTTTTATATTTTAGTTATAATTTAAGGGACAAGTGCACCCGCCCTATAATGGCTTGGGCTTGGGTATTATAAGGAATACCAGATCAGTTATCAATATGATATTGATTACAAAACTGTTGAAAAGAAGAACTGGTTAAGCAGGAACATTATCAGTTTTAATATGTAGAGGATGACCAAGCACTTTAAAATTAGCTAAATAATGGGAAATGACTTGATTTGTACTATTTACTTGGCCAGTATAAGTAGCATAAGTCATCTGTCAGGCAAGTAAGGATTATCAAGGCCAATACTGCTTTTAAACTAAAAAGGACACCACAATAAAAGAAGGCTCAGTTCCTACCAATTGTATGACTTGGCTTTTGTTTTTAGTAATAAGCTGAGTAATGGAACCATAAAATGGGGTCAGTGTAAGTACTGAAAATAAGCCTTACTTCTTGTCTGTCTTATAGGTGATGGCCTTATTATGTCAAATTAACTCAGGTTGTTATGTTATAATTTACTTTGTAAGGCATTAACATACAACAATTGTAAGGTTTGTAAGGAAAATTCAAAAATTAACAAGAGACAAATCATATTTAGTTTGCAAAATAGCTTGTACAATATCTATGAATCAAGAAGCATAATTTTTTATAATCCCCAATCTTTATTTATCTATATATTTTCTGCTTATTTAAATATTACAGTAATAACAAAAAAATATCTTTTGAAATTAACTTTAAATGGACCTGAGTGGTTATCTTAACATGGAATAAGGTGAGAGGCATAGTCTTAAGTTAGGTGAGGTGGCCTCTTTATAAATCTTAGGTAAGCTTTATTTTTGAAACTAATGTTAGTGTCTTTAAAATATTATTTTTATAAAGTTTTATATTTTTTGAGTCTATATAAATCAGTTAACATAATTAAATCCCACACCTTAAACATGAATCAAACAAGTTAAGATTGCTTTTAAATCTTTTTTGTGGGAAAGTAGAAAAATGTCTTTATATCCCATTGTTAAACTGTTAAAAAAACAAACAAACAAAAAAAGCTCTTCCTATTGTCTTTTAAAATGCATTAGAATTTCCATTTTGGTGTAAAGAGTAACACAGAATTTTATAACTAATGACAGATTATTTTTATTTAATTATAAAATGTTAAATGAGAAATAATTTTTCAATTAAATTTGTTATTTTTATATAAGTTTGTAAGTGATCACTTTTAAGGAGAACTTTAGTTTGGAGCACACCAGCTTGGTAAAATATTCTCCAAAACTTATATTTCAAAGGCTGTATGTGAATGCTGTTAGAATACAAAGAAGCCAATAACAGCACAACAATTAGATTTATGTTCTTAATGAAGTTTAGTTTTTAAAGAAAAATTTAGAATCTAGAATGTAGTGTAGTACTTTAGAATAACAGTTGTTATTTAACCAGAGACACACTAATAATAATTCATTTAAAACTAGTTTTTCTTAATAATAAAACTTATTTGATACCAGAAATTATCTTGATATAAAGAGTGATTAATGTTTAAAGAAATCCTTATTATTTTAACACTTAGATGGTTAAAATTTTCTTTATATTAGTACATTTATATTTGACTTATGTCTGGGGAAAGCATAAGTTCCACTTTTCTCTCTGAGTCTTTTTTAGAAAGCTTAGTTAACCATGGGTCCCTAAGTTTTGCATTTGAAATAATTGTCCTACTGTCTAAGAGTCTGTTTTCTTTTGAAATGTAACAGATATCCATGAAAAGAACTTTTTTTTTGAATCTGTTTTTTACATGTGTTTTCCATGCTAGAAACCTGCACAAGGCCACCCTTGAAGATCAGGAACTTTAAAAGACAAAAAAGCCTTAAACAAATTTAGCTGGTTATGTTAATCATATATAACCAATTTATTCACTTATAAATCTTTTGAAATATATCCTCCATAATATTATTACTTATTAAGATATTTACAACACTTTATTTTACTAGATGAAAGATTTTTTTATCCTAAAACAGTTTTTATTATTTATATAAAAATACATTTCTATATGTAAAACCCTTTTATCAAATTTTTTAGCCATTGATACATTTTTAAATTTTTATTTAGAAATAATCTTTGTCAAAATTTTCAATTTGGACAAATTAGTCCACTTTAATTGGATTAATTATTATTTTTTTTATTTCTTTAACTGAAATCTGACTAAATCCTTTTTACACTCATTTTGTTGTTGCTGTTGTTCTTATTAGCTACACATGACAGTGGAATGTATTTTGACACATTGTACACAAATGGAGCATAACTTCTCCTTCCTCTGGCTGAACATGGTACAGAGTCACACCAGTAGTGTAATCATTCAAGTACATAGTTTAATAGTATTCATCTCATTCCACCATCCTTTCCATACCCACACTCTCTTCCCTCACCTCATTTACTTCTCCACAATCCAAATTTCCTTCATTCTTCACTACACCAACTCCCATTATGGATCAGCATCTTCTTATCAGAGAAAACATTCAGGCTTTGTTTTATGGGGTTTGGCTTATTTCTCTTAGCATGATATTCTCCAATCCCATCCATTTACCTGAAAATGACATAATTTCTTCTTCTTATGGCTGAGTAATATTGTGTGTGTGTATATATATATAGATATATAGATATAGATATATAGATATCTATCTATATCTATATCAATATATCTATATCTATATCTGTATCTATCTATATCTATCTATATATCTACATATCTATATCTATATCTATCCCAAATTTTCTTCATCCATTCATCTGTAGGACATCTGGGTTGGTTCCATAGCTTAGGTATTGTAAATTGAGTTGCTATAAACAATGATGTGGCTGTGTAACTGTAATATGCTGATTTTAATTAGTTTGGGTATAATATAAATCACACCTGACAGAATCTTAACTCCCAGTAATTCTATTTTTAATGAAGACACAGAAATGAAGCAACCTCAAACCTTTCCTATTTACCAATTTATGAAAACCCATATAATGTTTAAATATATTTCAGTTAAAATGCTTGATTTTAAATTTAGTAGTTGATGTTTTAGCACTTCAACTTTGTGCCAAAATCATTTGTCTCCTTTAACAAACATGTTCATTAAAATTAATCGCATTTATGTTAAATCGAATTTACTCATTTTAGTTATAAAAATGAAGATATCAAGTAAATATAGTTAACAGTATTAAGTATCCCTTTTTTATTGAAAACATAATCTTAGGACCAATGGATATAACATCCTAGATATTTTATAGAAACCAACACGTTACTAATTGTCTGATCAGCTAGAAAATTAGTGAGTTAGTGCCAGGGACCAAAAGGGAGTTCTCCCTCAAAGAATAGCCTGACAGTGCCAGGGACCTTTTGGTCCCTGGCAAGTTAGTAATTTTAAAGTTATCTTTATTTTTATCTGTTACTCAATCCCAACTGAACCTTTTTTGAAATCACATAAACTAAAAATATTTGAATCCATTTTTATTGAAGTTGTAATTTATAAATGCTCATTTATCTATATGTCAAGTTTGATACCACATACATAATATATAGCCACAAGCACATATGTAGATACAACTACACAATACACAGGTGTGCACATATACACAAAACAGGAAATAAAGATTTTGTAACTTTTTGCAAGTGGAGCTCCATAAGTAGAAAACAATGTTATAGATGTTTATTAAAGTCTCTATTAGATTTAGATTGTTAGAAATTAAAAATAAAGCCTATCAGATTTTTAAAATAATAATGTAAATATGGAACCAGCTTATACAGTTGAAAATGCCAGATCTAGGGTTGGGGATGTGGCTCAAGTGGTAGTGTGCTCGCCTGGTATGCGTAAGGCACTGGGTTCAATCCTCAGCACCACATAAAAATAAAATAAAGATATTGTGTCCACCTAAAATAAACTAAAAAGTAAATATTTAAAAAAAAAGAAAGTGCCAGGTCTAAAATCCAGCTGTGGTGGACACTTTAAACAAACATTCAGATATGTGACCATTTGTCCTTGATGGCAATCAGATCCACACACACCCCCAACATCACCATGTCTATGTCCTTTTTTTAGGATGTAGTAAAATGCATTTTTTGTAAATGTATTTGAGAGTTAACTCTGGAAGAATTGGTCTCTGAACAAAGACATTGTGTAAAAACCTATAGAGTTAGGTAAAATAATACTGATCAGAAAAATTCAGGATTGAAAGATTAAATGTTAATTTTTCATAAAAATATAAGCTCAAAAATATAGAATTCTAAAGAACAGGAGTTCTAGAAAACAATTACATGTCCACTATATATTACTAAAAGAGCTTGTAGAACATCTTTATCAAATCAAAGTGCACTTTTAGCTTAGGTTAAAGTCAGTTCATTCAGTTTTTCTCTTTTTGTTCTATTGCACTTAGGGAGGAACTTGTTAAGAAAAAAAGCATGGCAGAGAGCCAGATGTAGATAAGATAGCTAATATAGCCAAAGCACCTTGAATTTAAAAGGGACACACTTTTCCTTTTGTCCAAAATGGCTTTTCATAAGCCTTGCAAATCGTGCAAGATTTTCTGAAAGCTTGGTGCTATAGTTTATGTTTTCTTCTGGAAAACCTATTGTAATGATGGTAACATTGATGACCTGGTACTTGTAATGTTAATTTTGTCCCAGTTCTCCTCTCTCCACCTCTAATTTTTGTTTACTCTCAAGAGGCAAGGACTCTGGTGGGGAAAGGAGATACAGTGTCAGCTAAGCACTTGCTGTTAACAGTTTACAATATTTAACAGTGTTTTTTTTAATTGTTTGTAGTTCAAAACATTACATCTATTTTGATATATTTCACAGTTTGATTCAAAAGGGTTATGAACTCCCATTTTTACCCCGTATACAGATTGCTGAATCACATCAGTTACATCAATTACATTTCCATTGATTTACATATTGCCATTCTAGTGTCTGATGAATTCTGCTCTCTATCCTATTCTCTACTATCCCCCCTCCCCTCCCCTCCCCTCCCCTCTTCTCTCTCAAGCCCCTTTACTGTAAAACACTTCTTCCACTTGTATTATTCTTTCCTTACCCCTCACTTCCTCTTGTATGTAATTTTGTATAACCCTGAGGATCACCATCCCTTTCCATGCAATTTCCCTTCTCTCTCCCTTTCCCTCCCCCCTCTCATCTCTATTAATGTTGATCTTCTTCTCCTGTTCTTCGTCCCTACTCTGTCCTTAGTTACTTCCCTTATATCAAAGAAGTCATTTGGCATTTGTTTTTTAAGGATTGGCTAGCTTCACTTAGCATAATCTGCTCTAATGCCATCCATTTCCCTCTGAATTCTATGATCTTGTCGTTTCTTAATGCAGAGTAATACTCCATTGTGTATAAATGCCACATTTTTTTTTATCCATTCATCTATTGAAGGGCATCTAGGTTGGTTCCACAATCTTGCTATTGTGAATTGTGCTGCTATGAACATCAATGTAGCAGTGGTCCCTTTAGCATGCTCTTATTAGGTCTTTGGGGAATAGACTGAGAAGGGGAATAGCTGGGTCAAATGGTGGTTCCATTCCCAGCTTTCCCAGAAATCTCCATACTGCTTTCCAAATTGGCTGCACCAATTTGCAGTCCCACCAACAATGAACCAGTGTACCCTTTTCCCCACATCCTTGCCAACACTTGTTGTTATTTGACTTCATTTTTACAACCAAGAATTATGTCAGAATCCAACCAATTACACTTTTATGAGATGGATTGAGACAATCTCATACCAAGGACCACAAAGTGAAATTATACAAGGGGATCTTTTTCTGGTCCCTTGACTGTATATATAGCCAGCAGTTGTTTACCAAATTTCTTCCATATCTCTACATTTACCACTCCCTCTTTAGGAAACCAATTGTTAGTTTTAGTAACACATTTTAAAAATTGTGACAACTTTCCCTGCCTTGATTTAAGCAAAATCGTAAGCTAAGCAATAATAAAATATTTTTCTTTGGATCTCGTATGTCCCATAGTTTACATCTGACTATATGCTTGAACTTCCTGCCTTTATTTAAATTAAGCATCCTCGAGGCGTGTCACCTGTAATCTTAAAAGAGAAGTTCTCCTATGTTCTGGTCCCTATTCAGTTATCAACTGTTTCAACCTGTATGACTGTTAATTCAGAAACGTGCCAGGGGCCATGGGAGATTAAGAAAAGCAAGAAAACATTTAGAGAGAAAGGTTGGATCAGGTGAATACTGTCCTCTGATCGAGGAACAGTGACCCAGAGCTGGCTCCACACATTTATTATATAGGCTTTATCATCAAAAGGTTATTTGTGAGAATGTTTCTGGAATGGAAGCTGACTTGAATGTCACAGCTTAGGTGAAACATTATAGTTATCATGCTAGGTTCAGAATCTTCTACTCCTAGGAATCAATGTCTGTAATTGAAGGATGAAAATGAAATCTCTGGACGTTTGCCCAGAGAGACCAGGGCTGGCATGTCATAGCAATTGGGGACTGTTAATCCTGTACTTTTAAACAGGGGAATCCCTGCGTTAGCATGCCAGAATCACAAGTATATCAGACACCTTGATTCACATTGTCACTCCCCACAAGTTCACTTCTTTAAATTGACACCCAATCATATATATATATATATATATATATATATTTTTTTTTAATTATGCTTATGGGCTGTGGCTGTGGCTCAGCAGTAGCACACTTGCCTGGCATGCATGAGGCATTGGGTTCTATTCTCAGCACCACATATAAATAAATGAATAAATAAAGGTCTACCAACAACTTAAAATATTTTTAAAAATTATACTTAATCTCCAAACACAATGACAAAGACATAGTTTGGAAATTATAGAACTATATTTCATAAAACCACACACTAATGTATTTCCCAGAATGGGAAGCAATTTTTTGAGCAATGCTTAATCTTCTGGTATCCCACAACTTAAATATTAAAATGTAGATTTAACATCACGTTAAGTACTGATATTAAGTCAATCAATATTTGTAATGTTACATGATAAAGAAATAAGTGAAGGGAGCCAACAAACATATCTGATTATATATTTATGCACATATTTTTATTTGTTCTTTTTAGATGTAAATATTCCTAACAAATAATAAATAAATATTTGTGACAATGTCAATCCTCATTTCTATAACTGGTCATGTGGTTATAGTTGGTATTTATAACCACTTTTTCTCTACAAATCATTCTGCATTCCCTTTTCCTTCAGCAAGCACTTCAGAATATATTCATTCTTTACCTGGTGAGATGACCAACACTTGCATTCCTAAAGGATCTAAAGCATTTGTCTTCCCACCAAGATTGGGTTGTTGAAGTTTTCCATTAACCTTAAAACCAGGACATGATAATACTAAAAGATACATTAAAGAATCTCCTGCATTCCAGGCATTTTCTTCCTTAATTCCACTACACAATGTAGTAATAATCCAATCCCCCCATTGATAATCAGGACCCATGACCCCTGGCAACATCATAAGTTCTTTTTTAGCCTGTTGACTCAGAAGCATGAAGAACCTGAAATGTCCAGAGGAAAGTCAAAACTTCAGTTCAAAGAATTATTGTTGTGTCTTCTATAGAAGTATTCTTCCACCTGGAACTGTGATTTCTAGGCTATAAGAACACAAGGTCATGATGACAAGAAGCAAATTTTTTTCTAGTAGGTCAGTAGGAATGATGCTAAATGATATTATTTTCATTTCCACCCCTTGATTTCTAGACCATTAATACTAAATATAGAAAAAAATGGTAACACATAGTGGATGCTGATTCAGAGAATATTCTGCCTTCTGGAGAACTTTAAATGTATTGCCACCTAGTTGATGCTATAAGTATATCTTCAAAAGGTGGTTCCACCATCCTATCAAACCAACTGCTTCAGTAGGATGAGAAATATGGCAAAACCACTAAATCCCATGACTTTGATGCCATTACAATTCTACTTAGGCTATGAAGTAAGTTTTTTGATCAGAAATAATGTCATGTGGAATGTCATGATGGTGGATGAGGCATTCTGTAAGTCCATGGATGGTAGTTCTGGCAGAAGTATCATGAGTAGGGAAGGAAAATACATACCCAGAATAAGTGTCCTTTCCAATAAGGATGAAATGCTGTCCCTTGCATGATGGAAATTTTCCAATATTGTCAACTTGTCACCAGGTTGTGGGCAATCACCCCAGGAAATCATATCAGGGGCTTAGTTTTTGTCTGCTGCTGGAAGATTGGACACTCAGCTTTTCTGAGCCCATGCATTAATCCCATTGCTGTCACCATAGCTGTTTTTTTTTTTATGAACCCATTTGTCAATGAGAGGGATAGCTGGGGAAAGAAACTGATTGCTATTTATGGATGGAGTCATCCTATGCACTTGATTATTTAAGTCTTCTGCTTTTGGTAATGATTTACATGGGACATAAATACCTTACATGCTTTTCCCATTATGAGAGATCTATCCACATAACTCTTCTTCAAATGGCTTTTTCAACAATTTTCCATTCATGTTTTTTCCAGGTCTCTGATCATTCAGCAAAACCATTTGCTAGAGTACATACAGTCACACCTGACCACTTTTTCTTCCAACTAAGTGCACTGACCAAAGTCCTGCCTACTGTGAAAATCTCTTTTTACCTCTGTCCCTCAGGGATGTTCCAGAAAAGGGCTATAGTGCCAGAGCTGTCCACTTTGGGGTGATAAGTGCGTATTATACATAACCTTCTGTAAACAATGGCCCAGGATTTTCCCTCTCTGTTAACTGATCATAGGGAACACTCCATCAGACTGTAGGTTCACACAGAGGGGCAAATATCATTATGGCAAGAGTAGAACCATGGGCATTTGCACTATGCCTTCATATAATTTACTTATGTCTACAGGATTTACCTGGGCCCAATCAAAAGTACCACTTAAACTTGAAGGTGGAATGTTGTTGTGTACATTCAACTTTATTGTTCAGTGTATCAGATAGCACCCAGTTCATGATGTGCAACTCAGATTGTAACTTCGTGGGCCTTGATCAGTCATTTAGTTTCCACTAAATCCTAGTAGCAGGCCAAGAGTCATTTCTCAAAATGAAAGTAGTCTGCAAATGGTGGAAGAACCTTTTCCAAAATCCCAAGGGCTTCCTTTGTAATTTTCACAGGGAGCCTGACAAAATTTCCAGGCAGCATCTGTATCTGTCACTGACACTGGATCTGCTGGATCACATGGTTCAAGTGACAGTCACCTTCACATGAGCCTGGACTTTTAGCAGAGCCTTCTTTTATTCTGGGATCACCTCAAAAGTAACGTCTTTTGGAGTCACTTGGTAGATTGGGTGGAGTTACACACCCAAGTGAGAAATGAGCCTTCTCCAAAATTCAAATAGACCCACCAGATATTATGGTTTTCTTTTCATTAGTAGGAGGAACTATATTCAACAACTTATATTTTACCTTAGATGTGATATCTTGGCAAGTCCCAAACCACTGGACTTCCAGAAATTTTACTGAGGTAGAAGTTTCTTGAATTTTAGTTTATTTATTTCCTAGTCCCTCTATGCAAATGTTGCACTAGTAAGTTAAGCGTCATTTCTATCTCTTGCTCAGTTGGTCCAATCAAGATAATTATATTAATGTAATGGATCAGTGTGATATCATATGGAAAGGAAAGATCTTTACAAATAAATCTATAGCATAGATCTGGAGACTACATATACCCCTGAGGAATGACAGTGAAGTTATATTGCTGAAAACAAATTGTTTCTGGTGGGCCTTGTAATTAGGCATGGCAAAAAAAGCACTTATCAGGAGGTGTGTTAACCTGATCAAGCAAATAAACCAGCAGTGAATTTGAGTCACCATCTGATTATGTTGTGATAATCCAGCCATCACTCTCCAAGATACATCCATCTTCAAAGAGAAAACTTGTATGGCAATGTGGTCGGCACCACTCTCACCCTCTCCCAATTCTTTTTCATGTTCTTAATGTGGTAGGCACCACTCTCACCCTCTCCCAATTTTTTTCATGCTCTTTTTTTTCATATTCTAATATCTGAAATCCCTCCAGGTATTAGACCAATTGGTGAAAGCTTCATTAATCACCTGATCTCCATAAGCTCCTACTTTGATAGGAAGACCACATTGACATCTTATATCTCCAAGAATTGATGTCAATTTAGAGTCTTTGTCTACTAGTCATCAAAAATCTGAACATTGCCTTTTCCCGATGTGTATTTAATCTGGTAGAAAGCTGTAGGTCCCTTTCTGGAATAATGGGGAAAGATTAACCGTAAAACTTTTTGATACTATACAAAGATCCTTCTTGAAGGAGTCCTGACCTCTTAATTCAAGGGGTTATGGTTCTGTAAACCTGTTCACGTCTAGAAATTGGTTAAGACGTCATGATTCTCTGCTGTTATAATCCAAGGCATGATTCTGTGTATTTGCCATGGAAATTTTCTGCTTATATAGATCAAGTAAGAATTTGGTGGGTTTTCCATCTATTTGGTTTCTGTAAGTAGCATGATTTATTTTCAAACACCACAAATCTATGAGACAGAACATTCTATCCACTGCTTCTCCTTTGTTCCTCATTATAAGTATGACCACCTGACCTTTGGCTGCTGAGTGCTGCCAACTGGTTTCTATCACTCTGTGATCCAATTATTCCCATTGCATTTAAATTTTCCAATAGATTTATTGTGGCTTCCACTATAACTTCTGACCTATCAAGAAGAGCAATTGCAGTACTCTTCAAGGATGCTGGTGTTCCTCTCACAAATCTATGCATGAAATTGGTTAAGGCGTCATGATTCTCTGCTGAATTGACAAAGGGTACATCTTCTGGACCCTATCAGTGATAAGAAGTCACAGATTGCAAATATACTCCAGTATTGCAATCTTTCTGAACCAATGAATCTCATCATCATCAACAACAACAACAAGAAAACAAAACAAAACAAAACAAAACAAAAAACAAGGGATTCCAGGTATTTCCAGCTGGAAATAGTAGGATATGTTTTGACTCATATTTTTAGTTAACTAACCAAACATACTATTAGCACTTTTTAAAATAACTGAGCTGCTGTATTGAATCCAGAATCTCTACTTAATGAGCCCATGTAAATAAACTCAAACTGGTCTAATTTTATGTTTCTTCCATGATTATATTATGCCCTTATAATTCATTTCCATATATGGTCAACTGACCAGAGTTTTTGAATTAGAAAACTAAAGAAGTTCCTTTGGAGTGTCACTCACTTTCTTGTGATTCACAGTGTGAGCCTCACCTCTAGAAGCTTCTTTGGAGGTGGATCTAGTAGTAGGTCTAGAGACATCGGTGGGTGATGAGTGTGGGTCCTGAAGTGGTTGGAAACACCAATATCTGTAAGAGTGGCAGGGGGGGCGGGGGAGATGCCCCTGCTACTGGTGCTAAGGGTTGTGAGGCTAACTCTTAGGCAAAATAAATTCCTCTGAATGTTGGAATGCAATGTCCCCAAATTTTTCATTGTGCATTCATTGTTCACACATCTCCATTCCAATTTACAGGATGCAATTCTTTTCCAAGTAATGCCCTCACTTTAACTACAAAAACTTGTTGAAGTTGAGAGTCAAAAAGGTCATAATTGAGCCAATCACAGGATGAGGATTTGTGTTTGATTTTCAGCAACCACAATAATATAAGAGAGAAGGTTGTCTTTCAAAGCAGAGACAATTTTAGATTGGTTGTGCACTTCTAGAGCTGAGAAATTGAATTTCTGAGGTCATCCTATTTGCTTGTTGTTTTGTCCAGTAAAACCAAAAGCTACCATCTAGTATCATTATGTCTTAGCTTTTGAGAAATGTTCAAAAGTATCACATGTAAAGTAACTAGAACCCTTGCCTCTCACAAGTGGTATATTAGAATAATTGAATGCACTTACTTTGTATATATCTTTAAATAATTTATGCCATGGGATATCAATGCTCTTCATAATACCAGGAAAGACTTCAGTAATGTTAAGCTTAATGAACTTAGAAAGCCAACTCCAGAAACCATAAACCAAATAAGGAAATTCATCCTTCTGATTTCTTTTATCTAGAACCCTGCCTTATACTAAAATATTTATTAGAATTCTCTAAAGAAATAGAACCCTTTATAAAAGGGGATTTGTTTATTAGATTGGCTTACCAGATCAGAAACTGGATAGTGCCACATGGCTGATCACAGACAGGAAAACTAGAGGAACTAGAAGTTGCTCACTCCAAGAAGGTAGAGCCTCAGAATAAGAGGGACCAATAATGCAGTCCCATTTCAGGACTGGAGGCCTAAGAATTTAATGGAGAGTCACTGATTGCAGTCTGCTTTGAAAGAGTGAATAAACTGGAGTCTGAGTTCTTCATGCAAAGGAAAGAGTGATCCAAGTATGAGAGAGAGAGAGAGAGAGAGAGAGAGAGAGAGAGAGAGAGAGAGAGAGAGAATGGTGTCTGGATCTATGTTGGATTCCTCCTTCTTCCACCCTCCTTTTGTCTAGGCCCCCAGCCCAATAGGCTAATGTGGAGAGCCATTCTCACATGTGACTGGGCAACTCCCGGTTTGGGTCTGAGGCTCTCTGGCTATCTGTGTCAGAGCTTTCCTGGCCCTCTCCTGATGAGAGAACCCGTCCATGTGGGGGTGTGACTGACCACTGACCCCGGGGGCCAATCACTGACCCTGAGCTTGGAGTGCACCCCCCCTCAACCTTCATTGGATGGAATTCTCCCCTGAATTTCTTGTTCCCCAATAAAAGGCTACTCCCTGGCGTGCTCACTCTCTTGCTAGCCCTGAGTAATCCTTGCTGCCCTATGGGTGGTTCGAGGTGGGAGCCAGAGAGGGGAGTCGTCTCGGACCTGGTCATAGAAAAAGGTAACTGAGTCTGTGTGATTTATTTCGATCTTGCTAGTTAACTTTTATGCCAAGAACCTCATTAATGAAACCAATGCGCTGGCCGCATGGTGGAGGCTAAAGTACACAAATTCAGGGTGAGTGTATACTACTCCCTCAGTTTGTTGTCCAATATGCCACAAATCTCTGGAAACACTTCCATCAAAATGTAAAGTCTCTGAATTTAATAAAATTGACAATCCATATTAACCATCATAATGGCTTCTTCTTCAAGATGTCATTTATACAGTCCCTGGTGAGAATGACTGAACTCCAATCAAGTTTCAGTGTCTTCTCAGTATCTTCTTCATACATAGCAAGAACCCAAGGAAAGGTCTTGTTTAGTTCATAGATGGTAATAGTTGCCATAATCCCTTGGTTCATTGGTGGGATCAAAGAGGTGCTGTTTGGATGGTATAAAAATCACACATAATAATAGCCTAAGAAAGAGCATTACCAAAAATAGACAAAATTATAAAATGTATATTCTTCTCCAAAGAGTACTTTTCCATTTCACTGGTATAGAAATCCAGGATGTCAACTTATAAGAGACGGGTCATATATGATTATTGCTTTTGCAGTATACTCTCAGTGTGTGCTTATTGATATGCTTGAAGGATGGGTCTCTCATTGTGCCAGACCACTTGTATTCTGTAACATTGCCTCCTAAGCACGACTGTTACACACTCTTTACAAGCCTTGAAATCTTGCATTGCCTTCACTTCCTAATGGATTAATTACTTTCAGGCATACTTTTACAAAATAGAGATGTGTGGTCTATATTAAAGATTTGTTCTGCAAGGAATTTCACTCCACAATCAGTTTTCCTATAATTAAAATAAAACTCTTCAGCTGCCTTCAGCACTTTCAAACTCATGACTCACTTTTTTTAAGTCATGAAAGTAATTCTTGAATCATTTCAGCCATTCAGAGCTAGCAGTAAACTCAACAGAATATTTAGTTTTAGCTTTATCTTCTAATGTAAAAAACTTTATACTCTCAGCATGACCATGAACATCATGGTGCTGAAAGGGACATAATTCTTTGTCTGGTCTTTAATCCATGTTCTTAGAAGTTTATTTCTATCTGATATCTTCCCATTTTATATTTGTGTTTGTTTCATTGCCTGCGTAACCTATATTCTGCCAATTTCTATCACTTTGCTCTTGTCCTACAAAATCTTAGCTGTGATCAAATGCAACATGCCTGACTGGTAAGCAATACTCATCAATGATTTTCCATCTAAATGGTTCTAAATCATTTTCATTTGGCTTTTAGTTCAGTCACTAGATGTAGATACTTACTGGCAACATCGGCAGTGGATTTCATATGCTCAGGGACCAAGGGGGGAAAAATGAGATTAAATTAAGTATGAGGGAAAATAATACAATTAAGATATTCAGCAAATAAGATGTATAAAGAATAAAACACTCTGCAGGAATAACAGTACACACCTTTATAGTAAACTATTTTTGAAAGTGTAAGAAGTATTCTCTAAAATAATGATAATATATAGTATATTAATTCATAAGTCAGTTTCATACTTATTTTTATCATTATCAAATATTATTGTACAAATTTATGTTTTAAAATTTATATGAATGGCAGTGAAGTGGGCTTTTTTTTCCTTTTTTTACAGTG